>NC_044405.1:30857796-31549279 GCF_006542625.1 Nomascus leucogenys
ACCGAGGGACGTCCTGCTGCCTTTCCCGGGAGAGCCTCTCCGGGCCCGGGGTTCTGGGCTGCAGGCGCTGGGCTGGCCGGGAGGGCAGGCGCAGCAGAGACTCGGAGAATGGGGCGAAAGCTTGAAGGCCCCTCTCCTCCATCTTCTGCCAGACTGCCCCGTGGACCTGTTCTTTGTGCTGGACACCTCTGAGAGTGTGGCCCTGAGGCTGAAGCCCTACGGGGCCCTCGTGGACAAAGTCAAGTCCTTCACGAAGCGCTTCATCGACAACCTGAGGGACAGGTACGAGGGACGCCCCATGACCTTCCTCCTGTGCTTCTGGGCCTCGGGCCTCTTGGAGGGAGGGGTGGGGGCCTCAACCTCCCCTCTAAGAAGGACGAGCGTTGCCCTGACCAGAGCCCCTCCCGGCGCCCTCCAGGGTGAGCTGGTTTGAGACCCTGCTCGCGGGGGTGGCACCTGTTCAGCAGGGCCGAGGTGACAGTGAGGCTGAGATGTAGGGAAGAGAGGCTCTGGCAGGCTGACCGAGAGGGTTCAGCGCATTGGCCCAGCCACGCAGTCCTGCCTGGTGCCCGGGAGCCCCTCACTAACCACCTGGACCCTGGTTCTTTCCGTGGGCTGTGAGAGCCTCTACCTGGGTCCTGGATCCCACGTTCTGAAGGTCCCCAGCTCAGGGGCCGGGAGGGGTGTTGCTCTGCAGCCCCAGGGCCCCCAGGCTTGGTTCTGGGCTTGGGACACGGCACCCTCTGCTCCACGTTACTCCATCTGTGCGTGTGGCCAAGGGCAGACCGGGGGGGGAGAGGGGAGTCCGTCCCGTGGGTGCACAGGGCCGTTGCGGGGGGCATGTAGAATGTAGAACGAGGCTCCCTCACTGAGACGGGCCCTGGCAGTGGGGACACAGCTTAGCCGGCGTAGGACCCCCAGTCTTCCTTAACCCTGCTGACTGGCCACTGGGCTGAAGCCGCCCGCCACCAGAAGAGGCACAGTCAGAGGCTGCCGGTAACAGCAGGGTGGACCTTCCAGCCCACACCGTGCCCAGTAGGAGCCATTGGTACCAGAAGCCCTGAGCTTAGTGGACATGGCCAAGCCCGTGAGGCAGTGTGCAGGGGGGTCTGGCTGTGGATGGCACCAGGGAGGGGCGGCCACGTGGCCCAGCGTCCCCTGAGTCGCCCGTGTTGCCTTTACTCAGGCTCCCCATGACTCAGTTTCCCACCTGTGAAATGGGGCGGAGTCATCCCCACATCGCTGCCACTGGCATTCCTGCAGGCGCCGTGGTCACTCTCTGAATGGGTGGGGGGTGGGTGGGGCAGAGGTGGGCCCACCCCAGGCTGGGGCAGAGCAGACCCCTGAGAGCCCCAGGCTCAGGTGCTCAGGGGGCAGCAAGGGGGCTGCTCAGACCCCCACCCCCGGGTGCCTCCTTCCCCCACTGTCATGCTGCCCCACTGCAGGCCCAAGGACCCCACCCCAGCAGGGCCACACGCTCAGGGCTCCTGGTCTGAGGGCCCGGGGGATCGAGGCGCAGGGGGATTGGGGCGCAGGGGGATCGGGGCGCAGGTCACTTGCTGGCCACACCCACCTGCACAGCCTTCCAGGAGGGCCGGCCTCAGGGCCACAGGGCAAGTCCAGCTGCGTGTCAGCCACGGCCAGGGTGGGGCAGCCTGTCCATCTGGGTGACGTCGCGCCCTGGGACAGGCAGCGATGGCGCCAGGGGCTGCCCACCTCACACCCACCGTGCCTGTTCCTGGCAGGTACTACCGCTGTGACCGAAACCTGGTGTGGAACGCAGGTGCGCTGCACTACAGTGACGAGGTGGAGATCATCCAAGGCCTCACGCGCATGCCTGGCGGCCGCGACGCACTCAAAAGCAGTGTGGACGCAGTCAAGTATTTTGGGAAGGGCACCTACACCGACTGCGCCATCAAGAAGGGGCTGGAGCAGCTCCTCGTGGGGTGAGTGGCCCCCGGCCTCCTGCCCACGCCAGCTCTCATGCACACCCAGCCCGGGCTGGGGTTGGCCTGGGGTCCCTGTGCGGCTTCAGCTGCGGCCTCCCTGTTCTCTTGGAGGCCACACTGCCTCCCTGACCCACTTTGTGGGCAGGAAAGAGACAGAGACAGAGAGAGACGGAGACAGACAGAGACAGAGAGAAACAGACACAGAGAGAGACAGAGACAGGGGAACAGAGACAGAGAGAGACAGAGACAGGGGAACTGAGATGGCAGACAGAGACAGAGATGGAGACAGATAGAGACAGAGAGAAACAGAAACAGAGGGACCGAGACAGGCAGACAGAGACAGAGAGAAACAGAGACAGAGAGAGACAGAGACAGGCAGACACAGACAGAGAGACAGGGACAGAGAGACAGAAACAGAGACAGAGAGACAGAAACAGGGACAGATAGAAAGAGAGAGACAGAGGGAAACAGAGAGACAGAGAGAAAAATACAGAGGCAGAGAGAAGCAGAGACAGAGAAACAGAGACAGGACAGGGACAGAGACAGAAACAGAGACAGAGACAGAGACAGAGGGGCAGAGACAGGCAGACAGACAGACAGAAAGAGACAGAGAAACAGACAGAGATACAGAGCCAGAGAGACAGAGACAGAGAGAAGCAGAGACAGGGACAGAGACAGAGAGAGACAGAAATAGAGAGAGACAGAGGGACAGAGACAGGCAGACAGACAGAGACAGAGGGACAGAGAGGGGGACAGAGATAGAAGCAGAGAGAGAGAGAGACAAAGACAGAGGCAGAGAGACAGAGAGAGAAGCACAGACAGAGACAGACAGAGAGACCGGAAACAGAGGCAGAGAGACTGAGAGACAGGGGGGATTTTCCCTGCAGCATCAACACCAAGCAGGGCTAGGATCACGGAAACAAACTCATCAGACCCGAAGCACGCGCTTTCTCGGGGTTTTTCTGGACTGGGGGGTTTCCTCTCATCCCAGTGTCCAGCTGTGGGGACGCAGCGGCCGCAAGCCCTGGAGTGTCCGGAGGGGAACATGGCCTCCCCACACCCAGCCCTTCACGAGGCCTCAGGATCGCAGTGGGGGTCCCCGAGGCTGCCCTGTCCAGCCAGGCGGTGCGGGGAGAGCCTCTCCCCGAGGTTGGTCTCGGAGGACCGCACGGCCGGTGTAGGCCAGACATTCCCTTTCCAATGGTTGTGCCCACTTCCCTCCAGAGTTGGTGCCAAACTGGGACCTGGGGGACCTGGAGTCGCAGGAAGTCGTCTGCTGTGTGCAGGGGGTGCGTGGGGGACGTGGCCGCGCACATCAGAGTGCGGCGCCCCGTGGAAGCCACAGACAGACACGACTCCTAAACGAGCTCGCCCTTCTGGCCGAGATGCTCAGCGTCCCCAGCAGGCCGCCCGACTGCCCCGCGATGCTGCCCTCCTTCCTGCTGCTCCCACTTCCCCTTTCGGGGGTTGGATTTGGGGCACTCTGGGATCGCCCTGTTGTTTGCTCATCACACCCATTCCCTGCAAGAGCCACGGTGACCGAGCAGCCTTGAGTTGAGGCAGCTTGTGGGTAGACGCGGCGGGGGCATCTCGGAGGGGCACGCTCCCTGCCGCTCTCAGCCTCCACTCACTGGCTAGGGGCTTTGCGCCCCAGGGCACTGCAGGAACTGAGCCTCCTTTGGGGTCATGGGCGCCTCTCCTGGGAGGGCGTGGATTTTCCAAAGCAGTTTAGAGAAATGAGACCCACAGAGTGTTATTTCCCATGGTGAGGTTCTTTTTAGTAATCCCCACCGTATAGCCAGGATCAGCAAAGAGAAGCGGCTCCTCCTAGTGAGACAGGGGCCAGCACCTCCCAGACGCGCTTGGGTCTCCCTCCAGTTCCCCCACCTCGTCTCGGGGTCTCACGCTTCCCTCTCCTGTCCAGGGGCTCCCACCTGAAGGAGAACAAGTACCTGATTGTGGTGACCGACGGGCACCCCCTGGAGGGCTACAAGGAGCCCTGCGGGGGGCTGGAGGACGCTGTGAACGAGGCCAAGCACCTGGGCGTCAAAGTCTTCTCGGTGGCCATCACGCCCGACCACCTGGTAGGCACCGGCCCGCCCCGCAGATGCCCCCAACCACACGGAGTGGCGGCTGCAAGGCCCCGGCAGCCGGGACCGTCTTTTGGTCCTCGGGAGGGTGTGGGGACTCCAGCCGGCCACCCTTGCCCCTGAGAGGCCAGCACCTCCTGCTGAGAAGCCTGGAGGGCCCCAGCCCAGCCTCCCCTCTGGCCCTGTGAGACACAGCCCCGGCTGTCAGGGGTCCCAGCCCTGCTCAGCCCGCCCTGAACACTGCCCCCAGGAGCCGCGTCTGAGCATCATCGCCACGGACCACACGTACCGGCGCAACTTCACGGCGGCTGACTGGGGCCAGAGCCGCGACGCAGAGGAGGTCATCAGCCAGACCATCGACACCATCGTGGACATGATTGTGAGGCCCCTGCCCGGGAGACGGGGAGGCCCGCGGCGGCCCCAGGCGGAAAGTAATTCTACGTTTCCATTTCTCTTTTCAGAAAAATAACGTGGAGCAAGTGGTAAGAGCCCTCCCCACCTACCCCCAGCCGTGAGTCCACGCATCCACCCACGCGTCCACCTGTGTGTTCAGGACGCGTGTCCCTATGCATATCCGCCCATGTGCCTGGGACACGTGTCCCCTGCGTGTCTGCCTGCGTGTCTGCCCATGTGCCTGGGACATGTGTCCACCTGTGTGTCCACCCGTGTGTCCGTCTGCCCATGTGCCTGGGTCGCATGTCACCCTGTGTCCCGGCCGCATGTCCTTGGCTTTCCCACTGACTCTTCTCCACGCCTTCCCCCCACAGTGCTGCTCCTTCGAATGCCAGGTGAGTGTGCCCCCCACCCCTGACCCCGCGCCCTGCACCCTGGGAACCTGAGCCTGGGGTCCTGGCTAACCGTCCCCTCTGCCTTGCAGCCTGCAAGAGGACCTCCGGGGCTCCGGGGCGACCCCGGCTTCGAGGTGAGTGGTCACTCTTGCTCCTCCCATGTGTTGTGGGGCCTGGGAGTGGGGATGGCGGGACCAAAGCCTCCTGGGCACCCAAGTTCACCATGAGGATCTGGAGGGGACGGCGGGGTCCAGACGGAGGGGACGGCGGGGTCCAGACGGAGGGACGGGGGTCCAGACGGAGGGGACGGCGGGGTCCAGAGGGGAGGGGGACGGGGGGCGGGGGTCCAGACGGAGGGGACGGCGGGTCCAGACGGAGGGGACGGCGGGTCCAGACGGAGGGGACGGCGGGTCCAGACGGAGGGACGGCGGGTCCAGAGGAGGGGACGGCGGGTCCAGACGGAGGGGACGGCGGGTCCAGACGGAGGGGACAGCGGAGCTCCAGATGGAGGGGACGGCGGGTCCAGACGGAGGGGACGGCGGGGGTCCAGCAGGCAGGCTCTGGCCACGCAGGGTGTGGGCTGTCCCGGGGGCGCTGGGGGCTTCTGAGGGTGTCTCTGTCCGCCCTGCCCTCAGCCGCACTCTGCTCAGGAGAAGGACCTTTCTGGGGGTCGGAGGGTGAGAATGTAGGGCCCCTGGTCGTGTGTGGCTCACACAGGATGACCTTAAACGTTAGAATTAGCTGCTGATAATTACAACTTGCCACGAGGCTGCTCAGGGACCTCAGATTTCTGGCTTCTAAAAACCATCAAACCCAGCAGCTGTGGGCCCGAGTCCCATGGCCATTTCCTGGGGGTCGAGCCACGGCCCTGGGGGGCTTCTGTGCTGCACGTCCCTCCCACCTGTGCCTGGGGGTCAGCAAAGCCGAGCAGACAGGAACGGAGGCAGGGAGTGGGGCGAGCTGGCGTGCGGGCTGGAGCTCCCAGACCCAGGCTGACCAGGAGTGGTGGGGAAGGTGCTTTAAAGCCCTGTGATCCCTGAAGGTTGGATGAAGCGTCTTTTTAAAAACCTGTTTTGTGAGCCAGCTTTTTAGAAAGAAACGGGGCTGCCCCCAACCTTGACCTGTTTTGTGTTCCAGGGAGAACGAGGCAAGCCGGGGCTCCCAGGAGAGAAGGGAGAAGCCGGAGATCCTGTGAGTGCCTGACTGTGGGGTGGGGGCCCTAAGAAGCTGGAGGCGGGGAACGATTAGGCCTTGGAAACTTCCGGAAGAGTGTCTGGGTTCTGAGTGCCAAAGTCACCCTGCCTGTTCCTTGTGGGTGGGAGCAGGCCCGGAGGGGCCACAGCCCAGCCATCCTTCCACACAGCCCCCCAGGCAGCCCCTGAGCCCCCCTGCCAGGGAGGGGCTGGGTGGGGAGGTGGCCCAGGGTGCTCAGGCCGGCACCGTCCGGGGCCTTTGCTGTGGCTCCTTGGCCCAAATCCTATCCATAGACTTCTCTCCCCCAGCTCCACCTTGGAGCCCCTCGGCACCATGGGCCCCGTGCAGCAGAGCTGCTTTCTCGGGCTGACCGGCCTGGGCTGGAGGGAGGGGTGTGGGGCTGGGTGGGCCTGGCCCCGCTCCTGCTCCTCCAGGGGCATCTCACCGTCTCCTCTGTGTTCCAGGGAAGACCCGGGGACCTCGGACCTGTTGGATACCAGGGGATGAAGGTACATGCCCCCCCTTTCCTGGCCCGAGCCCGGTGGTGCCCTCAGCCCTGCACAGCACTAACAAGCCTTCCTCTTCCTCTTCTTCCACTGGGCGTGTAGGGAGAAAAAGGGAGCCGTGGGGAGAAGGTGAGTGAGGCTCGACCTCGGAGCTGGTCTCTCCAGGCGCAGATGTGCCATCTTGGACGAGAGTGTCCCCGGGAATGAGGACAGTGTCCCCGACAGGAGACCACGTGTCCAGCAGACCCGCTCCACTGCCCCTCGTCCCTCCTTCCATGTGGAAGGACAAGGACAGCCACCTAGGCGCCCAGCAAAGGCGCCTGTGTCACTTTCACCCCACCCCAGAGCAGGGGTCCTCTGGGCGGTTACCCTCTGCGGAGCGGGGGTCCCCCGGGCGGTTACCCTCTGCGGAGCGGGGGTCCCCCGGGCGGTTACCCTCTGCGGAGCGGGGGTCCTCTGGGAGCTTACACTCTCCGGAGTGGGGGTCCTCCAGGTGGTTACTCTCTGCAGAGTGGCCCCTCCTTATCACTGTCAGTCCCCATGATTCTCAGCAGTGATGTTGCCCCCTCGGGTTGGGGGCACCCAAACCCCTGCCTCGCGTGGGCCTAAGCCAGGCTTGCTCTGCCCTCCCCACCCCAAACACCCCCTCACACCCCTTCCTGTCTCCGCAGGGCTCCAGGGGACCCAAGGGCTACAAGGTGAGTGTGGGCTCCTGGGAGGCGGGAGTTCTGCCCCCACGGCAGCATGTCTGACCTGCATCTGATTCCGGCCTTCGTTTTCCTGCCTCACAGGGAGAGAAGGGCAAGCGTGGCATCGACGGGGTGGACGGCGTGAAGGTGACCAGGGAGGGATGGAGTGGACAGGGAGGGACGAGGAGGGATGGGACGGGATGGGGAGGGACAGAGTGGACGGCGTGAAGGTGACCCCAGGAGGGATGAGGAGAATGGGGAGGGATGAGGACGGATGGAGTGGACGGCGTGAAGGTGACCGGGGAGGGATGGGGTGGACAGGGAGGGACGAGGAGGGATGGGAGGGATGGGGGGGGAGGGACGGGGAGGGGGAGGGACAGGGGGACGGGATGGACGGGATGGGGAGGGACAGAGTGGACGGCGTGAAGGTGACCCCAGGAGGGATGAGGAGGAATGGGGAGGGATGAGGAGGGATGGAGTGGACGGCGTGAAGGTGACCCGGGGAAGGATGGGGTGGACAGTGTGAAGGTGACCAGGGGAAGGAGGGGGAGGGACAGGGAGGGATGGGGTGAGGTGACCCCAGCAGGAGGGACAGGGAGGAGTGGGGTGGACGGTGTGAAGGTGACCCCAGGGGGGTGTCTGCTAGGCGGGGCTTTCCAGGGAGGGCATGGAGGGCGCAAAGTCTGACAGGTGATTGGCCTCAGTTTACCCACTTGGCCGTCAGATTTTCTGTTTTTTTTTCCTCTTTCCAGGGGGAGATGGGGTACCCAGGCCTGCCAGGCTGCAAGGGCTCGCCCGGGTTTGACGTAAGTCACTTCCTCTCACTGATATTTTAAGACTAGCGCTGTCAGCAGCACCTCCTGTGGACTCAGTTTTGACTTCTGTCTGGGCGGTCCAGGGCTGCTGCCAAAGGCCGCGGTGGCCTCTGCCGGTGGTGTCATGCTGCCCTCTTCTCTCCAGGGCATTCAAGGACCCCCCGGCCCCAAGGGAGACCCTGGCGCCTTTGGACTGAAAGGAGAAAAGGTGAGTGACCCGAGGCCCCTGGAGGGCCAGGGCCTTCACGGTTGGCCAAGCGCTGAATCGGAAACTGCTCCTGGAAGCAAGTCCTGGTCCGAGCATGTCGGCCACCCGTGCAGCCTCAGAGGGGAGGAGCTGGTGGAGGCTGGAGGCAGGCAGGGGAGCAGCGGGGACAGTGCCCACCGTGGGGACAGCGGCCGTGGCACTCCCGCCCGGAGCCTTCCCTGCAGCCCGAGGGCCTTCAGGCCTCCACAATTCTGTCCCCCGCACCTGCCGCTCGCTTGGCGCAGATGGGACCCCACCGCGTCACTCCCAGCCTGCGAGCCGCAGCCCAGAATGGCTCTCAGAACTGAGAATGGGCTGGGTGGCACTGAGGGCGGCGAGTGGGCGGGAGGGCTGGCAGGAAGGTGGTGAGCGGGGGCGGGAGGGCGGGAGCCAAGGCAGGAGAAGGAGCTTTTTCGTCTGGCTTAAAGCTGAGTCTGCCATTGCTGGTGTTTTCTCTGGAGTTTCTTTGTTGAAACCGCAAGTGCTAGGGAGACAAGGGCGAATGCTGACCCCACCCCAGACGTTCCCAGACGAGCTCCTAGAACCCAGCAGACGGTTTCCAAATCTTATCTTCGAGTTCCCAGATTACCCTCCAGGCCCTAGATTTGAGTTTGCCAATTTGCCAGCCTGGCAAAGCTGTGCCTTCTCTATATGGGAACCAAGTCCTGCCCCTTAGACAAGATGGCCCTTGGCTGGGCCTCACAGGGAACAAGGTTGGAACATTCCAGGAGATTTTTGTGCAGTGTTGTGGATAGCTGAGGGTGCTGGGGTGTCCGGGCTCAGAAGGTGTTGGTCAGAGAGAGTGGCCTGAAGTTTGGGTGAGAGGACCCTGGATGTGGCCTCTGACGGCTACACCCCTGATGCACACCCCTGCGAGCGTGTGTGACTCCCCCGGTCTTCCCCAGGGCGAGCCTGGAGCTGACGGGGAGGCAGGGAGACCAGGGAGCTCCGGACCACCTGGAGACGAGGTGAGGAGTGCAGAGCCCCCACAGATGCCAGGCATGGGCCCAGGGAGGGTCCAGGAGATGGAGTGACCATTCTACCTTTGTTCCCCACAGGGCCAACCGGGAGAGCCTGGGCCCCCTGGAGAGAAAGGAGAGGCGGGCGACGAGGTGAGTGAGGGCTCCCGACACCTTCCTGGGGAAGTGCACGGCCTCAGCCTCTGATCCTCTTTGCTCGGGGTCTGCTCCATGTCCCTGAGACCAAACGCAGGGTGTCCACCAGACTAACGCCAGTGTCTGTTTCTCTTCATCCCAGGGGAACCCAGGACCTGACGGTGCCCCCGGGGAGCGGGTGAGTGGGGCAGGGGCAGCCTGTGCTGTTGGCCTCACCGTGTAGCTGTGGACGTGGCCTCTGCGGCCCAGTCTGGCCCTCCCGGCACTGAGAGCCACAGCCTCCTGCCCAAGACAAGTGGGTTTCTTCACCCACACGTCCAGGACGCCTCTTCCCACAGTCTTGGAGCGGGTGGGACCTGGGGAACCAGGAGATTCCGGCCTCTGGAACCGTGGGGCATGCGGTGGAGGGAAGGCCCCTCCCAGGGGTCCTGCTGGGGGAGTCGGCCTAGGCCAGGCCTCAAGCCCCACCCCAGCTGGGTGTGAGTTCCAGCAGCTGAGGCTTCACCCCTCCATGTCTCTCCACTCAGGGCGGCCCTGGAGAGAGAGGACCACGGGGGACCCCAGGCACGCGGGGACCAAGAGGAGACCCTGTGAGTCACAGTTCCTGGACCTGGGACCCACCCTAGGAAGGGGCAGGCAGATGCTGGGGCTGGGCCAGGCCTGCGGAGCCACAGGACACGTCACAAAGCCCCCGTGGCCCCTTGACGTGGCCAACCCATCCCCACGCCGTCAGGAAGGGCAGCCCCAGAAGTCGGCACCCAGCCACGTGCCTGATGCTGGGACCTGTTTTGTGTGAAGGCGTTGCCCGTGGGCCCAGTGCCCACTTTCCCACCAGGCAGCATCCACGTTTCTGCATCCAAGCTTGGGTTCTTTGGAATAATTTTTCTTTGTTAAAATTCCCAGCATGAGGCAGAACCCCAGACGGGAAGCTAGGCCTGCAGGGCGCCTGTCTGGGAAGTCTTGACATGGAAAACTCGCCCCAGAGCCGAGATGCCAGTGGCCTCAGAGGCCACCCCCCACCTTCAGCTCCGTGGGCCGTGGGCCTCGCTAGGCCACCCCACAGCCCAGCCTCAGGGTGCAGAAGCACAGGGCCCTTCTCTGTCCCTGTGACTTGCTGGGAAAGCTGTGCTGGACCCGGGGCGGGGCAGCTGGCAGACTCCGGGCGTCTCAGTCCCGCCCGGCTCAGGGAGAGCCAGGGCCTGGCGGGCAGAGTGAGGGGAAGAGAATGCCCTGGTGTGCCCAGCCGAGCCACCAGGCCTCAGAAGCAACGCCCCCGGGTGCCCCCTTGTCCGAGAATCAGGACATGCAGCTGTCGTGTGCTGTGGCAGTTGGGCGGGGCTCCAGCAGGGCCAGAGAGCTGAGCTGGGGCCAGAGTCGCCACCACCGAGGGATTTGGCTCCCCAGTGGGGGGTGGGGGATTTCTGACCTCCTCCCTGGGAGCTCCCCAGAAGCGCACAGCCCCCGTGGAGGGGTTGGGCGGACGTCAAAGCAGGGATCGTGTGACTTAGTGACTCAGACCGCCCTCTAGGCCCACTCCTCTGAGATCAGGAAATGAGACTGGCAGCCAGGCAGAGCCCAGAGGAAAGGCCAGCCACACAGCTCTGGCTTCCCAGTGGGCCACAGGTCCGTGGCTACAAACACTTGCCGGGTCCGCGGAGCTCGCTGGAGAAGCAGGGATGCACGCAGGGACGCCTGTGGGGCCCCAGGAGGAGCTGCCGGCCTCCTGAATGAAGATAGCCAGCCACGCCGATGGCCACGCACGTGGGCCGAGGAAACGCTTGGCGAGGCCAGGAAGGGGCTGTGCGGGGAGGGAAGGCCGAAACAGCCCAGTGACCACCTGGACAGCACGCTCTGGCTCCCAGCGTGCCCGGGCAGCTGTCCTCCCCAAGGATGGCCCAGCTCCACACTCACGGCTTGTTTCTCCTCAGGGTGAAGCTGGCCCGCAGGGTGATCAGGGAAGAGAAGGTCCCGTTGGCGTCCCTGGAGACCCGGTAGGAAGCCCTGTGGGGTTGGGGGGCGTTGGCCAATTTGGGTTTTGGAGGTAGAAGTGCTCCAGCAGCTCACGCACTGGGGGTCTGTTCATTTCTATTTGAGGGCGTCTGTGTTCCCATAGATCTCGGGGGTGTCCCTGCGTGGGAGCCGGCTGCAGGGGGGTGAGGCGCAGCCTGGGCCGGGCTGGTGTGGATTGGTGAGAGCAGGCCCAGTGCCCGGGGGCCTGACGCTGAGACGCTCAGCCCCAGGTGGAGAAGTGCTGTCTGGGGGCCCGTCTGGGGCAAGGGTGCCTCACAGTGAGGAAGAGGTGTTGGAGCCCCTGGGAGACACTGGGAGCTCGGTCAGCATTTGTTTTTCTGGGTCAGGAGCCAGGCATGACTGTGGCTGGAGGTCAGCTGGGGAGTGTGAGGCTGTGGAAGTTTCCGGAATCCTGGGGTGTCAGGATGAAAATGCACTTTCATCTCATTCTAAATTCCCTTCTCCGAGCCTCTGGAATCGCCTTGCATGCCTCGAGGCTTTCTGTCTCTTCCCCCATTCTGATGACTGCCATGATGGTGACTCCACTGTGGTGTTGCCCGCAGGCTGGGCTGGGCTGGCCGTTGCATCCTCCCGGAGCTCACCTGCCCCACGGGGACAGGAAGGCCTCCACACAGTCACGCCCGGAGACGGCAAGTCTATGCTCCCGAGCTTGTCTGCTTCTGTGGACAAATCGACCGTACAGCTCCATGTGCGCAGCTGCCACCCACCATGCACAAGGCCAGACCCTGGGCACGGCAGCTGTCTCAGATGTCCAGCAAGAAGGGCCTCAGACCCAGGGAGATGGGAGAGGCCGTCCCAGTGCAAGTCACATTTGTATTTCTGTGCACGAGGTGAAATCGTGCTTTTGTGGTGCCAACAGGTGTTACACAGCTGTTAAAAATACCTGTGTCATAGATTAGGACCAGGGCAGGGCTTGGCAGGCAGGCGGGGTCTGCGCCGTTCGTCCACCTGGTCCTGCGTGCCGCTCTCGGCAGGGGCAGAAAGGGTTCCCGACACCTTCCTGGGGAAGTGCACGGCCTCAGCCTCTGATCCTCTTTGCTCTTTGAGCTCCCGGGGCTCCAGCCCTGAGGCTGATCTGACCTCCCGTGTGGTCACCCAGGACAGGGCCAAGTGCAGGGCACAGCGCGTGGAAGAGGCCATGCAGCCAGTGGCAGGTTGTGGGGAAGGGACGGCCCAGGGCCACGTTCCAGGCTTGGGAGGCTGCCGCAGACCTTGGTAGCTGAAAGTCTCAGTGGGAATGAGCGTTCAGAGGCCAGGACTTGCTCGGAGAATTCTGACCACACCCTGCCTGTTTTATATGTTCAGTTTTCAAAGTAATTAATAGCCACTATAAAAAAAAAAACAAAGCCACTTTCAAAGGGTTGTGGTAAGAGAGGCAGTCCTGTGAGCAGGCCGGCTGCAGGGCCTCCAGGGGCGTGGGGCAGGCTGCACAGGGGCTGGTGGGTCCCGTGCCTGGGGGTCTGGGAATAGTCTCTAGGCTGCTGTCCTGGAGGAGGTTTCCCCCAATGCCTGAGACCAGGGCACCATGTGACCCATGACTCACAGCTGCCTGGCTGAGGCAGGCACTTGTTCACCTGGAGCCTCCCTGGGGCCTTTCGGGGCCTGGGGGTGTGGATAGGTGGCTGTGGAGCCACATTTGTCCATCGGGATGTTGGGCTCCCAGCTGGCCTTCCGGGCTCTCCCTGCACTGGGCACCTCCCTGCTCAGCCCTTGCCAGCCTTACCCCTCCCCTCCACCCCACCCAGCACGGGGCTCTCCCTGTGTGGACGCCAGAAGCGGTCGGGCCCTCAGGGCTGGTCCTGGGAGGTGCCCCCAGTGAGCTGCTCTGCAGAAACTGCCGAATCTGGCCTCCTGCTGTCTGTGGCACAGTCTGACTGTGTGTGGTGAGGTCCAGGCCTTCTGCCTCCCACTCACCTGCCCTAGGGCACAGGGACCTCCTTTCCATCCTTCCTCCTGGCCCCCTTTTTGTGTTCCCAAGGCAGGGTCTCAGGGTACCAGACTAACCCCTGTGAACCCCAAGTTTGGTGGGCTTCTGGACCTCCTTGAGGCCCGTGTGCAAAGTCCCCAGTCAACTGTGCAGTCCTGACTGCTGGGGTGTTGCGTTGACCACACAGGGTGCAGGAGCTTCACAGCCAGGCCTGGTGCTTGCACGGTCAGGGTAGGGAGAGCAATACACTAGATGCCTCCTGTCTGCCTGGTGGAGGCCACGGGTCAGGCTGGTGAATGGGCCCAGTCTGGTAGTGGGGAAGTTGTAAACATTTGAACCACCAGACAGGCCTTATCGGGAGGCATCGGCCTAACCACAGGCCAGGGACAGGCGTCCGATCAGGCTCATGGCTGGGGCCCAGCAGGGCCTGGTGGGCCGGGCGGTGTGCACACGGCTCCCTTCTTGGCTCAGCTGGGCGAGCTGGGAAGTGCTTGGGGTGCCTGGGCTAGACTCGGAAGGGCAGGGACTCGCCGCTGGAGTTGTCCACGGAGCAGGCCCTCAAGGGTGGGGGCTGGGGCCAGCTCTGCAAATAGACCCCCACAGGGGGTCCTCATGAGATGTGGGGGACCCAAGGAAGTCCAGCAGGCGGCCTCAGGTGCAGGTGGGGGCAGGGTGGTGCCCAGGCTCAGCACACAGAGGGTCCTGTGGTTGGGGGTAGGCTAAAGGGACCAGGCCAGGCCCAAAGGGGACCATGAGGGAGGGCAGTCTGGGGCCACTCTGATAGGAGAAGGGGCAGGTGGTCTGCGGCCCAGGGACCGGTAACCTCACCCTTCCTGAGGGTGAGGTGAGGGGGCCTGAGGCACCAGCCGGGCACCCACCGAAGTGCTTCAACACTTGTGCCCAGGCCCTTTGTCCAGGCCCTTCGTCAGACCCAAGAGTGGACCTGGCTCTCCCCCTGCACTGATGGGACCAGGGCTGGAGCCTGGGGGCCCTGATGCCTCACGGTCTGAGACCCTCAGCTTAGGGTCAGGGAGGGCTCAGGCCTGAGGGCTGGGTGAGGCCTGTGGTCCAACGTGCCACATCCATCTCTCTACAGGGCGAGGCTGGCCCTATCGGACCTAAAGGCTACCGAGGCGATGAGGGTCCGCCAGGGTCCGAGGTGAGTCCCACTCCCCACCCATGCCCGCCCACCCAGGAGGGACCTGAGGGTCCAGAACCCACTGTCTGCCCAGTGCTGGCCCCGCGCCCTCTGAGGACTCTATGGCCCTGGGTGTCCTGGCTCCCGATGGGACCTCTCCCGGCCCCAGGAGGGCCCTGCTTCCCTCCAAGGTCACCGTGCTGAGCCTGCTCCCCTCATGCCTCCTCTTCCTCCTCAGGGTGCCAGAGGAGCCCCAGGACCTGCCGGGCCCCCTGGAGACCCCGGGCTGATGGGTGAGAGGGTGAGTGTCCAACGGCTCGGGCCCTGGGGCGGAGGCCTGGCTGCCAGAGGCCCCGGGAAGCCCCAGCACCGCACTGTGGAGCTGCCCGGGGTCCCTGACTGGGCCGGGGGCGCCCGTAGCATCACTGGCTCCTGGCCACAGTCGGCACCTGAGCCAGAGGCCGCCTCGGCAGGGCCCCTCCTGCCCCGAGATCCGGGTCCCAGGGTCCACGGGGACCAGCAGGTGGCCCCAGGGGAGGGAGCCGGCTTCTGGGCTGACGGAGGGGCCCTGCGGGTGCAGTGCTCCCGCGCCTGTGCTGGCCAGTGGGTATCCCAGGCCTGGCCGATTGGCACGGTGATGGCTACTCTGCCCCCCCAGGGAGAAGACGGTCCTGCTGGAAATGGCACCGAGGGCTTCCCCGGCTTCCCCGTAAGTGTCCGGAGGCTGAGCCCACAGGAGCTTGCCCACGCTGCCTGCGGCACCCTCTTTAGCAGACTGGGCACTCTCGGGTGGGCGGGCTGGCCCAGGAATTCCATGGCCGGGATTCTGTCAGCTCAGGCCCTTCCGCTGTGCGCCCCTCACAGCCTCCCCTCTCAAATCAGAACCCGGCATCACTGCCCTGCTTTTCCATGACAGGGGTATCCGGGCAACAGGGGCCCTCCCGGGATAAACGTGAGTACACCCCCTCCTCCATCTGGCTGTGGGCACACACACATTCACAGTCACAGGGACATGCACGTGTGAACACACATGCACAAACGGGTTCCCGAGCAAACACACGCGGTCCACAGGCACCCACGGCTGCCCCACTGTCTGTGGCCGCAGCTCCAGTCAGCATCAGCTCCAGCACGCCCTGCGAGGCTCCTGCTGTGGTGTGGCCTGTGGGTCCCCTCACGGCCCTGACCGCCCAGTGACCGATCTCCCCTCGGTGCGCAGGGCAGGCCCAGCCCCAGAGGCCGCCCCACGGCTCCCTGGGCCACTCCGGGACCCAGTTTCTCCAGCCCAGGAAAGTGTGTGGTGGGGGAAGGGAAGAGAAGAGTGCCTCTCTTATCTTTGTTTTTTTCCTTTTAAAATTTCTGCTTCCTAAAAACAAAATAAAACCCTGTTAACCAAGTGCTCTCCCATCACTGCAGGGCACGAAGGGCTACCCCGGCCTCAAGGGGGATGAGGGAGAAGCCGGGGACCCCGGAGACGATGTAAGTGTGGATGGGAGGCAGGGCCAGCCCCGAGTCCGCCTGAGCCATAGAGGGTTGGCCCTCGAAGCGCAGTGGACCAGGACCGGCTTGGGGAGGCCTCATGGGCCCCGGCTGCTGGATGCTCTGTGGACGGGGCCAGTGCGCAGATGCTCGGATGGTGCACCATCCATTGACACAAGGCTGTTTCCTTCCAGAACAATGACATTGCACCCCGAGGAGTCAAAGGAGCAAAGGGGTACCGGGGTCCCGAGGGCCCCCAGGTGGGTG
Source organism: Nomascus leucogenys (assembly GCF_006542625.1). NCBI lineage: Eukaryota > Metazoa > Chordata > Mammalia > Primates > Hylobatidae > Nomascus > Nomascus leucogenys. The sequence continues at coordinate 30,874,029 of NC_044405.1, forward strand.
GATGTGGCTGGGTGAGGCCACGGTGGGCTGTGCCTGGGACGTTGGATACTGGGGCTGGGGAACGCTGGAAGAGGCTGGGAGAGTGGGAGGCGGTGGGAGGGAATTTTGGGGAGCACATCATCTGGGGGGCTCTGGGGGTGGGAGGTGCCGGTTGCCAGGGCCAGGTGGTGGCCAGGGCAGCAGAGCCGAGCCCCGGGAGACAGTGGGTCCTCAGGGTGGGGCCCACCTGGGATGGCCGCCAGGACCACCAGTGTGCGAAGCCCCAGCTGCCCTCACAGCACCCTCACTGGAGGACGAGGGGCTGGGTAGGGAGGGGCTGGGCAGGGGTGGGCGTGATGAGGGGCAAGGCCCCGGGGGTGGGGCTGTCTCAGCTCAGCGAGCACAGTGGGCACCTCACCCTCAGAGCTCCTCTACTCCGTTTCTCGGACAGGGACCCCCAGGACACCCAGGACCGCCCGGGCCGGACGTAAGTGGGGCTCTGTGAACATTGCTGGGGGCGACCACTGCAGCTTCCGTCCCTTGGGGTGTGGGTCCTGTCCGTGGGTGCTCCTGCAGATGCTGCTCACAGGTGGGGGTGGGTTGTGGAAGAAGAACTGGTACCAGGCCCTGGGGACCCATGATGGCCATGGGAAGACCTGTGAGGATCATAGGGGGATATGTGAGGATCACGGGGGACGTGTAGGATCATGGGGGACGTGTGAGGATCATGGGAGGGAGGACGGGTGTGAGGATCACGGGGGGACGTGAGGATCACGGGGGGGGGACACGGGGGGGTGTGAGGATCACGGGGGGCGTGTGAGGATCACGGGGGGGGGGGGGGACGTGTGAGGATCACGGGGGGACGTGTGAGGATCACGGGGGGCGTGTGAGGATCACGGTGAGGATCACGGGGGGACGTGTGAGGATCACGGGAACACGTGTGAGGATCACGGGACACGTGTGAGGATCACGGGGGACGTGTGAGGATCACGGGGAGACGTGTGAGGATCACGGGGGACGTGTGAGGATCACGGGGGACGTGAGGACGGGGAGACGTGTGAGGATCACGGGGGGCGTGTGAGGATCACGGGGGGACGTGTGAGGATCACGGGGGGACGTGTGAGGATCACGGGGGGACGTGTGAGGATCATGGGGGGCGTGTGAGGATCATGCAGGGACCTGTACCCATGAGGACCATGAGGGGACCTGTGATGGCCATGGGGAGACCCATGACTGTGCTGTTTCTGTGACCACGTCAGGGGTCCAGCCCAGTAGCAGGGGTATAGTGGGCAGAGCTGGGCACACCTGCAAAGAACCTCCTGCCCAAACCCAGCCCTGTGGGGGCCCCAGGGAGGGTGATCTGGAGACCCAGCAGCCCACAGTCCCCGCTGGGAGGGGCTATCCATGGCCCCAGTACCCTTGTCTCTCCCTCCCCAGGAATGCGAGATTTTGGACATCATCATGAAAATGTGCTGTGAGTATCTCTGAGAGGCCGTCCTCGTTAGGGAGAGCAGGGCCACCAGCCTGGTCTGTTCCACTCCTAGAAGGGTCTCTCCACTGTTGGGGGCCTGGGTCTCTGGGTACATCCTGGAGGAGGCTCCTCAGCCAGCCCCTACCAGCCTCCAAAGCCCTCCCAGGCCCCCGGGTCCCCACACAGGCTGAGAGTCCCTGGTGCCAGGCATGGCTGCCACGTGGGGAGGGCGGCCGAGGAGGCGGGGCAGGAGGCCAGGGAAGGGGGGAGGCTGGTGAAGGAGGGAGGCTGGGGAAGGGGGAGGCTGGTGAAGGAGGGAGGCCAGGGAAGTGGGGAGGCTGGTGAAGGGAGGCCGGGGAAGGGGGGAGGCTGGTGAAGGAGGGAGGCCGGGGAAGGGGGGAGGCTGGTGAAGGAGGGAGGCCGGGGAAGGGGGGAGGCTGGTGAAGGGAGGCCGGGGAAGGGGAGGCTGGTGAGGGAGGCCGGGGAAGTGGGGAGGCTGCCCCGAGAGTAGGAGCCTTTCTGACGTGTGCAGGACGCAGCCCTGACTGGTCTAACTGACTCTTTCTCTTCTCAGCTTGCTGTGGTGAGACCCGCACTCTAGCTCCTGAGAGAATGGATCCCGGGGGCGGGGGAGCGAGGCCTGGTCCCACGAATGTCACAGGACAGCACGTGGCACCCTGGTCCCCGCCCGCGGCTCCCTGCACCTGCCCGCCCCCTCTGGGGCCTGCTCCAAGCCAGCAGGGTTCCAGGGTGTTGGGCTGGGCCCTGCCCTCTTTCATCCATAACTGAAATAACCAGGGGCATGCTGGGGGGTCCCTGCTCCATCATTCTGGCCCACAGGCCACACGCCTAGCCTGGCTGAGCAACGCTGGCCCTGACCAGCCGTCAGACAGAGCGGCCGTTAGGAGGCCATGGGAAGGGGTGGGCTCTTCTGGGGCTGAGACAGGCGGGACCCCAACGTGTCAAGCGAGGACGTGGCAGCCAAGGAGGGGTCAAGCGAGGACGTGGCAGCCAAGGAGGGGCCAGGGCGGTGGAGGGGAGGGGCGTGCTCTGCTGACACCGCCCCTGCCTGCAGAATGCAAGTGCGGCCCCATCGACCTCCTGTTCGTGCTGGACAGCTCAGAGAGCATCGGCCTGCAGAACTTCGAGATTGCCAAGGACTTCGTCGTCAAGGTCATCGACCGGCTGAGCCGGGACGAGCTGGTCAAGGTGAGGCCTCGCCCCACCTGGCTTTGTCAAGCCCAGGTGCACCCTGGCCCTGCCGGCCGCCCCTGCCCGCGCCAGACCTCAGCCTCCCAAGGCCACCACTGCATCCCTGTGACTTCCCTGCTCGTGACGAGGATGCCAGGCACGCGCCAGCCCGTCCAGGCCTCCAGCTCCACCTGGCGAGGCTGGCCCCATTCTACACAGGCGCCCCAGATGAGGGAGGGTCCCCGCTCTCCTTGAGGGGTGGTAGTCTGGGGTCCTGAGTCCTGGGGGTGGGCTTGTCCCTCGTGGACAGATCCCAGGAGGGCTTCATCCACCGAGGAAGATTGCTTTGCAGGGGACCCAGGTCCCGGGGGCTGTGCCACCCTCTGGGCACCTGGAGCCAATCGCAGGGGACCCAGGTCCCGGGGGCTGTGCCACCCTCTGGGCGCCTGAGCCAATCGCAGGCGACCCAGGTCCTGAGGTCCTGGGGGCCGTGCCACCCTCTGGGCACCCGCAGCCAATAGAGTCATCCCTGGGAAGCTTATGCGGACCTGGGGCAGCGCTCGGGTCCTGACCCTGGTGCCGATTGCACAGTTCGAGCCGGGGCAGTCGTACGCCGGTGTGGTGCAGTACAGTCACAGCCAGATGCAGGAGCACGTGAGCCTGCGCAGCCCCAGCATCCGGAACGTGCAGGAGCTCAAGGAGTGAGTGCCCCAGGTGGCCAGGACCCTCCCACCCCTCGCCCCGACCCCTGGCCCCACGGCGGGTCGGCCCTGACCCCCGATCCCAGGTGGGCTCGGCCCCACGGCAGGCCTGGCCCCAACCGGCCCCTCCTGCCCTTTGCTGTGTAGAGCCATCAAGAGCCTACAGTGGATGGCGGGTGGCACCTTCACGGGGGAGGCCCTGCAGTACACACGGGACCAGCTGCTGCCGCCCAGCCCGAACAACCGCATCGCCCTGGTCATCACTGACGGGCGCTCAGACACTCAGAGGGACACCACACCACTCAACGTGCTCTGCAGCCCCGGCATCCAGGTGGGGTGGCCACCCCCAGGCTACACCTGCCCCGCCTAGGGCACCCCACCAGCCAGGGTGGCCTTGTCTCCAGAAAGACGAGGGCAGAGCAGGCTGCACCACACCGACACTGTCTGTCCCCACAGGTGGTCTCCGTGGGCATCAAAGACGTGTTTGACTTCATCCCAGGCTCCGACCAGCTCAATGTCATTTCTTGCCAAGGCCTGGCACCGTCCCAGGGCCGGCCCGGCCTCTCGCTGGTCAAGGAGAACTACGCAGAGCTGCTGGAGGATGCCTTCCTGAAGAATGTCACCGCCCAGATCTGCATAGGTGCGCACGGGGCTGTCCCAGATCTGCGTAGGTGCACGCGGGGCCACCCGGGCCGTCCCAGATTTGCGTAGGAGCGCCCGGGCCCGCCCAGATCTGTGTAGGTGCGCACGGGGCCGCCCAGGGCTGTCCCAGATCTATGTAGGTGCACGCGGGGCCACCCGGGCCGTCCCAGATTTGCGTAGGAGCGCCCGGGCCCGCCCAGATCTGCGTAGGTGCGCACAGGGCCGCCCAGATCTGCGTAGGTGCGCACGGGGCCGCCCGGGCCGTCCCAGATCTGCGTAGGTGCACGCGGGCGCCCAGGGCTGTCCCAGAGGCCTCCTCCTCCCAGCTCGCTGTGACCTCCCAGGGGCACGGCCACCCCTGTGCTCGGACGGGAGGTCCTGCGACATCTCCTTGTGGGGTTATAGGTGGAACAGTGGGCTCACACTGCACGGCTTTTCTCTTTTACAGACAAGAAGTGTCCAGATTACACCTGCCCCAGTGAGTACCTCCACGGCTGGGACACGTGGGGAGGAGGGCACCGTGGCTGGGGCGCAGGCTCTGAGAGGAGGGGGCTCTGGGAGGAGGGCCTGGCGGTCACGAGAGCAGATGCATGGCTCAGTCCAGTGGCTGAGCACCACCGTGCCGTGCCCTCTCTGGGGAGCTTAGATGCCCTCTGGCCAGCCCACTGCAGCTGCATCACCAGGGCCTCATGCTAACAGCTGCCCACCCCGCCCCGCAGTCACGTTCTCCTCCCCGGCTGACATCACCATCCTGCTGGACGGCTCCGCCAGCGTGGGCAGCCACAACTTTGACACCACCAGGCGTTTTACCAAGCGCCTGGCCGAGCGCTTCCTCACAGCGGGCAGGACGGACCCCGCCCACGACGTGCGGGTGGCGGTGGTGCAGTACAGCGGTACGGGCCAGCAGCGGCCAGAGCGGGCGTCGCTGCAGTTCCTGCAGAACTACACGGCCCTGGCCAGTGCCATCGATGCCATGGACTTTATCAACGACGCCACCGACGTCAACGATGCCCTGGGCTATGTGACCCGCTTCTACCGCGACGCCTCGTCCGGTGCTGCTAAGAAGAGGCTGCTGCTCTTCTCAGATGGCAACTCACAGGGCGCCACGCCCGCGGCCATCGAGAAGGCCGTGCAGGAGGCCCAGCGGGAGGGCATCGAGATCTTCGTGGTGGTCGTGGGCCGTCAGGTGAATGAGCCCCACATCCGCGTCCTGGTCACCGGCAAGACGGCCGAGTACGACGTGGCCTATGGCGAGAGCCACCTGTTCCGTGTCCCCAGCTACCAGGCCCTGCTCCGCGGTGTCTTCCACCAGACGGTCTCCAGGAAGGTGGCGCTGGGCTAGCCCGCCCTGCACGCCGGCACCAAACCCTGTCCTCCCACCCCTCCCCGCTCATCACTAAACAGAGTAAAATGTGATGCGAATTTTCCCGACCAACCTGATTCGCTAGATTTTTTTTTAAGGAAGAGCTTGGAAAGCCAGGACACAACGCTGCTGCCTGCTTTGCGCAGGGCCCTCTGGGGCTCAGCCCTGAGCTGGCGTCACCTGCGCAGGGCCCTCCGGGGCGCAGCCCTGAGCTGGCGTCACCTGCGCAGGGCCCTCTGGGGCTCAGCCCTGAGCTGGCGTCACCTGCGCCCCCCCGCCCCTGCTCCCTCGCGGCCCTCCAGCCCTGAGCTGGCGTCACCTGGGTTCCCCACCCCGGGCTCTCCTGCCCTGCCCTCCTGTCCACCCTCCCTCCTGCCTGCGAAGCTTCTTCCCTAGGCACCTCTGTGCTGCGTCCCACCAGCCTGAGCCAGACGCCCTCTCGGGGCCTGTGCCGCACTAGCCTCCCTCTCCTCTGTCCCCATAGCTGGCTTTTCCCACCAATCCTCACCTAACAGTTACTTTACAATTAAAGTCAAAGCAAGCTCTTCTCAGCTTGGGGCAGCCATTGGCCTCTGTCTCGTTTTGGGAAACCAAGGTCAGGAGGCCGTTGTAGACATAAATCTTGGTGACTCGGCCCCGTCTCCTGAGGGTCCTGCTGGTGACCGGCCTGGACCTTGGCCCCACAGCCCTAGAGGCCGCTGCCGACCAGCACTGACCCCGACCTCAAAGAGTACTCGCAGGGGCGCTGGCTGCACTCAAGACCCTCGAGATTAACGGTGCTAACCCCGTCCGCTCCTCCCTCCCGCAGAGACTGGGGCCTGGACTGGACATGAGAGCCCCTTGGTGCCACAGAGGGCTGTGTCTTACTAGAAACAACGCAAACCTCTCCTTCCTCAGAATAGTGATGTGTTCGACGTTTTATCAAAGGCCCCCTATCTATGTTGATGTTAGTTTTGCTCTTTCTGTGTTTTTTTCTGAACCATATCCATGTTGCGGACTTTTCCAAATAAAGGTTTTCACTCTTCTCCCAGTGGTTATCTTCCCAGTAAAATCCTTCCATGTGCCCCAACGGAGCAGTCACAAGAGGTTGGGGGCGTGTGCGTGCGTGCTCACTCCCAACCCCCATCACCAGCAGTCCCAGGCCAGAACCAGGGCTGCCCTTGGCTACAGCTGTCCATCCATGCCCCTTATCTGCGTCTGTGTCGGTGACATGGAGACCACACTGCACCTGTGGACAGAGAGGAACTGAGGAGGCAACACCCTGGGCTTTGGGGTCGGGAGCAGATCAGGCCTCAGTGGGCTGGGGTTGGCCACATCCACCGAGGTCAACCACAGAGGCCGGCCCCAGGTTCTAGGCTTGGTACTGAAATACCCCTGGGCGCTCGGAAGGGGAGTTGAGATCCTGCAGGGTCCATAGGAAGAAGTCCTGGGAGGCTCCACCTTTGGGGCAGAGCAAGAAGAGGGCGGAGGGCAGAGGCAGCGAGGGCTCATCCTCAAAAGAAAGAAGTTCGTGGCCCCTGAATCCCAGAATCCGGGGTGCACGGCTGTTCCTGGGGGCCGTTGGGGGACTAAGGATCGGCCGAGGACTGGGCTGGAGGAGGGCAGCAGGGACGGGCGGCGAGAGTGAGGGTGGGGCTTCCTGAAGGCCTTCACCTGCGGGGACCCAGGCGAGCCCCTCAGGTGCCACAGGCAGGGTCACGCCTCGCTCGATGCGTTACACCATGTGGCCACCAGAGCTGCGGGAAAATGCTGGGGACCCTGCCTTTCCGTTTCAGGTGAACAAGCGCCCCTCACAGCACTGCAGGGAGAGAGGGGCCCGGGGCAGACGCAGTGAGGCGGTGGGCGGGGCCGGGGCGGCGCATGAGGCGGTGGGCGGGGCCGGGGCAGACGCAGGAGGCGTGGGGGGGCCGGGGCAGACGCAGTGAGGCGGTGGGGGGGCCGGGGCAGGCGCAGTGAGGCGGTGGGCGGGGCCGGGGCAGACGCAGTGAGGCGGTGGGCGGGGCCGGGGCGGACGCATGAGGCGGTGGGCGGGGCCGGGGCAGACGCAGTGAGGCGGTGGGCGGGGCCGGGGCAGACGCAGTGAGGCGGTGGGCGGGGCCGGGGCAGACGCAGTGAGGCGGTGGGAGGGGCCGGGGCAGACGCAGTGAGGCGGTGGGAGGGGCCGGGGCAGGCGCAGTGAGGCGGTGGGCGGGGCCGGGGCAGGCGCAGTGAGGCGGTGGGAGGGGCCGGGGCAGACGCAGTGAGGCGGTGGGCGGGGCCGGGGCAGACGCAGGGAGGCGGTGGGCGGGGCCGGGGCAGACGCAGGGAGGCGGTGGGCGGGGCCGGGGCAGACGCAGTGAGGCGGTGGCCCAGCGCCTCCCGGCTGCCCCATGGGATTCCCACTGCGGCCCTGGCGCGACAAGGGCTGGACTCGGCCAGCGGGACGTTCCCTCACGGCGCTGAGGCCCACACTCTGCGTGGAGCCTCCCCGTACCCAGGCTACCCTGCAAGGTCCTCGGAGAGGCTTCCCCCAGCCGCAGCCCCCACACAGCTCCGGCCCAGGTCCGCTCTTCCCCATCCCCGTTGCTTTGCGCTGTATACGGCCAGGCGACCCTGAGCCGTCCCTGAGCCCTCGTCCCGGCTTCCTCCCCTGTAAGCTGGGTGAAGGACTCCATGGCACCCACCTGAGAGGGTTGTGGCGAGGCCCAGGCCCCTCGTGCCCACACGGCCGGTGGCCCATGCCTGGCAGGGGCTGGGAGGAGGCTGGGGCGACCAGAGGGGAGTGGCCTGTCCTGGAGGAGGCCCAGGGACCCTGGTGAGAGGGTCTCTCCCAAGTGCTGTCTACGGGACCCCTTTCCTCTGCGCCCATCCTGCACGGACCTCTCCGGGTCACCCCTGGGCTGCACACTGGGTTCAGGGGGGCCTTGAGGTGGGGCCCCTGTTCCCAGGTCCCGGTGGGGTTTCTCCTGAACCTCAACCCTTCCTCACCTGCGGGCATTCCCATCCCCCAACGCCTGGGTCACCAGGATTCCAGGCAGGAGGGGCTGTGGGGGTTACCAAGGCCCGGATTGCCATGCAGAACCCCCAGCTGCCACGCAGACCCCCATGGGGCCCAGGGAAGCTCCTGGCCTCACACTGCACCTCACACTTCCTGTGGGGGCGGACTCCAAGGTCCCAGCCTCTCATCTTGTAGAAACTGAGGCACAGGAGGGACACACATTCCCACGGCCGGTCAGTGTGGCCCCCACACCTCCCACTGGACTGACACCTGGCCAGGCTGTGGACACCCCTGGCGCAGCCTCAGCCCCTGGGGCCCCTGCTCCCCGGCCCTCAGGCCCCAGCTCCCATGTGCATGTCCTGCCTCGGGCCTGGAGGCCCCTCGGCCCCAAATAATCAGACAATTCAACAGCAAAACTACCTTTTTCAGGCTGGCAGGACTCTGGGCAACCCCCTGCAACAGCCGCCTGCCCTATCACAGCCACCCTTGCCTCCCAGGCACAGAGACCCCACCATCAGATCCCAGCCTTGGTGCATCCCCAAGCACCCTGTGTGTCGGGATGGCGATGCTGGCTGAGCCCCTGCATCCCCACTGGAACCCCTCGGGGGCTCTCTCGCCACCCACATCTCTCCCTCTCCTTCCCACTCCTCCCAGGAGCGGGGGCTGCGACATCCTGGGCTTCAGGCTCTGGAGCAAATCAGGCCTGGATGGGCTGGGGCAGGCCAGATCCAACTAGGTCAACCCAAGAGGACCAGCGCAAGGCTCTGGATTTGGTACTAAAACACCTCAGCCAAGGGGCCTTAGGGCTGCTGTGTCCAGAGTGTGCCCAAAACCCTCTTCCTGAAGGGACGTGAGAAGCCACGAATGTGAGCTTCCCTGTGCATTCAGCCATCCTCACACTGCTCTAAAGAACTGCCCAAGACTGGGTGATTTTTTTTTTTTTTTTTTTTGAGACAGAGTATTGCTCTGTTGCCCAGGCTGGAGGGCAGTGGCACGATCTAGGCTCACTGCAAGCTCTGCCTCCCGGGTTCACGCCATTATCCTGCCTTAGCCTCCCAAGTAGCTGGATTACAGGCACCCGCCACCACGCCTGGCTAATTTTTTTTGTTTGTTTTTAGTAGAGACAGGGTTTCACCATGTTAGCCAGGATGGTCTCGATCTCCTGACCTCGTGATCCACCTGCCTCGGCCTCCCAAAGTCCTGGGATTACAGGTGAGAGCCACTGCGCCTGGCCAAGACTGGGTGATTTATAACGAAAACAGATTCCATTGACTCACAGTTCCACATGGCTGGGGAGTCCTCAGGAAACTTACAATCGTGGCAGAAGGGGAAGCAAACACATCCTTCTTCACATGGCAGCAGGAGAGAGAAGCGTGAAGGAGGGACCTTCAAACACAAAGCCATCAGCTCACATGTGAACTCACTATCACAAGAACAGCACGGGGGAGGCCACCCCCAGGATCCAGCCTCCCTCCCTCAACACGTGGGGATTACAATTTGAAATGAGATGTGGGTGGGGACACGGAGCCAAACAGTTATCACTTGCTTCAAGAAGGGAAGTGCCTTGATCCCTGAACCATCCTCCAAGCTGGTGGCCCCACTGTGCTTCTCACCTGTGGCCTCCCAGGTCAGGAGGAGAGGCTAGGACCCCCTTTTGTTCTGGGCATTCCCCACACTGAACAGCTCAACTTTGAAAAAATAGTTAGGAAAGAAACCTTGGCCCATCAGGCCACACTTGTTCCCAGTTTAGAAAAGTGACGTTTCAGATCATCACATGAAGTCTCCAGATAGGAGGGCAAAGCCAGTCACCCTGATGCTCTGAGTGGTCAGAGACCCCAGTCCTTCCTGGGCCATCCACAGCATGGCTCCTTGACTCCTAGGTCGGAGCAGGCTCCTGCCCCTTCCTGGCCCCTCCTGTCCTGGTGCAGGAGGAGCTGAGACCCACTGGCCTCAAAAAGGCAGGGGGTTGGCAGGAGGCGCAGAGCCCTGGGATCTCAGGCCTGTCAGGAGGGTCCTCCCCTGCAACCATCCATCCTGATCCAGAACTGTGGGGGCAGTGCCAGGCCTGGGCTCTCTCCTTGGGAGCCTCTGGCTGCAGTTCCCTCCCAGGAAGGGTCCTCAAGGGGGCAGGGACCCAGGAGGTCTGAGGGGGTGTTGGGGCCTAGCAGACTGTGGGGGTCCCAGGTGTCTCCCCAGCCCCCCCTGCCAGCCTCCACCAGCTCCCCTGTGAGGCCAGCCCCACCCGCCCACCTCAAAAGCTATCCTAGATCCAACAGCCTGAGCTGGGGACATACAGGGCCTATTTGCCCACCTTGGGACCCCTATAGCTGAGTGCCATCCTAACCACCATCCATCACCGGGGGCTGGGGGTGGACGGAGGCCTGAGGCCACTTTTGTTTTTCCTCCTGCCACTGCAGCTACCATAGCCCAATGCCGCCCATCGATAAAAAAATGACCTCAACTGTGGCTTTGCTGTGACCCTTTCCTGGACAGCACCAGTGCTGGGGTCCTCACTTTCCTCTTTTGGATTTTGTTTCTCCTTGTTATGTTTCACTTTTAATCTTTTGAGATGTGTTGTCTTCCACGCATGTTTGCAGACAGCAGTGTTCACGTTTCCAAACCCAATCCGATCATCTTTGCTCTTTATGGAAAAGTTAAACACATTCATATTTCAGACAAATGATATTTAGCCTTTTCAATGCATTTGTTAATGCTACGATTATGGAAGCATGTGGAGGGGTTGTTCCCGTTCCATCCAAGGTCAGGTGGCCGGTGCAGTTCCCTGACCCCCGCCCGAGGGAGACCTCCGGGTTGGTGAGATGACCGAGCACAGGTGTCCTCCCACCCTCCGCGCTGGCTAGTCCGGCAGCACTTTCTGCAGAGACAGCTTCTAGACAGCCGCGCTCCCCACACAGGTTGCAGAGCATGTCCCTCTCCCTCTCGCAGCTCCAGAGGGTGATGCCTCGGGCCCTGGAGGCTGGGAACCACATCTTGAGTGAGGGTGCGGTGTCGCCTCAGGGACATGAGTTAAACTGTGAGAGACGCCCCCTCACACCCCCAAAAGGCTGAAGCTGAACTGGCAGCACCAGCGCCGGCAGTCTGCAAGGATGTGGGGTGACTGCAGCCCTCTTGCGGGCTGTGGGGTGCAGCTGCTTTAGAATCTCCCCTCCGTTTCTCAAAGCCAAGTGCGCACTTGCCCACCCCAGCCAAGCTCCTGAGCTTTGCCGAGATTGGTGAAACACAGAACTCATGCGCAAATCCGGAAAGATGCGCATGGATGTTCACAGCAGCTTCGTTGGTGAGTGGGCTGGGAGCAGTTCCGCCACCACCCAGCGAGCTTGAAACAGGAGCCTGAGCCTCCGGTGAGGGGTCGACGCATTGATTTCAGCTGTGAGACCCCAGCACAGGCCCCAGCTGAGCCGTGACCAGGCGTCTGACCACAGAGCCGGTGAGATGGCATGTTGGTGCAGCTCTGAGGCACTGCGGTGGTGATGCTTCAATACACGGTTGTGTTAGAATGAATACGCCTCATCTTTATCCCCAACCCTGTGAGCTCTTCCCATACTTCTAGTAGACTTTTCCCTCCCTCCCTCAACCCCTTGCTCCTGGAATGGTGCCACCATTCACCCAAGGTGGGTGCCCCTCCTTTCTTCCACACGGAGTGGGGGCAGCTCCTTCGATGGCTGGTTTGCACGTGGACCATCCCTTCCCATAGGTCTCCTGGGGAAGCGAGGCCTTCCCTCCTCCTGTCGGCCCCGGGACCCACTGGCCCCACACACAGACCCGAGCAGGAGCAGCAGGGGCTGGACCCCAGGAGTCTGGTCCATCCTGGGCTTGGGGGGCCCCCTGCTGATCTTCATTCTCTCCCTTGGAGAGGACAGGGCAGGAGCAAACACCTCCAAGGGAGTGACCTCTTCCCAGAGTGACCTCTCCAAGGGAGTGTGTGTGCATGTGTGCGCATGTGCGTGTATGTGTGTGTACGTGTGTGTATACACGTGTACGTGTGTGCGTGTGTGTACGTGTGTGCATGTGTGTACATGTGTTGCATGTGTGTACGTGTGTGCATGTGTGTGTACGTGTGTGCACGTGTGTACGTGTGTGTGTGTACATGTGTACGTGTGTGTGCATGTGAGGATGTCTGCCTCCAACAGTGCGGGTAACAATAGTGTGCAGCCTGTTCTTGTTCCTGACTTTGGCAGAAATGCCAAAAGTGTGTCCCACTAAGACACTGTTTTTCTATTTGTCCATAAAAATGAGGAACTAAATCTTGTTTTTCATAGATGGAGATGATTATATAATTAGCACCTTTGAAATCATGGCAGCCTGGTGATTTGGGGTCAGGGGTTGAAGGGAGCAGTTCTGATTTTTCTATGTGAATGTGTCTGCTTAGATTTTCTATATGTACTTAGCTAGTTTCAGTCAGTCATATAAAACTGTCTTTTCATTCAGGTTTTTCAGTGTTTGGGTCCAGTGTTACAGTAATCTTCTAAGATTTTTTTTCCCTTCTTATAGGAAATCACTTGGTGATTAGGCAACCAAGAACATCGTTCTGACAATCATGGAAATTTTAATATGTCTGTGAATTGGATGATGGCATTGTATCAGTGGTGTCAATGTTAAATTCCTGATTTTGATCACTGTATGTGGTTATGTAAGAGAATGTTCTTGTTTTTAGGGAACACATACTGAAGTATTTAGGGATAAAATAATACTGACTCTACTCAATGATGGGATTCGCTTTTGTTTCGTAGTTTCAATAAGCAACTTTGCAAATGTGCAATGGCCACAATGTTTTTAACAAAGGTTCCATTTGGAATAAATTTACTAATATCACTTAAGAAAATGGGGTGTGTAAAGCAAAAATTCTAACACATAACTAACATATTTTGGTGTGTATTTTTACAGCAGTTCCATGTCTATTGTTTTCTGAATATCCAGAGTGACCCAGAATGTTCTAAAATGTAGGAGGAAAACACAGGACCTCACACAAGCTGCAGACTAAGTTTCTCTTGGGAAAAAAAGTGATAAATGTTACTAAATTACTGACACCCCCCCCCAACAAAGTTTGAAAAAATCGAGTTTTACTGATGGTGCATGGCCATGTTTATTTCTTCACACACCCATAGCTATGAACATTGTACACAGTGCTTGTGTGGACACATACTTTCATTTCTTTGGGTAAATACCTAACAGTGGAATGGCTGTGTTATATGGTAGTTACTATTAACTTTTTAAGAAATAGCCAAATTGTCTCCAAAGTGATTCTACCATTTAACATCCTCATCAGCAGTGTATGAGCATTCCAGTTGCTTCACACCCTCAGCAACACTTGGTCTGATCAGTCTTTTAAATTTCAGCCACTGATAGATGTGTAGTGGTGTCTCACTGTGGTTTAATTTGTATCTCCCTCATTACTAATGCTGTTGAGAATTTGTCATGTGCTTATTTGCCATCTGTATTTTTTTTTGTTGTGTCTCTTTAAATCACTTGCCCATTTAAAAAAATTGTTAGTTTTCTCACTATTGGGTTTTGAGAGTTTTTAATTATGTTCTAGAAAAGTGACTTTAGTCAGATGCATGATTTCAATAGTTTTTTTGCCAACCTTGTTTTCATTCTCGTAACAATGTATTTCAAAGAACAGAAGTTTTTAATTTTGATGAAGTCCATCTCATCTTTTTGTTTAATGAACCATGCTTTTCATATGTGTAAGAACTCTTTGCCAAGCCCAATATTTTCCTCTGTAAGTTTCGTAGTTTTAGGTTTTAAATGCTCTGTTTTGAATTAATAATTGCATATGGTACAAGATATGGATCCAAGTTCATCTTTTTTCAAGTGGATGTCCAATTGTTCCAGCACTGTTTGTTGAAAAAACTATCATTTCTTTGCTGATTTTTATTAGCTCCCTGGTTAAAAAAATTAGTTGTGAATATACATTAGGATTTATTTCTGAACTCTCTGCTGCTCCATTGATCTATTTGTCTATCTTATGCCAATATTACACTGTCCTGATTACTGTGGCTTTACAAATCTTGAAATTACAGTGTTAATTTTCCAATGCTGTTGTCCTTTTTCAAAGTTGTTTTGGCTATTCTAGGTCATTTGAATTCCCACATTAATTTAAAATCAGCTTGTCAATTTTTATAAAATAGCCTGTTGGAATTTTGATTGAATCAGCAGACCAATTTGGGGATAACTGACCACTTAACAATAACGATGGACACAGTTGACTTAGTTCATTCTGTGTTGTTATAAAGGGATATCTGAGCCTGGGTAATTTATAAAAGAAAGAAGTTTATTTAGGTCATGGTTCTGCAGGCTGTATAAGGAGTATAGAGATGGAATCTGCTCAGCTTCTTTTGTACTGCTTTAAAACACAGTGGAGAAGGTCAGAAAGGAAGCGAGCACATGCAAAGGGGAACCAACCCTGACATGCATCCTGACTTTGTAGCCACCTGCTCTCTCAGGAACTGGTGCATTCATCCAAAACCAATCCAGTCACCATACAGACAAACGTCCAGACCATAGCAACAGTATAATTCTCCGTTTATTTGGATCTTATTTATCTCAGCAATGTTTTATAAGTTTCAGTGTACAGGTTTTGCTCATATTTGTATAGGTTTATGCCCTAAGCATATCATATTTTATGCCAATATTGTAAATGGTAATTTTAAATTTCAATTTATAAGTATTTCTTAATAACAGATAGAAATACAATTGATTTTTGGATATTGAGCTTGTGTCCTGCAACACTGCTAAACTTATTATTTGTAGCAGCTTTAAAAAGATTCCATTGGGCTTTCTATGTAGATGATCATATTGTCTATAAATAAAGACAGTTTTACTTCTGTTATTCCAACTTAGATGACTCATTTCTTTTCCACCTTGTTGCACTGGCTAGAACCCCTATTCCAATATTAAAAAGAAGCAGTGACAGTGGCCATCCCTGTCCTGATCTTAGAGTTTCCCGCTAAGCAAAATGTTAGCTATAGGTTTTTCAGAGATGCACTTTAACTAAAGTTGAGGTACTTCCCTTCTATTTTGTGTTTGTTCAGAGTTAGGGTTTTTTTTTATTTTAATAAAGAACAGATACTGGATTTCATCAAATGCTTTTTCTGCGTCTTTTGAAATAGTCACAATTTTTCTCTTTTCTAGTTTGTTAATATGGCGAATTACAGTAGTTGATTTTCAAAACTTAAACCATCTTGTAATGTTCAATTTACCAATTTTTTAATGTTTTGTTTTGAGATAATTGTAGATTTCCATGCAGTTGTAAGAAACAATACAGAAAGATTCTGTATACCCTTTACCCAGTTTCCCCCAATGGTAGCATCTTGCAAAACTATAGTACAATGGCACAAACAGGATATTGACAGCGACAGGACCATGATAAAGAACAATTCCATCACCATGAGGATCCTCTGTGTGGCCCTTTTGTAGCCATACCCACTTTTCTCCCATCTCAATCCCCTCCACTACTGGCAACCACTAATCTATATTCCATCTCTATAATTTCATCATTTCAAAACTGTTATATGAATGGAATCATACTATCTGATCTTTTGGGATGGATTTTTTTCACTCAGCATAACTCTCTGAAAATTTATCCATGTTATTTCAAGTATCAATAGTTCATAATTCTCTGAAAATTTATCCAGGTTATTTCAAGTATTAATAGTTCATTTCTTTTTATTGCTGAGTAGTCTTTCATGGTATGAATGTACCACAATTAGTTTAACTATTCATCTGCTGAAGGACATCTAGGTTGTTTCCAGTTTTTACCTATTATGGATAAAGCCACTATAAGCATTTTTGTATAGGTTTTTGTGTGAACATAAATCTTCATTTCTTTGGGATAAAATCCCAGGAGTACAAATGTTGTGTCATATGGTAGTTGTGGGTTAGTTTTTTAAAAAAACTTCCAAATTATTTTCTACAGGGGCTGTATCATTCCTTCTAGCATTACGTTGATCCAATTTCTCGACATTCTTGTCAGAATTTGGCATTGATTATCGCCCTTATTTTAACCATTCTGATAGATGAGTAGTGATATCTCACGGTTTCAATTTGCATTTCTCTGATGGATAATAATATTGACACGTTCTCATGTGACTATTTGCAA
Source organism: Nomascus leucogenys (assembly GCF_006542625.1). Classification (NCBI taxonomy): domain Eukaryota; kingdom Metazoa; phylum Chordata; class Mammalia; order Primates; family Hylobatidae; genus Nomascus; species Nomascus leucogenys. The sequence goes on from NC_044405.1 coordinate 30,890,472, forward strand.
TTGATACATCTTCTGTAGTGAAATATTTCTTCATGTATTTTGCCCAGTTCCTAATTGAATTGATTCTTTCTGTTGAGTTTTGAGAGTTCTTTATATATTCTAATACTAGTCCTTTGTCAGATAAGTGATTTGCAAATATTTTCTATAATTCTGTAGTCTTTTTATCCTAATAGACTCACTGAGCAAAACTTTTCAATTTTGATAAAGTATAATGTATAATTTTTTTCCTTTTATGTATTGTATTTTGGTGTCAAGTCTAAGAATACTTTGTCTAGCACTAGATCCTGAAAATTTTCTATGTTTCCAAAAGTTTTATACTTTCATATTTTTCATTTGGTTCCACAACCCATTTTGAATTAATTTTTATGTAAGTTGTGGCTTAGGTCAAGTTTCATATTTTTGCTTATGGACATCCAATTACTCCAGTACCATCTGTTGAAAAGGAGTTTTCCTCCATTGAATTGTTTTTGCACCTTTGTGCAAAATTGAGTACTTTTTCAGCTCTGCCCTCTCTTGCTTCTTTCCTTCTGGGACCCTGGTGGCATGCATGTCAGATCTTCAGTCAGTCCCACAGGTCCTAAGGCTCTATTCTTCTCTTGTTGTTCAGATTCGATAATTTATATTGTTTTATCTTCCAGTTCACTATTCTTTGTTTCCTTCATTCTTCTCCTTTTTTAACTTTTTTTTTTATTTTGAGACAGAGTCTTGCTCTCTCATCCAGGTTGGAGTGCAGTGGCATGATCTCGGCTCACTGCAACCTCCACCTCCCAGGTTCAAGTGATTCTCCTGCCTCAGCCTCTCAAGTAGCTGCTTCATTCTTCTCTTGAACCATCTACTGAGCTTTTATTTTGGTTACTACAGTTTTCAATTATAAAATTTCCATTTGATTCTTCTTCACATCTTCTATTTATTTGATAAGACTTTCTATTCCATTGCTTTGTTGAGGCTATTTTTTTTCATTTGTTTCAAGAATGTTTGTAATTGCTTGTTGAGGCAGTCTTATCACTATTTTAAACACTTTGTTAGATAATTTTAGTATCTGTCATCTCAGCACCGGCATTTTTGGCTGTCTTTTTCATTCAGTTTGAAATCTTCCTGGTTCTTGGTATGGTTAGTAATTTTTTATTGAAACCTGGACATTTTTATACTATGTTATGAGACTCTGGATCTCATTTAAAAACTTGTTTTAGCTGGCTTTCTTTGACACTGATCTAGCAAAGGGAGGGAGGGAGGCACTACCTTGTTACTGCCAGGTGGAAGCAGAAATCCAGGCTCCCACTAAGGCCTGTATTGATACCCAAGAGGAAGGGGGTACCTTGTCACTTCTGGATGGTGGCAGGATTTCTGGCTCACCATGTGGTCTCCACCGATTCCACTCTAGGAGAAGCCTCATTACTGCTGAGTCATGGTGGAGGTCTTAACTCCTCACTAAGCCTCCCCCACATCACCCCACTGGGGAGCTAAAGGCTTACTTTATTACTGCTGGGTAGGAGGGGAGGTTTGTTTGTGGTCTCCATTGAACTGTGAGGTGTGGGGTGTCATGCCTTATGATCAACTGGTGGGGATAGAAATACTGGCTCTCTACTGGCATGTGACATCATTCTCATGCTCTACGTGGATGTGACATCATTCTCATGCTCTACGTGGCATGTGACATCATTCTCATGCTCTACGTGGCATGTGACATCATTCTCATGCTCTACGTGGCATGTGACATCATTCTCATGCTCTACGTGGCATGTGACATCATTCTCATGCTCTACGTGGCATGTGACATCATTCTCATGAGCATGAAAATTTAGACTCCCCAACTTGGGCTTTGCTTGCATAGGTGAGAGTGAGGCCACAAAGTTTCTGTCTTCCTAGGTTGCTCCTATCCTGGTCCTCTGGCTAGAAACAGTAAAGTCTTGTTAGGGATGTTTTTGTGTGCCCTTTGGTGTTTCTAGGTTTCCAGCTTCTTCAGCTCCATATCTGGGATGCACAAGGGAAAAGGAAAACCCAGGGAGTTCAACACTGTATCATTCTTCAAATCCCCATGTTCCTAGCGGATCTGCCTTCTTCACTCCACCTTTCAGAATATTCTTCTATTGGTTTTACGTATAATTTTCAGGGTCTTTTTGTTGTACTTAGCAGGAGGAATAGGGAAAAGTATATCTACGCCAGGTCCCAGAGAGGAGGTCTGTTCCATGTGGTTTGATTACTATGTTATTTGGTGCATTAAGATTTCATGGTTGGCTGAGCAAGGTGGCTCAGGACTGTAATCCCAACACTTTGGGAGGCTGCTTGAACCCAGGAGCTCAAGACCAGCCTGGACAACATGGTGAAACCATCTGTCCTAAAAATACAAAAAATTAGCCGAGCATGGTGGTGCACACTTGTAGGAACAGCTACTCCAGAGGCTGAGGTGGGAGAATCACATGATCCTGGGAAGTGGAGGTTGTAGTGAGCCATGATTGCACCACTACACTCCACCCTGGGTGATGGGAGTGAGACCTTGTCTCAGAAAAAAAAAAAAAAATCATGATCGTATACAGTGCTGTTTTAACTCACTTCATAATTTATGTCTTGAATTTAATCTGCCTTTGTTTCTCTAGGTTTTAATGTGCCCTTTCCGAATCACTTTGTTGTGGATGAATTTCTTATTTACTTGGACTTTACTACATCTTTCAATAGGTAAGTATATTTAATTTGCATTTGACACATTTTGTTTTAATGCCAGCATTTTACATTTTCTATTTATAATGTTTTCTTTATTTTCTAACTCTCACTGTATGAACTTCTTTCAGAAGTGGGACGTTTTCCTTATGGTAATCTGAAAGGGTTACACTGTTCAATTATTCCACTTTTTTCTTTCATATATTATACCCTATATTAGTCTCCCTGGGCTACCATAACAAAGTTCCACAGACTGGGTGGCTCAAACAACAGAAATTTACTTTCTCTCACAGTTCTGGAGGCTGGAAGTACATCGAGGTGCCAGCATAGGTGATTTCTGGTATAGGGGAGGATCTCTTCCCAGCTTGAAAACAGTTGCTCTCTTGCCAGGTTCACACGTGGAAGGAGATTGTGAGGGTACAGAAAAATATTTGGTGTCTCTAAGGACACTGCTCCTATCAGATCAGTGCCTGACACTTATGACCTCATTTAACCTCAATTATTTCCTGTTTTAAATACGGCCACACTGGAAGTTAGGGCTTCAACATACAAATTTGAGAGAGGAGGAGGCACAAGCATTCAGTCCATAAAACACCCCAACACTCTTTTTGTAGATTTAGCACATTTAGACAATGTCTATTGAACATATACGTTAAAAGATAAGAAAAGCAACAGACCTTCTCTTACCTACTTTTCTCACGTCTCCTCCTCTTACCTACTTTCTGGTCTTTCCTGATTATAATTTTTTTTTTTTTTTTTTTTGAGACAGAGTCCTGCTCTGTTGCCCAGGCTAGAGTGCAGTGGCACGATCCTGGCTCACTGCAACCTCTGCCTCCGTGTTAAGCAATTCCCCTCCCCCAGCCTCCCAAGTGGCTTGGACTACAGGTACACGCTGCTACTCTGGGCTAATTTTTTGTATTTTAGTAGAGATGGGGTTTCATCATGTTGCGCAGGCTGGTCTTGAACTCCTGAGCTGAGACAATCTGCCGACCTCAGCTTCCCAAAGTGCTGGGATTACAGGCGTAAGCCACCGTGCCCAGCCAATTCATTCTCATTTTTATTTTAGTTCTTCATATGGCTCCCTTTAGAACTGTTACTTCTTGATGTTTTTCCAACTTAGAAACTATCTGTGCCTTCCCTCTGTGAAAGACCAGTATTCTAATACACTTACACTCCTTTCCCCAAACCTCCTGATTTGTCAACTTCACCTCATAAAGATTTATGTCATTTTCTTCTGAGACTGTCTAAAAGTTGTTGAGACTTGGCTTTCCAAGCTGGCAACCCCAGCCCTAATTCATAAGGAATCACCATGGGTCTGGTGGGGGCAGGAGGAAGTAAGGTGAGAAAGGCCACAATTCCTCTGAAATTCCCACCTCCTTTCCCACCTCCTTCAGCCCTCTCCTTTTAGAGGAATCAGTGGGGGGTGGAGAGGGGGGCATTCCCTTGGGCTCTGGCTTCTGTCCTCTCCCACTGCAGCTTCCAGGCAGAGTGGAGGCAGGTTCTGCTTTGATGCAAGGAGCTGATTTCCCTTCCTCCACTTTCAACAGTAAAGGCTGTTGCTGTTTGTCTTTTCTTGCTCAAACCCTTGTGGTTCATATCCTTGGGTGTGAGGGTAGTGAGACAGAGGGCTTCACCCAGCTCCCTAAACCAGAAATCACTGACAATTCTTCAAAAGTACAGAGTAGGTGCTACGATCCCTAAATTACTGAACAGAAAACTGGGACCAGGGGAGGTGACTTACTTTCTCCAGGCCCTCAGGCAGTGGATGGTGGGCTATAGCATGGAGCCTTCTCCCTCTTTGTCCTGTACTTTTCCTTCTCCAGTTGGATAGAGACAGAAACATTTTCTGACCACAAAATTAAGAGAGCTTCATTCACCAGAGGCGTCTCGGTGGAACGAGCTCTCATTTTCTTTGTAAAAACTCGACAAGTACTGAGATGAAGGGCAAAAGTTTTGGCACCCATTCTCCTCGTTATGGCTACTTCAGAAGAGGGAGTTGGCCTAGGTGTACCTACAATAAACTGAAGAGTTTACAGTCACTAGGGGAAATGTGGGAGGGAAGAGAAAATGCCGAGGCCGTGGAGGGTTAAGTCTGGGGGAGAGCAAAGTGGACTTCAGAAGTCCAGGTACATCTTAGTGTTTCACAATATGAATACCCTCCGCCAGCACCCCATATAGCAGAAAGCTTTTGAGGAGTGCCACAGTGTAGAGTTCTGCACCCAGGTGAATATAGGGCAGGACTGCCTACAGCATACAGACCCTGGTCCTAAGACATGAAATCAGGAGAGGGAGAGTCTTCATGAACTAGAAGAACCCCCACCCCCACCCCAGGAGAACCCTGGACTTTGACATGCCTAGACTCAAAGCCAAATGTATCTGGCTCTTTGAAGGAAGAGCAGAACTTGAACTTGACAGCTTCCTTGCTTTAGTCCTTGTTACTGTGCCAGAGGCGGCACGGTGCTGAGGTTAAGAGCACAGGCTCTGGAGCTGACCTGCATAGACTCAGATCTCAGCCGTCAGGGCCTCCACTTGCTCATCCTGATGTGGGAGTAATAACATCACCCATGGCAGAATGCTGTCCTGAGGGTTCAAGTGATCTTTGCAATGCACTTAGACCAGTGCCAAGGGCGTGGTAAGTACAGTGGGAAGTATTTAAATAAAATGTGTAAAGCTGGATGAAAGTGTCTATCGCATGGCTACAAGATGAAGTGAGGCTGGACGCGGTGGCTCACGCCTGTAATCCCAGCACTTTGGGAGGCCGAGGCGGGCAGATCACGAGGTCAGGAGATCAAGACCATCCTGGCTAACACGGTGAAACCCCGTCTCTACTAAAAATACAAAAAATTAGCTGGGCGTGATGGCAGGCGCCTGTAGGCCCAGCTACTCAGGAGGCTGAGGCAGGAGAATGGCGTGAACCCAAGAGACGGAGCTTGCAGTGAGCCGAGAGCATGCCACTGCACTCCAGCCTGGGCGACAGAGTGAGACTCTGTCTCAAAAAAAAAAAAAAAAAAAAAAAAAAGAAGTGAGGAGGGGATGAAAACTGCCCCACTCTCTAGGCTGCTCCAGGCATATGAGCTGCAGCCATCCACCACTGTGCTTTTTATTAAGAAAGCATTCCTAGGTCAGATCCCCACTACTTTTGCCTTCATGTTGCTTTTCTGTGGGTTCTGTCTCCTGTTCAGCATATTTGTGTATCTTTTGCCAGTTGGATCTGAGGTTTCCCCTAGGGCTTGCGTTTGATCTCTTCTCCCAGATGGTTTCCAAATGTGGCGGAAGAGGCTGAGGTCAGCCGCCGTAGTGCTGTTCAGACGTCCCCGTGGTAGAGCACGTACAGGATGGCTGAGCTGAGGCTGGCGATGCCTGAACCACTCCAGGAGACTGAGGGGACAAGTACGGTAGGAAGTCCCAGAAACACAATGGACTTCCCATGTGTCAAGCTGCCTCCCACTAACTGGGGGCACAGAAATGACCCTGCAGACTCCAGGCACAAATCGGGAAGGGCCCTGGAGCCATCACCTGGACTCCATGGTCGGCCATCTCCTCCAGGCGGCCTTCAGTCCCAGCCTGATCAGGCTTTCAGAGCAGAGGTCCTCTGCTGGCTTCACATGCGTAATTTGGAGGTAGGAGAATCTAAAGATTCTGATGCCAGGCCCAACCCAGACCAAGTCACTCCCACCATCTGGGCTGGATCCCAGGCCCAGCTATCTGCCACTGACTTGGAGGAAAAGCAGCCCACGGGCTCAGGCCTGGGATGTCAGCATTCCTTACGTGATCTGGAAGCTACAAAAACCAAACAAAACACTGTGTTCAAACACCACACGGAGGAGGATGAGGGCCACTCGCAGCTGCACACGAATATTCCTTCTGTGAGGGAGATGAGCTTCCTCACGGGCTTTCTGGAGGACTCGGATTGGCAATACTTGCAATGTAACAATGTCTCCCAAACCAGCTTCCCAGAAAATGAAAAGCACTTCGGCATTCACCCTGGAGCAGGAGGAGCTTTCAAAAGCTGCAACAGGCCCCAGAGCTCGAAGGCCCTCAAAGGTGGGGTTCTGGCTGCTGCCGTCCTTTCTGCTCCAGCCAGCGGTGAACTCGGTAGCCTCGGCGTCCCCAGAAACCCCGCTCCTCGGAGCCTGGGCTCCTGCTTCCACACGTGTTCCCCTGGGGTCCCGAGGGTGCCACCACACGGGGACAGGGGCTGCAGCAGGACAGCAAGTGCCTGGGGACTCTGCAAATACCACAGGATAAGCAGCTGCAGACCCAGAGCTGTGGCTGTGGTCCCGAAGAGAAACCCTTCCCAGATTCCCCCAGGCTCCTAGTCCTTGCATCTCATTGGCTGGAGGGGCATCACGTGTGCATTTCTAAGCCAATCACAGGCTAGAAGCACGGTGGCCTGGCGCCTGCGTGTCTCTGGATGTGCATTTCCAGCGATGTGGGGTTTCCAGCGGCATCCATGTTCATCCACCGTGGGCGGCCCCTGCCTCACCCTCCCAGCTGAGTGGGAGCCTCTTTCTCGTCCAGAGCGTACTGCTGGGCTGCTTGGTGACCGCCTGGCTTGGGCCACCTGGGCCCGCTGGTGGCAGTTTGCACAGGTGGGGCTGTGTAGTCCCCAGCGGCTGGCCAGACAGGCTGTGCCTGCTCTCACTGGACCCATGGGGTAACTGAAGCACAGGGCTGGGATCCAAACTCAGCACCGGGTCCACAGCCGGCGGTGTTGATGACTCCACTGAGCAGGTGGTCGGTCCCAGCTTGGAGTCGTCTGCGTCTGCCCCCTCCTCCGGGGATTCGGGGGTGATGGCATCACCCACGCCCGTGTGGACGGTGTTGCAGGCTGTTACCTCACACGCCTCAATGTCCTGGTTCAGCCACCTTCTGAAGTGGATCCTCTTCCTTCCCATGTGTGGCAGATGAGGCAGTGAGGCACGGAGAGGTCAAAAGTGCCCACCCAAACAAACGCGGCTAGAATTGAGGAGCCAGTGTCCGCAATCCAGGGTGACTGCATTCCGAGCACCACACCGTCCACCTGTGCGGACGCGTCCGCACTCTAGGGTGAGCTTCAGGATGGTGGCCAGGCCAGGCCTGTCAGTTATCTGTGGTTATGGCAAGTCTTTCCTAACTGTCCAGAGTTTTGATGGACTCAAGCTCTCTCAGTATCAGGAACTTTAAAAAAGGAAAGAGTCCACCCAGGTCTGAATGTAGGAGATGTTCCTGATGTGAGCAAAGAAAAAGGAAACCCCAGGAGGGGAAGCTTCTAATTTTCACCTCGGTGGCCAGGACCAGGGCAGTGTGGGCTGAGGAGAGTGGCTGCAAGGCCTGGAGTCTCCAAGATGACTTAGAAGCCATAAAACTTCCTCTGCTTGGTTTCTGTTGTCACTGGTCTGCTTTGCTGCAGTGACAGGCAGTAAAACTGTTATCTTCAAAATGTCTTGCCTAAAAGGCAGCCAAGAAAGGAAAACCAGGGAAATGCATCCCATTCATGCTGATGTCAAAAGAAGAGGCGATTCCAGAAAAAAAGCCTTTGAAGGAGCAAGATAATGGAAACACAGCTTAACATGTGGCACGGGACTTAGCATGGGAAAGGCCTCACTTTTCCAGAAGCATCTGGTTCAGAGTGACGGTGTCATGTGAGAAGAGGCAGCATAATACTGGACAGGGGTCTTGTGGGCAGGCTGTGAGGGGCTCTGCATGACACGCTTGCTCCCTCATACCTTACACTGCAGTGCTGAGTACCCGAAGACCTGAACCCAGAAATATCTACATGTGGACCCAAAGGTGTGGGTCAAAAGTGTGAAATGAAACAGTATTTTAAAGAATTAAAACTAGAAACAAAGATAATATCCATCAGCAGGAAAATGGCTAAATAAATTCCAGCACATTCATACTGGAGAATAACATGCAGCCATTAAAAAGAATGGGAGAGCATCGGGGAAGTGCAAGTTAAGACTTTATGAGGCCCTATCACATACCCAACAGAGTGACAGCACTCTAAAAAGGCTGATAATACCAAATGTGGTGAGGACGTGAAACAATTGGAACTCTCATACACTCCTGGAATGCGAAGTGATTCCATCACTTGGGAAAATAGGCAATTTCTGTTAAAGCTATAGATACATCTCTTCATGATACAATCATTTCACCCTAAGCAAAGTTAGAAAAATCAGTGAAATGTCCAACAAAAATTCACAGCCACTTTATTGATAACAAGCCAAAAACTTGAAGCAACTCAATTGTCTATCACTTGGCTAATGGAGAAATAATTGTGGTGTAATTCATCAATGGAATAGTATACAACAATAAAAAGAATAAGCAATAGAGACACATGACAATATGGATGAATCTCACAGACATTATTTGAGCAAAAGAAGTCAGGCACAGTAGAGTACATACTACACACTTCCAGTATTAAACTTAAGAACTGGAAAAATCCAAACCGTGATGCTAGAAATGAAAATAATGGTTTTCTCTGGGAGACAATATTGACTGGGAAGAATAATGATGGAAATGTTCTGTATCTCGATATGAGTGGTGGTCACACAGTGTAAATATATCTAAAATTTATTGAGCTGTGCAATTGAGATTTGGGCATTTTGCTACATGTAAGTTATTCGTCAATTTAAAAAAAAAAGAAAAGGAAAGTTAATGATTAACTTTGATTTTTTTTATTTTTTATTGTGCTTTTAGTACTCTACCAATAATGAAAAGGCATTACTTTTGTTTGAAAAACAAAGTATAAGTGTTTAAAGCTCTAAATTATAAGGTAAACCTATTTGTGTTCACATGAAAAAAATCCATGACACACTTTGACTGGAAAAAGAAAGTAGCAGTATGCCAGATACAGGAGAGTTCTGCTTTATATTAACATGAGAAAGACTTTGTTCCCATGAGAACAACAAGAGAAACTCAAACAAAATTAAAATTGTACTTTTCTAAAAGACCGGGATGGGGGGCGTGGTCAGGCAGCGGCATGAAGAAAGCCTTGAGAACTGAATTCCAGAAAGAAACAAGCATAAGCAAGAGAGAGAGATGACAGCTCCCAGGCTTCCTACTGAGGTCTGAGGAGGATTGGCCTGCTGTGGATAAGAAACTTTATGGGGACAAAGTGCTGTCTGCTGAACTTTGGGTGGCAGTATGAACTGATGGGACAAATTGGAGTCTAGAAAAGCCACAAAGGCAAGTACAGAGCACCTAACCTGAGCAATTCTCTTTCCCCACTCCAAGTTTTGACATGAACATAGCAGTGGAGGAAGGGTGGCTAAGCAGAAATAAACCATAAGATCTCATACTTGCTGTGATTAATGGATTCCACACCCCTGCCTGAGTTGAAACTACAACCAGCCCCTTCTAAGAACAAACATTGACAAGTCTGAAAAACTCTGTCTCAGGAATTTGAAGTTGAGTAATCACAGGTTAAAGCTGCAACTTTTTTTTCTCAAGGAGATTCTAGGAGAAAGCTGAGTGATTGGCTTCTCACCCTCACTACATTCTCAGGAAAGAAAATGCATGTCTAAGGAACCAAAACAAAAATGCTACAATCTTCATTATTCATTTATACACAATGTGCCAAACAACAAAAATATATAAAACATGCAAGTAAGTGAAAATGTATGGTTTATACTTAGAAGAAAACAAAATCTCTAGAAGGAGATGATTATTAGATGAACCAGTAAGTGGGAAGAGAAAATACTAAAACAATTATTTCAAATGTGAGTGAACAAATGGCATATTTCAAAAGAGGAATGGGAATACTAACAGACCATATGAAAGAAAAAAATCAATGGGTGGGCTTAAATTGTATAATGCAGAAGAAAGGATCATGAACTTGAAGTTCACTGGAAAGTATTCGAACTTTTTCCTCAAGACAAAGGAAAAAGATTTTTCAAAATGTGAACAGAACTTCTGCAAAATGCGGGATTATAACAAGTAGTCTGAAATATAAGCATTTGGGATCCAAAAATGAGAGAGAGAGAAAATGGAAGACAAAAATATTTGAAGAATTAACAGTTTAGATAAAATGGATAAAAACCTTGAAAGACAGACCTTATCAAAATTAACCCAAGAACAAACAGAAAATCTGAAATAGAATTTATACTTAAAAACTTTCTAAAAAAGAAGACTTCTGATTCAAAACCCTACAGACCAATATCTCTCATGAATATAAATTTAAAAATTAACAAAATGTTAGCAAATCGAACAACAATACATTAAAAGAGGCAATGTGTCATGACCAAGTGGAGTTTATTCCAGGAATGTAATTCAAAAATCAATAAAAATTTTTCATCACATTAATAGGTTAAAGGACAAAATTCACAAGATCATCTAAATAAATTCATTTAAAACTTTGGGACAAAATTTAATATCTGTTCATAATAATAACAGCTGTCAAGACACACGGAATAGAAAGTAACATCTTCAACTTGTAAAATTACAGATAATACCATACTTCATAAGGAAATGCTGAATGTTTTCAACCCAAGATTGGGAACAGGGCAAGGATGTTGGCGTTTATTATGTCTACTCAATGTTCGTACTAGAGTTCCTAGCTAAGTGCAATAAAGCAAGAAAACTAAAAATCATAAAGATAGGAAAGGAAAATGTAGACCTGTTTGTTCATAGAGAACACGATTGTGTATGTAGAAAATCCTAAGTATCAACAACAACAAATTACTAGAGCTAGTAAGTGAATTAAGCAAGAACTCAGGATACAAAGTCAATATACAATCATCAAATGAATTTTTATGCACTAGCAAAAAACAGTTGGAAAGCTGAAACCATTTAATGGAAAAAACACGATTAGTAGCATCAAAATAAAGCAATATTACAATATTTACGATTAACTTTAATGAAAGGTGCACAAGAACTGTTCACAGAAAACTATAAAACATTATTGAGAAAAATTCAAGAAGACTTAAATGAAGATATGTTCATGTTCATGGACTGGAAGGGTACATACTGTTAAGATGTCAATTCTCCCCTTTTTTTTTTCTTTTTTGAGACAGAGTCTCACTCTGTCATCCAGGCTGGAGTGCAGTGCACTGCAACCTCTGCCTCCCAGGTTCAAGTGATTCTCATGCCTCAGCCTCCCAAGTAGCTGGGACTACAGGCACACACCACCATGCCTGGCTAATTTTTGTATTTTTAGTAGAGAAGGGATTTTGCCACGTTGGCCTGGCTGGTCTCGAACTCCTTGCCTCAAGTGATCTGCCCGCCTTGGCCTCCCAAAGTTCTAGAATTATAAGTGTGAGCCACTGTACCTGGCCCCTCCCAAAATTAATATACAGATTCCATGCAATCTCAATCAAAATCACAGCTAGCTTTTTAAGAACAGAAAGTCACAAGTTGATTCTAAAATTTACATGAAAATGCAAAGGACCTAGTAGCCAAGAATTTTTGGAAAAGAATAACAAAATCAAAGATTTTACACTACCTGAATTCAGAACTTAGTAAAGCACTAGTAATTATGAGAGTGTAGTATTGGTATAAAGGCAGATAAATAGATCAGTGAAACAGAATGTAGTTCAAAATGGACCAACACTTATATAGCCAATTTATTTTCAACTAAGCCACCAAAGCAATTCAATGGGGAAAAGAAAGTCTTTTCAACAGACTGTGCTTGAAAAACTGGTTGACTATTAGGGACAAATATTTATCTTGATGCCTGCCTCACACCATACATAAAAAATTAATTCAAGCTGGCACAGTGGTGCATTCCTGTAGTCCCAGATACTTGAGAGGCTGAGGCAAGAGGATTCCTTGAGCCCAGGAGTTTGAGTCCAGCCTAGGCAACACAGCAGGACACCATCTCTAAAAAAAAAATTTTTTAAGTTTTTTAACTAAAGTTTTTCCCTTCTGTCTTGAACTTGCAAATTCAGCCCTAAATATGTAGTGCTTGGCATGTGGCTTCCAGGCCAGATGTGACCCCAGTGAGGTTATCACAGAGCTCAGGGAACATTTTCAAAACATGATCCAGAATCTGACATCTCTTATAAACAGCTTTCATTTAAGGGGAATCTGCTGGATGGAGGACGGTTTGGCCTGCCAGGATTTTCGTAAGAGATTTGGTCTCTTCCTTTGCTCTGAGCTTTCTCCAGCTATGTTGGCATTAACCTCAGTTGGGCCACAGAACCAGTGTTACATACCCAGAGAAGCAACTAGGTCAATGGGGCAGCTGAAACCCACACATCAAAAGGGTTAAGTCAGTGCTTTTTATGTGAATTAATTGTCTTTTTGGAGCCCTTCTTCGAAATTGTTTTTTTAATCCACTGTGTAACACCCTGCCTTTAAGCAATAATGAAGCAAACAGGCATCATTCATAGCAGCAACCAAAGTCCACTAGGAGACTGCCATTCACCCCAGCGCAGGAGGAACCCAGCTGACCCCCACAACAGCAAATACTAAAACCTCACCCTCATTCTTCAGCACTTTCTCAGGGATTTCTGAGGAACATTACTGGGACACTCTGGAATGAAATCACAAAGTAAGCCAGGGACTGAGCATCTGGCTGTCTTCCTTCTATAAATCTCACTGCCAGAAAAATAAAGGAGGTAGCTAAAACTGCAACCCAATCCACCTGTGGTACAAGTAGAAGCCTGACCCATCTCCCAACTAGTGATGCACTCAGGGCTGTAACTACTTGTGGGGAAGCTAATCTGTCTCCCATCTCCTCTCTCAGCCCCTGATAATTTGGTATCTGGGTGGCTTTAGTTTGGTTGTTTGCGGTCCCACATCACCAGCCTCAACCCCCTATCAGCAAGCTTGCACCAAAGCACCTGCCCTGCATCTACTATGTGCGAACATCTCCATATGCCCCATAAAGATGATGATGATATCTTCATTTTACAAATGAGCAAAGTAAGACTGAGAGATATTGGGTAATTTGTTCAAGACTGCACAAAAATCAGTGATGATTTGGATTCAAATCCAGGCCTGCCCAGCTCCAGAGTCTGTTCTCTTTCAAACAAACATGTCATTCTCCCTGACACTGCATTATCAACAATGATTAAAAAAGAAAGACTCCATTACCTCATGAGTGTACAGCCAATTAGGGAAGAAAGAGCATCATTATGTAGTGAAGTCCCCTGGTTGCTCTCCCCGTCCACATTATCTAAGATAGCCAAAGACCACAGTTGTGGCAAGAGGGGTGGCACCACAGGAGAGCTCTTAGTGAGGAGTCCAGGGGCCTTGGTTCTCATTCTGGGTCTGTGCCAACCTTAAGTGTGATCTCAAGGAGCTCACTCACTCTCCTTACCTCAGATATAAAGCAGAGTCCAAGTTTTAAGCAGAAAAAAATAGGGTCCAACCCCCTGTAGCCCCTCCGCACACACTCATACATTAGAGTTTAACTACAGAACCTCAGGGATAAGGATGGAATAACCTGCAAAGGAACAATTAGATCAACAGCCGACTTCTCATCCAGCTGAATAGAATCAAGAAAACAATGAAGAAATAGCTCCAACTACAACCTATTTTATACCCAGCTAAGGTTTTACTCAAGAATGAAGGTATAATAAGAATAATTGAATGTAGAGACGTGACCTAAAAGAATGAACTGTTGTTTTAAACTGGAGTTTAGAGAAACTATAGTGGGCTCAGAACAATTTCTCCAGGCAGCAAAGAGCTCTCAAAGCAAGAAAGGTCCTCAGGGCAAAAATAAAACCCGGGTAATTGTCAGCAAAATCTAGTCTCAGAGTAAAGATGAAGTCACACATCTGACACAAAATTATTGTTAAGATTTTTGGTAGCTGGAAGTTGGATTCTGCTGAAAAAAAAACCTAAAATTTTGTTAATTTGGGAAGTAGACAGCTGGCAGAAATCTGATGGGCCTTGATAAGGCTACTGGTTAGAGTTTAAAGAGAAGTAATCAAAATGTTCTTGGCAGTGGAGATAGAGGGAGTTCTTGTTACATGATGTGGAGGTTTGGCAACACTGTCACCTGAGGGAACATGGAAAATAGAAAATATTCCTAATAAACTGATGACCTAGCTAAGGCAATTTCTGGGCAGGAGGTGTTGAAGATGCTTCCTGGATTCTTTCAGCTGCCTGTAATAAAATTCAAGAGCAAAGAGGTGAACTGAGAAACTTTTCAGTTTTCAAGTAAAATTTAGAGAAATTATAGAGGAACAGTCTGGCTTGCCAGAATGTGATTCTCAAAGTAAAATCAAGCTTAAGGATAAAAATCGAATCCAGGTCACTGTTCAGATAACATGGTCTCAGAGTAATATAAAACCAAGGATGTGACTGTAAAATCCCTAGTTAAGACCTCTGCTGTGGTCTGAATGTGTTCCACAAAATTCATGTGTTGGCAAATTGGTCCCCAGTGCAGTGGTGCTGGGAGCTGGGGCCTGTTGGGAGGTGTTTAGGTCATGAGGGCTCTATCCTCGTGAATGCATCCGTGTCGTAAAAAGGGCTTTGCAGAGTGGGTTTCCCTTCCACTCTCCACCGTGTGAGGACACTGCACGAAGCCCTTCACCAGATTCTGGTACCTTGATCATGGACTTCTCAGCCTTCAGAATTGTAGGAAATGAATTTCTGATCTTTATAAATTACAGTCTGTGGCATTTGTTATAGCAGCACAAAAGGACTAAAGACAGCCTCAGAAATATTTAAAGTAATGCCTCAAAGACCATTTCAAATAAGTGACTTACTAAGGATCTTACAGATGTGCCTTTTATATTAACCAATAGATATTCTAAGAATCTTAAGATCACCATCCCACTCACAGAGAACCTAAGGTACAGAAGAATCTTTTTTAGGTGTGGCCTTTTTTTTCCCCCCGATGGATTCTCACTCTGGCCGGGCTGGAGTGCAGTGATGCTATCTCAGCTCACTGCAATCTCCGCCTCCCGGGTTCAAGCGATCCTCCTGCCTCAGCCTCTCACGTAGCTGGGATTACAGGCATGCGCCACCACACCCAGCTAACTTTTTTATTTTTAGTAGACACGGGGTTTCACCAGGTTGGCCAGGATGGTCTCGATCTCCTGACCTTGTGATCCGCCCGCCTTGGCCTCCCAAAGTGCTGGGATTACAGGCACTGGGATTACATCCAGCAGGTGTGGCTTTTATCTAATGTAATTTATATAAACTAAAAACCACAATATTTCTAAAGGAATCATATCAACTTTATCTAAAAGGAACAGAGACGATACCAAGGTCTGTGGGGCTCCTGCACTTCTACAAGAAGGAAGTAGGTAACAACAAAACCTCAGCTGCAAACATTGGTCTTTTCTTATGAAAGACAAAAGATGACTCCGAGGGTCACAGAAGCACTCAGAGAACAGAGCTGTGGCAGTGTCAGTACCTCACTTCTGGCTGTGGGTGGGTAACAGTTTACTCTGCGGCTACACCACATTGCGTTCGTCCATTCACCAATCAATGGGCACCTTTTAGCTGAGTGATGCTGCCGTGCCTTTGTGTGAGTGTGTGGATGTTGTTTTCAGTTCTCTTGGCCTGGGCCTAGGAGAGGAAGAGCTGGGTGTCGATTAGCGCAGCCATCTTGGTGAATGCAAAGCAGTACCTCACTGTGGTGTTTACTGACATTTCCCTGACGTCTAACAACGTCAAAGACGTTTCCACATGTGGATTAACAGTTTGTAAGTCTTCTTTGGAGCAGTGTCTCGCCGAGTCCTTTGTTCATTTCTAAAGTGGGCTCTTGGTCTTATTACAGGGTTGTAGCGATTCTTCGTATATCCTGGATTATAGACTGTTATGACATGCGATTTGCAAATGTTTTTCCTATTTTGTGAGTTATATTTTAATTTTCTCAAGTGCCTTCAGAAGGACAGAATGTTTGATTTTTATGAAGCCTGATTTATCTTTTTTTTTTTTTTTGTAGCTTGTGCTTTTGATGTCATAACTAATGAACCATTACCTAATCCAAGGTCCTGATGATGGCTGCCTCTGTGTTTTCTATGAGGTTTAGGTCATTGATTCATCTAAGTTAATTTCTGCATCTGGTGTGAGGTGGAACATAAATCCATGCTTTTGCACATGACTATGCAGTTGACCCCCCACCGTCTGTCAAACAGACTCTCTCCCATTGAATGTGCATCGCCCTTGCTGAAAATCAACTGACTACAAGTCCCTAGGACGAGGTCTTAGGGACAAGGTATAGGGGCAATTGTCTTGCGTTCACAGCAACAAATAAGTCAGTATGATGACTTATTTGTTTGTCTCTCGACCCTACTCTGCTCCATTTTTCCGTGTGTCCATCCTTAAGCCAGCACCATGCTACCCTGATTACTGTGGCTTTGAAATAGGGACATGTGAGTGACCCAAATTGGTTCTTACTTTTCCAGATGGTTTTGACAATGCTGCGTTCCTTGAATTTCCAACAGTGGGATCACACTTCACGATGAGATTTGGAGAAGACACACATCCACAACATAGCTTAGGAGAAGCGGCTGCAAGCCACAGACACAGGCAGAAGCTGGGCTCGGAGTTGGAGCTGGAAAAGGTGAGGACAGGGGTTCTCCCTCGAGCCCCAGGCGGGGATGGAGCCTGTAGGCACTTTGGTTTTAGTCCAGTGAGACCCACGTGGACTTTCATTGAAATGTAAACTAATAGATTTGTGTTGTCTTAGCTTTTATATTTACTTCCTAACTTCTTTTGGATAACAAAGAGGTTATGCAAAAGATCCATAACCATCTGAAAAATGCTTAAAACCATTAGCTATCAGGAAAATATACATTTAAAATCACAATGAGTTACCACTACACACTCACCAAAATGTTCAAAATTAAACCATCAGTACAAGCGTTGGAAGCATACGGAACCACCAAACGCCGGGCTTGGGAGGGGGCGGCTGACAACCCCAGTCCTGGGCCTCGGAGGGGGCGGCTGACACCCCCAGTCCTGGGCCTCGGAGGGGGCGGCTGACACCCCCAGTCCCAGGCCCTGGAGTTGTCGGCTGACACCCCCAGTCCCTTTGGAAAACCGCTTTGCAGTATCCACTGACGCTAAGTACCCCTCTAACGATGACGTAGTCCTATGTCTAGGTATTTATGCAACAGAAACCTGTGCTTGGGTCACATGAGGACCCGTCACGAGTGTTCAGAGCAGCCAGAACCTGACAGCAGCCTGGCACCCACCAGAGCTGGACCTACCGGCGGTGCTGTAGCCACGGACCACTCCACAGACCACTCCTCCACAATAAAAGGACTGTGAGGCTCACACGGTGTCAATGAACATGGAGAATCCAGACACAAAACGGTGCCTGTGGTGCCGTCCGTCGACATCAGCTCTGAGACGGGCAAGGCCTAGTCCAGGAGGCAGCACGGGGGTGCTGGGGGGACCCACACAGAGGCAGCACGGGGTGCCAGGGGGATCCACACAGAGGCAGCACGGGGTCCAGGAGGCAGCACAGGGTGTGGGGGGTACCCAACGCGGAGGCAGCACAGGGTGCCAGGGGGGACCCAACACGGAGGCAGCACAGGGTGCTGGGGGGACCCACATAGAGGCAGCACGGTATCCTGGAGGCAGCACGGGGGTGCTGGGGGGACCCACACGGAGGCAGCATGTGGTGCCAGGGGGACCCAATACGGAGGCAGCACAGGGTGCCGGGGGGACCCACACAGTGGCAGCACGGGGTCCAGGAGGCAGCACGGGGGTGCTGGGGGGACCCACACGGAGGCAGCACGTGGTGCTGGGGGGACCCACACAGTGGCAGCAGGGGGTCCAGGAGGCAGCATGGGGTGCCGGGGGACCCACACAGAGGCAGCACGGGGTCCAGGAGGCAGCATGGGGTGCCGGGGGGACCCACACAGTGGCAGCACGGGGTCCAGGAGGCAGCACGGGGTGCTGGGGGGACCCACACGGAGGCAGCACGGGGTCCAGGAGGCAGCATGGGGGTGCTGGGGGGACCCACACGGAGGCAGCACGGGGTGCCAGGGGGACCCAATACGGAGGCAGCACAGGGTGCCCAGGGGACCCACATGGAGGCAGCACGCGGTGCCGGAGGGGACCTACACGGAGCGGACGTGCAGCTGTGCTTTTTCCTTTGGAAGTGAGATCTCGGTTTTAAAGTAGTCACAGATATCCACTAAGAATTCATTCCCTTGAAGTCCAGTAACTCCTGTTAGGGATATTTATCAACAAGCTAGTCTGGAATGTAAATATTTACTCAATCTCTGGAAGCCGTGTAATCACCAAGTGTGTGTAAGGATTCCCACTGACGGGAGATTAGACGGAACTTTCGTTCAATTCTCTGTGCCAGGGTTGACCCTGGAAGAGGCCCCTGAGGAAGCGAAGCCCTCCCCTGCCCAGCTGCAGAAGGATCGCGCCGCCAGGTCTCCTGCGGTGTGGACAGGCCTCTCCAGTGTGTGCCAGCGTCCAATACCCCCACATCACCTGCAGTGTGGACAGGCCTGTCCAGTGTGTGCCAGCCTCCAATACCCCCACATCACCTGTGGTGTGGACAGGCCTCTCCAGTGTGTGCCGGCCTCCAATACCCCCACATCACCTGTGGTGTGGACAGGCCTGTCCAGTGTCTGCCAGCCTCCAATACCCCCGCGTCACCTGTGGTGTGGACAGGCCTGTCCAGTGTCTGCCAGCCTCCAATACGGTCTTGTCCTTCGACGAGGTCTTAGGGACAAGGTATAGGGGCAATTGTCTTGCGTTCACAGCAACAAATAAGTCAGTATGATGAGCTTTCTACTGTGGTAGCTGGAAAATTTCATCCTTGTCAGTGGGCACACAAAGACCTTCCTTAGTTCCCAGTTAAAAAGTAAAGGAAAAACAAACTGTCGGCCCGGTTGTGTGCATGCAGCCCAGAGGCCCCACAGAGACTGACCCGGCTTCCATCCTGAGGCCAGCAGAGCACTAGGCTGGGGGGGGCGCCTGGGCAGGAGGCTGCATGGCAAAGGCACGGGGTGTGCCATGGAGGTTCCTCGGGAGCCGCAGCCCTGCCCTCTCTACAGGGCCCCCGGGAAGTGCCTGCCTTGCCAGACAACGGAATCCAGGGCCCAGCCACGGACAATCAGGGGAAGGCGTGGAGGGAGCGAGGAGAGACGGGAGCCGGGCATTGGAGGGATTACCAGGTTTGGGGTCCTGCAGGCAGAATTCAGGCAGCGGGGTGGGGACGCATCGCCCCCGTAGTGTGCAGGGGCCATGCAGTGCAGCCCGACGGGGGCTTTGTCCTGAGGACTGTGGGCAGCTGCCGAGGGCGTTTGGGAACACCCCTCCCGGAGGGGCGAGGCGGCCCGGCCTGTGGCTGCCAGAGGACACAGGTTCTGCTGGGGAACCCGCAGACGTGGCCATAACAGGCCACAGTGCTCGGGCCCACACAGCCTGGACCCACATGGCCCTGCGTCGCCTCCTCAGGGGCAGGCTTCAGGGCCTCGACCCCAGAGGCCGCCCCTCGGTTCTGCTCCATGGACGGCGTAGGCAGGCCCAGGCCTGTGACGAGTTCACAGACGCTCCAGGATGACCCCCACTCTGCGCCCTCCTCCAGCATTCCAGACCACAAACCACTCTGGGCTAAAACGAGGCGTCGCCAGAGCATCCCACTTCCTTGGAAAGCTGCGGTCTGGGGACGTATCTTGGCCCTGAGGAGGCTCCAGATGGTTCCCATCCGGCCTCTCCGCCTACGCGCGGCCGGCATGGAGTGACAGAACGTCGGGGACACAGAATTCAGAGCTGGGCCTGGGGCTGCTTTGAGATACTGATGGCTGCCAGGGGCACAGAGACCTGTCCTGCAGACAGGGCTGTGAGGGCCACAGGGGGGGCCCTGGGGAGAGGCAGTGGGAGGGAGGACAGTGGGGGCCTCTGGCTGGGTGAGCAGCTGCAGCGAGAAGGGCCCAGGGTTTGCGATGGTGCTGCCGACCCTGGAGGTGCCGGCCCCACGATGGAGACCACGTAGGGCCCCCCTGGGAGTCAGGAGGCCGGGCCTGACCTCGGGGGCTGCAGCCAGGGGAGGCCAGATAACCCCCAAAGAACTGCAGGCCCTGAGGCGAGGCCAGAGTGGGGGCGGGGGCGGGTCCCAGCCGAGGAGGGGTCCATGCTGCCAGGCGGCAGGAGGTGAGTGTCTGGCAGCCCCCACCTGGCCCTGAACAGCTCCCAGCAGATCAACTCCACGCCCAGGCCCAGGCTCAGCTGGGGATCCGCCGCCCACCCCTCCCCAGTGCTGGGTGCTCTCAGCGCCATGATGGGCTGGCCCAACGCTCCGAAGGTGGAAAGGCCTCACACATTCTGCGCCGGCTGACACCTTCCTTGGGCCAGTGCTTGTGGGTGTGTAACAAACGCCAAGACGCGTTGTAAAGAAGGAAGGCTGCGTTTCCATCACCGGCTTATATCAAACAAAAGTGCAATTTTGAAAATGTAGTCCAAGGTTGTTTTCTGTGGTGCGGAAACGGCCAGGCCAGACCTCCGTGGGTGGTCCTTCGTGTCCGCGTCAGGGCCCCATGTCCACGCTGTGGGCACCGTGACCTCACGTGCGGAGCTGAGCAGGGCCAGCACCCCGAGAGCCAGGCTGGTCATGAACGGGGCCTAGAGGGTGTCAGGCCCCAAAGCACTCACAGGTTTCTCCTCGGTCCTCAGGGCCTTCAGACACCCGCGCGCGCCGATTCCCCTGGCCACGGGGTTTCCGAAGTGTGTGCTCAGAGGACAGTTTCCTCCAGGATGACCTGTCAGTGGCTCTCTGTGCCGGGGACGTAGCGTGTTGGGTCCCGGTCTGAATGCTTCCTAACGATTTAACCAGTTCCTTTTCTCCACTCAGGAGGCGTTTGCTGAGAGGCACAGGCTGAGCCCCCAGTGCTGATGCCACGACCGAGTGAACAGGTCTCCCTGTCGGCGTGAACTGACCCGGCCAGGCACCCACTGTCCACTCGGACTGTCCCCCAGGCACGTGGCGCCCACACGGGCAGAACACACCCTCCACACACGCGACTTCGGGCAGAACACGAGGCACCCTCCACACACACGGCTTCGGGGCTCGTCATGAAAAAAGCCGAATGCTGGGGGTGCAGCTTTCACCAACAGAATCCCGTTTGGAAGGGAAGCGGTGAGACACGGTCCACCCTAAGTTGTGATCCTGGGTGAGCCGCCGTCCACACCCTGCAGAGGGTCCCTTCACCCACTTTATTCTCCAGAAAACCCTGCCCAACAGGGCTGAGTCCCACGCCCTCCCCCTCCATCCAGGCCTGGCTTTGACCTCTGGGGTCGTGTGGGGCACAGGGGACACCCTGGCTATCTGGAGGAAGTGGTGGGAGCTGGGCTTCTGCCTGGAGGACGCACCCAGAGGGGCCACAGTCCACACAGAGACACACGGGCGCCTTCCAGATGGCTGAGCCAGTCCAGCCCAGAAGGGCCTGGGGGTTGGGGGCTGTACCTGGCCCGTCCCCACCAGCAGGGCTCAGGACTTCCCAAGGCGTGTGGGGGACAGGGCAGCACCTCTCAACCAGGTCACCTGAAACACGAACTGAAAGGCGTCCTGAGTCAAGACGTTAACTCCCATTGTCAAAGTGCCATCATCAGTTTTGTCCCCAAATCCTTCTTTGTTATTTCATGTATTCACAGAGTGACGCTCGGTATTTCGTTCAGCCTACAGGCCTGCAGAAGCCACATCTCGGGATGGCCAAGAGCCCGGCCAGGCCCCACGGCTGCACCCAGGACGGGATTCATGCCCCGTGCCTGGCTTCTCACGACCACAGAGTGCCTTTCCCAGGACTGGATGGAGGCAAAGTGGGAGAAGAGCCTGGAGCAAGTGTTTTGGACCACAGTGAACAAACATGGAGCCCATGGGAGGACATGCAGGGCTTTGCCGGGCGAGCCCGATGCTGCTCACGGCACCTGGAGTGTTCGGGCCGGTGTTCGGGCGGTGTTCTGAGCAGCCGTCAGACCTTGAGTTTTGCTGTCAAAAGCTCTTCTCTCCTGCCCCGAAATACGCCCAGTCCATGCCCCAAGAGGAAAGGCCTTTGTGCCAGGTGGGCACCCAGCTGCCTCTTGGCAAAGACTTGTTGGAAAAATGAGAGAGTGACGAGGCTGCTGGTCAGCGTGTGGCCTGTGGCGTCACTGGGGCCTCTGGCGGCTGCCGGAACAGGAGAGGAGCCTGCACTGCAACCCTGGCTGCACCACGTCAGGGTCTCACCGGGAGCCAGGGAGCTTGTTCCCAGGCAACCCTGAAACAGAGAAGCGTCCTTGGAGGCTTCGCCCACGCGGACCCGCGGCTTCCTGGTAGAAGCCGTCCGCACCCCGACACTGACCTGGCTCTGTGAGGAGAGCGGGGAGGGGCTCTGGGGAAACATCCTGGCGTTGGCGTGGCCAGTCTGTGAGTCACGGGGAAGCCGGCCGCCCGGATGCCCCCCGAGGACCCGGTGAGTCCGCACACAGTACAGCAGGGCCTGGGCCCGCACCGCCGCCTTTTCCTGCAGGCCCCTCACGTCCACTGACTGCACCTCCAGGGACTCTGCCCAGCAACCCAGGCGCCCCCGACCCACCCCACCACACAGCTCCTGGCTCACCCACACCCCGCCAGACCCTGAGCGCTCACGAAGTCTCCTTGTCAAGAACTTTGAGAGCCAGTTGCTAAACACAGATGTTATTTATTTATTTATTTGAGACAGAGTCTTGCTCTGTCACCCAGGCTGGAGTGCAGTGGCATGATCTCAGCTCACTGCAGCCTCGGCCCCCCGGGTTCCAGCGATTCTCCTACCTCAGCCTCCTGGGTAGCTGGGATTACAGGCGCCCACCACGCCCAGCTAGTTTTTGTATTTTTAGTAGAGACGGGGTTTTGCCAAGTTGGCCAGGCTGACCTCAGGTGATCTGTTGGCCTCAGCCTCCCAAAGTGCTGGGATTACAGGCGTGAGCCACCGCACCCGGCCTACAGAGGTTATTTTTAAAATTATGTAAACTTACAATTAAATACATTAAGTTAAATACCACGGTCACAAAGGTGCCTTCTGCCTCTGCACCTGCGCGGTGGAAACATCACTGCAGCAGCTTCCTGACGTGGCGTGTTCGCAGCTGGAATCAGCACTCGCAACGAATCCCAGGTGCTCTTCCTCAGGGCCAGTGGGTAAACAGTTACCAGCATGGCCCACCGCTGCCACCTGCGAGCCAGCCCTTCCCTCCTGTCCATTCCATAGTGCGGAGCCACGTCCCGCCCTCCACCCTCCCTCCAGCCCCTCCCAGGACCCTCTGCGTGTCCCTGGTCCCTGAGGCCTGCATCTGAGCGAGGCCCGGTCCACCCTCCCTCCAGCCCCTCCCAGGACCCTCTGTGTGTCCTTGGTCCCTGAGGCATCTGAGTGAGGCTCCCGGGGGCTGCACGGCTGTCCCTGGGCCTTCAGCTTCTGACCTTCTCTTTGCTGCAGCTGGAACCCTTTCTCGGGCACCTGCGCACACTCGGGGCTCCCATCTAGGATCTGGCGTCCCCCAGAGCAGCTCTGCCTTTGAAATCTTCTCCTTGGGGTGTCCTCTGTGAACACCGCCACTTCACCTCTGGCACCAGGGCCGCTGACTGACCAACCTCTCCTCCTGGGGGTTCAGCTCCCTCTGGTTTCAGTCCCTCCCCACCCAGCGGGGACACGGCCACTCACTTTCAGGTGGGCTCCCCAGCCGAGGTCAGTCCCCAGGCCAGGGAAGACGGGCTGGGCACAGGGACCAAGGGGGTGTGTGGGGGACCGTGGCAGGGAACAATGGCACTGCGGCCGCACCTTCAAAGCCCACAGGCCTTCTTCTCCATCACAGGTGGGCCGTTCAGCTGCGGCTGTGGTCTCAGGGCCTCCGAGATCCCTCTTTTCCATTCCCCACAGCATGGGCTCTGAGCCTTCCTCCTCCCACGCCTGTCTCCACCCCAGCCCAGCTCTCCTTGTTCTCAGCAGAGGGCCATGAACTGTGAGCCTCTCTTGTGTGTTTGAGGGTGCCACGTGGTGGGACTTGGCTGTGTCTGCACCCAGTCTCTCCGTGAATTGTAATCATCCCCACACGTCAAGGGCAGGGCCAGGTGGAGATAATTGAATCATGAGGGCGGTATCCCCGTACTGTTCTCGTGGTAGTGAGTAAGTCTCATGAGATCCGATGGTTTAGTTCCCCTGCACAAGCTCTCTTATCTGACACCATGTAAGATGGCGCCTTTGCTTCTCCTTCACCCTCCTCCTGACTGTGAGGCCTCCCCAGCCACGTGGAACTGTGAGTCCATCAAGCCTCTTTCCTTCATAAATTACCCAGTCTCAGGTATGTCTTTATTAGCAGCGTGAGAACAGACAAATACACGAGGGAGGTTGGCCAACATGCTGCCGACCGACGTCATCTGTTTAAAGTTGACTCCTTGAAAATCAGCTGTGAGTAAAGGGGGCATATTCCAAACTCAGGCCCTTTGAGCCACCGTGGGTGGTCCAGTAGCCAGAGCACAGTATGCCTGTCGGCCAGTGGGACCATGGCTGGGGCCCCCAACCCCAAGCTAGAGCCTGCATCCAGACCCCGAACTTTCTCCACTGCCATCTACTTGGCCAACAGCTACCTGACCAAGCTTGGTACCTTGGAGAATGCCACCAGCGGGGTTCCGGCATCTACTTACTGCAAACCCTAACTTCCTTCACACGTGTCTCTGCAGGCAGGTCTGGTCTGGGGAGTTTCTGCCTATATCACAGGCAGAGTCTGACCCTCCAATCCTTCTCTCGTTCTCAGGTTCACAAAGCTGAGGGAAGTCCAAACAGGAAAAGCTCAAATACAGCCACACTCAGACACACCACAACTCAGAAACATCACAACTCAGAAATATCACAACGCAGACACATCACACACTCAGACACATCACAACCTAACTTCTGAAAACTAAAGACAAAGAAAAATATCTTATAAAAGAACAACAATTGAAATGACTGCAAATTTCTCATTAGAAACCATGGAAGCAGCGGGCACAGTGGCTCACGCCTGTAATCCTAGCACTTTGGGAGACTGAGGCAGATGGATCACCTGAGGTCAGGAGTTCGAGGCCAGCCTGGCCAACATGGCAAAAGCCCATCTCTACTAAAAATGCAAAAATTAGCCAGGCGTGGTGCACGCCTGTAGTCCCAGCTACTTAGGAGACTGAGGCAGGAGAATCGCTTAAACCTGGGAGGCGGAGGCTGCAGTGAGCCAAGATCACGCCACTGCACTCCAGCCTGCACAACAGAGTGAAAAGAAAAAAGAAAAAAAACCAGAGAAGCCAGGAAAAAGTGGCACTTTGAGACGGAGTCTCGGCTCACTGCAGCCTCCGCCTCCCAGGTTGAAGCGATTCTCCTGCCTCAGCCTCCTGAGTAGCTGGGATTATAGGCGCCCACAACTACGCCCAGCTAATTTTTTATTTTTAGTACAGACGGAGTTTCGCCATGTTTGCCAGGCTGGTCTCGAACTCCTGACCTCAGGTGATAACGCCCACCTCGGCCTCCCAAAGTGCTGGGATTATAGGCATGAGCCACTACGCCCAACCTGGCACATTGTTTAATTGCTGAAAGAAAATAATTATCAGTTCAGGATTCTATATCCGGCAAAAATATCCTTCAGGGATGAGGGTGAAATGGAGACAGTCTCAGATGAAGAAAAACTAAGAAAATTTGCTGCCAGCAAATATACCCTAAAAGAATGCCTAAAAGAGTTTTTTCAGATAGAAAAACATCAGGAATGAAGGAAGAGCAACAAAAATGATAAATATTGAGGAAATGTAATAGACTGTTCTTCAGTTCTTTAAAATATGTTTGATGATGAAAAGCAAGTACTGTAGTATTGTTGGGTGGAGTTTCAGCACATGCAGATGTATCAACTAAGATGAACTGCAGCATAAAAGATGCAGGTCCAGGAAGCTACACAGTGGCAAGAGTTCCACAAAACCCTTGAAATGCTAAAATACTGATTCTAAGGAGACTGTGAAAGGTTAAGTATGCATATGGTAATCCCCAGAAAACCAGTAAATATTCTACAGAGCTATATCATCAACAACACAATAGGTAACTTAACATACTGAAAAATGTTCAAATAACCAAAAAAAGACAGGAATGAAAAAACAAAAGAACAAAAAAATGGAGGAAGTAAGCAGAAAACAAATAATAAAATGGTAGGTTTGAATCCAAACATATCAATAATTACA
The DNA here is from genome assembly GCF_006542625.1 of Nomascus leucogenys. NCBI lineage: Eukaryota > Metazoa > Chordata > Mammalia > Primates > Hylobatidae > Nomascus > Nomascus leucogenys. The sequence continues at coordinate 30,917,179 of NC_044405.1, forward strand.
TTAAATGTAACTGGTCTAAATTAAAAGACAGAGACCTGGTGCCATGGCTCATACTTGTAATCTCAGCACTTTGAGAGGCCAAGGCAAGAGGATCACTTGAGGCCAGGAGTTCAAGACCAGCCTGGGCAACACAGTGGGACGCTGTCTCTACAATTTTTTTTTTTTAAATTATGCAGGCATATGGTGTGCGCCCATGGTCCCAGCTACTCAGGAGGCCAGGGTGGGAGGACTGCTTGAGCCCAGGAGGTCAAGGCTGCAGTGATGTGATCATGATACCGTACTCCGGCCTGGGCAACAGAGTGAGACCGTATCGCTACAAAAAAAATTAAAAATTAAAAAAGACAGTCACAATGGATTTTTTTAAATGACCCACCTATATTCTACCCTCAAGAAACTCACTTCAAAGATAATATTGGTAGGTCAGCATTAAAAGGATGGAAAAAGATATATCATCATGCAGGCACAAATTTTAACAAACTGAACGGCCTATATTAATATCAGATAAAGTGGACTTCAGAGAAAAGAAAATTATCAGAGGCAAAGAGGAAAATTACATGATGATAAAAGGGTCAATTCAGCCTGTAATCTCAGCACTTTGGGAGACCGAGGCAGGTGGATCATGAGGTCATCAAGACCATCCTGGCTAACACGGTGAAACCCCGTTTGTACTAAAAATACAAAAAAAAAAAAAAAATAGCCAGGAGTAGTGGTGGGCGCCTGTAGTCCCAGCTAGTTGGGAGGCTGAGGCAGGAGAATGGCGTGAACCCAGGAGGCGGAGCTTACAGTGAGCAAAGATCACACCACTGCACTCCAGCCTGGGCGACAGAGTGAGACTCTGTCTCAAAAAAAAAAAAGGGTCAATTCACCAAAAAGATATAACAATCCTGAGTGCGTGTACAACTTAGAACACAGGTTCCAAGCATGTGAAGCAAAACCCATGAGACAGAAATGGAATAAATCCGGAATTATAGTTGGAGACCTCAACACTTCTGTCCCAGAGCAAATAGACAGAAAATCATCAAGGGCATAGAACTGAATATCACCATCAACCAACTTGATCTAATTGAATTTATGGAACACTCCACCCAACCACAGCAGAACACAAAGACTTCTCAAGGGCACCTGGAACATTTACCAAGAGAGGCGGGTGATGCCCAGAGTCATTAAAAAATCTTAGGCCAGCCAGGCGTGGTGTCTCGTGCCTGTAATCCTGGCACTTTGGGAGGACAAGGTGGGAGGATTGCTTGAGGCCAGGAGTTCAAGGCCAGCCTGGGTGACATAGTGAGACCGTGTCTCTATTTTTTTAATCTTAAATAAATCTGAAAGAATTGAATCATACAAAGTATGTTCTCTAATTATAATGAAATTAAACTAGTTATAACAGAGATATATGCTTAAAAGTTATGCACCGTACCACTTAAAAGTTGCTTAAAAGTTAAGCACTGTACTGCTAAATAATCCACAAAGAGAAAGTCTCTAGGGAATTTAAAGATAATATTTAACTGAACAAAAATGAAAATATATAAAAACCTGAAGTATGCAACTAAAGGAGTGCTTGGAGGAAAATTTATAACACTAAATGTCTATATTACAAAAGAAGAAAGATCTCAAAAGAATAATCCAAGCTTTCATCTCAAGAAATTATTTTGAAACAGCAAAATAAACCCAAAGCAAGTAGAACAAAGGAACAGAAATCAATGAAACTTAAAACATGATGGAGAAAATTATTGGAAAGAGAGCTGGTTTCTGAGACAATTAATAAAATCAATAAAGCTTTAGCAAAACTGACAAAAAATGAGAAAATAAATAATATCAGGAATAAAAGAAGGGATATCAAAATTATAGAATCTGTAGACATTAAAAGGAAAACAGAATACGACAAGCAAATCTACACACAGAGATTCAACACATTGGATGAAATTAACCAACTACTCAAAAACAGCAAGCTACCAAAACATCTCCAAGTGGAACAGATAATCCGAATAGTTCTATAACTCTTAAATAAATGGAATTTCTTTAATAAATTCCTTAGTTAAAATGCCTTCCAAAAAATAAATATCCAGGCCCGGATGGTTTCACCATCTGGTGAATTCTACCAAACATTTAAAGAGGAAATAGCACCAATTCTATCTAATATCTTCCAGAAAATAGAAGAAAGAGCACTTCCTGTGTGATTATATGAAAGCAACATTACCCTGACACCAAAAGAAGACAAAAACAACATTTTAAAATGGCACACTAATATCTGTCATGAACGAAGATGCAAAAATCATCAACAAACTGTTAGCAAATCGAATACAGAAATATGTAAAAAGAATTATAAGCCATGATCCTGTAGGATTTATTCCAGGAATGCAAATGCTCTTTGACAGTTGACGGGGTAGATAAACTTGGACATCCACACAGGGAATACTACTTGGTAATGTGAAGGAACAACTATTGAGACATGCAGCAATTTAATGGATCTCAAATGCATTATACTCAATGAAAAAGGCCAATCTCTTTCTCTCTCTCTCTATATATATGTATATATTTTATCCTATATAGTTTAATTTATATAATATTCTCGAAATAACAAAGTTGTAGAGCTAGAGAACAGATAAGTAGTTGCCAGGGGTTGGGGTTTGGGGCAGAATGCGACTGAAAAATGAATGAAAAAGTCATATATCCCAATTGTGATCATAGTTGCACAAATCCATAAGCTTGTGAACTACGAACAGAAAAAATACATGTGAAAAACTGACAAAATCTGAACAAGATCTGTAGCTCAGTGAAGAGTTTGGTACCAATGTCAGTTTCTTGGTTTTGATATGCTTTGATTTTGATAGTTATGTAGGATAATACTGAAAACACTGGTTGAAGAGTGTATGAGAACTCTGTACGTTCTTTGCAACTTCTCTGTGAGATCTATTCAAAATTCAAATGTTTTTTTTTTAAAAAAGGCTGGGTATGGTGGCTTCTGCGTGTAATCCCAGGACTTTGGGAGGCCAAGGTGGGAGGATTGCTTGAGCCCAGGAGTTCAAGGTGAGCCTGGGCAACATGGCAAAACCCATCTCTAAAAAAACACAAAAAGTTAAAAAAAAGAAAGGGAGAAATAATTAGAACAGATGCTGCCTGAAAGAAGATACACATGCAATTGGCCAGTGAGTTCAGGAACCAGAGCTCAGACCCATCCACCATCAGGGACACCCAGAGGAGAACCGCAATCAGAGCCTGTGGCACACCCACAACAATAGTGGAAACTTCAAAGACTGACAGTAACAAGTGTTTACTGAGGATGTGGAGGAACAGGAACTCTCATGCACCGCTTGTGAGAATGTAAGATGGTGTAACCACCCTGGGAAACCAGCAGCTTCACAGGAAGTTAAACACACACCTGCCTCATACCCCGGCCACTCGAGTCCACACGTTTACCCACAAGAAACAGACGGACACATCCTCACCAAGGCTCAGGCCCAAGTGTTCACAGCAGGCTTCATCACAATGGACCCCAAACCAGAGCAACTGTGGCACAGCCATGCCAGGGGACATTTGGCAATCACAGGTGTTTTTATTTTTTATTTTTTTGTTTTTGTTTTTTGGGATGGGAGTCTCACTCTGTTGCCCAGGCTGGAGTACTGTGGTGTGATCTCAGCTCACTGCATCTTCTGCCTCCCAGGTTCAAGCAATTCTCCTGCCTCAGCCTCCAGAGTAGCTGGGATTACAGGTGCCCGCCACCGTGCCCAGCTAATTTTTGTGTTTTTAGTAGAGATGGGGTTTCACCATGTTGGCCAGGCTGGCCTTGAACTCCTAACTTCAGATGATCTGCCCTCCTTGGCCTCCCAAAGAGCTGGGATTATAGGCGTGAGCCACCACCACCACCAGCCCAGAAATCACGTTTGGATGCACCTCAAAAACAAATGCTGAGGCCAGAAGAGTCCATATTCTCTTATTCCACCACAGGAAATCCACACACAAACCCATCTATGGTGACAAAGTGCCAGTCAGTGATTGTATGAGGTGGGGCCGTTTGTTGCAGATGGTATGAGGGATCTTTTGGGGTGATGGATGTTACTGATGGTATGAGGGGTCTTTTTGGGGTGATGGATGCTGTGGATGGTATGAGGGATCTTTTTGGGGTGATGGATGTTACTGATGATATAAGGGGTCTTTTTGGGGTGATGGATGCTGCGGATGCTATGAGGGGTCTTTTTGGGGTGATGGATGTTACTGATGGTATGAGGGTCTTTTTGGGGTGATGGATGTTACTGATGATATGAGGGATCTTTTTGGGGTGATGGATGTTACTGATGATATGAGAGATCTTTTTGCGGTGATGGATGTTACTGATGGTATGAGGGGTCTTTTTGGGGTGATGGATGTTACTGATATGAGGGGTCTTTTTGGGGTGATGGATGTTACTGATGGTATGAGGGGTCTTTTTGGGGTGATGGATGTTACTGATGATATGAGGGGTCTTTTTGGGGTGATGGATGTTACTGATTATATGAGGGATCTTTTTGGGGTGATGGATGTTACTGATGATATGAGGGGTCTTTTTGGGTGATGGTTGCTGCAGATGGTATGAGAGGTCTTTCTGGGGTGATGGATGTTACTGATATGAGGGGTCTTTTTGGGGTGATGGATGTTACTGATGATATGAGGGATCTTTTGGGGTGATGGATGTTACTGATGATATGAGGGATCTTTTTGGGGTGATGGATGTTACTGATGATATGAGGGGTCTTTTTGGGGTGATGGATGTTACTGATGATATGAGGGGTCTTTTTGGGGTGATGGTTGCTGCAGATGGTATGAGGGGTCTTTTTGCAGTGGTGGATGTTACTGATATGAGGGGTCTTTTTGGGTGATGGATGTTACTGATGATATGAGGGGTCTTTTTGGGTGATGGATGCTGTGGATGGTATGAGGGGTCTTTTTGGGGTGAGGGATGTTACTGATGATATGAGGGGTCTTTTTGGGGTGATGGATGTTACTGATGGTATGAGGGGTCTTTTTGGGGTGATGGATGCTGCAGATGATATGAGGGGTCTTTTTGGGGTGATGGATGTTACTGATCATATGAGGGATCTTTTGGGGTGATGGATGCTGCAGATGATATGAGGGGTCTTTTTGGGGTGATGGATGTTACTGATCATATGAGGGATCTTTTGGGGTGATGGATGCTGCAGATGATATGAGGGGTCTTTTTGGGGTGATGGATGTTACTGATCATATGAGGGATCTTTTGGGGTGATGGATGCTGCAGATGATATGAAGGGTCTTTTTGGGGTGATGGATGTTACTGATCATATGAGGGATCTTTTGGGGTGATGGATGCTGCAGATGATATGAGGGGTCTTTTTGGGGTGATGGATGTTACTGATCATATGAGGGATCTTTTGGGTGATGGATGCTGCAGATGATATGAAGGGTCTTTTTGGGGTGAGGGATGTTACTGATCATATGAGGGATCTTTTGGGGTGATGGATGCTGCAGATGATATGAGGGGTCTTTTGGGTGATGGATGTTACTGATGATATGAGGGGTCTTTTTGGGGTGATGGTTGCTGCAGATGGTATGAGGGGTCTTTTTGCAGTGGTGGATGTTACTGATATAGGGGTCTTTTTGGGGTGATGGATGTTACTGATGATATGAGGGGTCTTTTTGGGGTGATGGATGCTGTGGATGGTATGAGGGGTCTTTTTGGGGTGAGGGATGTTACTGATGATATGAGGGGTCTTTTTGGGGTGATGGATGTTACTGATGGTATGAGGGGTCTTTTTGGGGTGATGGATGCTGCAGATGATATGAGGGGTCTTTTTGGGGTGATGGATGTTACTGATCATATGAGGGATCTTTTGGGGTGATGGATGCTGCAGATGATATGAGGGGTCTTTTGGGGTGATGGATGTTACTGATCATATGAGGGATCTTTTGGGGTGATGGATGCTGCAGATGATATGAGGGGTCTTTTTGGGGTGATGGATGTTACTGATCATATGAGGGATCTTTTGGGGTGATGGATGCTGCAGATGATATGAGGGGTCTTTTTGGGGTGATGGATGTTACTGATCATATGAGGGATCTTTTGGGGTGATGGATGCTGCAGATGATATGAAGGGTCTTTTTGGGGTGAGGGATGTTACTGATCATATGAGGGATCTTTTGGGGTGATGGATGCTACAGATGATATGAGGGGTCTTTTTGGGGTGATGGATGCTGCAGATGATATGAGGGGTCTTTTTGGAGTGATGGATGCTGCAGATGGTATGAGGGATCTTTTTGGGGTGACAGATATTCTCTGTCTTGATTGTGTTCATGATCACAGTTATATACATTTGCCAAAACTCATCAAGCTATACACTTTTAAGTGGGTGCATCTTCCCGTATGTAAACGGCACCACCCCAGAGATGATTCTTCAAACCCTCCTGCATCTCTAACCTCCTCCTGGGCTTGCTACAACTTTGTGGCCCCTGACAGCTGCCCACCCACCGCCCTCCATGCTCTCTACCCTGCTGACCAACTCCCCGTCCACCTTCTCCCACTTGGCCCACCATGAGGGGCAGCCCCCTGCAGCGAGAGCAGTGAGGGCCTCCTCCTCCGGCACCACTCGGGAAAAGGCGACTGGGGCCTCTGGAAAGGCTTCCTGCCTCCGGTTCCCAGGAAGAGGCATTCGCGCTGCCTCCCTCCTCTGTCCCAGAGAGCCCCAGGGCCTCTCGCCAAGCCCAGCTGGCCGAATCTGTGCAAAGCTCCTCTCCAAACCGACTTGAGTAACTTCTCTGGCCGAAAATGGGAAGGAGTTGCATAACCAGACATCTGCGGATCCAGTTCCTGAGAAAATGTAGGCAGATGCGCCGGACATTTAGGAGAGGCCTTGAGAAGATGAAGACACCGGCCGAAGGCCGCACTTGGCCTCTCTCCCATTGGCCTGACACATTTTGCAGCTGGTTATCAGGGGATTAGGAGAACGCCGAATAGGAGGCTGGGGAGGCCAGTTCCGCAGCGTATGACACACACGAACCACTGATTCCAAGGGAATTCATCAAACCTGTTCTTTGCGTAATCGCCTAATGCTTCCTCCTGGGGGAGGGGATTTGTTTATTGATTTTCTTCCCTTCCTATAGATCTGTTGTTCATAGGCATGAGGTGAACACGCGCATTTTCCAGCCAGGAGAATGTTCTGCTCAGCACACACACCTGGAGATTCCGCTCAGCGCGCACACCTGGAGACAGCCCAGCCCTGAGCAGGAAATGCCTGCTGGGCTTGAAGAGGGCTTCCCGGGGTGTGACGGATGATCGGGTTCTTTTTAAAGAATAGGAAGCCCCAGTCGGCTTTCCAAGTCCCATAGACAGGAGGTCAGGGGACAGGCCCCTGGCCAGGACCCATCCTGCTGTGGCCCCAGCACCCCCAGACCTCCCGGCACCTGACCGAGACTCTTGGGACCTGGCACCCTCATCCCTGGAGGTCAGCACTCCAATGTCCGCTGGGTGTCTGACCTGGAGGACAGGGCTCCGAGGCACAGCCCACGGCTCAGAATGAAGAAACGGCGCCCTCACGGCGGACCCTCCGCCACGCGGCCAGTGAACAAAGTGTGTTTGTCCCGGAGGGCTTCCAGCTGCCGCAACCCCCACCATCGAGAAACCATCCTGCGGACCCACCACAGAACTCACTGTGCCCACAGCAGGGCTCGCGGGGAGGGTCCTCGGAGCACAGTGGCGAGTGGACGGCACCCTGACCATCCTGGGCAGGCTTTCCAAGCGCGGCTGGTGGACAGCTTCCCCCTTGGTCCCCGAGGTGAGGCCAGGTCACCCACGAGTCAGGAGCACTGGCTGCACCCTGGCAGCCCTTGGCATCCTCTCTCATTGGGGCGTCACGTTGTCCCAGGGAGCCAGGCTGGTGACACTGGGGTCTAGGAAGAGGGGCCTGGCCCTGTCACACACACTATCAGCCCCCCAAGGTGTCACGGGGACGGCGAGGCCGACAGCTGCTTGTGCAGAACCGGGCTGGTCCCATCGGCTCTGGAATCAGACCCCCTGAGGCTTGGAAATAAGACGGACCGGGGTCAGGGGACGCTCAGTTGAAGGCAGACACCGCTCCCCACTTTGCTTCACAAGCAGAAGCTCTTCCCAGCCAAGGCACAACAGGGCAGGGGCCGCCAGGCACAGCGAAGAGGGCCAGGGCCTGCAGCCCCCCATCCAGAGCTGGGCAGGCGCCGTGCAGGCCCTGGGGTGGGGAGGCCGCTGCAGCTCCCAAGGGGTCCGGTGTGGACTAGAGGGCGAGTGGAGAACCTGGGACCTCTGCGGGGCGCACAGCCATTTCCACACACAGCCCATTTCAGACCATCTGCTGCGGTGGTCACTGGCGGTCAGCACACAGCAAAGCATCTGGCCCTGTGCCCCCACCCTGCCAGCACCAGGCTGGACAGTCCCCAGTGGCTGCATGGTGGCCTGGGCAGCTGTGATGGGAGAGACAGTCCCCAGCAGCTGCACGGTGGCCTGGGCAGCTGTGATGGGAGAGACAGTCCCCAGCGGCTGCATGGTGGCCTGGGCAGCTGTGATGGGAGAGACAGTCCCCAGTGGCTGCACGGTGGCCTGGGCAGCTGTGATGGGAGAGACAGTCCCCAGTGGCTGCACGGTGGCCTGGGCAGCTGTGATGGGAGAGACAGTCCCCAGTGGCTGCACGGTGGCCTGGGCAGCTGTGATGGGAGAGGCCCCCAAAGATGGGGCCCCAGGTCAGCTCCTGGCTCTGCCCTGGACCGGCTCTGGGTTCTCGAGAAGCTGGCCCAGCCCTGCGCTGCTCTGAGCCACGCAGACCCTGTGGGGAGGGCCCCACACTGCAGATCCCTCACCGGCAGCCCCCCGGTCCAGGCCAGACTGAAACACCACGGTGGGCTCCTGGAGCACCCCCCACGCCCGGAGATGACTGGCCTGGGAGGAGGGGACAGAAGAACTTGGGATGGCAGTTCTCAAAGTGCAGTCTGGGGACCCCAGAGGTTCCTGAGATGCTCTGGGGGGTCTGTGAGGCCAAACTTATTTTGATGATGAAACTGAGACGTTGTCTGTCTTTCTCATTCTCGCTCTCACAAATGTTCCAAGTACAAAACCCACGATGTAGTTTCAGATCTCACGTTGCAACAGACCTTTAAGACAGGACCCCTTGTTGAGTTTGGGGATCAAATCGAAGCTTATCCACAGTTATCTGAGAGGACTGCCGAGGCACTCCTCCCTCCAAGTGCGTGGTGAGGCCAGACTTTCCACAGATTTGCCCAAAACCCCACTGCAGCGGCTTGAACACAGAAGCAGCTCCGAGAACCAGCTGTCTCCCGTGAAGCCACACACCGAACAGACTTGTAACAGTGAAGAACAGTGTGTACTCCTCATGGAGCTTCCATTCCGGAAACGATAATTTAATTGTTTTAATTAAAAATATATTATGTGGAAATGTAGTGGGTTTATCCTTGTTAATGTGAAATGGATCGATACATCAGTATTTTTGGATTTGTTTTAATTTCTGATATAATCAATGTTGATAGACATAACTTGTGCAAACAAAGCTCTTCACAGTTTCCCAAGATCTATGGGTGTGGGGTGGGGTCGTGAGACCACAGTGTGGGAAGCAGGTCCCTCGGACACCGTCCGGGCTTGGCAGCCCCTCGGCACGGGGCATCACGGGGCATCTGCGTCCAGAGTCCTACAAGAAGGAGCCTCAGAGAACACAGCCCCCGGCGCCCCAGTGTGAGAAGCTTCCAACGCTTTCTCAGCATCTTTTTCCAGATAAAAATGCCAGCCCTTCCTCTCCAAAGATCTGAACCGCCTGGGGTTTTCTTGGCCTGGCACCACGCCTTCCCTCATCTGGCACCAACCCTTCCCTCCTGTCTCTATGGTTTCTCCCGCTCTTTATCCTCACAGCCCTGTGGAAAGACGTGGTCTGTGTGCCTGGAAAAAAATGCAAGGCCGTGGTGCCTGTGACATCCTCAGACTCACACCCCAACGTGGGGGACTGAACGTTTGTGTTCTCCCCAGTTCACAGGTTGAAGGCCTCGCCCCCAGTGCAGCTGTGTCTGGAGATGGGGCCTCTGGGAAGTGATGATAGTTAAATGACGTCAGGAGGATAGAGCCCGGGTCGGCTACAGCTGTGGCCCCAGTGACGCTGGCGCGCTCAGGCGCCTGCCAGCTGGGAAGAGGCCTCACCAAGCCCAGCCCTGCAGCACCTTGGCCTTGGCCTTCCAGCCTCTGGATGTGAGAGGATAAATGTCTCCTGCTGAAGCTGCCAGGTCTGTGATCTCCTTGTGGTTGCAGCAGCTGCACTAAGACACTGGCCACACCTGGTTTCTCCACAGCTGCTGCAGCCATGAGGAGAAGGCCACCCTCTCGCAGTTCACAAACACAGGTGCTTTTTAACTTCCATAGTCAATTGCGTCAAGGTGTAACTTGCATAAGAGAAAGTGCAGATCTTAAGGGTAGACTTCGATGCCTTCTTGCAGGTGCATCTGCCGTGGAACCACAGCCACAGTGGAGCTGTGGAATGTGCCCATCACCCACAGCCCTGCCTCTCAGTCACTGCCCGTCACTCACGGCCCTGCCTCTCAGTCACTGCCCGTCACCCACAGCCCTGCCTCTCAGTCACTGCCCGTCACTCACGGCCCTGCCTCTCAGTCACTGCCCGTCACTCACGGCCCTGCCTCTCAGTCACTGCCCGTCACTCACGGCCCTGCCTCTCAGTCACTGCCCGTCACTCACGGCCCTGCCTCTCAGTCACTGCCCGTCACTCACGGCCCTGCCTCTCAGTCCCTGCCCATCACCCACGGCCCCGCCTCTCAGTCACTGCCCGTCACTCACAGCCCTGCCCCGACCCACAGCCCTGCCTCTCAGTCACTGCCCCCCACCCTGGCTACTCCTGGAGTTGCACAGAAATGGAATTGTGTGCTTGGATGCCTCCGTGCCCAGCCCCTGTCCCTCCGCGATTCCTCCTTGCTGCTGTGTGGAGCAGTCGTTGGCCACTCACAGCTAAGCAGGGTCTGTCCTGGGAACAGACCCCTCCTGCTGCGGCGGTTCCCTCGGTGGTGGACGGGGCTGTTGGTACATTTTAGCTGTTACCAATAAAGCTGCTGTGAACATCCCTGTACACGTCGTTGGGTGGAATGAGTTTGATGTGTCTTAGGGAACTCCTTGGGAGTGGAATGGCTGAGTCATCAGGTGAGGATAAACTCAACGTTTTATGAAACTGCCAAGTGGTTGTGACACTTAAACTCCCACGACCGCTGTGTCATCGTCTGGCAGCCCCGCAACCCCCCAACGTCTGGTGTCTTTTTAATTTTAGATGTTCCAGTGGGTATGTATTGGTGTGTCATTGTGGTTTTAATTTGCATTAAATTAACTACTTAGGCTACACACACACACGCACACACACACGCACACATATATTTGGTATTATTCTGATACCACAGTCTTATTTACTGTAGCTTTATAGTAAGTCTTAAAATTAAGTAGTTTAAAACATACAACTTTGTTCTAAGATTACTTTATCTAATCAAAGCCTTTTGAACTACTATATACATATTAGAATCAGCTTTTTGACGTCCATGAAAAAGACATTGATTGGCATCACATTAAATCCAAATATCAAAGATTTAATGAGTTTTGAGGAAAAACTCTAAGCTTAAAAAGCAGGGTTTCCTAATTCATGAATACAATATATTTCTTTACTTTTTAGGTCTTTAATTCTCAGCAACGATTTTTAGTATGCAATGTACTGATCTTGTACCTATTTTCTTTTTTTTCTTTCTTCTTTTTTTGAGACAAGGCTTCTCTCTGTCGCCCAGGCTGGAGTGCAGGGGTGAGATCTTGACTTACTGCAGCCTCAACCTCCTGGACTCAAGCCATCCTCCCCCCTCAGCCTCCCCAGTAGCTGGGACTACAGGCACCCACCACCACACCCGGCTAATTTTGTATTTTTTGTAGAGACTGGGGTTTCTCCACCTCATCCAGGCTGGGCTTAAACTCCTGGGTTCAAGCAATCCACCCACCTCAGCCTCCCACGGTGCTGAGATTATAGGCATGAGCCACCGTGCCTGGCCTATTTTCTTAGATTTATCCCTAAGTAACACATTTTCTTTGATGCTATTGTAAGGCCTTTCTTTGATGCTACAATAAGTCCTTTTAAATTTCTCATTTTCCAGTTATTCACTTTCACTGCTAGAATATGCGACGGGCTCCCGGGCATGCATGTACAGGTCAGCCCCACGCTGACACAGCGGAGCAGCGAGAGACGGCCCCAAAGGAGCAGGCCAGGGATCAGCACCGCCCACTGGGCCTCTGACCCCTCTGACCCATGACCTCCAAGCCCTGGGGTCAGTCTGTGCCCAGGCCTGGTCTGTGCTAGAGCCCTCCCTGCAGCCCCCTCTGGCAGGACTTCAGAGGAATCCCCAGCTCCTGGCCCACACGGCCCCATCTGGCCCAAACACACATTCCTTTCGCCACTCTCCTTCTCTGAATGGAATCTGGCTTGCCCCGCACAGCCTCTGCCTCCCTCTGTCCCACATAGACCCTGCCTCCCTCTGCCCTGCACAGCCCCTCCCTCCCTCTGCTCCGCACAGGCCCCTCCCTCCCTCTGCTCCGCACAGGCCCCTCCCTCCCTCTGCCTCAGGCAGCCCCCTCCCTCCCTCTGCCCAGCACAGGCCCCTGCCTCCCTCTGCCCTGCACAGCCCCTCCCTCCCTCTGCCCCGCACAGGCCCCTCCCTCCCTCTGCCCCACGCAGCCCCCTCCCTACCTCTGCCCCAGGCAGCCCCCTCCCTCCCTCTGCCTCAGGCAGCCCCCTCCCTCCCTCTGCCCAGCACAGGCCCCTGCCTCCCTCTGCCCTATGCAGCCCCCCTCCCTCCCTCTGCCCCAGGCAGCCCCCTCCCTCCCTCTGCCCCACGCAGCCCCCTCCCTCCCTCTGCCCCGCACAGGCCCCTGTCTCCCTCTGCCCCACGCAGCCCCCTCCCTCCCTCCCTCCCTCTGCCCCAGGCAGCCCCCTGCCTCCCTCTGCCCCGCACAGGAATCCTGCAGGTTCAGGATGGAGTGGTCTAGCCCAAGCCCTCGGCCTTTCCTTGTGAGTCTGGGTGCCTTCTGAAGGGGCTGAGAACCGCTTGGTGGTCTGGACCCTCCCTTGGGGGCTTATGAGCCATTGCACCTCAGTCCTGCCATGGAGACCTCAGGCTGACATCGCCTCAGAGCCTCCCCAGTGGCCAGAGCCCCACCAGGCAGTGCTGAGCCGGCCACACTGAGAGGCCAGGAGGCAGCGCGTGGGGACGCTGGAGGAGCACCTGGTGAGCTGGGGGACGAGGCCCTGGGATGGGACAAGTAGCAGCCGTCTCAGTGCACACAGGCTCACTGCAGCTCCCGCCAGACCCGGACAGGCTCTCTGTTCCATGTGGTCCTCCAGGGATTCAGGCTCCTTGGCCCTGATGGCTCTGCCCGCCTAGCACCTTGGGGCTGTTCCTTGAACCCCCCCCCCCCGCCCCCTGCGGTGGGGACAGGAATATGTATTACTTAGGGATAAATCTAAGAAAATAGGCCAGGCGCGGTGGCTCACACCTGTAATCCCAGCACTTTGGGAGGTCGAGGTGGGTGGACTGCCTGAGCCCAAGAGTTTAAGACCAGCCTGGGCAACATGGTGAAACTCCCGTGTAGACCGTCTCTACAAAAAGGACAAAAATTAGCCGCTGGGCGTGGTGGGAGCTGGGCCGAGGGTCAGGCCTGGAAGTGGTGCCCATCACTGGGTCCTGCTCAACAGAGAGGAGGCTGGTAAACGAGGTGCAGCTGTGTGCCCACAGGCGGGTGGGGCAGGACTGGGCCCGGATCCCGCACCTGCTCGCGGTGCAGCTCAGCGCAGGCGGCCTCCGGGTGCCTCCTCTCTGCAAGGGGAGTGCGCGCCCGGCCCTGCCCCTGCCTGCTGATTCTCTGGAAGGTTCATGTCCAGGACTCCTCAGTGACCCTGGGCAGAGCCACCCACATGCACTGCCCGCCCTCCCACCGCCTGACAGGGCTGGAGATGCCCGGAGACTTCTGGTGTCCACCGGCAGCGAGGAGCGTCCCTCCCACAAGGCTCGGCCTTTCCCCTCCAGCTGGGGACGCTTCACGCAGGACGCCTTGGTCTGCTGTTTCTTTTGTGCACAACCATCAGTGATGATGTCAGCCCTGAGCTGGGGCCACAGAACCCTGAGCAAAGTGGGACACAATGGAAGGCAAACAGAAAAGAAAGAAAATGATGGTTTCAAACTAAAAACCTGAGTTCACATGGCGATAGATTTAAAACTATTTTAGAAAACACTCATTATCTCCCTGGCCTGTTTTCTATTAAATTGACCAAATCTGTGGGTAGTCGATTGCATGTGATGACTGCAAACGCCGCGTCTGAGTCCACAGGGAGGCGGCTTCCCTTCCCTCTTCGCCAGCGCCCCTCAGTCCTAACTTCGAGGAGGACACACATCGGATTTCCTTTTGCCAACAGAGAATCTCCAAATCCAGCCTTTTACCAGAAGCCTCTCTGAGAAACCGGGGTGAGTACATCGCCACTGCTGCAGCTGCCTTCGGAGAGGCCTTGGGCACCCGCCCCGACAGCCCCACGCGCTCCTGGAACTCGGGCCAGGCAACGCCCTCTCCTCCGCGCGGGGCTTAGTCATCGCCGTGCCGCTTGGCAGTGGTCTGTGGCCCCCTCAAAATGTTTCCATTTATGGAGGGAACGTGGCCTTCCCGATTTGCTCGCACAGATGGGAAAGCTCAAGTGCTCGGGCGGCCTCAGGGCTTCTCAGGAGCAGCAGAGGTCAGGGCCTGCAGGCTGGATGGAAGCTCCCGCGCGCCCGGGGTTCTCTGTGCCGCTGCACTCCCGCCCGGCTCCTTCACAAACCTCCATCCCGTGTGGAACGTGGGCGTGGGGGTGGGCACTGTGGTTGCCCACTGGTTCTGTTTGTTTAAAGTCTGGGTCTGAAGGCCTGCAGGTCTCACCACACAGGACCCTCCCTGCCCATGACGGGTGGCAGATGGGGTGTAGGCAGCCCCCATGCTGCCCTTGCCCCAAACCGGGGGTGCGCTTGTGCTGGGGCTGGGGTGGCCGTAGTGGCCCTGGATGTCTGCAGCTGGTGGGCAAAGGTAACACACCCTAAACCCACACCTGGCCCTCGGGCGCACCACGGTGCACACACCCAGCACCTGAAACTGCCTGGCTCTCCCAGCGTCTCTCCCAGGACCACAGCCCCCCAGCGACCGCTCAGCACTTCTGTGGCTTCAGTGGCCGAGCCTGTGGCTCCCTGTCACTCTCCCAGCTGGCTGAAGGCACAGACCCTCAGCTTCCACAACCCACAACTCCGGGAGGCGATTCCCAACCACAGACAGGGGTCCCTCCCCTGCAGGAAACCTCCCACCCTTCTCCAGGCTGTCAGCGAAACGGCAGCCACTTTTCAAAATAACAGTTTCTCCCTTTATGTGACATTAAAGAGGAAAGCTCTCTGCCTGCACCTCAGTTCTGTCGCCCACACGACAATCTCCAGGGGGCTGGGGCTGTGAGTCCCCACCACGCGGGTGCCCAGTGGGCGGGGTCGGGGAGGGCGGTGGGATCAGATGGTAAGGCTTCCAGCTTTATTCCACGTCTCCCTTGAAGAAATTGACTTCTGTGACTGGAAAGATCCAAACCATCCGACTTACAGCTGGACTTTCGTGTTAAACCCAGGGAGTGGGGTCTGATCCCTGCTCACAGCCCGGGTAGGTAGCACCGTGCTGGGCAGACGTCCAAACGAAGGTGCTGGGGCTCAGCTCCCTGCAGGTGGGTCCCGCGGCTCCTGTCCCCCGAGCGGGTGATGTGGCCTCGCCGTGTTTCCGATCGGCTCTCCACAGAGGCTGCACATCTTGTGCATCTTCAGTGTCAAAGTAAAATGTTTGAAAAGTTAAAAACATGCCTCTCTCCAAATGCAGGGTGAAGACACAGCTGAGCCTCTCTTCAGCAGGGAGATGGCAGGGCTGGTGCAGGAGGTGTCGGAGGAGCAGGGACAGCGGGGCCTCAGGAGAGACACTGTCCGGGGAGGGTGTGGGGCAAAACGCTGCGCCCTGCACAGCAGAGAAGCTGAGCCCAGCAGCGTGGTGCTTCTGTGCACCTTTCCTAGAGAGAGACACGAAACTTCACAGAACCGGAGCCCTGAATGAACCATGATGTCAAACACGAGCACACAGGTTCACAGGCCCAACACCCCACAGGCCCACACATCACAGATTCACAGGTCCACACGTCCATAGGTCCACACACACACAGTTCCATACGTCCACAGGTTCACACACACACAGGTCCACACACTCACAAGTCCACACACTCACAAGTCCACACACCCACAGGTCCACACACAGGTCCACAGGTCCACACGTCCACAGGTCCACACACTCACAGGTCCACACACAGGTCCACACGTCCACAGGTCCACACACTCACAGGTCCATATGTCCACAGGTCCACACACCCACAGGTCCACACACTCACAGGTCCATATGTCCACAGGTTCACACTTCCACAGGTCCACACACAGGTCCACAGGTCCACACACTCACAGGTCCACACACTCACAGGTCCACACACCCACAGGTCCACACACAGGTCCACAGGTCCACACGTCCACAGGTCCACACACTCACAGGTCCACACACAGGTCCACAGGTCCACACACTCACAGGTCCACAGGTCTACACTTCCACAGGTCTACACGTCCACAGGTTCACACGTCCACAGGTCCACACACTCACAGGTCCACACACCCACAGGTCCACACACTCACAGGTCCACACACCCACAGATCCACACACCCACAGGTCCACACACTCACAGGTCCACACACCCACAGGTCCACACACTCACAGGTCCACACACTCACAGGTCCACACGTCCATGGTCCACATGTCCACACACTCACAGGTCCACAGGTCCACACGTCCACAGTCCACAGGTCCACAGTTCCACACACTCACAGGTCCACAGATCCACACGTCCACAGTCCACAGGTCCACAGTTCCACACACTCACAGGTCCACAGATCCACACACCCACAGGTCCACACACTCACAGGTCCACACACCCACAGGTCCACACACTCACAGGTCCACACACCCACAGGTCCACACACTCACAGGTCCACACACCCACAGGTCCACACACTCACAGGTCCACACACCCACAGGTCCACACACTCACAGGTCCACACGTCCATGGTCCACATGTCCACACACTCACAGGTCCACAGGTCCACACGTCCACAGTCCACAGGTCCACAGTTCCACACACTCACAGGTCCACAGGTCCACACAACCACAGGTCCACACACTCAAAGGTCCACATGTCCACAGGTCCAGCAGTACACGGGTTCACACACAGTCCACGGGTCCATGGGTTCACACGTCCACAGTACAAAGGTTCACAGGTACACAGATCCAGAGGTCCACAGGTTCACACTTACATGAGTTCATAGGTCCACAGGTCCATAGGTAAAGTGATCCACAGGTTCAGAGGCCCACAGGTCCGTAGGACCACACATTCACAGGCTCACAGGTCCACCAGTCCATGGGTCCACAGGTCCACAGCACTAACATGACAAGAAGCTGGCATTCCATACCCCAGTGTGATGCTGAATGGCCCCATCTCTTTCCCACTTGCCCATATCCAAGTTTTAAATAACCCAAGGTTACAAGTAAGGACACCAGGACATAAACACTTCCCCAAGCCCTATTCTTTAGTGGCTCTGTCGATAGGCTGTGTAGACATGGATGCCCACCTGAGCCCATTGCTCAGTGTCTACATGGACAGGTGGTGTGGACATGGAGGCTCGCCTGGGCCCATCCCTCAGTGTGTGTGTGGACAGGTCGTGTGGACGTGGACGTTCCCCTGAGTCCATCCCTCAGTCTCTCTGTGGACAGGTCACGTGGACGTGGATGTTTGCCTGAGTGCATCCCTCAGTGTCTGTGTGGACAGGTCATGTAGTCATGGACATTTGCCTGAGTCCGTCCCTCAGTCTCTCTGTGAACAGGTTGTATGGTCATGGATGTTTGCCTGAGTCCGTCCCTCAGTCTCTCTGTGGACAGGTCGTGTGGATGTGGATGTTCCCCTGAGCCCGTCCCTCAGTGTCTGTGTGGACAGTTCATGTGGTTGTTTCATGCTCCTCATTGTTCTTTTTCTCACATGGAGCTGTTAAAAAAAATCCAGAGTGTCGTTGTTTACATAATGTTTGCTTAGTAGAGTTGTACGTTCCATACTCTGAGTTTTGTAAAAGTCACAGGATGTTTCGTCTTTCTAATTTAAGGGATTGCTTCTTGACCCCGGACTGAAAGTCGGGTTCACCAGCCCCACCTGCCTTCAGCAAGCACAAGGAGATATCACACACCAGGGTGCAACAGTCACAGAGGCCGCCAAAGCAGCCACATCCAGAACTTTCTAAAGGTTAAAGGGTTGCATGGGTGAAGGTATTTATTAAAAAGTTAGTAAGTCATGTTGAAGAACTCATTTTTAGAAGTTCTTCTGAGAGAGCCCACACCTCACTTTTCCTGATGTACCGGTCACAGGGCTCTGAGGGAGGAGGGCTGTGGACCCATTCCCAACCCGCAGTGTTGGTGGCCCTGGGCAGGCCACCCTTCCCCACCCTGGCTGTCTGTCCCCATTCATCATGAGACCTGCAGTTCTACAGCTAGGGAAGGATTGTGGTTTGGAGAAGAAATGCAGCCCAGGTCATGCCACAGCATGGAGGGGCCGTCCCTTCCCCCAGTTCCTCTTGTTCCCCCTCCGAAGCATCGTTCTGCAGCTTGGCGTTCGGCTCTGACTGGCTTCCTTTAGCCTTACTTTTCCAGTGAGGGGGTGACTGTGGTGAAACAAGGATCATGAGAATCCATTCAGCCAAAACTCACAGTGGAAGTGGGTCACAGGGTGACCACAGTGAGTCATGCTGGAGAGGCTCAGCCCCCACCTCCCTCGGCCGCCTGGGTCCTCTGGGGATTTCCAGTGGAAAGTCTCTACTTCTGACTCAAGAAGGATGGGGTGGCCCATCCCAGTGGGAACACTTAAGGAAGTCAACGCAACGGAAATCGATTTGAAATAAACGTTTAGTAAGCTTTTCTGAAGCTGTTTGCCAGACCCTGTTCACTATGTCAAAGTAGGCAAGAGGCCGCATAAATTTGGATGGTATTGGAAACAGTTCTCGTGCAAGAGTCCTTTCCAGCTCTCGAAAGATGGTTGAGTTGGAAACAGATGGCGACGGTTGGGGCACATTTCAGACATGGGGAAAAATATAAGAGAAATGAGAGGCGGGGACCTCACGTTCCATCCTTGGGGAATGGAAAGGGTCCGTTTGACAGGGAAACTCCAGCACTGGCTGTGTCGCCGACTCCTGAGCTCAGGTGCTCCAGGGAAAGAGCATCTCTTCATGCTCTGACCTTTATGCCAACCCTTTCTGAAACCACCTCTGCAAAAATTATAACAGCCCCATCTTACTTTTAACCTCCAAACTGCCCTTGGTCATTCCTGGGCTTGGCAAGCTAACTTGGGAGAAATTTGGTTTATAGTTTAAATGATAATACCCCTTTCCCAAAACTAAACCACCTTTGTAAACCTAACGAAAGACCACCAGCTTAGGAGGATGAGAGGCACCTGAATTTTGCTAAGATGTAGGCAGAAACGATGACCAGCCATTATGCTAGAGGTCACAAGATTTGCAGCGTCTCCACTTCCTCCTGCAGATCACGTCACTATTGTAGAACCTGAGATTGGCCTTTTGAGATGTCCTTACAGGCTCCTGCATTTCTGATGACTGCCCCACTCTGACCCGTGACTCTGGGCTCAACTGCTACTGCAGCCCTCACCCAGAAGTGGCCTCAGTGCACAAGGACCCGTTTCCATCCCTAAGACTGCATCCCCAGCCAATCAACAGCACCCATTCCCTAGACCCCTGCTCCCCAAACTGTTGATGAATATCCCTAGCCTCTAAACTTTCAGGGAGATTGATTTAAGTAGTGACTCTGTCTCCCGCATGGCATGGCCAGCCCCAGGTTAATTAAGCTCTTTATTGCAAAGCCATGGTCTCAGTGAATTGGTTTTGTCTGTGCAGGGGGAGGAGGAACCCACCAGGATACACTTTCCTCCTTCCTGACCTGGGTCTGTCCTGGGGCCACCATAATCCCAGAGCCCTGGGCTCCATCTCAGAGCTGAGTTTGGGTCACCCTCTGCCTTAAGCCGTCCAACTGCTGTCAGTGTAGATGCTTCCTTGGTGGAGACGTCTCATCTACACCCCATTTTTCCCCTTCCCATACCATGTTAGGCCCCATATGCGACCCCTATTTTGGCCGTTGTAAGCCATTCTTAGATTTTCTACAAACCAGATAGAAATTTCCCTAACTCCCAGCTATAGTGGTTGCTTCCCTGTATACAGCACAGACTCAAGTTCTATGTTTCCAGAAATGTGCATTAAAGGGTGAAATCGAACGTTCAGCTCTGTGGGAAGCTGCGAAGTGCAAGTGCCTCTTGTCTGGCCGGAAACATTTATGTGGTCAAGCTGTGCCAAGCTCTGCTGAAGGCAGCAGAGCACCATCCCCTGTTGTCCTTCCTCAGTTCCTCTTCACCCATCCCCTTCGAGCACTGTCTACAAAAGAAGAAAATGCACATTTGAAGAAAAGACAGCTAAGTGGAGCCAACATTTTGGTCATATGAATCACTCATTGGTTTGTTTGTGATATTTGTTTCTCATTAAGTTGTGAGAAGAACAGAGGAACACACGAGCATTTGGAATTGTTCTAAATCTTGGGATAAAGGATCTAACTCTTTAAGGCTCAACCCTTAAGACCCTGGAGATTTCACTAGGAACCTTTCTCAGGCTGTTTTTTGGCTTATTCCACACAGGGCAGGTTGGACAGACAGGCTGCATGACCACCGGTGTCTAGCCCTGGTGGACACTGCCTTTCACAGGGTTTCCTTATTTGCTGTGTCTTCCATGGCTGCCTCACTCCTCATCAGTTATGGGCTATTGTAAGCCCCAGCAACAGACCCTGACACAGGCAGCTCTGCCTCCACCATGCACCATGGGTCATCCAGCTCCCGGACTACAGAGCAGTGTGGCCAGGGGTCTGGCCTGAAACTCAGGAAAAAAAGGACCTGGACCCTGGCCCATTCCCACCTACTAAACTGCAGATCTCAAGCACTGTTTAAAAAAATCTTTAGACAAATTAAATTTAGCAGTTTACTTGTGCAAACAACAATTCACAAATCAGGCAGCACCCAGAACCTCCAGAGGTTTGGCAAGTTCCACCCAGAAACATGGGCAGGTAGCACTTATAGACAGAACCTGGAAGTGAGGCACAGAAACAGCCTGATTGGCTACAGCTGGACATCTGCCTCATATGGGTGTGGTCTGATCTGTTGGCAGCCTGTGACTGGCTGAGGCTTGGCTGCTGTGATTGGCTGAAACTCAGCTACTTGTTAAAAGAATACCAGAAGCCCCTCAACTTACAGTAAGGTTATGGTCCAATAAATGCATCATAAGTAGAAAAAATCATGAGTCAAAAAATGCATTTAATGCCCCAATAAACCCATTGAAAAATCAAAAAAATCACAAACCAGTGTCAGGGATCACCTGAACACGCTTAGTTAGGTTGCAGCTTGTTTACATCCTGAGGTAGGTTGCAGTTCATCACATATGGGGGCAGCTTCAGGCAAAACTTAATTTAACAGCACCCACAACCCACCCTGGGAGCCCGCATGTGCCCACAGCCCCACAGAGGTCCTCTGACCCCACATATGCTCAACAAGAGGCTAGGCAGCCTGGACCTGTAACCTGAAGGGGAAGCCAGAACCTCCCCACCCAGAGAGGCCGGAAGTTCAGTGCCTGTCCAAGTCACCTGCACTCAGCAGGAGGGAGCCCTGCCCTTCAGAAGTCACAGGGACCTGGCACCAGAGGCCCCGTAAAGCCAAGCAGCATCTGGGGTGTGGGTTCCACTCGCTGGTTGTGGAAACTGCAGTGGATGCTGAGGGTCCTGCCAGCCCTGCCCGGAGCCCATCCAGGATCAGTGCCTATATGCAGTAGTCACGCCCGCCATCTCTGCTCCCTCTGCTCACGCTGATTTCATAGGACTCGAGAGAAAGGGGGGGCCACAGCAGCTTTTTCACAATAGCTGAAAGGTGAAAGCAATCCACGTGTCCCCAGTGGATGAATGGCCAAAAAAACGCGTCTATCCATGCAACGGAGTATCATTCAGACGTGAAAAAGGACGAAGTCCTGACGCCTGCTGCAACGTGGACGAAGCCGAGACGAGTTCTGCTGAGCGAAGGAGTCCAGACACAAACAGCTCCTGTTGTAGGGTTCATTTATACGACTTGTCCAGCATCGGCAGATCCACAGAGACAGAAGGCAGGTGGGGGTGCCAGGGGCTGGAGGAATGAGGAATGGGCAGGGGGCGTCTGCTTCACGAGGACGAGGTTTCCTCTTGGGGAAATGAAACGTTCTGGAATTGGATTGAGGTGGGGGTTGCACAACACTGTGAAAGTACTAAATGCGGCTGAACTGTACACTTTCAAAAAGGTTAAAATGATGGATCCTGAATTTTATCTCAATTAGGAAGGAAGGAAGTGAGGAAGGGAGGGAGGAAGGAAGGAAAGGAGGATGGCAGGAAAGGAGGAAGAGAGGAAGGGAGGGAGGAAAGAGGGAGGGAGGGAAGAAGGAAGGAAGGAAAGAAGGAAGGAAGGGAGGGAGGGAAGAAAGGAGGGAGGAAGGAAAGGAGGAAGAGGAAGGGAGGGGAGGGAGGAAGGCAGAAAGGAAGGAAGGAAAAGAGGGAGGGAGGGAAGAAGGAAGGAAGGGAGGGAGGGGAGGGAGGGAGGAAGGAAGGAAGGAAAGGAGGAAGAGAGGAAGGGAGGGAGGGAGGGAGGAGGAGAGAGAGGCCTGTTCGAGTCTCCCGTGATGGGCATCTGATGCCTGTCATCTGAGGGTGCTCTGCTCCTCTGGGAGGCATGGAGGATGGCACTGGGGGGTGCTTGAGAGATGGAATAAACACGCCGAGGCCTAGAGGGGCCACCCAGCTGCTTTACAGGGAGGCAAGAGCCAGGGACTGCCCAGGTGACCGGCCAGCAGCAGGGCTGAGTCCCGCCCGTGGCACGCTTGCCTGGCCCTATATGCAGTGCCCCTTCCTCCGGGCCTGGTTGAGGGGAGACGGCCTCACCCCACTGCTTGGGAGCGCTGGCAGTGCCTGCACCTCCTCCACCCTCGACGTGGGTGCTGCTGGATGAACTGGAGGTTGCATCTGGCTGTGGGCCTTTCCCTTAAATTCACAGCCTCCACCTTCCGCCCGATTGCTGACGCGCAGTGTGCTAATGGGACCTTCCCTCCCACTCACAACCACCTGGAATGCAGCCGGTGTCCCCCTGTGGCTGGTGGGGTTTCAGAGCTAACAGTCCGCGCACTGTGTCACTGGCCCTGGCCGTCACTTCATGCGGAGCCACTACTCCTGGCCCCTTTCCCCATGGAAAGGCCAGCTCCTCTCCTCCTTCCTGTGGACACTGGGCGGGGGCCGGAGGGGCCGCCAGCAAAACAGAGCGCGCTGGGACTGGGGCGCGGCCGACTGTGTCGCTTCCATGCACTCAGATGCTTTGGAAGTCAGTTTGGATTTTTGTGGAAACTTTATTTTTTTTACTTTCCCTCTCGTTTCTCTGGTAACCTCAAAAACAAACACACACAGCTGTGTCACCTGGCTCCCTGCTACATTTTTCCAGCAGACACCTAGGGCTTGGACTCCAGAGGTCCAGGCGCCAAGCTCACTCTCTGTTAACCCCTCCTGTCCCTCTCAGGCCACACCCCAGCGCTGCCACAGAGCTGGGTGGGAAACGCTTCTTCCAGGGTCCCCAGGAGAAGGAACCAGGGCTGCTGCCTCCACCCGCAGAAGAAGAGGTTTCTCCCCAGACCTTTCTGGCAGAAAATGAAACAAACAAGAAACAGCCCTGCTTCCACACCAGGCTGAAGACCCCTGTCTCTAGAAGTCACAGAACGTGTTGCTGGAACGGCAGGGAGTCTTTATTCCAGCCTTCTCATTGCAAAATTAGGACTCCAGGAGCAAAGAGAAGGCCACATAGTGAATGTGTGGCAGAGTTAGAACGGGGAACCCTCATTCCTGCACCTCCTCCTGCCCGACCTTCCCGCCTTGCAGCCCCTGAGAACAGCAGCGCCTGTGCGGCCGGAGGCCCCCGGGACCCAGGGCGGCTGCTTCTCCAATTCCTTTCCTGCTGACTTGTTCTATTTTTGTTCTAAACAAAGAATTCCATGTTTCTACCCGGTTTTGAATCCCAAATATATACTGTGACAACACAAATTTCCTAACACATACAGTGTATCGGCCAAGTTCCCCGCCCTTCGTTAATTCACCAAATGGTTGTTCAGCACGTACTGAGAGCAAAGCACTGTGTTGGGGGCCGGGGATCACAGTGCGCTGCAGTGACCACTCAGGGCTCCCAACGCCCGTTCTGGGGACCCTTGCTGGGGACTCTGCTTTGGAAAATGCAACAGAGAACAGGCATCTGCAGAGGCAGCTGCAGGCGCACAACTCCCTCACTCCCGGGGAGGCGCAGCCCCTGCTCTGTGGGCTCAAGAGGAGGTGTGCCACAGACGTGCCGTGGGGGTGGCATGGAGGTTCCTTGTGGGTGCCCCAGGGGGTGCTGTGGGGGTTCCCTGGGGGGTGCCAAGGGGTGGGCCACACGGGCGAGCCCCCGATGGCGTGATGCACTGCTCCCAGACTTGTCCTGTCAGCGTGGCTGCCGCCCATTCTCCTCCTCACGTCCCCTCCTCCTCCCCGGAAGCAGGGCCAGATGTGAGGTTCTGCCCACGTGGCCACCGGCCTCCCAGCAGATGACCAGGAAGTTGCTGTGAGCGTCTCACAGGGATGGAGAAGCACATTCAGTGAGTGTCAGGAGGACGCCAGCCTAGACTGGGTGAGGTCCCAGGTGCAGCCCCATGGGTCATAAACAGCAGCTAAACCTGCAGGACCCAGGGCGATGCAGCTGCCAAGGCACGGACGAGGGGCGCTGGCAGGAGGCCCCTGAGTGCCTGGGCTGTACATGCAGATAAAAGCAGCAGACGCGCGGCCTCACCAGCTCCCACTGCAGCCCAGCCTGCAGGCCAGGAGTCTGGGGTTCAGCCAGTCTCACGCAGCGACTGCAGCCTGGTCCCGGGCCCCGGGGGACGGCTGTCTCCAAGCTCACTCGGCTGACAGCCAACCCGTTCCCGGTTCCCGGCAGCTTTGGGACTGTGTCTTCTGGGGACTGTGGCCGGGCTCAGCCCTCACCTTCGGCAACAGTCCCCCAGCCCCTCACAGGAGTCCCCCGGTGCTTCCAACCGTGACTTCCCTTCTGGCCCCACCCGAGGTACCATAGGCCTCCCGTCATGAGGCCAGGTCCACCCAGTGACCTCCCACCTAAGGTCAACTGATGAGCACCCCAACTTCTCTGAAAAACGGGATGTCACAGGCAGGAGTGACGCCAGGGTACAGGCCCGGGCCACCCAGTCTCCTGCCCACCACCGCGGAGAGGACGCTGAATGGGGCTTCTGAGGCCAAGTACGCCAACACAGACGCCGCGTAGACCCAGAGGCCTCGGGAACAACGGGATGAGGAGGGCACTCGAAGCTGCCTGGCACTCGGCCGTCTCCTTCGTGCCAGGACCTCCTCCCGAGCTCAGACACAGAAGGCCTGCTCTGCAGGAAACGTGGATGTCTGACCGTTACCAGTCACTCACTAACAGCCGAAATTCCTTCCTGATAAATGTGCTGTGACCCATTCACCTGGCCCCAGCCACCTTCGGAACATTTTCTCCAAGTGACTAATATGACTGCACGGCCCGGGCTCTGGAAAGTGTGTCATGTACAGGAACAGCCGAGGTCGTTTAGCTGGCGTGGGGGGTGGTCACGGCCCTGCGTCCCCCCAGCAGTGAGGCAGGGACAGACTGTGAAGCCTCCCTCAGGCCCCACTGAAGACCCCCCGGTCCCCAACCCTAGGGACTGAGGAGCGGGCCCAGAGGAGGGACAGGGAGGCCTCAGGGTCTCTGCAGCTGGGGCCTCCCAGCGCTCCCCCTGGCAGGTGGCCTGGGCCAGGGCAGCTGACTTAGAGCCCCAGATGGCAGGGAGACCCGAACCAGCTGTGGCACCCACGGCCGCACCCGACAGCCGTGGAAACTTCCCCACAGCAGTCGCTGTTTCACAGCTGAGGAGGAGAGGGGAGCAGCCCAGGAGCCCTGCGGCAGGCGCTGTGTGGACTCGGCCCAGCCCTCCAGGACCCAAAGAGCAGGCACAGCCACAGGAGGGCTACGGATTCCAGGGCTGAGAAGGAGGTGCCGGCGCCCCCAGGGAGCAGGCCATTTGCTTGTTCTCAGCAGCCCCTAACACAGGACAGTGAGAACCTTCACACCATACAGAGAAACCCGTAAGACATGCATGCCCATCTCACGGGTGGGGAAACTGAGGCACCCAGGGAGCAAGTGACTTGCCTCAGGTCAGGCAGAGGATGAATGGGGGCCTTCACGCCCTGTCTCTCCCAGGCTCTGAGCAGCTGAGCACCGTTGGCTGAGGCAACCTGGGAGTAGGGGGGCAACAGGAGCCTGGACGGCAAAGAGGGGGTGAGCAGCCAGCTCCCCCGACCCCTCCACAGACCCGTCCACTGTGCAGGGCCCCAGAGCCCAGGGTCCAGAGGCCGCCCCCAAACACACCATGGCTTTGCAGTCCCTGGAGGCTGCCGTGCATGTCTGTTGTGGGCAGTACAAGGACAGGGGACAGCAGCCCTGAGGCCAGGCCAGGTGGGGGCAGGGGTCCTGCAGATGCGACCTCGGGGCTCCCATCAGGGCAGCTCTCAGGGTCAACAGCCCAGCCCACCCTCCCCAGGATGGCTCTCAGGGTCAACAGCCCGGCCCACCCACCCCAGGACGGCTCTCGGGGTCAACAGCCCGGCCCACCCTCCCCAGGACGGCTCTCAGGGTCAACAGCCCAGCCCACCCACCCCAGGACGGCTCTCGGGGTCAACAGCCCAGCCCACCCTCCCCAGGACGGCTCTCAGGGTCAACAGCCCGGCCCACCCACCCCGGGCAACCGTTCACCCCGCCTCAGTCATGGCTCGGACGATGACACTGGCTGCTCAGCCATCGTGGTGTGGCCCCAGGAGACTGTGGTCAGTCGCAGAGTGAGCAGGCCTGGGGGTGGTGTGCCCCCTCCCAGCAGGGACCCACCCACTTGATCTCTCTTCCCCATCTGACCCTTGCTCCCCAGAGACCCTCCCAGTCCCGACCTGACCCACGGGTTGGGCCTTGACAGAGAAGCCAGGTGGGCTAGAGGGTCCTCTCACTTTGGGCCTCCACGTCCCTGGGGTGCCAAGCCTGGGACTGTCCACACCAGCTGCAGGGGAGAGAAGCTCAGGAGGACTCAGGACCTGGCAATGCCAAGAAAATGACCCCCTCCTCCAGGAAGGCCACTGGGCTTCCACTCAGGTGGGGAGGCTGGGTGACCAGCCCCTGGGACGTGAGCTGAGGCTGGAAGACATGCTGGCAGGGATCGGGGACTTGAGCGTTTGTGGGGGCAGAATGGGGTGCCTGGTAAAGGGGGTCTCTGAGCTGGTGGGAGGGGGCCCCTGGAGAGCTGGCTGCGGTGGGGGACCCAGAGTCTTGTCCAGCGGGACCTGAGCTTGGAAGAGGTGACCTGGGGGCAGCCGGGCAGGCAAGGTGCTCCCAGCCTGCAGGCCATCGTCACCATCCAGGTCGCATTGGGAGGCCGTGGGCTGCACCCAGCAGCCCTCCCCTGCCTGCCGCCACATCTGCATGTGCGGGGATCTAATAAGTGAGCTGGGTAAGTGGGTGGGTTGAGCAGGGAGGAGGCCACATGTTGCTGGTCTCACCCTCGACCGCATCTGCTCACGGAGAGGAGGCTTTGCCCGGTGATGTCTCCGCAGGGCCCTCCAAGGCCGGGTCTCAGGCCCTGGGGGAGGGCAGGCAGCAGCCCCCAGGGAGTCCTGACTCTGGGGAGAAATCGAGAGGCCCCTGTGGCATTTCGGTTAAACCAGCCCCAGAAAATCCCACCCTGCGATTACCGTGGGCCCTGGAATTAGGCCCTCCTGAAGTGGCTTCCAGCTCACAAGTTCACAGTCACCCCCCGGCTGCCGCCCACAGCGTCGCGCCCTCCGCACGGGGCTGCACATTTGTTCCGGGTCTCAAGGCTGTTAATCCTCAGGACAGCTGGTTCTGTTTAGGGCTTGATTTGTCCGGCAATTTAAAATTTTCTTCCTGCGGAAAGCGGCTCCATCAAAGGGAAGAGAGGCTTCTCTGCGGCCGACGACGACGCTGAATCTTTCAAGACCTCAGCCCACAGAGCGGGAGCCGCCCGGAGGGCAGCGTGAGTGCCTCGGACCAGGGGAGGGGGCTGCCCCGGAGCCAGGAGGACCAGTGCCCCCAAAGAGACTCAGCAGGGCACACAGCCCCACCATGCCCCACTCCTCCCGACCTCAGGGAGCAGAGCAGGCAGGAGTGGGAGGCGCAGAGGAGGCCTGTGTCCTGGGCCTGCAGGGGAGAAGCTGGGGAGAGCAGGCCCTGTACCCTGAGGATGTGGAATGGGCGCCCCACGTAGACGGCTCCTAGGGTCCCTTCCAGGCGGTATTCCTAATTTCTGGGGATGTGTCGTCCATGTGGCTGCATGGACTATGAACCGCTCCCGGTGCCTGTGGAACAGGCGGGCTGCTCCCCACCCCCGCCAACATACGGGGCAGCGGAGATGCAAGCAGCAACAGCCTGGCTTTGAAGCTGGATGTCGTCTCTGGGTCCGAACCCACCCCGGGCGAGCGGTGGTCTCAGACCCCCTAGTGCAGCTCTAGGGGGGACCCAGGGCCCTGTCCTGAGCTCTGTGGCGTCCCCTCCCCCCTAAAACTGGAAAATGCTCCCAGGCAGTGTGACCGCTTCACACCCAGCCCTGTGGCCGCCGTGAGTGCCCTCTGACCCCGCCCTGTGGCCGCTGTGAGTGCCCTCAGACCCCGCCCTGTGGCCGCTGTGAGTGCCCTCTGACCCCGCCCTGTGGCCGCTGTGAGTGCCCTCTGACCCCGCCCTGCGGCGGCTTCCTTTGAGCAGCAGCAGACCCATCTGCTCCCATGTTCCCGTCTGAACCCTCCTGCCGTCCTGGGGGCTGCGGGAGGGGCTGCCAGCCAGACGAGGGCTGACCTGGGAGGCGAGTGAGGTGGTGCCGGGGAGGGTCAGGGGTCTTGGTGAGAATTGCGAATGGTCAAACCCAGAGGCTGCACCTGAGGCCAGGTCCAGAGGGGAGCCCAGGCCACCCTGAAGGACAGGTCCCTGGGTGGGGCAGGAGTCGGAAAAGGAGGAACATACCGGAATGCGTCCCAGGTTTCGCCATCAAGCTGACGCTGGCATCGGGGTAAGTGTACAATTCTAATAAGGTGTGAATAAGGCTCATTAGACGTAGATACTGGGTTTTGTTAAAATGTATTTCCAGCCTCTCTGAAACCAGTCACAGGATTTCTCTCCTCTTGTGTCCATCGAGGACACTTAGGTGCCTCCAGGTTTGGCTGCATGTGGTTTCACACCATCATGCCAGCTGGCACGCACGTGCACCCAGTGGTGCTGACACCTCCGCAGTGAGCCAGGGAAACCTGCCTGCGGCTGCCACTGTGCCAACCCTGGTACCCTGGGAAGTTCCTCACGGGCAGCTCGCCCGACCCAGGTGTGGTGAAGAGTCCCCTGTGACTGAGGAGGAGCAGTGACACAGCCAGGGCACAGTGTGACTCCAGGACCCTGCCCCTGTGACTGGTCACGTGGGTGCTTTTGCCCCACCATCCTGACCACTGTCATCATGGACCAGTCAGAGGCACTGCTGTCCTCAGACAGGCTGGCCTGGGCTGAATGGTGGCCTTCAAACTTGGTCATCATCCCAAATAAAATGACAGGCACAGCCACACAACACTAAAATAGAAAACAGGCAAACAATAGAGAAAATCAACACAACAAAAAGCTGACTCTGAAAAGATCAATAAATTTGATACAACTCTACCTATACTGATTTTTTAAAAGACAGAAGTGACAAATTATTAATATGAGAAATGAAATAGGAAACATCACTACAGATCTGACAGACATTAAAAGGACAATAAAGAAATATGATGACCAATTTTATGCCAATAAATTTAGACAACTTATATAAAATAGATTCCTTGAAATATATAAATTATCTAAATTAACTCAAAAATATTCCTATAGTTATTAAGAAAATTGTGTGAGAGGTCTTCACCGGAGAATTATATCAAACATTTAAGAAAGAAGTAACACCAATTCTGAATAAACTCTTTCAGAATATAGAAGGGAAGGTAACATTTCCAAATTTATTTGATGAGGCCAAAATCATCCTGATACCAAAACCAGAAAGAAAAAAGAAAAGAAAAACACAGACCAACATCTCAAATGAACATAAACACAAAATTCCTTAAGAAAGCATTAGCAAATTGAACCTGCCAACTTATACAAAGGATACTATACCATAGCTAACTGCGATTATGCAATTTTGGCTTAAGATTTTTTAAATCAAACAATATAATTTACTATAATAGCAGAATAGAGGTGATGAACAATTTGATCACCTCAATAAATGCAGAAAGTATGTTTGACAAAATGCGATGCCTGTTTGTGAAAGTACTCTAAGAAAACTAGGAATTGAAGTTAACTTTCTCTAAAATAAAAACTAAAAAAAAAGAAGTTGACTTTCTCAACATAATAAAGAGCATCATCACCAACAACCACCAACACTACCCTATAGTTAATACCTATTTCTGTGAAAGACGGTGGACTTTCTCTCTAAATTCAGTACTATGTTAATAAAGAGCATCATCACCAACAACCACCAACGCTACCCTATAGTTAATACCTATTTCTGTGAAAGACAGTGGACTTTCTCTCTAAATTCAGTACTGTGTTAAGGACATCCATTCTCACCACTGCTATTTGACATTGTACTGGAGGTTTAACTAGTGGATAAAGGCAAGAAAAAGAAATAAAGGTATACATATTGGAAAGAAGAGGCGGATTGGTCTGTTCTCATGCTGCTCTAGAGAACTGCCCAAGACTGGGTAACTTATAAAGGAAAGAGGCCTAATTAACTCACAGTTTAACATGGCTTGGGAGGCCTCAGGAAACTTACAATCTGGCAGAAGAGGAAGCCAACATGTCCTTCTTTACATGGTGGCAGGGAGAGGGAAGTGCAGAGTGAAGGGGAGAAAAGCCCCTTGTAAAACCATCGGATCTTGTGAGAACTCACCCACTATCATGAGAACAGCATGGGGGCACCACCCCCATGATCTAATCACCCCCCACAAGATCCCTCCCCCAACATGTGGGGATTACAATTCGGATTACAATTCAAGATGAAATTTGGTGGGGACACAGAGCCAGACTACATCATGAGGTAATATTGTGTTTATTCACAGAGGATATTATTTTGTGCTTAGAAAATTCTACAGAATTTATTTAAAAAGCTGCAAGAACCGTTAAGTGAATTTGACAAGGCACAGGATCAATGAACAAAAATTAATTATAAGGCCAGGACTTCTGGAATGGTGGAGTGAGAATCTCCATCAATCCAGTTTTCCTTAAAAGCAAAGAAATTACTAGAAAAATTATCAAAATATTCTTTTTCAGAGCTCTACAGATTAACCAAAGTATTGCAACAACCTGAAAAGCATTTATTCCAGAAAAAAATACTGTACCTTGGTAAGAATGAATTACTGACACATACCCTATCATAAATTAACCTCAAAAACATTATGCTAAATGAAAGAAGCCAGACACAAGAGACCACATACTGTATGATTCCGTATGATTCCATTTACATGAAACATCCAGAAAAGGCAAATCTATAGACAGAAAGCAGATTAGTGGTTTCCTGGGGTGGAGGGTATGAAAGGGTATTAACGATAAATGAGCATAAGAGGTCTTATTGGGGTGATGAAAACTTTCTAAAGCTGATTTATGATTATGATTATACCATTTGGTAAATTTGCCAAAAATTATTGAATTGCATACTCATACTTGAATAGGGTGAATTTTATGTTATGTAAAATATACCTGAATAAACCTATTTTGGAAAGAAAAACTAACTAAGCATACTCTTTGCCAGTTTCTCAGTGCTAGGAAGAAAAAACCTAGAATTCAGGACCCTCAATGGAACAGAACCCTCGGCAAATACCTTAGACTCTCAGCTGGTCCCTTGGAAAGTTAGGCTCTAGGATTAGGGAAAAACTGGTGATATATCAGTATTCACAAAGACATAAACTTAGATTTGAATTACATCCAACTGTGATTGGAAAAAGGTGACCTGTCCCTACACCAACTGTCCACCAAAATAACATTAAATCCTGTAAAAAGTAAGATAACATTAAACAGAGCTTCTACAATATTTCATACACAATGTCCAGCACTTAATCAAAAATAACCCAGAAAGAAAACAAACAGGACCATATGCCTGTATGGGGGAGAAAACAAACAAGAGAAACAGATCCATGGGTGGCCCTGATTTGGGAGTTATCAGACATGAACTTTAAATAAGTATGATTCATGAGACATTAGAAGATGAGATAGTTGTGTTAAAAAAAGTAATTGACATTGAAGATAAAACAGAAATTCTAAAAGTAAAAAATGCAATAACTAATGTTAAAAGCTCAGTGGATAGGATTAACAGCAGATTAGACATAGCAGAAAAGAGAATAAGTTAATTTGAAAATAGGTCAAAAGGAAATGAGCAGACTGAAGGACAAAGACAGACAGATAAGAAATATAGAAAAGCATATAAGAGATGCATGGAAGATGATGAAAGGCTCTAACGTGTGAAATTTAAGGCCCAGGAGGAAAATAAAGACAGAAGGGGGCAGAGGCAATGTCTGAGAAGATAATAGCCAAGAACTTTTCTAAAACCGATAAAAGATATCTTACCACAGATTCAAAAAAGAAAATCTACACATAAAGGACATCGTTCCTAGGTACATCATAAAACTGCTGTAAACCAAAGACGATAAGAAAACCTTGAAAGAAACCAGAGGAAAAAAGCACATTTTCTTTAAAGAAACAACAGAAAGATAGATTTTTTTCCACAAATCTGAAAGCCAGAAGATAATGGAATGTCATCTCAGAGTATCAAAAGAAAATAACCGCTAAGTTGGAATTCTTACCTAGGGAAATATCTTTCAAAACTGAAGGTTAAATAAAAGGCCGTTGAAACAAATGAAAACTGAGGAAATGTATTGCTAACAGAACCACACTAGGCAGTCTCTAAAATAGCCTCCAGCAATCCTGCCTCCTGGTATTCCCAACCTTGTATAATCCCCTCCACCTGAGCGCAGGCTGGACCTAGTGACTGACTGCTAACAAACAGATTACGGCAAAAGTGATGAGATGTCATTCGAAGACTAGCTTACAAAAAGTTGTTTACTTCTGTCTTGCTGGGCCACCATCTCATTCTCTCATCCTCTCTTGCCAGCTTTCTCTCTCAGAGCTCCCACTCTAGGGCAATCAAGTTTCTGTATTGCACATGGGGAGCTGTGGTGAGAAGCTGGTGTCTCTAGCCAGCAGGGGCTGAGGACAACCACAGTTGCATGAGTGAGCATGGAAGTTATTCTCCCCCACTCCAGCCTTGCAGCAAGTGCTGGCAGGAGGCCCTTTTACCCTGTACCCTTTTGTGCCTTTGACTTTTGCACAGTGGCCATGCATTATCTTCCCTAAAATAAACAATAATATCATAACTATTTAATACCAATCACTAGTAAAAGGTAAAAATTAATAACAAACAAAAAAGCAAAGAAAAGTAACTGTAAACATGCACCTAACAAAGAGGGCACTCTGCAGGTGAGCACATCCTTCTCCCATATCAGATGGAGGCCCTGCCTCCAAGATAGAAGATGGCAGTCACCCGGGACTTTTACCTTTTTTCCCTCGAGAGGGTTTGTCAGTGTTGGTGAGGAGCACATCCAGAGATTTACAACACCCTTATCCACCCATCGTGAACATGTATGTCTTCAGCTACATGGCATGGCCTTTAAGATCAGAGGCTACATCTTTCTATGATCCAATCTCCTGAAATGGTCAGTGCTTGCCTTTAGGAGAGGATGGTGGGGATAGACAAAGGTTATGGGAATGGGAATGGGAAATGGTGATAGTGTTGTTGTTGGTGGTGGTGGTGGTAGACTGAAAAGACTCACAAAATCTTTGCAGCTCTTCGCATTGGGAGCTGGAACCTACTTCTCCATTGCCTGAATCCTGGTTGGCCTTGTCACTTGCTTTGACCAATAAAATGTGGCAAAGCAATGTATTGTGACTTCTGGGCTCAGATCTCAAGAATCTTTGCAGCTTCTGCTGTCATTCTCTTGGAATACTGATGCCATGTAAACAAGTCTGAGTTAGACTTCTAGAGAGGCCACATGGAGGAGAACCAAGGCACCCTGGCCAACACCCTACAAGACCTATAAGCAATGCCATCTTAGATCATTCGGCTTCCTCCAAGCCTTCAGCTGATGGGCACCACATAATGAGTTCAGATGAAACCATCAGAAGAACTGCCCAGCAGAGCCCAGTCCAAAGTGTCAACCCACAAAAAAACAGCAAATTAAATGGGTGATTTTTTTAAGCCATTAAGTGTTAGAATGGTTTGCTATGGAGAAATTGATAACTGATTCAGATTGTGATATGGATGGTGGTGACAGTAAGGGTGAGGGTAATGGTGATAGCAGTGGTAGTAGTGACAGTAGTGGGGAGGTCATGGTGATGGTGATGATGGTGGCGATGGTGATAATGGTGATGGGGTGATGGTGTGGTGGTGATGATGGTGTTGGTGGTGATGATGGTGGTGGTGGTGATGGTGGTGGTGGTGATGGTGGTGGTGATGGTGGTGGTGGTGATGGTGGTGGTGATGGTGGTGATGGTGATGGTGGTGGTGGTGGTGATGGTGGTGGTGATGGTGGTGGTGGTGGTGATGGTGGTGGTGATGGTGGTGATGGTGATGGTGGTGATGGTGGTGATGATGGTGGTGGTGGTGGTGGTGTGGTGGTGATGGTGGTGGTGGTGATGGTGGTGGTGGTGGTGATGGTGGTGGTGATGGTGGTGGTGGTGGTGATGGTGGTGGTGGTGATGGTGGTGGTGATGGTGATGGTGATGATGGTGATGGTGGTGGTGATGGTGGTGGTGGTGGTGGTGGTGATGGTGGTGGTGGTGATGGTGGTGATGGTGGTGGTGGTGATGATGGTGATGATGGTGGTGATGGTGGTGGTGGTGATGGTGGTGATGGTGGTGGTGGTGATGGTGGTGGTGGTGATGGTGGTGGTGATGGTGATGGTGATGGTGGTGATGATGGTGATGATGATGGTGGTGGTAGTGGTAATGGTGGTGATGGCGGTGGTGGTGGTGATGGTGGTGGTAGTGGTAATGGTGGTGATGGTGGTGGTGGTGGTGGTGGTGGTGATGGTGGTGATGGTGATGATGGTGGTGGTGATGGTGGTGGTAGTGGTAATGGTGGTGATGGTGGTGGTGGTGATGGTGGTGATGGTGATGGTGATGGTGATGGCGATGGTGGTGGTGGTGATGGTGATGGTAGTGGTAATGGTGGTGATGGTGGTGGTGGTGGTGGTGATGGTGGTGATGGTGATGGTGGTGGTGATGGTGATGGTGATGGTGGTGGTAGTGGTAATGGTGGTGATGGTGGTGGTGGTGGTGGTGATGGTGGTGATGGTGATGGTGGTGGTGATGGTGATGGTGATGGTGGTGGTAGTGGTAATGGTGGTGATGGTGGTGATGGTGGTGGTGGTGATGGTTGTGGTGATGGTGATGATGGTGATGGTGATGGTGGTGGTAGTGGTAATGGTGGTGATGGTGATGGTGGTGGTGGTGATGGTGGTGGTGGTGATGGTGATGATGGTGATGGTGATAGTGGTGGTAGTGGTAATGGTGGTGATGGTGATGGTGGTGGTGGTGATGGTGGTGGTGGTGATGGTGATGATGGTGATGGTGATGGTGGTGGTAGTGGTAATGGTGGTGATGGTGATGGTGGTGGTGGTGATGGTGATGGTGGTGGTGGTGGTGGTGGTGGTGGTGATGGTGGTGGTGGTGGTGATGGTGGTGATGGTTGTGGTGATGGTGATGATGGTGATGGTGATGGTGGTGATGGTGATGATGGTGGTGATGGTGGTGGTGGTGGTGGTAGAGATAACCATGGGATTACTGATGACAGGTGTCTACTCTGGACTCCCTAAGTCATCAGAGAAAAACTGAACTTTCCTCCATGTGGATTTTGTGTGTTTTATTGTGTTCTAGTTCTTTGAAACTATGCATTACCTTTGGAGTTACATGTACCTTTTTCCAATTAAATCTCTGGGCCCTCTTCCCAGGAAAATAGAGTTTTTTCAGACGTTGGGACTTGTGGCATGACACTCTGGGTTGGACCCACGGTGAGAAGCCCTGTGCTGTGCTTACCTGACATTCTCATGTCACAAACAGGTCATGCCAGCCACTGAAGTATTTGTCAGTGTGGCCTTCCTGCGCCAGCAGGGAACTGAGTTGCATGACATTGACGTGGCCCCTTCAGTTAGCACCGTACAGCTGGTTAAGAGGAGGGTTTTATTCAGGCATAAATATTTTGAAATATTTGTAATCAAATCCCATGTAGTTTAGACAACCTCCCAGGTGGTGGAGGGGAAACACACCACCCCCCGACTGGGAGAGAAAAGACCCGCGGTTTTCTTTCCTGCCACTTGTCCTCCTCCGGGAGCCTCGGTCTCCTCTCTGTGGGACGGGGCAGCCTCCCCTGGCTCCTCCTGGTGCAGGATCGATGAGGCTCTCGCCCACAGCCTTTGTCCCCCGACCTTCCTACCACCTGGTGTCCTCACCCCATCTGGGTCCTGAGCACACAGCCTCTGGTCCTGGTTTCCACTGAGAATGTACACTATGGTTCATGCCACATTCTCCAGTACTCCTGTGTTATTGTCAAACTAAAAGACAGAAATACAAGTGCTTGTCAGCCCAAGAGCCTGGGTGAGAATAATGCGGTGGCTCTGGCTTAAAAAATAAAAGCCGGAGGATCTACCGCCAGCTCTGAACACACACCCGTGACACAAACCGACTCGTGCAATTGCCCATTAGTGGCAGGTTTTGCCATTTTTCCTTTGTTTCTGAGTCGAAATCAGCTGCAGCTGGGGAGAACATTAGTTCTGTCTGTCGGCTCCATGAGTAAGCAGAGGAAAGTCTGACTACAGAGGCATCTTCTCAAATGTCCATGAAAGGCTGCAAGCCCAAGAGTAACGCCCCCGCTGCCCTGAGTGGTCCACGTGGTGTCCAGAGTGTGAGAAAGCCACGGAGAGCTTTTCCACACGGAGCCACTTAAGGCCTGCCTCGGCCTGAGAACACGTGGGCGGAAAAGGAACAGCACGGCTTCCTCCTCCTCCAGGCCGGGCCTGCGAGCACCCACAGTTCCGATAGAGAAAGTCTCTTCTCTAATGGTGCGCATGTGTCTTACTGTAGCTCCCAGTTAGTCCCCTAAG
Organism: Nomascus leucogenys; assembly: GCF_006542625.1. NCBI lineage: Eukaryota > Metazoa > Chordata > Mammalia > Primates > Hylobatidae > Nomascus > Nomascus leucogenys. Next base: position 30,954,734 of record NC_044405.1, read on the forward strand.
CGTGAACAACCACCCACCCATGCTGCTCCCCTCCCACCATCTCTCTGTAAACAGGACCCAACGCAGCCAAAAACTCATGGTCATGTGACCTTGGCATCGGCTTGCTCCTTAGGAACCGTGCCTGGAGGTGCTCTGAGCACTGACTGCCAACCTCAGCAGGGCCCTTTGTGGTGTTGAGGTGTGGTGTCTGCAGGGCAGCCTGCAGCCTGCTGGGGTCCAGCCTGGGGCCTCAGGTCCTGGGAACCCTGGTTGAGGCCGGGCTGCCTCAGTGCCCCTCCACAGCCTGCTGCACCCGAGCACTCTGAGAAAAGGAGCAATCACCCAACTTCAGTCTGAAAATGAAAATGCTGAGAAGGGCATGATAACGGGAAGCAGATAAGAGCCCACCGGCAAGGCTAGAACGTCAGCCCCGCCCTGGTGGGACAGACAAGAGGGAGGCCTCCTCACACCAGGAGGCAGTACAGCCGGAGCCTTCCCTCCAGGGCTCTCAGGAGAGCCTGTGCTGGTTCATGAACAAGTGAGGCCTCTGGGCTTTGCTGCTGCAGTGTGAGGTCAGAGCCCACACACCCCACAGATCATCCTCCCCGCCAAGCACAGGAGGCACCACTGCTTGAATTCAGAGGGCGGCTCCGAGGGTCCTAGGTCCCCTGTGAATCTCCACAGAATCCTGGGACCTCAGAGCGTGCATCAGTTGGTCCCCCATGCAGGGACTTAGTGACTCAGCAGCCCCAGTCAGGGCCTGCTCTGTGCCAGGCATTGCTCTGCAGACCCAAAGGGACACCAGGCCAGTCCTCATCCTTGGGGCCCACAGTGTAACACAGAGGCCATGCCGCAGGCTCTGCTCCTCTGCCAGCAAGCTGCGCAGTCTTGGGCAGGTTACTTCAGTGCTCTGGCCTCAGCTTCCTCTGCAAGTGGTGGCAGGGCTGTGCTGGAGGCATGAGAGGGGTGCCGGAGCTGCAGGCTCCGGCAGGTGGCACGCTGGGGTTCTTGGAGAGGGGTGTGTGACTGCCAGGGGACTACTGCTGCCGTTGCCATCTGCGGAGACAAACAGAAACCCAACATGGCAGCCATCACCAGGGCCCCTTCATGGTAGGGATAGGGTGGAAATTGCAGGTCCCAGCAAGGCCTCAAAGCAAGTGCCCAGCCTCCCCTGATCAGTCCAACCTGAAGCCAGGTCCTGGGGTGCACAGAGATGCACGGCTGGGCTGCTCCACCCGCTGGGGTCACAGGAAGCATTTCTCTAAAGGTGAGCAGCTTCCTCTGCAGGTGACACGGCCTCCACCCAAACCCAGAGGCTCTGGCCCTCCCACTGCGGCTTGCCACGGCCCCACACTTGCCTGCTCCCACACTGACACCTCCAACACCACAGGGGCTGCTGGGTCATGTGGCCCAGATGGCAGGGCTGCTTGGAAAGTCATTTTCTGCTCCTGGCCCCCTCGAAGCTGGCAGCCTCCACCTCAGCTGAGCTATGGGTCGGAGCAGTGACCCCAGGAATTAAATATGTTGCCTTCAGAACCCAAAAAGGCATGCCAGGCCCTGTGCTTCCTCCTTTGAAGTAGGGGATACAAGATGTAGCAATTTCTCTTTTACTTTAGAGGATGTCCTGGTGTGAACCTGATCACTGGTGCCCTAAAAACTTCCATGAAGTTAGGTCCCTGAATCCTCAGAGTTCACCTCCCACCCACAGATGCAAATGTGTCTCATAAGGCCTCTAGCACATGACCCTCCTCTTCCTCCTCCTGCCCACAATGTCGTCACTGTAATGGATCAGTGTGGTGTCTGGTGGACTGCCCAGGTGCCCAGATCTTTTCAGGCAATATTAGGACAGAGGACAGAGTTAGCATGGCCCTGCCACTAAACCGGGAATGAGTATTGTTGTTCCTCCCATGTAAATGCAAACTGTTTCTGATCCTCTTTTCTAATTGGAATAGAAAAGAATGCAATGGCCAATCACTGGCCTCATTAATCTGCTACAATGATACGTCTGACACAGCAGATGCAACTGGAGCTACTACCGGGTTGAGGCTAAGTGGTCTACCGTCACTTTCTAGGATCCGTCAGTCTTTGCAATGACCAGGCCAGAGAATTAAACAGACATGACAGTCCACACACTCAGTCTCAGATGCAGACCCACACCACACACACAGATGCACACACCACACACATTCAGTCTCAGACACAGACACACACCGCACACCACACACTCACAGATGCACACACCACCCACTCATGCAGACACACACACCACATGCTCACACTTAGCCTCAGATGCAGACATACACCACACACTCACAGACGCACACACCACACTCACTCAGATGCAGACACCACACGCTCACATTCAGACAGGACACATACTCACACACTCACACCACCTCTCCTTTAACAACCCTGGCTCCAGGCACCACCATCCACTTAAGGGCCCGCGGGGGGTGGCAGAGGACAGAAGTGGCTGATGCTGCTGTGGAGGCATGGGCCGTAAAAGGTGGGGCAGGCACAGCTGGCATGAGCTGTTAAGTGGTCCAGCCAGAGTCCAGAAACCAGGACAGACGGGAGGCCATTGGCTCCCAGGCTGGGGCCAGTGTGGACCTTGCAGGCCCTGTGGACAGCAGGCAGGGGCGTTTGGGGACAAGTTCCCGGGCATCCTGGTGGACAGCTGCCATGGTGCCTTTCCCTTCCTTACACTAGGAAGTTCCACCACCTGGGCACACTGGGAACACAACACACCGCCACAGACCCCCGCCCCGGCCACCCTACCATCCACCAGGAGAGGGGGTGAAGATGCAGAGAGAGGGCCTGGCCTCAAGGGGCAGAGAGAGAAGGCCCTGAAGACAAAAGGACACCACACAGGTGGCCGCCTCCTTGGGCAAGGGCCACGAGGCAGCTCAGGGACTCTCTCCTCCCGGGAAGGGGCTAAAACACCCATTTGCAAACCTGCTCATCCGAAGAGGGGCCTCGCCCCCAGCTGCTGCAATCCCTTCCAGGACAGCTCTGAAGGGGGCCCTGTCCCGGAGCCCAGGGACCTCTCCCCAACCCCGCCTGCCCCTCACCTCCAGGAGGAACCGCGGCCCTGGCTGGGGGGCTGTGACCAGGGTGGGGAGTGGGGACCCCTGTCACTCTGTCCCCGCTGGGCTCAGGTAGGGACCTCACGGTGGTCCCAGGGCCCAGCACCAAGCCCACCTGGGGTTTCCAGCAGGAAAGGGGTGGCAGGGGTGGCTCGCCACATGCCCAGGCTCTGCCCAACCTCTGCTCCCAGACTCTGCTGTCCCCGCCATCCCGGCTCCCCACCCTCAGGCGCCAGAAGCGGCAGTTTCTGCAGGAGATCCTGACCCGGGGCCTCTGGCAGGAGGCCTGAGCAAGCGGGACACGGGACACGGGGTACGGGAGGGTTGGGGGGGCTGATGGGGGGAACCCTGCACCCCCCCAGGGCAGCTCCTACCAAGGGGCGAGTCCCAGGGCCCCCGTCGGCCCTGCGTGCGGGGCGCGGTCCCCAACACCCAGGGCCCCGGAGGCGGACACAGCCCCAGCCAGGTCGTCCGGGAAATGGGGCGGGGGCGACGGGCGGCCGGGCCCGGGACGTGAAGTCCGAGCAGCAGCGGGCAGGGGATGGCGGGGGGACTCGGCCCGGGCTGCAGCGGGGTCCCCACCCTCGCCACCTCCTCCTGCCTCCCGCCCTCGAGGGTCCCCGCCTCCCTCCCATCCCCCTCCCGTCCCCCGGCCCCCTCCTCCCATCCGCGGGGCCGCAGCGCTTCCTGGTGGCGGGTCCGGGCAGGCAGGCGGGGCGGGGTATAAAGGGGGCGGCCCCGGCCGCGGTTCCCTCCCTGCTGCTTACTCGGCGTCCGCGCCTCGGGCCGTCGGGACGGAGCCTCCTCGGGACCAGGTGAGCGTCTCCCGGACCCCGCGCCCTGGAAGCCGCTCGGCCCGCGGGGGATGACCCCGAGTCCTGGGAAGGCGGCGGCGGCGGCTCCGTCCCTCGGGCCCCCGGGAAGGGGGACTCCAGCCCCAGGGACGGCGCGGGGGCTCGGGGGTTCGGGGCTCCTCCTCGCGGGACTGGGGCCGCGCCTGCCCCTGTGGCTCCGCGTCTCAGGGTCCGACCCTCGGGCCCGCGACTTGGGGCCACCTCCCCGCGGCCTCCTCTGGGGCGGAGCCGGCCTGGGCGGGGTGGGGGGTCCCTCTCTGCGCCCGAGCTCGGTGCTGGGACCTTCGCTCCCGAGACGACCCCAGCACCGCACGCCCCGCCAGGCCCCGCACCTGCGAGCGGTTCGGGTCCAGCTCCGGCCCGCGGGGAAGACGCCCCGGCTGGCTGGGACCTCCGGGGGCGCAGGGCCTCTCCCCGGGCCGGACGGAAGGGGCGGCCGGGCGGGGGGAGGAGGGGCTTTCGGTGCCCGAGGGCGGGACAGGGCGGGGAGGGGACGCGGGTGGCCCCGACGCCTCATCGCTGCGCCCCTCTCGGCCTGGAGCCCACCAGAGCCCCCGCCAGGCCCCGGAGACGCTGCAGACAGAGGCGGCTCCACAGGGCGGCGGGACCCGGGCTGACAGCGACCCCCAGCCCCTGCCGGGCCGCCCACACCCGCCCTGGGACTCCGCGGGCGGCGCTGGCGGAACCGCTGGGCCTGGGTCTCCACTGCTGGCAACCGCACGGATCGGCCCTCCGTGGAGCCGCAGGTGTGCGGGCGAGCGGTGCCCATCCGGGCTGTGCCAGCAGGACCCCGGTGCCCGCGCCTCAGGGCCCCTGGGGAAGGGACCTTCCCTTTGGGGTCAGTACCCAGAAAGGAGGGGCCTGCGATCCGCGGAGCTCCTTGTTCTTGCGATAACAAGCTCTGGCTTGGAGGCCCCCTTGCACTTCGACTGTGGTGATTATTCTAAGAAAGGCCAGACCGGGCGCGGTGGCTGACGCCTGTAATCCCAGCACTTGGGGAGGCCGAGGCGGGCAGATCACCTGAGGTCAGGAGTTCGAGACCAGCCTGGCCAACAGGGTGAAACCCCGTCTCTACTAAAAAAAATTAGCCGGGCGTGGTGGCAGGCACCTGTAATCCCAGCTACTCTGGAGGCTGAGGCAGGAGAAAATCACTTGAACCCAGGAGGCGGAGGTTGCAGTGAGCTGAGATCGCACCACTGCACTCCAGCCTGGGCGAGGAAGCGAGACTGTCTCAAAAAAAAAAAAAAAAAAAGGAAAGAAAGGCCCAGTGAGATGCTTTCTCTTAAACACGGCCCTGCCTTTGAGTTTCTGCCTCCTGTGGCCTATTTCACGTTTATGCAAAGTCGGTCGCCTGATGCGGGGCTCACCCGCCACAAGCAGGGGTCCTGGCGCTGCTCATGGAAGGGGCCCTGCCTAACCCGCGGGGCACTGGCTGGGACCGGGCTTCCCAGGTCTGCCCAGGATCCAAACACCCAGCCCCGCCCAGCGGCCCATCCTGGCCTGCAGTGGAGGCTGTAGTGGGCAGGCGCGGTGGGAATCCCAGCTCACAGGGCGCCTGCTCTTACAAGGGCGGCGTCTGGGTCCAGAGGTCAGAAACAGATGCCCATCCCGGAAGTGGCGGGGACCTGTCTCCACAATGGATGGGAGCGCTGTCTTTTTTTTTTTTTTTTTTTTTTTTTTGGCTCATTTCACAGATGAGGAATGATGCCTTGTTGGGGGTTTGTTCTTTGGTTTTTGTGCAGTGCAAGGCTATTTGGGCTGTTTGATCACTGACCGTGTGTAGTGATGTGCATTGCCTGGTTGTGATGTCCCGGTTCCTAATGTATGTTCGCTTTTTGGGGTTTTTTTGTTTGTTTGTTTGTTTTTGTTTGTTTGTTTTTTGAGACAGGGTCTCACTTTGTCACCCAGGCTGGAGTCTGGCGGTGCAATCACTGCTCACTGCAACCTGCACATCCCTGGTTCAAGCGAGCCTCCCGCCTCAGCCTCCGAGTATCGGGGACTACAGGCATGCACCACTGTGCCCAGCTAATTTTCTTTTAAGAGACAGGGTCTACAGGCATGCACCACTGTGCCCAGCTAATTTTCTTTTAAGAGACGGGGTCTCACTATGTTGCCCAGGCCATGGATATGTTTGTTTGTTTGTTTGTTTGTTTGGGGTGTTTGGGGTTTTTTTTCTTTTTTTATTGGTTTGAAAAAGCTTTATTTTCCCGAATTTTTTATTGTAGTATACAATATAAAATGTATTGTCTTAACCATTTTTAAGTGTGCAGCTAGTTCAGCGACAGTAAGTACATTCATAGTGTCGCGTAGCCATCACCAAGGTCCATCTCCGGAACTCTTTTCCTCTTGTCAAACTGAAGCCCTAGGAGCACCAACTCCCGTCACCCCTTCCCTCATCCCCTGGCAGCCACCATTCTACTTTATGTTTCCAGGAATTTGGCCACTCAGGTGACTCATATGAGTGAAATCGTATGAAATGTCTCCTTTTGTGACTGGCTTATTTCACGTGGCTTAATGTCCTCCAGATTCATCCATACTGTAACATATGTCAGCATTCCCTTCCCTTGTAAGGCTGAGTAATATTCCACTGCATGCATGTCCTCCATTTTGTTTACCCATTCGTCTGTTGCTGGACACTTGTGTTGCTTCCACGTTTGAGCTACTGCGAATGATGTGGCCATGAACACACCACACAGATACCTCTTCGAGATCCCACTTTCACTTCTTTTGAGTATGTTCCCAGAAGTGGAATTGTGGATCATTTGATTTTTTCATTTTTTTTTTGAGGAATTGCCTCACTGTTTCCCACGGTGGCTGCACCATTTTGCTTTCCCGCCAACAGTGCACAAGGGTCCAGTTTCTCCACATCTGCACCAACAGGTGTCATTTTCTGGGTTTACTTGTTTTTTTTAAATATTAACCATCCTAATGGGTGTGAGGTGGTATCTCATTGTGGTTTTGACTTGCATTTCCCTCATGATCAGTGACGTTGAGCATCTTTTCATGTGCTTGTTGGCCATTTATATATCTCTTGGAGAAATACCTCTTTAAGTCCTTGACCTATTTTTGAATCAGGTTGATTGTTTTTTGTTGTTGTTGAATTTTAGGAGTTCTCTGTATATTCTGCATATGAATCCCTTATTAGATACACAGTTTACAGATATTTTCTCTCATTTTGTGGGTTGTCTTTTTACTCTATTGATGATGTCCTTTCACTAGATAGATGCAAAAAATGTTTTTAAATTTTGGTGTAATCTGATTTATCTGTTTTTTCTTATTGTCATACCCAAGATATCATCACTCAGTCCAGTGTCATGAAGGTGTTGCCTCATGTTTTCTTCTAAGGGTTTTAAAGCTTTAGGTCTTAAAACCTAAAGATCTGGGGACATGGATCCATTTTGAGTTAATTTTTGTATATGGTATTAGGTAAGGGTCTAACTTCATTCCTTTGCATATGGATATCTAGTTGTCTCCGCGCCGTTTGTTGAAAAGACTGTCTTTATCGAATGGTCTTGGCAGCCTGATTGAAAGTCATATATGCAAGGGTTTCTTTCTGGACTCTCTATTTCATTCCATTGGTCTGTATGTCTGTCTTTATGCCAGTGCCACACTGTTGATGACTGCAGCGTTGTAGTAAGTTTTGAAATTGGGACATGTGAGTCCCCCAGCTTTGTTCTTTTCTTTCAAGATTTTTTTTTTTTTTTGGGCTATTTGAGGTCCCTTGAGATTCCATCTAAATTTTAGGATTTATTCACTATTTCTGAAAAAAAAATCACTGGGATTTTTATAGGGATTACATTAAACCTCTAGATCAATTTGGGTGGTATTGACATCTTAATATAGTAAGTCTTCCAATCTATGAACGTGAATGTCTTTTTTTAAATGTCCTCTTCAATTTCTTTCAGAAATGTTTTGTAGTTTTCATTGTACAGGTCTTTCACCTCCTAAGTCAATTTTTAAGTATTTTATTATTTTTGATACTATAGTAAATAGAATTGTTTTCTTAATTAAGAGACTAATGATTTAAAAATAACATTATGCTTTTGGACACAAAATATATAAAGGTGTAATTTTGTGACATCAATAACTAAAAGGGTTGGGGACAGAACCATTCAGGGAGCAGAGTTTTGTTTATGCCATTGAAGCTAAACTGGTATAAATTCAATTTAGACTGTTATAATTTTAGGATGTTAAATGCAATCCCCATGGTAACAACAAAGAAAATAACTAAAGAATAAATACAAAAGGAATGAGAAAGGGATTTAAATGTTTCGCCATCAAAAACATTAATTAAACACAAAAGAATACAGTAATACTGGAAATTAAGGACAAAAAAATCCATAAGGTATACAGAAAACAAATGCAAAATGAAAGAAGTCCCTCTTTATCAGTAATTACTTTAGATGTAAATGGATTAAACTCTCCAAACTCTCTCTGTTAAAAGACAGAGATTGGCAGAATGGATTTAGAAAGCCAAATCCAACTATATGCTCTCTACAGGAGACGCACTTTAGATCCAGAAACATAAATAGATTGACAGTGAAAGGATGGGCAATGACATGCCACACAAATAGTAACCAAAAGAGAGCAAGAGTGGCTATACTAATACCAGACAAATCAAAAAAGTTTACAAGAGGGAAAGAAGGACATCATATATTAATAAAAGGCTCAATACAGCAAGATATAATAAATATTTATGCACCTAATAACAGCCCATCAAAATATTTATATCTTACATTGGGAAGATTGTTGCTGGCTCTCAGTCTGCTTCCGGTCTGCTCATATTGCTTTTGTTGTAATGATGGTCGTATGCAGGAGCTCGGTATCAAGAGGGCAGACTTGAGCCCACACTGCCAGGCTTCAGACCTCAGCTATTAGCTGAGTGCCCTGGGCAGGTTACCTCACTGGGCCTTGGTTTCCTCATCTGTTGGAGTGGGATGGTAATAGTACCTACGTCCAAGGCCATAGGTCCAATTGTGAATGTTGAATGAAGGGATATAGGACAGTATCTGGTACACAATTATTATAGATTTTTCATTGACATTTTATACGTTCTATTTTCTTCAAAGGCTTTTTGGTTCCTGTTTAGCACTCAGGTACATCCTTTTCCTGGAGTTTATTTGGGAGCACCATATGAGGTAGTACCTTTATTTCTAGTCACAGGGTGAGCCCTCATCCCAGCCTGCTTCTGCCACTCTGAAAGGCCACCGTGTCGTAACCTAAGTTCTCATGTGTTGTTACGCCCGTGGTTGTGTGGACTGTTGGCCTGTTCCAGCATCAAAACCAAAACTGTAGTTTTATCCTTTCATTTGATAGCACAAGCTTTCTCATCACTCTATTTTTTATTTTGCTTAACTCCTCTTGCTTTTTCTACCAAGTGAAACTTGGATTCATTTTGCAAACTCCTATCTACAAAAATGCAAAAAATTTTCTTGGAAATTTTAATTAAAATTGCTTTCTATTATAGATTCAGTTAGGAATAACTGATATTTTTAAATCAGTTTCAGATAAGTGGGATGATTTCTCATCCAAAAACAAAGTTTGTCTTTCCAATGTATTTCTCAAAAATTTTTTTTGAGTTTTTTTTTAATAAGTCCTGCACATTTTTATTCAGTTAATTCCTTGGGTTTATGTTGTTTTTCTTTTTTTTTTTTTTTCTTGAGACAGAGTCTCGCTCTGTCGCCCAGGCTGGAGTGCAGTGGCTCAATCTCGGCTCACTGCAAGCTCCGCCTCCCAGGTTCATGCCATTCTCCTGCCTCAGCCTCTCCGAGTAGCTGGGATTACAGGCACCCGCCACCACGCCTGGCTAATTTTTTGTATTTTTAGTAGAGACGGGGTTTCACCATGGTCTCGATCTCCTGATATGTTGTTTTTCTTACTAGTGTAAATAGAATTTTTCTGCAACATGTTCTAACTGGTTGTCACTGATAGAAGAAAATCAATAACTTTTTGTATATTGAGGACTAAGCTCTGATTTTTTTTATCTTGCCTATATTCCTATCTAAGGGGTCTGGGGAGTCATGCCCTACAAACCGTAAATTCTCATCAGATGGTTTTATCTAACCCTATATGCCGTGACTTACTTCCAATCTGACTCTGGCATGACACTACATGACCAAGAAGAAAATACAAATATTTTACCCCAAAACATGTTTCTTTGCCACATTTTGAAATGGCCCTGCAAAGCTGTCCCTTATTGGGGAAAATTTGCATCTGTAAAGAATCTTTATTAACATAGCTAGATCTTTATCTTCCAGGCCCCCCCAGTCCTGAAGAGATTAACTGAGAGTCTAGCAGCTTTTAAAGGTCTGAATAGGAAGCATTCGTCATCCACTGTCTCTAAGGACAACCCCTATGAGACTTCAGAAGAACCTTGGTCTCCACAACGATTTATCTTCACCTGAGCATTTCCTTTCTATGATCCCAGGTCTTTAGACAAACTCAACCAACTGTCAACCAGAAAATGTTTAAATTTACCGATAGCCTGGAAGCCATGCCTCCCCACTTTGAATTTTCCCGCCTTTCTGGATTAAACTAATGTATTTCTTAAATGTATTTGATTGATGTCTCATGCCTCCCTAAAATGAATAAAACCAAGCTGCACCCCAGCCACCTTGGGTACCTGTTCTCAGGACCTTAAGGGCTGTGTCATGGGTCATGGCCACTCCTATTTGGCTCAGAATAAATTTCTTAAAATATTTTACAGAGTTTGACTCTTTTCATCAATGACATATTTTTCTAAGTGGCTCACTAAATTCTCTTTCCCTAATCTCCCCTGCTTTCTCTCTCTCTCTCTCTCTATATATATATGTGTGTGTGTGTGTGTGTGTGTGTATATACACACATATATATGTGTATATATATACACATATGTATGTGTGTATATATGTGTGTATATATATGTGTGTACATATATACACATACGTGTGTATATATGTGTGTATCTAGATACACATATATATACATATACATCTTTTTCTCTTTTTTAAAAAATCTGTTCAGTTGATTTTCTGGGTAGACATATATATATGTGTGTATATATATGTGTGTGTGTATATATATACACACATATATATGTGTGTATATATATACACATATATATGTGTGTATATATATACACATATATATGTGTGTATATATATACACACACACATATATATACACACATATATATATACATATATATCTTTTTCTCTTTTTTAAAAAATCTTTGTTCAGTTGATTTTCTGGGTAGACAATTCTATCTTTAATAAGGACAGTTTTGTCTCTTCTTTTCCAACAGTTTATACTTTGTTTATTTTTACTGTCTTATTGCATTGGCTTCCAACACAACACTGACTAGTAGCGTAAGGTCTGCACTGTTTGCCCCCACCCCATTTTTTTTTGTACTGCAGTAAGCATTCTTCTAATGCAGGAGTTTTTAACCCAGGGTTAGATCTACGAATGGAATCCCCGAATTCCTGGACATGATTTCTGTATATGAGCATCTATGCATTTGTGTAAAAGGTGAAATTGTGCAGACTCTTAAAAGTGTCCATGACCACAAAGACAAGAACCACTATTTTAGCTTTTTGTGTAAAATACGATGTGAGCTGTTGATTTGAAATGTATATCCTTTATAGTGTTAATTCTACTCCTAAATTTCTTACTAGGTTTTACCTTGTCTGGCCATTGTTCTCAGTTAGAAATTGATGTTTCAGGGATCTATGGAAGCAATTGCATATTTTTCCCATTTTATGTTAATGTGACTTACATTAATATACTCCCTAGTGTTTGTGGCATCACTGTACTTTAACTTCATATTACAGTTCTGGTATAGTGGTCCTTAATATGCGAATGGATTTTAGTTTTTAATATTGGCTAGAATTTTTGTGATAATGTTATGGGATTTTTAGAGTCATTTTTCTGGCCTGAAACCTCTATGGCCAGTGGCGCCTTTGCCCAAGTTCTTATCCTGTGTCCAGGAAGAATGAGGTACACAGACAAGTGGAGGGTGAGCAAGACAGAGAAGCTTTATTGAGTTAGGAGAGCTCACAGGAGACCCGCGGGGGCAGCCCCTCTCTGTAGGCAGGTTGTCTTGTCGAGTGTTCAGTTCTCAGCAGAGAGAAGGCCCTGGAGTGGGTGGCTCCTCTCTGCAGGCAGGTCATCCCATTGTCTCTGCAGCTCTTAGCAGAGAGGAGGCCCTCAAGAGCGTGTCTCCTCTCTGCAAACAGGGCATCTCAAGTAGTGTTCGGCTCTCAGCAGAGAGAAAGCCCTGGAGAGAGTAGGTCCTCTCTGCAGCTGGTCGTCCTGACATCCCTTCAGGTCCTGAAGCTCTCAGCAGAGAGGGTAGCTCCTCTCTGCAGCTGGTCGTGCCATGCTCTGCCCTGCTCCGACTGAGCCTGGGGCTTTTATAGGCCTCAGAGGGGGGAAGTGCATGCTGATTGGTCCATGTGCAGCCATGTGCGGGCCCAGAAAAAAGCACCTTGAGTTCCCCTCTGGTCCACAGGACGGGCAGCCTGGCCCCCAGGCTTCAGGCCTGCATCAGCCTGAAGGTGGGGCTTCACTGGGGACCCACCCTCTTCTGCCTAGGAGCCTATCTGCCTCCTGCAGCCATCCATGGTGCCCAGGCTGCTGGTACCAAGGGACACCTGTGCCCAGCCACCCTCAGCAACCCCCCCAAGCTTCCCCTCCTGCACTTCTCAGTGCCCACAGTCTGGAGGGGGCCAAGGCAGCAGGGGGCTGGCATAGTCAGCACTGCCACAAGCATGCACACACCTGGCCAGGCTATGACAGGGCCCAGGCTGAGCCCCAACTCTGCTCTGAGATTGGAGTCGGTGCTGGGAGCGGGAAGACGCTGGGCAGCGGGAACAGGCACCTCCAGGCCTACAAGGGAAAGAGGGGCCTTCCCTGGCTCCCCAAGAGTGCAGGGATGCCTGGGGCAGCAGCCCCAGTTTGGGCAGCTGCAACTGCACCAGGAATGGGGGCGGGCTCCTGCCTGCTCCGTGGAGCAGAAGGCCCAGATCCACAGCCACGACTTGGGCAGTTATACCTGGGGAACTCCCAGCTCGCCAACCTGCAAGGGGCAGGGATCCCACTTATCCCCGGCTCCTGCTGGCTCCATGGAGCATGGCACCTGACCATGTCCTCTCGCAGCCTGGGGCGGGGTCTCCAGACCTGGGCCAGCATCCCAGGCAGGGCAACACCGCCTGAGCTCCCCTTCACCCAGCACGCCACCCGGCCCGGCACCATGGCAGCAGCCCCAGGGAGGCAGTCTGCGGGGTTGGGGGCCTGTCTGTCTCTTCCTTGGGCCCTCCCTGAGCAGCCAGTGTGATGGCAGTGGCCACACCAGATGGCCTGCTGCTGCCATCAGTAATATTTATAGTGATATTTATCTGTAGAGTTACTTTTAGGGATTTTTTTTATCAAGCTTTGGTCACAGGTTATGCCACATTTAAAAATGAATTGGGAAAAAGTTTATCTTTTTATGTTCTAAGACAAGTTAAATAGCATGAAGTCCTTGTCCTTGAAGCTGTGAAACTCACCCACAAACTACCTGAGCTGGCACCTTTGGGAAGGGACTTCACTCCTCCCCGGGCCGCAGGCTGAGTGAGCCTGGCCTGGGTCATCTTATCCACTCCAGACGCTGCAGAATCACAGCAACCCTTCAGGGCCCTCTCCTGGCAGTGCTTCTCCTGGTTCTGGTGCTAGGACACTTCTCTCATCTGCACCGAGGGGAGGGCGGCACTCCGATCCCTGCATTACCCCTGGAACTGCGTGCTCTGAACCAGACCCGGTGCCCTTTCCGCCCAGCTGCCCGGCTGCTGCCAGCCCCACTCTGCAGAGCCAGCAGCACAGTGAGGCCCGTCCTGATGGCCTCCTGGAGCTGGAGCTCAGGCCAAGCCACAGGGCATCAGGGAGGACGGACATTCAAGGGCTGGATCCATTTGCTCCAGGGTCCTGGCACCCAACAGAAAGGAAAGCCAGGCTAATGATGGCCGTGTCCCCACACTTGACAGAGTCCTCCCTCCCTCCTTATCAAAGTCCTGTTTAAAGGGAATGGAGCCAGGCTGGAGAGAGAGTGCCTAGCTCTGCAGGGGAGCCGGTCTGGGGAAGCTGGGATCTTTCTCCCGCCCTCCCCTCTGCGCTGCTTCCAGGGCAGCCCCAGGCAGTGGGGTGCTCCATTCCTTTCCACACCGAGGCGCCCAGCTGCCCACTCCACCCATCCCTGGAGGGCATAGAAGGGCCTCAAACATCCAAATCCCACCCAAAACTGAGCCTAGAGGCACCCACTAAACATCTGTGGCCCCACCCAGGGCGGGGCAAGAGGGCACAAGCCCCCCAGTCCAGATGCTGGCGACGGTGTGTGCTGGGCGCAGACCCCGCTTCCTTGAAGACTGAGGGCAGTGCCCCCAATCCCACTGACCTGCTGTATGTGTGCCTGCCATGGGGGAGGGTGCCAGGAGAGAGGCACTGGGGGTGTCTGAGCGACCCCCACCCCCCTGTTGCAGGACTTCAGGGCCACAGGTGCTGCCAAGATGCTCCAGGGCCCCTGCTCCGTGCTCCTGCTCTGGGGAATCCTTGGGGCCATCCAGGCCCAGCAGCAGGAGGTCATCTCACCGGACACTACGGAGAGAAACAACAACTGCCCAGGTGCCAGGGGTCGGGGCCAGGGGCTCTGGGCATTTGGGGGACAGTCGGGACCAGTACCCAGGTGCCAGGGGTCGGGGGCCGGGGACTCTGGGCATTTGTGGGGGCAGTTGGGACCAGTGCCCAGGGGTCGGGGGCCGGGGGCTCTGGGCATTCGGGGGGCAGTGAGGTCAAACCCACAAACAGGCACGGGGCCAGGAAACGGGGCTGTAACAGCAGTCCCTCCTGAGGCTGGCTCATGACGGGTCCTGTGCCCCACAGAGAAGACTGACTGCCCCATCCATGTGTACTTCGTGCTGGACACCTCGGAGAGCGTCGCCATGCAGTCCCCCACGGACATCCTGCTCTTCCACATGAAGCAGTTCGTGCCGCAGTTCATCAGCCAGCTGCAGAACGAGTTCTACCTGGACCAGGTGGCACTGAGCTGGCGCTACGGCGGCCTGCACTTCTCCGACCAGGTGGAGGTGTTCAGCCCACCGGGCAGCGACCGGGCCTCCTTCATCAAGAACCTGCAGGGCATCAGCTCCTTCCGCCGCGGCACCTTCACCGACTGCGCGCTGGCCAACATGACGGAGCAGATCCGGCAGGACCGCAGCAAGGGCACCGTCCACTTCGCCGTGGTCATCACCGACGGCCACGTCACCGGCAGCCCCTGCGGGGGCATCAAGCTGCAGGCCGAGCGGGCCCGCGAGGAGGGCATCCGGCTCTTCGCCGTGGCCCCCAACCAGAACCTGAAGGAGCAGGGCCTGCGGGACATCGCCAGCACGCCACACGAGCTCTACCGCAACGACTATGCCACCATGCTGCCCGACTCCACCGAGATCGACCAGGACACCATCAACCGCATCATCAAGGTCATGGTGAGCCGCGGGCGGGAGCACCGTCCACCCACTCCAGGCCTCACTTTACCCCTCTGTGAGTGCGGAGGCCGAAGGAGGAAGCCCCAGGCAGGGCCTGGGCCACTCAGGTGTCCCTCCATCCCCACCCAGACTCGAGGTGCAGCCGCCCCAGGTCTCAAGGCGCACAGCTAACCAGCGTGTCTGTCTTTTCTGCAGAAACACGAAGCCTACGGAGAGGTGAGTGGCGCTTCCCTTCCTGCCAGTGCTGGCCGGCAGCTGACCCAGCAGAGATGACCGCGCCGGGCTGCCGACTCCTGGCGCCTCCAGGCTGGAACAGATGAGAGGAGAGGGAGCCACCTGCTCCATGTTGGACCTGAGGCCTTGGAGTCTGGACAAAGGGCTCCCGGCCAAAGCCAGGCTGTTTAGATCCCATGAGGGTCAGCGTTAGGGTCACCCACAGAGCACGTGTTACAAGGAGAGGTCGAGGGTCTGGCCTCCGGGCAGGCGGGATCCATCCACCCTGGACTCTCGAGGCCCGAGCCCAGCCCAGCAGGTCGGGGGAGAAGGAACTGACATCATCGGGGTCCATGACATCCCCACCTCCCTGTGTGTCCAAGCTCCAGCTCTCAGGAAGGGGAGCAGGCGTCTGAGATCTCCCCTGTGAGGCTTCCTGCAAAAACGTGCCCTGCCTCAGAATGGCTGCTCACAAACAGTGGTTTCATTGCTGTGAACAAATGGTGCCTCCCTCACCGATGCCCCTTGCTCTTCCATCCTTTTGTAAAATTTATTCATTTATATTTGTGTTTTTAGAGACAGGGTCTTTCTCTGTCACCTAGGCTGGAGGGCAGTGGTACGATCACAGCTCACTGCAGGCTTGAACTCTGAGGCTCAAGCCATCCTCCCACCTCAGCCTCCCAAGTAGCTGGGACTACAGGCACCTGCCACCACGCCTGGTGTGCACATGTAGTTCCAGCTACTTGGGAGGCTGAGGTGGGAGGATGGCTTTCATATTTTTTTTTTTTGTAGAGACGGGATCTCACTATGTTGCCCAGCCTGGTCTCTAACTCCTGGCCTCAAGCAGTCCTCCGCGCCTTGGCCTACCAAAATATTGGGATTCCAGGCGTGAGCTGCACCCGGCCTTTCTTCCCTTCTATTTTCTGTCATGGCTTAAGCCAGCCTTGGTTTTCTAAAACTTGCCTAGAACACTTGACTGAGAGCCAAACTCTTTGGCTTGTCCCTGATGGGGGCAGAGCCTCTCAGCACCCCATGTCTGCTCCCTCACCCCCGCCCGGGTTCTCAGGGCATTTCAGCATCTCCTTGGCCCCTGCTGAGGGTCGTGGGCTACACGTTCTGAGACCCTGCCCTGCCACCTGAGGAATGTCCCACCATGCAACCTTCTGTCTCTGCTTTCTCGTTTCAGTGCTACAAGGTGAGCTGCCTGGAAATCCCTGGGCCCCTGGCCCCAAGGGCTACCGTGGACAGAAGGTAAGATGCCCAGATTGCCCACAGGGTCCGCGCTACCTGTAAGCCCCTGATTTGTTTTGAAATCCACATTTGGCCAGGCGCGGTGACTCATACCTGTAATCCCAGCACTTTGGGAGGCCAAGGCAGGTGGATCACAACGTCAGGAGATCGAGACCATCCTGGCTAACACGGTGAAACCCTGTCTCTACTAAAAATACAAAAATTCGCCGGGCGTAGTGGCCGGCGCCTGTAGTCCCAGCTACGCGGGAGGCTGAGGCAGGAGAATCGCTTGAACCTGGGAAGCGGAGGTTGCAGTGAGCTGAGATCGTGCCACTGCACTCCAGCCTGGGCGACAGAGCGAGACTCCGTCTCAAAAAAAAAAAAAAAAGAAATCCACATTTAAGGCCAGCTGTACCTCAAATTGTCTCAACACTTCTGACCCTGGAGAAACTAAAATTATGATTTGTCTAATTCCTTTTAAATGGTATATTGAGAAAAGCAGAAGCTTGTAAAAAATTATTAAGATAGCCATTAAAATACTTTTGTAAGCAAGCATTCAAGTAAGTAAATAAAATATGAGATGCATTACAATTAGTAATATGATTGCCCATTAATATGAAGGAACCTCTTTTGCGGCTTACTAAATAAGTAGTTTTAGGGAGCCTGGTTTGAATGTCCCCTGCATTTTCCTAACAGAGGTGCATTTTCCTAACAGAAATCCTTTCAAAACTCACTAACAGAGTATGTGAAACTCCAATAATTCACATCTGTCAAAAATTATAAAGAAAGGCATAGGAGGACAAAGTAGCTTCTAAGGAGATGAAATAAGGAATTGACCATCATAGAGGATGTTATTGCTAAGTAGCTTCGTGTTTTTCTAAATTTGGATTACAGCTGTCTAGACCAGTAGGTATCCGGATGTACTTTCTCCAGGATGAGACATCTCGAGGCTGCAGGTCAAATCTTGCCATCTCCTTCCCTGGCTGTTCCAGTCCTGGTGGCAATGCCTACCCTACCACAGCTGGGAATGAATTTGCCACTTGGGGCAGCCTTGGCTGCACACAGCGGTGCAGTGACCCGTTCTGTTGGGAGGCCACTGGAAGCTGCCACAGGGGTCACTGTGGTTAGAGTTTGAGGGGTGGCAAGGTGCCAAGCGGAACCCAGGACAGGGCACAGCTGCGATGTTCCAGAAGCCTCTGCCCACCTCATCCCCTGCCCTGAGTTTCCTCCCTTTTCTTCCTTTTGACCTCTTAATTCCTCCCCATTCCTCTGCTCCTCTTTGCACTTAAATTGGGAGCATATTAATAAATAGATGAATTTATTTAATAGAGTTCTGTGTCATAGGTTAAAATTTTAATTCCAAGAGAGTGTAACCTTTTATGTGATTTTCTGAAGTCCTAATCTGTCTAAAGTTACTTAGATAAAGGAATTAATCTTTGTAGTGACAGTGACCCAGGCATCGCTGGAGAACCAGAGCCCAGTGTTGGCCACAGTCACAGCCACTGGGTGCAGAAGGGACCCCCACGGGCCAGGCACCCCCACCCCTAGGGGGCTGTTCTGGCTCCATTTTGGAGGTGGCTTTGTGGGAAGCTTCCCTCAGAGCTGGGAGAAATGGGTCAAAGCAAACCCTTGTCTGACAGAGGCTGGCCCCTTGGGGAGCAGCTGACACCAAGACTTCTCCACTTGGGCAGGGGAATCAGTAACCTTTGCTGTGTCACCTCTCAGAGGAGCTGTGGCAGGGTCCCCAGCTGCCTACCGCCCACCCTACTCTGCCTCGATTTACTCTTTTCTCTGTTGTCTGCTTTTAGGGTGCCAAGGGCAACATGGGTGAGCCGGGAGAGCCTGGCCAGAAGGGAAGACAGGTGAGTGTCCTTGCCCCACGCCCGCCCCACCTGCAGCCCAGCGCCCCAGGGCTGGGCTCACACTGCTGCTTTGTCCTTCACAGGGAGACCCAGGCATCGAAGGCCCCATTGGATTCCCAGGACCCAAGGTGAGTGACCTCGGCCAGGGGCCTGGCTCCACCCTGCGGCCCCAGCACTGCCAGGCAGGCTCCCCCAGCCCAGCCTCGGCCTCAGCCTCTACGACCTTCCCCCCAGTTACCAAGGAACAGAAGCACCTCGATAACTTGATGGCTGTCCCAAAACCCAGCCTCCAGCCCGACCCAGGGCTCAGCCTCCCCCACAGACTGTTTGTCGAGAACACCAGATGCCAGCGGCCCACCAAGCACTCCCCTCAGCCTACAGGGCCGGCCCTTAACCTGCCTGTGTCTCCGCAGAGCTCCTCACTAATGCCCCTCTCTCCTCCTGCCCCCAGGGCGTTCCTGGCTTCAAAGGAGAGAAGGTGAGGCTCTTGCCCTGACAGACCTCAGACCTGCGCCAGCCTCGGCCCAGACCCACCTCTCGGCGTCCGCCGCAGCCTGTCACTGCTCCTGGGGCACCGGCCTGTCTTTTCTCAGTGGTGGCTTTGGGGGTTCCTGGGGGGTCCTGTGGCCTCGAGTTTGGGCCAAGGGCTTTGCTGCCCCCCAGAAGCAGCAGTGCCCATGGTGCTTTGAGGCACCGAGCTCACTGCGCTGGCTTTCCTCCTACACAGGGTGAATTTGGAGCCGACGGTCGCAAGGTAGGCTGGCTGGGTGGGCGGATCCTCCTTTCTGCTGCTCAGGGCAGAAGGACCGGGGCTAATGGAGTCCCCTCTTCCTTCTCTCCTCAGGGGGCCCCTGGCCTGGCTGGCAAGAACGGGACTGACGGACGGAAGGTAGAGGGAGCCTCGGGCTCGCAGCTGGACGGGTCTCACGGAGGCATCCCAGCCTCTGCAGAGCCCCCAGATCCAGCCTGACCTGTCAGCTTACACGTGTGCACACATGAATACACACGCACACACACGTACACACACAAGCACACATGCACAGTACGCACATGCACACATACACACGAGCACAGTACACACATACACGTACACGCACATGCATTGTACACACCCGCACACACATACACATGCACATGCACACACGTGTGCAGATGTACACATACATACCGTGCACACATGCACACATACACGCACATACATACGTGCACATCAGTACACATGCACACACGCACACACGTACATGCACACATGCACAGTACACACACATGCATGGTACACGCATGTACACACGCACATGCACACACGTGTGCAGATGCAGACATACACATGCACGACACGCACACATGCACAGTACACATGCACACATGCACACACACGCACACACACACGTGCACACGTACACACATGCGCACACACACGCACACGCTCCAGCTCCTGCCACATCCCACTGCCCCACCCAGGGCTTCACCAGCCTGCATTTATTTCGGGGCTGCACATCCCAGCTTGGGGCAGCTCCACAGCTGCACACAAAGGCCAACAACAAGCTTGCCCCCTCCCAGGTCGAACCACAGGAGCGCCCCTCCCACTCCTTCCATGGCTCCCCGTGGGAACATTCTCTGTGCCCAGGGAGCTCTGCCCTCAGGGCCTCTGGGAGGCAGCCTGGGCTGAGGAGTAGCCAGGGATGGCCTGTTCCTGCACAACGGCCACTCTGCCTCCCCGGAGACAGCTCCACAGCAGCCGTGGCCTCATGTGGGCACCCGTGTGCCAGGAGGAGAGCGCTGCAGCCCTGAGGGGCAGAACCAGGAGGGCCGTGTCTCGGTTGTTGGCACACACGGACCCCAGAACCCCGTCCTGAGACTCCTCCTGCCCCCTTCCCCTTCAGGGCAAGCTGGGGCGCATCGGACCTCCTGGCTGCAA
This sequence comes from Nomascus leucogenys, assembly GCF_006542625.1. Lineage (NCBI taxonomy): Eukaryota > Metazoa > Chordata > Mammalia > Primates > Hylobatidae > Nomascus > Nomascus leucogenys. The sequence continues at coordinate 30,975,365 of NC_044405.1, forward strand.
GGGAGACCCCGGAAACCGGGTAAGGGCCATTTGCACCCCTCCTTCAGCCTCGGCCTAGGAGGTGTGGGTGCCTGATCGGGCAGGAGGGTAGTTGCTGCTGCAGTTGGAGCGTGGGTTCTCCCGGCCGCCCAGCACCCCCAGCCCAGCCTTCTGCTGGGTCGGAGTCACGTGAGGAATTCCCCCTGGGAGCTCCTGGCGAATCCCCGTGGCCTGGAGACCTGATGCGTCCCAAGTTTCGGTGTCACTGGGCTCCATCTCCCTGAGCAGCAGATCCAGGCCTGGCCTCTGGTCACTGAGCCTGGGGCCTCACAGCGAGGGCGGGAGGTGCCTCCCGGGCTGGGACAATGGAGCACTCGGGCCCTGGCTCATGGGGAGAACCTCACCTGCCGTGTGCCGAGCTCCACCTCTCACTCCTGTCTCAGGGCCCCGACGGTTACCCGGGGGAAGCAGGGAGTCCAGGGGAGCGAGGAGACCAAGGTGGCAAGGTAAGTGGCCTTGTCAAGGTGCCGGCCGGGGCAGGTGGGGTCACCGGCTTCCAGGGGCCTCCCTGCCCCCCGAGAGGGGCCTCCTGGAGGCAGCCCCAACTGAGAAGCTGAGCAGAGAGGGCCTTTCCTGAAACACTGGTCAGTGAGGAGCCAATGGCCGTGGGATGTGGTGGAGGGTACCCTGCCCGTTGCTTCCTCAGCTTGCTTCTAACCAGGGCTGCACGTCCGGCTTGGGGCAGCTCCACCACTGCCCACCTGGGCCTCAGCAACAAACCTACCTCCTCTCAGGTGGAGCCCCAAGGAGCCCCACCCACACCTCCTGGAGCTCCCCATGGGAACGTTTGTGCCATGGGGGCTCTGCCCTCCTGGGCCGCCTGCAGTGTTGCCCCATCCCTGGCGGCCCCAGGATCCCCAAGGGCTTTTCTCTGGGAGCTTGGCACTTGGACCCAGGGCTTCCCACTTTCTGTCCACCTTCCCTCAGCCCAAGCCCAAGTTTGGCTGAGTCCCTGTGCAGATGCACAGGTGTCCTGCCCGTGACACACACTCTGCCCTCAGCTGGCACAGAGGCTCCAGCAGCCCCCAGCCAGCATCTGGCATCCCAGGTGCCCCACGGACGTCAGGGAGATGCAGTCCCAAGCCTGACCATGGGTCCTGCCCCACCAGTGGGCATCCTGCACCCCCTTCCCCTGCCAAAAGACATGAGGCTGATTCTGCAAACCCTTCCAGGGGGACCCTGGCCGCCCAGGACGCAGAGGGCCCCCGGGAGAAATCGGGGCCAAGGGAAGCAAGGTGAGTCCCTCTGCCTCTTCGCCTGCGGTTGAGCTGGCCACACTCACACCCATGGCCCAGATGGATGGTCACGCTGGCCACTGTCTCTGCTGTCACCACGGTGCCCCATTGGGCTCTGGGGACACGGGGAGGGACAGGAAGGACAGGCCACGTGCCCTGAGCCACCAGCCCCTCTGACCTGTGCCCTCCTCACGAGGCTGAACAAGCTCCAGGGGACCCTGCAGGGCCCCCACGTGCCTGGCAAGCGGATTCCGCTGGAGACAGTAGGGGCCCCACCCCACACACCATACAGGCATGGCCAGGCCTCAGGGCCCCTGCCTCTGGGTGACTGTGCTGTCCCCTCCTTCCTCAGGGGTATCAAGGCAACAACGGAGCCCCAGGAAGTCCTGGTGTGAAAGGAGCCAAGGGCGGGCCCGGGCCCCGCGGACCCAAAGGCGAGCCGGTGAGTCCCTCCTGCCCCTGCCTCAGGGCCCCGCTCTGGGCATTCTCCTTGCAGCTTGAGGAGGACCATGGGGGAGGGCACCTGGGCTGTAGGCAGGACCCCTGCTGGCAAGGCACAGCCAGGCCCCCATCCTCCTGAGAGGTGGACCCAGACCACCCCACGGGACCCCCCAGGGCTGAACTTAGATGGGAGGCCCAGGCAGGTCCTCCATGGTGTTCCCTAAACCCAGCACCAGCTGCCCAGGGCATCCTGTGAGGGCTTGGCAGGGCCTGTCCCAGTGCTGACCACTCCAAGGGGACTCTGTCTGAGCACAGGGCCTGCCTGGGAGTGACCACGGTGACTGGATGGCACCAGGTCCCCGCCGGGCCCCAGCCCATCACCTAAAACGCCACTCACCAGACATCCAACTCCACTTGGAGCCTCCCCAGATCATTCCTAAATCCTCGGCATGGGTGGGACCGACCCAGCAAAGGGATGAGGCTGGCAGCAGAGCCACCGGCGCAGGCTGAGGCCTTTGGGAAGCAGCCCGGGGATCGAGGTCCCAGGTCCCCAAGCCAGAGCCCTCCTGTAGAGAAGGAGCATCAGACCCGGCACAGCCCCCACCCTCCAGGAGCTCTGTGCTTGGACTCAGCCCCCTCCCTCACCCACATGCCTGTTCTCTGCAGGGGCGCAGGGGAGACCCCGGCACCAAGGGCAGCCCAGGCAGCGACGGCCCCAAGGGGGAGAAGGTGAGTCCTCGTGTGGAGGCGCCGCGGGGTCTCACTGTGGTGCCCATGGGCCCTGCTGATGAGGGCCCAACCCCATTCCTCCTGGAGAACAACAGAACTCCAGGGCCTCACCCTCCAGAGTTCACTCCCTGCAGAGTCTGGGAACGCAGCCTTGAGATCCCCACACCCCATTCTCTGCTGAGGGAGCTTCACCACCCGCCCAGGCACACCCCACACAGCTGTGCAGGCACCGCTCACCCCCGGCCCACTGAGGCACAGGCACATGACCTCAGGGGTGATGCTGAAGGGCTGTGCGGCAAAACCCTGGCCACCAGCTCCCCTCGACATCAGGTGAAGGGGCTTCCTCCCGGGAAGCGGACAAGGTCCTACCCACGTGTGTGTGGCCTCAGGGGGACCGAGAGACCCCGTGCTCAGAGCGGCAGCTACAGGCACCAGGAAGGAGCTGTGGGTGAAACAGGCGACTGTTGTATGTCCCCCTGGACAGACGGGGGTCTTCCTCCCAGGTCCCCTTCCCCAACCCCCGGCCACACCCGCCTCTCACGTGGGACCCAGGCTGGAGGCCTCAGCTGAGACCCATGGGGCCTCCTTTCCCTTCCCACAGGGGGACCCTGGCCCTGAGGGGCCCCGTGGCCTGGCTGGAGAAGTTGGCAACAAAGGAGCCAAGGTAGGGGAGCAGGGGAGCTGCACCCCAAATTAGGGGATCTGAGGAGGGCTGCACCCCGAGGTAGGGGATCCGAGGGGGGCTGTACCCCGAGGTATGGGACCCGAGGGGGGCTGCACCCCAAGGTAGGGGACCCAGGTGGGTGCTGCACCCCAAGGTAAGGGGGGGCCAAGGGGGGCTGCACCCCAAGGTAGGATGGCCAGGGGACTATACCCCAAGGTAGGGGACCCAGGTGAGGGCTGCCACCCAAGGTAGGGGACCCAGGCAGGGACTACACCCCAAGGGAGGGGACCCAGGTGAGGGCTGCCACCCAAGGTAGGGGACCCAGGCAGGGGCTGTACCCCAAGGGAGGGGACCCAGGCGGGGACTGCACCCCAAGGGAGGGGACCCAGGTGAGGGCTGCCACCCAAGGTGGGGTGCTTAGGCAGGGGCTGCACCAAGAGCCCGGCCTCCTCCACTCAGTGTGGTCAGGGCTGAAGGTCAAGTGGAGCCACAACCTCCGGAGCGTCACAGGGGCCGGGGCCAGACCCGTCTTCCCCCCGAGGCCCTGCAGTGTCCACGGGATTGATACTGGGGTCTCCAGCGTGCCACTGTCAGTCAAGAGAACCCCAAACTCCTCCCCTTTCTTCCAGGGAGACCGAGGCTTGCCTGGACCCAGAGGCCCCCAGGGAGCTCTTGGGGAGCCTGGAAATCAGGTCAGTGTGGGACACCTGTGCCCTCTGACCCCATGGCTAGAGGTGGGGCCCCTGTGCCCTCTGACCCCACAGTCCATGCCCTCTTTGTGGCACCACTTGGGTCTCCCTGTCCATGTGGGGACAGGCTAGAGCTAGCCACTGTCCCCACAGCAAACCCAGGCAGCAGGGCCTGGCCTCAGAAGCCAGGACCTGCTTCCCTAGACCCCGAGTACCTCATACCCACCCTCAGCCCCAGACCCCCGTCCTGCCCTGAAGGACCCAGGTTGGGGAGTCAGGGGCAAGGTGGTGGGCCTGAGAGCCTGGATGGGCCACAGGGAGAGGAAGAGCTGGGACCCTCAAGACAGGGGTCCACGGCCCCCACAGGCAGCAGGAGGAGCTGGGGCCATGTGGCCTGGTGGTCAGGGCTGGACAGGGCATGTCAGGTGACCCCGGGCATGGCCAGTCCCTGCCTGTGCTGACTCCTGAATTTCTCTCCTGCCCTCAGGGATCTCGGGGAGACCCCGGTGATGCAGGACCCCGTGGAGACTCAGGACAGCCAGGCCCCAAGGTACGTGCCCCTCCTCCAGCAGGATGTGTTGGTGGTTCAGGGCAGCTGCCTGAGGAGCAGGACGTGGGGCCGGCCTGGGGGACCTTGTTGCCGGCAGACGTGCCTCAGGCTGGGCCTGTGCCTCCTGTTCTCAGCTCTAGAGTGAGGGGATGCCTCCGGGGTCCAGGAAGCCCCCCTGGCTCCCCTCTTCAGCAGTGACCCTTGGGTGTGGGTGGCACAACCTTCCTGAGGCAGGGCCTGAGGGCAGCCACGTGGCCTGAGCAAGGTCCTCCCCCCATGTGGGCAGGCTCCTGGGTCTCTAGGCACATCCAGCCCCCACTGGAGGTGGACGGGCGAGGTTGGCCCTGCCAGGCCCCTGCTCACAGCCAGCCCTGGACGGCACCCCTAGCCCACTTCCACCCCATGTGCACCTTGGACCCTGTTGAGCACAGCCCCCCAGCCCCACCCTGTCCTATGACCATGCTGACCGACTCAACGTCCTCCTCCAGGGAGACCCCGGCAGGCCTGGATTCAGCTACCCAGGACCCCGAGGAGCACCCGTGAGTCACAGCCTGGGATGGCAGCCCCCAGGAGTGGGTGGACATTGTCCCAAGGGCCCTGAAGGTTCCCAGTAGTTCCCTCAAGGCCTCCTGTGCAGAAGAAAGTGTGAGGTCCCTCCTGCGGGACAGAGTGGTGAGAAGGCCCTGGGTGACTCAGCGAAGGACAGGTCCAGCCCAGCATCAGGAGAAGAGTGCAGCTCAGAACGCAGCACGGTGGCCTCACCCAGAGTGTGAATGAGTGAGGGAGGGAAACGGGGCTGCAGAAAGCTGCCCAGAGGGACGAAGGAGCGCTGGGATCTGAGGCTGAGTCACCCTGGCTTCTGTTTGCTTCACAGGGAGAAAAAGGCGAGCCCGGCCCACGCGGCCCCGAGGTACATGTGGGTCCTGGCCACCTGTGCCCACCCAGGGTGGGGGTCTGCACGCCCATCCACTATTGCTGGGAACACAGTGCCCACCGTCACTGACAGGACCGTCCCTGTCTTGGGGTGGTCCTGGCTCCCCAGGCCCAGCCATGCCACCTATGCTGAGCTCTAGGGGGAGCTATCGGCCACTGGCTGGTCGCTTTCCAACCAAACTTCAGGCTTTGCCAAAAAAACCACATAGATGTTCCCATTTAAAGGACCCCAAAATGCCACATCGATTTTTCCACATAAAAATCTCACTGGTGTTCCTGGTAAGAGACAGCTCCTCTGTCCCAGGCTAACATGTGTCCCCTGTCACAGGGAGGCCGAGGCGACTTTGGCTTGAAAGGAGAACCTGGGAGGAAAGGAGAGAAAGGAGAGCCTGTGAGTGTCACCGTCCCGAAGCCCACAGCAGCTGGGCAGAGGCAGGGAGGGGCCCTGAGGCTGAGCGTGTGCATCTAAAAGTATGGGAGGACGCCAGGCAGCTTGGCCCCAGCCATGAGCACCACCCCCACCTTCCTGAAGAGGATGGCTGGCTCGGGGGCCCCCTCCCTCCACCCACCCACCCTCACTTCCAGCGTCCCCCAGGGTCCCCTCCCCAGTATCCCCCACAGCATCCCCTGAAGGATACCCTCCCCAGTGATGCCCCAACAACATTCCCCCAGGGTCCCATCCCCAGCATCCCCCCACACAGCATCCCCCACAAGGGTCCCCTCCCTAGTGACCCCTCCACAACATCCCCCAACCCTCCACATCCCCCACAACATCCCCACCAGGGTCCCCTCCCCAGCAACCCCAACACAGAGTCCCCTCCCCCCAAAGATGCCTCCACATAGCATCCCCCTCAGAGTTCCCACACCCAGCATTCCCCAAGGGTCCCCTCCCCAATGTCCCACACACATAATCCCCTCCCCAGCGTACTCCCCACAGATATCCCCCAGCAGGCGCTCTGTGCCTCCGAATCCCTAGCCTGGCCAAGGGTTTAACCAGGGCTGCAGACTGGTCTGGAACTGAGTGAGCACAAAACAAGGGATGGATAATGATGGATGGATGGGCAAGCGGATGGGGGTAGGCGGATGGATGGATGGATGCATGGATGGATGGGTGATGGTTAGATGAGTGAATAGATGAGTGGGTGGATAGACATGGATGGACGGATGGATGGATAGGTGGGTGAGTGAGTGGGATAGCTGGGTGGGTGGGTGGATGGATGGAGAAGTGGACACAGGGTGAATGAGCAGATATATGGGTGAGTGAGTGGGTGGATGGATGGGTGAGTGGGTGGATGGATGGACAGGTGGATGAATGAGTAGATGGGTGGGTGGATGATGGATGGGTGGATAGATGGATGGGGGATGGATGGTTAGGTGGATGGGTGGGTGGGTGGATGAGTGGATGGATGGATGGATAGGTGGATACATGGGTGAATGAGTAGATGTATGGGCGAGTGAGTGGATGGATGATGGATGGGGGATGGATGGTTAGGTGGATAGGTGGGTGAATGAGTAGATGGATGGGTGAGTGGGTGGGTGGGTGGATGGATAGATGGATGAGTAAATGGACGGATGAATGGGTGGGTGGAGGGGATAAGTGGGTGGATGGATGGGTGGGTGGATGGATAGATGGGTGAGTGAGTGGATGGAAGATGGGTGGGTAGACAGAGGATGGATGGTTAGTGGATGAATGGATGGATGGTTGAGTGGATGGGTGGGCATGGAGTTGGTGAGTACATGATAATGGGGTGGAATAGCCATGGATTGGAATGAGCTGTTTTGGCTGCCATTTCTGGGACACCCAGCTCTGCCAGGCCGCTACCCCTCTGGTGGGCCAGGCTCTGACGAAGGCAGGACCCGTGGTTGGGGACAGAACAGGGGGGCCCTGCTGTGTGCGGAGACTGTCCCTGTGGCCACTGAAGCCCACCTGTCCTTGTTCCTTCTCAGGCGGATCCTGGTCCCCCTGGTGAGCCAGGCCCTCGGGGGCCAAGAGGAGTCCCAGGACCCGAGGTAGGTGGCTGGCCAGTCCCCATGCCCTCCAACCCCTGGCCTGCCGGCCAACGCGCACCCAAGCCTGGTGGTTCCGCCCACGGCAGACCCATGTATCAGTGGGCAGTGGCCTGGAAGAGACTCAGCCGCCCAGCCTTGGCACCAGGGTCTCAGCCTCATCCTTCCTTCCCCAGGGTGAGCCCGGCCCCCCTGGAGACCCTGGCCTCACGGTAGGTGTCACATGGGGCAGAACCAGTGTCCTTCTCCTGCCAAAACTAGACACCAAGAGCAGCAGGGGTGGGGGGAGGTCAGCAGGGGAAGGTCAGCGGGTAAGGTCAGAGAGCAAGATCAGTGGAGGAGGTCAGAGGGCAAGCTTGGTGGGGAGAGGAGGGTGGCAGCAAGGTTGGCAGGGACAGGACCCACCAGCCTCCCCGCATGGCTGCCTCCACACATGGGCTGGAATGTCCCGGGGCCCCCGGGCCAGGACCTTGCTGTGGAAACTCTTCTGGGGCCCTGGGGGGACTGCCCTGCCTGCCGTGTGCATTGCAGGAGTGTGACGTCATGACCTACGTGAGGGAGACCTGCGGGTGCTGCGGTGAGGCACTGCCCACGGCGGGTTGGGGCCCATGCACCGGGTGGAGGGCGGGAGTGCGGCAGGGCTGGGTCACCGCTGGGTCCCGCATGTGCGCCTGGCCCTAGGGTCTGAGGTCTCCCCGGTGCCCCCCGATGACCCTGCCACCCCCTAGACTGCGAGAAGCGCTGTGGTGCCCTGGACGTGGTCTTCGTCATCGACAGCTCCGAGAGCATTGGGTACACCAACTTCACGCTGGAGAAGAACTTCGTCATCAACGTGGTCAACAGGCTGGGCGCCATTGCTAAGGACCCCAAGTCCGAGACAGGTCAGCAGGGCGGGGGCGGGCGCAGCATGGCAGGGGGGCCGGGCGGGGCGTGGGAGGTGATGAGATGGGAGAAGTCCAGACGTGTCCCTCCGAGGGCCTCTGCGTGGCTGGGAATGCCCCAGACCCCGCGGCCTCCGGCGACGCCCTCACGTCTGCGGCTCGCAGGGACGCGTGTGGGCGTGGTGCAGTACAGCCATGAGGGCACCTTCGAGGCCATCCAGCTGGACGATGAGCGTATCGACTCCCTGTCAAGCTTCAAGGAGGCTGTCAAGAACCTCGAGTGGATTGCGGGCGGCACCTGGACACCCTCGGCCCTCAAGTTTGCCTACGACCGCCTCATCAAGGAGAGCCGGCGCCAGAAGACACGCGTGTTTGCGGTGGTCATCACGGACGGGCGCCACGACCCTCGGGACGATGACCTCAACCTGCGGGCGCTGTGCGACCGTGATGTCACAGTGACGGCCATCGGCATCGGGGACATGTTCCACGAGAAGCACGAGAGCGAGAACCTCTACTCCATCGCCTGCGACAAGCCGCAGCAGGTGCGCAACATGACGCTGTTCTCCGACCTGGTCGCCGAGAAGTTCATCGATGACATGGAGGACGTCCTCTGCCCGGGTGAGCGTGTGGGCGCAGGGCAGTCGGCCGAGGAGCAGCAGGCTCCAGCCGCTGTCTAGCGTGAGCCCCAGGGATACCCCTCACCTGAGGGACAAATGTGCAGCCCAGGATACTGGGCTGTGGGTGGGAAGGGGTTGATCCCTCCCGGGCAGAGGCCAGCTGCACCCTGAGCCTGTCTGGGCGGATCAGTGGACGGTCGCTGAGGGCTCGCTAGGGACTGACCCTGGCCCGGCCTCTCTCCTCTCTTCCAGACCCTCAGATCGTGTGCCCAGACCTTCCCTGCCAAACAGGTAACGCAGGGCACCCCAAGCCCCCACCCCAGACTAGCAGAGCAGCCCGGGTGTCCTTCCTCCTTGAGGGCCAGGCTGGGGGAAGGGCTGTGCAGGGACCCGGGGGACGGCGGAGCCACTGTGGAGGTGGCTCCTTAGTGAGATGGCCCCAGGATGGCAGCACAGGGGAAGAGGGGCTTGGGGAGGGCAGCTCCCGGGAACGCAGGAATGGCATTGCGAGGAGGGGCTTGGGGAGGGCAGGCTCCAGGGAACGCAGGAATGGCATTGCGAGGAGGGTCTCAGGCAGGGCAGGCTCCCGGGAACGCAGGAACGGCATTGTGAAGCCATAGTTCGGGTGCTGCTGGCCTGGCGCTGTGCTTGGCGTGTGGCCACTGGTCTTGAAGGCCCACCATGGGCCTTGCAGTCTCCATCAGCTGCTGCCCAGCTCCCACGGGCTGGCCGTGCATGTGCCACTCCGAGGAAGCCCTGGATTCAGTGAGTGAAACCATTCTGGGGCGAAGGCACCAACACCCGCCAGCACCAGCAGGTCTTGCTCCGACCCTGGCCTGCCTCAGAGCTGTGGCCGCGGCTCTCATCTCTGGCAGTGGGGGAGCCCATGTCCCGGATGTGGCCCACGTGGGTGTGAAGCTGGAGCTGGGGGTGCCCAAGGCTGGGGGTGCCGTCCAGGCTCTGCTGGACATGGTGCTGCCCCCACGGTGACAGCTGCACCGTACCCACAGGAGGTCCCTGGGGCCGTTAGCTGAGTCCCCCTCAGCTGTCCCCTCCAGAAGTGTCAGGGTGGGGACGCCATGGAGACAGGGTGGGAGGGTCCGACCTGGAGGAAACCTCAGGGTCTGCAGTACGAAGTCAGCACTTCCTCAGCACACGGGTCGCGGTTTGCGTTTAGGCGTTCCATGGGGAGCTCCTGGTGGGTCAGCTGGGCCACTGAGCACGTTCATGGGCCCTGAGGCTGCCCCAAGGGAGGAGTCGTGGACTCGGGGCCGAGGTTCCCCACACGTGCTCCCACAGAACCTGGGGGTTGCACCTGGGTCTGGCTGCCCTTCAGCAGGTGGGCAGCCTCTGGCCCCACAACAGTGGGCTGTGCCTCTGCCACCGAGGTGCAGGCGTCCTGCCCCAGGGTCCGCCAGGGACTGCATCAGCACCGGGGCAGCTGGACCCTAAGGGCAGGAACCAGACCTTGGCTCCTCCACCCACAGCCCCTCGTTCCTGACGGGGCAGGGAAGTCTCAGGACCCCATGATGGGCGACATGGTGATGTTCACTGTGGGTGCTTTGCTATCAGATGGAGGCCTTCCCCTCCACTCCGGGGTCCAGTGTGAGTGGGCGCTGTGGCTTCTCCTCCACTCCAGGTTCTATCAGGAGTGGGTGCTGGGAGATTTTCCTCCACTCCAGGTTCTATCGTGAGTGGGTGCTGCATCTTGTCAGGTCCTTTCTCTGCGTCTGTGGATGTCACATGACCTTTCCTTTTCAGCCTATCATTGTAATTGGGAGTTAGCCTGTGGAGCATCATTGAATTTCCAACGTTGAGCCAGCCTTGCATGCATGGGATAAACTCATCTGGCCGTGATGTGTGGCTCTGCTTATGCGTGTGGGCCCTGATTTGCTGATGCCTGCCTGAGGGTTTGTGCTTATCGGTGACATCAGCGTGCACTTTTCTCATGATGTCTCTGGTTCTGGCCTCAGGGTGACGTGGGCCTCGTAGGGTCCCATGGTGGCTCCTCCCAAGACGGTGACATGGGGTGAGCCAGTTCTCCCTCCTGGGAGTGGGTCACTCAGGCCACCAGAGCACCACAGGGAAGGCAGCCAGGGAGGACATGGAGGCCCTTGAAGCTCTGTCCTCCTCTGAGGCCTCCAGGACCTGACAGTGAGTGGGAGCAGCCCCAGTAGAACCCCTCCCCTCCTCTCAGCCTCCCTGACCCCCTGTCCATGACACTCAGAGCTCATCCTTCTTTTAAGCTGTTTGCAATTTCAAAGTGAACTCAACCTTGTGGCTCCAGGAAATACAGCAGGGACAGTGTTAAGTTGGCTTTCACCAGCCCACAGGGCCAGGCATCCTCCTTGGCCCTCCTGGGCACTAGGTGGACACCACTGGCTGTGGCCCGGCCTTGGCCTTCTCCAGGCAGCCCTGTCCACCTCAAAGCCCAACCACCCTGGGCCTGCACCAGGCCTGTGGCGTTCTCAGTTGCGTGGGGACCAGAGAGTGCTGGAGAAACAAACCAGATGCAGCTGAAGGCAGTCAGGGCCGGGCCCACCCAGCCATAAGAGCTGCATGGGGGCAGCAGCGTAACCCGAGCTCCACTCAGTGGAAAGAAAAGGCAGAGACATTGCAGAGGCCAGGTCTGCTCAGGGGAAGACAGTTCTGGGTGTAGAGGACTCACATCCCAGAGAGGCTGAGGAAGGGTTTGCCCCCCCAAGCTTTCTCAGGCGGGCTCTTGCCGGGTGGCTGGGGTCTTCCTGGCGACGGGGCCTGCGGCACTGGAAGCCCTACTGGAGTTTGGCGTGTGTTCGGTGCAGGTTTGGATGGAGCTGTTTTGTGCTGAAAGGTTTTCTCGGGGTCCGTGGTGTCCCCCAAAGGTGCCACCGTGCGGGTCTCCTCTCCTAGCTCCCTGCCCCCGTGCTCACTGCCCCCACGCCTCCTGCCAAGGCCGAGCCACACACCCACTCCACCTGCATCTCCTCTACTGACTGCCCGGCCCAAGTGCCGCTCTTCACGCTGGGCCTCGCTGAGCGGCCACCCGAGGAGAAGCTTTAGGCCAACGCCCACCGCAGGCCTTAAAGTCTTCTCTGGACGCTCCCTTGCAGATGCACCGTGGCCTGGCGGCGAGCCCCCGGTCACCTTCCTCCGCACGGAAGAGGGGCCGGACGCCACCTTCCCCAGGACCATCCCCCTGATCCAACAGTTGCTAAACGCCACGGAGCTCACGCAGGACCCGGCCGCCTACTCCCAGCTGGTGGCCGTGCTGGTCTACACCGCCGAGCGGGCCAAGTTCGCCACCGGGGTAGAGCGGCAGGACTGGATGGAGCTGTTCATTGACACCTTTAAGCTGGTGCACAGGGACATCGTGGGGGACCCCGAGACCGCGCTGGCCCTCTGCTGAAGCCCGGGCGCCCACCCAGCCGGGCCGGCCCCTCCCTGCCATACTAGCTTCCCAGGGCTGCCCCCCGCAGGCTGGCCCTCAGTGGAGACCAGAGATCTGGAATCAGGTTCAGCAGGGCCACAGTCCTTCCAGGGGCTCTGGGGCAGCTTCCAGCCTCTTCCCACCCTGGTGGCCACTGTGTCCCTTGCTGCAGCTGCATCTTCCAGTCTCTCCTCCATCTTCCTGTGGCCGCTCTTTTTATAAGGACACCAGTCATTGAATTTAAGGCCCACCCCAAGTCCAGAATGACCTCGCAAGACCCTTCGCTCACTCCCGTCTGCAGAGTCCTCCTTTGCTGCATCAGGTCACCCTCGCAGGCTCCAGGGTTTGGGCGTGGAAGTCTTTGGAGGCCCTTAGCGGCCCAGCTGGGCTGCCGTGCGTCTGGGATGGGGCTGAGGAGGGGGTGCTGCCCAAGTGCTGGAGAATGTTCCAGCCCCAGGTTCCAGTGGAGCCTCGGAAACAGGCCCCAGAGGCTGGTGAGCCTTGCTGGGTGTGGGCACTAAGCCCGTGCACGGTGACTCGGTGCTCACGGCCGACCTGGTGGCAGGTGAAGGGAAACCTGGCAGTCCTGGCTGCTGTCATGCACACTGGGGCAAATGGCCACAGCTGCCTGCCAGCAGCCCTGGTCCCAAGGTGTCTGCACCTTTCCAGCCCAGCCTCTGGGTCCCCAAAAGCACGGTCGGGGGAGCATCCACCAGGCAAGACCTCTGCTGTCCTCGGAGGACTGAGCAGAGAACCCCAGGGGCCACGATGTTGGGGAGCGGCCCCCACCGTGAGTTCAGACCCTGATGTTCTGACTGTGCAGGAGCCCTCATCCAGGCTGGGCTCCTGCCGGGCAGGGCTGTGACCATTTCTCATGGCTAGGTTCTCGTCCCCACACCACCTGCACAGGGCGGGCCAGGCTGGGCTTCCCACTGGGAGGATAAAGGATCCTCCACAGGAGGAGAGCAGAGTCCACAGACATCCCAACAGGCTCAGCCTCCCTGTGCCCGGCCGGCCCCCACAGCTTCCCCGTCTCCTCCAGGCCCCACAGACGCTGATGCATGGAGAGAGGCCCCTAAATGCAGCCACCTGGTGCATGTCTGTCTCCATGTGTGTGGTGATAGCAGTGAAAATATGTATTAGTTTTGAGGGGGTTTGAGAAGCCCAGCAGTACCTGAGGGGTTTCTGGACATTTAAGCCGGTTCCTGGGTGTGGCCTTAACAGGGAGGCTGCCCTTCCTGTCACTGAATAAGCTGCGTCACTCATAAGCTCACTGAGGGAACCCCGTCTGCCAGCTCGTGCGTGCTCAGACGAGATCCGTGTCTCAAGCGTTCCGTGAAGGCTGCGGTGCAGCGTGAGGTCACACTGCCGTGTTCAGAGCTTTGCTCGCTGCCTGTGGGGCTGGACCTTTGCACCTCCAGGACCCCCGGAAGCCGAGTTTCGGGTCCTCCGTGTGCATTCCTGGGGTCAGGACCCTGCTCTGAGGGATTCCTGGGGGTCCACGTACCAGCCGTGACGACGTCCAGGGGTTGGGCCGGGAAGCAGACACCCTCGGGGAAACTGGCTCTGTCCCTCCCCTCCCCCATCCCAGGGGCTGAGGTCTTGGTGAGGCCGCAAGGCGAGGTCCACGCATGTGGACTGTCCGTGTCCTCTCCTGTGGTCTCTGGCCCCACGTGACACCCACACGTGTCATGGGCAGCCTGGCCTGTGGCTATGGCCAGGCCCCCCAAGCTGTCCCTGATGCCCAGGGCTGGTGACCACCCAGGCAGGTGGGGGCCCCTCTTTGTAACAGAGAGTCATAGGGTACAGCCCACCTGGGCTGCCACAGAAGGTCTGGCTGCCCCTGTGCCCACTGCTCCCCACCATGGCCAATCAGATGTGTCAGGGGCTCCTGGTCTTTCCGGGAGGGACGTGGCCAGGCCAGCTCTAGGGGTTCTGAGCAACTCTGGGACCCAGCAAGTGAGGGGTCAGGCTGGGGGTGTCGGAGCCAGGGTCCTCCTTGAGTCCCTCCCACACCACACAGACAGTGGCCCTTTTGTGGGCAGCAAATTCTTGAGCCATGAGAAGATGCTCTGGGCCCCTTCCCTCCCAGGAGGGCGGCCTGCGCAGGGATGGCGCTCAGCAGGTGGACAGGGCCTGCGAGCACCAGCAGAGGAGATTGCAGCTCCCAGCAGTGCTGCCTTAGAGGGGTTCGGGCTGAGGACCCACACCCAGGGCTGCCCTGCAGAAACGCCCCCGCAGAGTCCAGCGGTCTGCAGGGTCGCAGGCGGGGTACGAGTGGAGGGGCACAGGTGCGGGGCTGGCGCCTGCCTGGTCCTGCCAACCTCCCCTCCGCCCAGCCCGCACCCGCGTCTCCCCGCAGAGCTGTCCGTGGCACAGTGCACGCAGCGGCCCGTGGACATCGTCTTCCTGCTGGACGGCTCCGAGCGGCTGGGTGAGCAGAACTTCCACAAGGCCCGGCGCTTCGTGGAGCAGGTGGCGCGGCGGCTGACACTGGCCCGGAGGGACGACGACCCTCTCAACGCACGCGTGGCGCTGCTGCAGTTTGGCGGCCCCGGCGAGCAGCAGGTGGCCTTCCCGCTGAGCCACAACCTCACGGCCATCCACGAGGCACTGGAGGCCGCGCAATACCTGAACTCCTTCTCGCACGTGGGTGCGGGTGTGGTGCACGCCATCAACGCCATCGTGCGCAGCCCGCGTGGTGGGGCCCGGAGGCACGCAGAGCTGTCCTTCGTGTTCCTCACGGACGGCGTCACGGGCAACGACAGCCTGCACGAGTCGGCGCACTCCATGCGCAAGCAGAACGTGGTGCCCACCGTGGTGGCCTTGGGCAGCGACGTGGACATGGACGTGCTCACCACGCTCAGCCTGGGCGACCGCGCCGCCGTGTTCCGTGAGAAGGACTACGACAGCCTGGCGCAACCCGGCTTCTTCGACCGCTTCATCCGCTGGGTCTGCTAGCGCCGCCGCCCGGGGCCCCGCGGTCGAGGGTCGTGAGCCCACCCCGTCCATGGTGCTAAGCGGGCCCGGTCCCGCACGGCGAGCGCCGCTGCTCACTCGGAGGACGCCCTGGGCCCGCGCCCCTCCAGCTCCTACCACGGAGTCCCCGTAGCCCCGGCCCCCGCCCAGCCCCAGGTCTCCCCAGGCCCTCCGCAGGCTGCCCGGCCTCCCTCCCCCTGCAGCCATCCCAAGGCTCCCGACCTGCCTGGCCCCTGAGCTCCGGAGCAAGCCCGGACCCAATAAAGGCTTTGAACCCATTGCGTGCCGGCTTGCGAGCTTCTGTGCTCAGGAGACCTCAAAGCTGTCTTGTGGCCAGAAGGGAAACAGTGCAGCTGTCACTCGCCCACGAGGGACAATGGCTCCCCCCGGCCCAGCCCTGTCCTCCTAGCACATCAACCGCAGGCACTGGCTGACCCCACCTGTGCAGACCCCACAGCCTTGATTAGCAAACTCTCTCTCCAGCCCCAGCCAGGCCCAAAGTGCTCTAAGAAGTGTCACTATGGCTGTGAGGGTCTTCTGTGCGTGGACGCATGATTGACACTAGATGGGGAGACAGCAGATTCTGAGCTTGTTTTGTTCTGTGTGGCGATCTCAGTGAGCTTTTGCTGTTCAGGCCCCTGGGGTCCTTCAGGCTCAGGTCAGGAGCACCACAGTGAACCACAGGCTCCAGGGGCAGGCGCTGGCCTGGCAGGAGTGGGCTTGGCGGCCATCACAGGGCACCACAGACACAGCTTGAACAACTACTGGGATCGGCCACAGCTCTGGAGGCATCAGCCAGGCCAGGCCAGGCTTCCACTGGAGGCCTAGAGAAGGGCCTGCCCCGGCCTCTCCCCAGCACCCCAGGGTTCCTGAGCTCCTGGATAAGGACACGAGTCACCACACTTGACGGGCTCAGCCTGCTCTAGGATCAGCTCACCAGAGTCACACTGGACCAGGGCTCAGCCTGTTCTAAGATGATCTCACCCGAATCACAGTGGACCAGGCTCACCCTGCTCTAGGATGATCTCACCTGAGCTCACTGCATCTGCAAGGACCTCATTTCCAAACAAGGTCCCATCCAGATGTCTGGGGCTTAGGATTAGGGTTTCGGATTAGGGGTCAACATGTGAAACTGGGGGAATGCAGTTCACCCTGGATACCCCGAAACTTTGTCCTTTGAGAAGACTCACTCTTTTCTTCATACTCCACCTCTGTCATCTGACCACACAGCCTGCAGCTCCAGGGGAGGACATCAGTTATTTTCTCTTCCTCTCCTCCTTTTCCCAACCCACAAAAAAGCTACGCAAATGCCAGCAAGAGACGCAGAAAAGGCCCGCCTGTTTCACTAAGCCCCTGTGCCCTGAGTGTCAGCCCTCAAATCTCTGTGCTCCAGGTGAACATCGCGGGTCCCGCAGGTGGAGGGAGGCAGAGGCGCCTGCAGGTGCTGCCCAGGGCCTCTGCAGGAAGAGGGCACTCCCCTCTCTGGTGCCAGCTCCCGGGTGTGTGGCCTTGGACCCTGCAGGGCAGGAACCTTAGTCCCACTGGAAGGGACTTCCAGCTACCCATGGGCTCTACCCCACAGCTCCACCCAGCAACTGCCCCTCAGCACTGGCCCTTCACCAATTATACCACACCAGCATCCCCTCACCAGCGTCCCTCACAAATGTCCCCTCACGGTCCCAACACCAATGTCCCCTCACAAATGTCCCCTCACGGTCCCAACACCAGTGTCCCCTCACAAATGTCCCCTCACCGTCCCAACACCAGTGTCCCCTCACAAATGTCCCCTCACCGTCCCAACACCAGTGTCCCCTCACAAATGTCCCCTCACCGTCCAACATCAATGTCCCCTCACAAATGTCCCTCCCAGCCTCCCTCCCCAGCATTCCCTCCCCAGTCTCCCCTCCCAGCCTCGCCTCCCCTCCCAGCATTCCCTCCCAGTCTCCCCTCCCAGCCTCCCCTCCCCGCCTCCCCTCCCCAGCATTCCCTCCCCAGTCTCCCCTCCCAGCCTCCCCTCCCCAGAGTTCCCTCTGAGTCTCCCCTCCCCAGTCTCCCCTCTCCAGCATTCCCTCCCCAGTCTCCCCTCTCCAGCGTTCCCTCCCCAGTCTCCCCTCTCCAGCGTTCCCTCCCCAGTCTCCCCTCTCCAGCATTCCCTCCCCAGTCTCCCCTCCCAGTCTCCCCTCCCAGTGTTCCCTCCCGTCTCCCCTCCCCCTCCCCAGTGTTCCCTCCCATCTCCCCTCCCAGCCTCCCCTCCCCAGCACTCCCTCCCGTCTCCCCTCCCCTCCCCAGTGTTCCCTCCCATCTCCCCTCCCAGCCTCCCCTCCCCAGCCTCCCTCCCGTCTCCCCTCCCCCTCCCAGCCTCCCCTCCCAGCGCTCCCTCCCATCTCCCCTCCCCCCTCACAGCCTCCCCTCCCCAGCGCTCCCTCCCATCTCCCCTCCCAGCCTCCCCTCCCCAGCGCTCCCTCCCGTCTCCCCTCCCAGCCTCCCCTCCCCAGTGCTCCCTCCCGTCTCCCCTCCCCAGAGTTCCCTCCCATCTCCCCTCCCAGCCTCCCCTCCCCAGCGCTCCCTCCCGTCTCCCCTCCCCAGAGTTCCCTCCCATCTCCCCTCCCAGCCTCCCCTTGCCAGCGCTCCCTCCCGTCTCCCCTCCCAGCCTCCCCTCCCCAGCGCTCCCTCCCATCTCCCCTCCCAGCCTCCCCTCCCCAGAATTCCCTCCCCAGTCTCCCCTACCAGGGTTCCCTCCCCCGTCTCCCCTCCCAGTCTCCCCTCCCCAGCGTTCCCTCCCGTCTACCCTCCCCAGTATCCCCTCCCTGGCACCCCCTCCCTGTTGCCCCCTGCCGGCCGGATGTGTAAGAACCTTTCATCCTGAGTGATGGTGTCCCTGTGCCCACACACACCTTGGGTGTTTTTTCTCCCTGTAGGATTCTTGTCACTGGTCTTGGATGATGACATCTTCTTTCAGGAACAAGTATGTTCTATTTTCCGAACGGGAAATCTCTCCAATAAGGCATTTCAGTTTTCTGCAGCACTCAAGGACACAGTAATCTTCTTTTTAATGTCCTGCATTGCTGTCTATCACACGTAATAGTCCATCTGGAAGTAATCTGAGAGTATAGTGACTTGTTAAATTATTTTTTAATGGAGAACTTCTCTGGAGACAGGAGGCTGGCCGGGCAGGGAGCTGAGGCAGGGAGGAAAAGTCTCCCGGGGAGCTGCTGGTTGAAGGGTGGATGGGAACTGAGGACGGGGCCAGTACCGTGCTCTGTGGGACTGTCCGGACCCCCCCGGAGCTGCACCTGGGAAGCGAGGCTATCCTTCCAGCATCGATGGTCCCACTGTCCCCAGGGTTTCTGTCCCATGCACAACCAGGGCCCCTTTCCCTCAGACGAAGGGCCTCACAGCCCAAGGACCTGCGCTGAACCCCAGGTGCTCCAAATACCTGTGACCCTGCCCACTGTGGGCTGCACTGGGTGCCTGGGGACCCTGACGCTGAGGTCTGTCTCCTCATGCTTCGACCCCATTCCCTCTAACCCTGGCTCCCATGGGCCACTGACCATGTGTCCTGCTCCTGCCCCAAGACCTGCAGCTCAGCTCTCAGCCCTGCCCCCAAAACCGCAAACACACAACACAGGTTTGGTGCCAAGACTTTACTGGAGGTCACATGGGACTAAGGGGTCTTCTGTCCCTGCCAGCGCCTCCATTTCCAGGCGACGCCCCGCTGCCCACCCACCTATCCTCTGGGCCCCACACGAACAAGCTGTGTCCCCACCGAGGTCACAGCTCTGCCCTCTGGGGATGGGCTAGGGAGGGGCCACAGAGCCCGGAGAGGCCTCCCGCGCCGTCACTCCTGCCGGGTCTCCAAGCAGTCCAGCACCAGTGCAGCCTGGGCCTTGGCTTCCTGCAGGAGGCTGGAGACACGACGGTGGACCTGATGGACACGGGGAAAAAGGGGTCTGGCAGTTCCAGCCTTCAGCCCAGCTTGCTGGGCAGCAACCTCCGACCCCCGCTGCCCACGGCCAGTCGGCAATCACCCTGAGGCTGTGAATCCAGGCCCCCACGTGGGGTCTGGGCACCACACCTGCCTCCTGCTCACCTGGTCCTTAAATGCCTCGTCTGTGATGTCCCTCAGGTTGATGAGCACGTTGAAATATGCGCCAAACACGCCCGTCTCCAGGGCTTTGGCCGCCACCTGCAAGGACCCCGGGGAGCCCCTACATGGATCAAGGCTGAGCAAACTGCCAGAAGGAGGGTCTCTGCCTGAGGGTCTCTGGGACAGGCCGGACTTCGTCCTCCTCACCACAAGGAGCCCAGCACAGCCCCCGCTTTCGCCCCACAGAGGGGAGCCACCACCGGGGCAAGCTCAGCATGGCTCCTGCTTTCTTCCACCACTGAGCTTAGAAAACGAAACTTCCTCTTATCCCAGCAGGGCTCAGCCCCACAGGAGGCCTGGAAGCAGCCACGCTGGAGGCTCTCTGCCACTCTAGGAACCACGACCACAGTTTTAGAGGCAAAGTCATCCCCTGCAGGGCCCCTGGAGGCAGCTTCAGGCTAACGGCCCGCCCACTGCCCAGGGTCACTTCCCAGGGACTGAGGGGACACTTCTCTGGGACCAGATGCTGAAAAGAGGTGTCTTTCCTATAAAGACCCACAAGACCATGAGGTCTTAGGGCGGCTGCAGAAAGTGCTGAGCCCGTGAGACAGACGTTCCTTGTCTGGGACCCTCTGCCCAGCCGCAGCCCCTGCCAGTGTGATGCATCTATTTCCAGGAGCTGCCTCGTGTGCTTTCTTGTGTTTTGTTGTTTTTGAGACAGGGTCTTGCTCTGTCACCAAGGCTGGAGTGCAGTGGTGTGATCACGGCTCACTGCAGCCTCGCCCTCCTGTGCTCAAGCAATTCTCCTGCCTCAGCCTCCCAAGTAGCTGGGACCACAGGCACCACCGTGCCCGGCTCATATATATCTGTTGTAGAGCCAGGGTCCCACTATGTTGCCCAGGCTGGTCTCAACCTCCTCTATTCAAGTGATCCTCCTGCCTCAGCCTCCCAAAGTGCTGGGACTACAGGCATGAGCCATTGTGCCCAGGCTGACGTAGGTGTTTGCTAGAACAAGACAGTGGGGTGATAAGGGGGGTCTTGGGGGAGTGTACACTTATACGGTGGTCAGGGTGGGCTCTGCAGACACATTTGGGTCTCTGTGGTGCAACCATGAGCGAGATCTTAGAAGGCAACAGACACCCCGGCCCTGTTGGAGGAGGCCAAAGCCCCGAGAACTGCCCGTGAAGTGAGGTCTGCCCGCCTGGCTCAGCCCAGCAAACCACCGTGCTCTCCAGCGACTCAGCCCCAACAGCTGCTTCCTGCTTTGCAGCAGGACACCTAGGGTCCCCCAGGCCCCCCCCTACCTGGAGGTCTGACCGGCAGGCCAGGTTCCCACACCGGGCCAGTTCCTGCAGCGCCGGCCATAGCGAGGACACCGTCTCCGCCAGCGTCAGCGGCACAGAGACTGCCCGCCTCAGCCCCTCCTGTAGGGCCGCTGTGCGCCTGGAAGGACCAAGAGGAGAGCCTGAGTGCAGGGGCACACACAGGCAGGCAGTGAACACACTGCACCCCAACAGGGCTGAGCAGGCTGCAGAAGCGGGCGATGGGAAGTCACTCCCAAACACCCAGCACGCCCAGGCCAACCACGCCCCGTCACAGCGCCCAGGTACCCGGGATCCTGGCCGCCAACTCCTCAGGCACAGAGCCCCGTGCGGCCGGCCCTCCAGGCTCACCTGTCCTTCTCCTCAGGTGCGTTCTTGGGCAGCCTCATTGCTTCCTGCCAGAAAGAGAGAACCACTGGGCGAGGGACTGTAGGGGGAGCAGCCATGCCCTCTGAGCTCCCACAAGGGGCCGTAGCAAGGAGCACGTCCCAGGCAGGGACCAGTTCTCTGGGAACCAAGCTCCTGTTGGGCCGGTGGTTTACAGCCCTTGGCATCAGGCCTGGTGGAGGAGCGGGGTGGGGCGGGGTCAGGGGCACACAGCAGATGGTCGGAGACCCGGGGATGTGAGAAGCAGGTAGTTCCCTCAGGGCCCTTATTCTCAGCTGAAGAGCCTGAGGACCCAGGAGGTCCCCTGAGCCCTCAGAACCTGTAGGGCAGGAGTGGCTCTGGGCCTGTCTCCAACACAAGCAGCTGCACTGCCCCCAAGCCTGGGCATAAGAGGCTCAGACTGTGCAGAAGGACTAAGAGCAAACCGCAAAGCCCCTCACGTCCCTGCCCCGGCCACAGGCACTGGCCTTTCCTAGGTGTTCACGTGTGTGGCTCATGGCGTCACCCGAAGGCACTCGGCTCCTCGGACCCACCCCGTGTGGACGAGCACGGCTGGGGCCACACACCAACCTCCCAGGGACCCACTGGGAGCCCTACTCACATCTGCTGTGGCCAGAGCCCCGGCCGAGGGGTGGTCAGTGGGGACCGTGCTCACTTCATCTTGGAAGATTCGGCCAAATCTCCACCAGAAAGTCATCATCAATGGCCCCTACCCTCCGCCATGGATGGGAGCAAATGCTCCCTGGACCCCGGCCAGATCTGGATCCTCTGACCGTTCCGACAGTGGTGATCGAGGAACAGAAATGCCCAGTGTCTCCCTGACTGGCCGGGGCGTCGTCCGGACCAGGCCTCCTGGCTGCAGCCCCTCTCCCGGGCTGTCCTCTGCACGAGGGTCTGCAGCAGTTGCAGGCAGAGGCAAGACAGCCATCCCCACGCTGTGATTCGCACTACGAACGCTCTCTCACAGCCAGGACTTGCGGTGTCCATGGTCTCCCTGGGCAGATCTTGGCCGAGGGTGTGCTTCACGTGGCCACATCTGTGTCCGGCCGAGGCCTGCCCGCCCGGTCGGTTTTGTTTTCTATGATTTATCGTGAGGCTTGGTTGTGTTGGTGATGGGGAAACACAGTTTTCTATTCCATCTGGAAATTACTTATGTATTTGGTGCAAGGTAAAGATATCTCCTTATATTTTTCAGAAGTCGACCTTTGCGTTGCTCACAGGGAGTGTAAACCAACCCAGCACTCCCCGTCCACCTTCACGTGGCTCACAGGGAGTGTAAACCAACCCAGCACTCCCCGTCCACCTTCACGTGGCTCACAGGGAGTGTAAACCAACCCAGCACTCCCAGTCCACCTTCGCATTGCTCACAGGGAGTGTAAACCAACCCAGCACTCCCCGTCCACCTTCACGTGGCTCACAGAGAGTGTAAACCAACCCAGCACTCCCAGTCCACCTTCGCATTGCTCACAGGGAGTGTAAACCAATCCAGCACTCCCCGTCCACCTTCGCATTGCTCAGAGGGAGGGTAAACCAACCCAGCACTCCCCGTCCACCTTCACGTGGCTCACAGGGACTGTAAACCAATCCACTGATTGCGACCACTGATGCCTTGCGCAGTCTCACCGTCCCTGCTCATGTTTCTCTAAACCACACGTCTTGTTTCTTTTCTGCCCCTTGATTACATTTTCATCTACGTACTTATCCTACTTGTTTTTTAATTATTCAATTATTCACCTTATTTTAAATTTCTAAATGTAAAGTTGTTCCTATGTTTTATCTACATATGTTTAGTTTAGAGACAGGGTCTCATTCTGTTGCCCAGGCTAGAGTGCAGTGGTGCAATCACGGCTCACTGCAGCCTCAAACTCCTGGCCTCCAGCTACCCCCACTTAAGCCTCCTGAGTAGCTTCGGGACCACAGGCACCTGCTACCACGCCTGGCTTTTTTTTTTTTTTTTTGGGGGGGGTGGGGTGGGCTGGGTAAATACAGGGTCTTGGTGTGTTATCTAGGCTGATTTCAAACTCCTGAGCTCAAGGGATTCGCCCACCTTGGTTTCCCAAAGTGCTAGGATTACAGGTGTGAGCTATTATGCCTGGCCTATTTCTAAATTCATGACTGTCTTTAAATGCCTCTCCGGGTCTAAAAGTTCATCAACCCATTAAAGTCTAGAAAAGGTCATCTTGTTCTGGGGAGGCCATTTAAACTGTGATACAAGAGCCAGAAAATATGAAGTTAGAATTGATACATTCCACGACCTACAGATCAAGAGTCATTGTCAAAAGCCCCCACACGCAAAGTCCAAAGACGAACAACAAACGGGGAAAGCTGAGCCCAGAACAAGGCCTGACTCCCCTATTAAAAAAAGAAAAAACCAGAAAGCAGCGAAAGCCCCAAGAGAAAGTAAGATAAAAGGAGTCAAAAAATATTCACCAAATAACTTCCCGGAAAGGAAATAAAAACCACCGCTAAATACAGGGAACATGCTTAACCTCCCCGGTAATGAGAAGCGCATCCCAGAACGCAGGGCTCTGCGAGCAGGTGTTGGGTACCCTGGGCCCTCCCTGGGGTGGGGGACAGTGGAAAACGCAAGGGGCCAGGCTGGGAGCGGGCGGGGCTGCGCGGGAGGGGAAGGAAACGCGAGAGCTCTGAGGCAGCAAGAGAGGCGCGCACTGGGCGGGCTGCGGAGACGGCGGGGTGAACCCCCAAAGGGCCTATAATAGTACAAAGTAAATAAATGAAACCTAAATTTTTAAAATGACTGGAAAGGGTGATCAGCGTCTACACCTCCCTGCAAACAGTGGGTCCGGAACTGGTTCCTTCTGTTGTTCAGGTATGTCCGGAGTCTCTTCCTTCTGGCGGGTTCGTGGTCTCGACTCCAGGAGTGAAGCCGGAAACCTTCGCAGTGAGCTTTTAAAGGTGGCGCGTCGGGAGCTGCTTCTTCATTCCGGTGAGGCCGCAGACCTTCGCACTGAGTGTTAAGCTCTTAAAGGTGGCAGGTAGCAGAGTTGTTAGTTCTTCCCGGTGGGTTTGTGGTCTCACTGACTTGAGTGAAGCTGCACACCTTCGCGGTGAGTGTTACAGCTCATAAAAGCAGTGCAGGCCCAAAGAGCGAGCAGCAGCAAGATTTATTTCAAACAGCAAAAGAGCAAAGTCCGCCACAACTTGGAATGGGACCCCCCCAGCTGGTTGGCCCTGCAGGCGTCGTGGCCAGCTTTTATGCCCTTATTTGGCCCCGCCCACATCCTGCTGATTGGTCCATTTTACAGAGCACTAATTGGTCCATTTTACAGAGTGCTGACTGGTCCATTTTACAGAGTGCTGATTGGTCCGTTTTTAAAGAGTACTGATTGGTGCATTTACAAACCTTTAGCTAGACACAGAACCCTGACTGGTGCGTTTTTACAATACTTCAGCTAGACAGAGAAGTTCTCCAAGTTCCCACCCGATTAGCTAGACACAGTGCTGATTGGTGTGTTTACAAACCTTTAGCTAGACAGAAAAGTTCTCCAGGTCCCCACCCGACCCAGAAGCCCAGCCAGCTTCACCTCTCCACAGGACCAGAAGGGGAGCCTCAGGCGACTCCCTCTGCAAATCCGGGACTGTTTATCCCAGGCCCTCATCCTGGCTCCCTCTGTGCCTGTGTGTGGATTCCACGTGCATTTGGGGCCCGCCTTCCTCACCCAGCTTTGCAGGGTAGACTTCCCGACTTAGGGCTGGGGGTCTGTGGCCCTCCCAGAAACACAGGCCGGGCGCCCTCACTGCCCTGCTCCAGAGGCTGGAGCACATGTTTCTCTCTCCCTCCCTCCCACTCTGTCCCTCCCTGTCTCTCTCCCCACCTCCCTCTCTCCCCACTCCCCTCCCTCTTTCCCTACCCCCCCTCCCCATCTCCCTCTTGTGGGTGGCAAGCCAGCCAGGTGCCCAGGCAAGAGACCGAGGGCACAAGCTGTTTTAGTGTAATAAAATATATAAAATAACAAGAGTTATACTAGATATAGATCATAGATATTATATATAATTATTAATCATTAGTTTGTAGCAATTACTCTTTAATATTATAATAATCTTTGCTCTGCAATCATAACCTAGGAAAAACCAGTCCATACACAGATAGGAGCTGAAGGGGCACGGTAAAAAGTGACCAAAAAACGAGTGTGAGCCCTTTGTCAGGCCTGGGCAGGGCCACTAGAGGGCTCCTTGGTCTAGCGGTAAGGCCAGCGTCTGGGAAGGTACCCGTTACCAAGCGGAGCATGGTCTACAGTATCGTCAGTGCCAAAGAAAAGCACCTGCTACTTAGAGGACCAGAAAAGGCAGTCTCCCTTTCTCCATGGGAGTTTAAATAAGATTCTGGTCCACCACCTCTTGTAAAGGGCCCGCCTGCAGTTATCCCCAGGCCTAATCGTCTCCCTGTGATGCTGTGCTTTAGCGGTCACGCTCCTGTTTCACTTTTATGTTCCACTCTGTACACCTGGCTCCGCCCTCTAGATAACAGTAGCAAAATTAGTAAAAGTATCAAAGTCTTTAATCTTTCTAAAAAGAGCATTTAAAAAATGATGTAAGCTGTCCTCTCTCTCTCCGCCTCGGCTACCTAACAGGGAAGGGCCCCCTGTGCGGTGGACATGTGACTCACGTGACCTTATCAATCATTAAAGATGACTCACACTCTTTACCCTGCCTCTTTTGCTTTGTATCCAATAAATAACAGCGCAGCCAGGCATTTGGGGCCACCACCGGTCTCCGCGTCTTAGTGGTAGTGGTCCCTCGGGCCCAGCTGTCTTTTCTTATCTTTGTCTTGTGTCTTTATTTCTACAATCTCTCATCTCTACACATGGGGAGAAAAACCCACAGACCCTGTATGGCTGGCCCCTACACCTCTCTCCCCACTCTCCCCCTCTCCCTCCCTCTCCCTCCCTCTCCCTCTCTCTCCCTCTCTCTCCCACCCTCTCCCTCTCTCTCCCTCCCTCTCCCTCTCTCCCTCCCTCTCCCTCCCTCTCCCTCTCTCTCCCACCCTCTCCCTCCCTCTCCCTCTCTCTCCCACCCTCTCCCTCCCTCTCCCTCTCTCTCCCTCCCTCTCCCTCTCTCCCCCTCTCCCTCTCTCCCCCTCCCTCTTTCCCTCCCTCTCTCCCCCCTCCCTCTCTCCTCACTCCCTCCCTCCCCCCTCCCTCTGCCATCTGCATCTCTCCCCCCTCCCTCTCTCTCTCTTTTCTGCCCTTCCTTCCTGTCCTCTCCTGGGCTGGAACTGCTTGGGGGCATCCTGACCTTGTCACTGCCCTTTCCCAGGCTCTCTGGCCCCTGCCCTAGGCTCTGAGCACCCAGCCCCCATCTGTGGGCACATCCTGCCAGCTGATGCTCATGTTCCTGTCGTGTTTGGAGGGAGGTGCGGTCACTGCCTGCCTGAGTGGGTGTCATCTGAAGATGGTGTTTCTGTCTTGTGTTGTGGCTGAAACGGGTCCTCTCTGGCCTGCCTGAGAGCACTTACCACTGTGTTCCCGAGATTCTTGCAGGCCTCCCTTTCCTGGAACTGCCCGCCTTGCTCCAGGTCTGTGGGGTCCCCCAAGCCTGGGCTCCTGGCTCCCCTGCTGGGAGGGGCCTGTTCCCTTGTACCGGCTGCCATGGCCTGTGAATGTGGGGTCACCTGGCCGAACCCTCAAACCCTGCTGGGCCCAAGCACTTGCTGGGGTGAGGGCGGTGCTGGTGGTCAAGGTCCAGACAGCGGCCAGTGGTGACGCCCTCAGGCCACTCCTGGTCCCCAGCCCCTCCCCGGCCGCAGGCTGACCCGCTCCTCACTGGGGCCCCAGCTGGGGGTTCGCTGTCGGTGGGGCCCGGGGAGCCCTGCTGTGGCCGCCACTCACCAGGTAGGCGGCGAAGGCCTCGGCGTCGGCATCCACCAGCCTGGTTAGCTTGGCCGAAGCCTCGCGGAAGGGCGGGATCAGGCGCCGCATCGTCGCGTCCAGGGGCTGGAATTGGCGCCGCCCGTAGGTCATGAGGCCCACCATGGAGCCCAGCGCCGCACCCTGTGGGAGGGGTGGATGTGGGGGTCGCAGGGACCCCAGACGGCCCGGGACCACCCCCAGGAACAGCGAGGGGCCCGGGTGATCCCTGCGGGGGTCCCGACCCTGGGGGTCCCACCCGTGTGGCCCCCGCGTCTCCACCCAGGGCGGCCCCACCACGCCCTCCCCACCCCGCGCCCTCCTACCCCCCGCACTCTACACCCCCCGCACTCTACACCCCCCGCGCCCTCCTACCCCCCGCACTCTACACCCCCCGCACTCTACACCCCCCGCACTCTACACCCCCCGCACTCTACACCCCCCGCACTCTACACCCCCCGCACTCTACACCCCCCGCCCTCTACACCCCCCGCCCTCTACACCCCCCGCACTCTACACCCCCCGCACTCTACACCCCCCGCCCTCCCCACCCCGCGCCCTCCTACCCCCCGCACTCTACACCCCCCGCACTCTACACCCCCCGCACTCTACACCCCCCGCACTCTACACCCCCCGCCCTCCCCGCTCCCACCGCGCTCACCATGGCCGCAGCGGCCGCCGCCACCGAGCCGCCTCCGGGGGCCGCTGAGCGGGCACCCACCTCCCCCACGAAGGCGCGCAGGGACTTGCTGCCCAGGCCTCGCTCAGGCCCGCGCTCAGGAACCAGGTACCTGCAGGGTGGGCGCGGCTCAGCGGGTCTGGCCGGGGTTGGTGCGGGGAGCGCAGTCCTCCCGGGGCCGCCCCAGGCCCCACGCCCGCCTGCACCCACGGGGAGGTGACCACTCGGGTGAGAACCTGCGGGGACCCGGCCGGGGTCTCTGTGCCCCCCTCACCCCCCAGACCCCGGCTTGGCGCAGGCCGAGTAGGCGCCCAAAGGGAGGCGCTGGGAGGGCTCAGCCGGGTCTCCACGCAGGGACCCCAGCGCCCCGCAAGGCCCGAGTGGCAGAGCCCGGGAAGGGTGAGAAGAGGGTGGGAGGGCAGAGGCTCACTCGATGATCCGCTCCTTAGGGCTGAAGGGGCACAGGGAGTCCAGGCCCAGCCGGCTCACCACCTGGAAAAGCGGCTTGGAGTGGAAACGGCCTCGGCGCGCCTCCACCACCAGGAAAGCCTCGGAACCCGCGGGTCCCACCCTTGCGGCAGCCGCCCCCTGCCCCGAGCACACAGGCGCTTTTGCGGGGAGCAGGGCAGGGGCGTGGCTGGCACCCCCCACCCCCCACCTCTGCCCCGCCAGGAGCCCTGTGGGCCCCGCCCCAGCAGGCACCCCGTACAGGCTTCTGGAAACAGCCATCACCCTGAGTTGCCCTTGGGGAAACCGAGGCCCAGAGAAAGGAGTTGACCCCTGGGGACCCCTCAGCAAACTGCTGCTCATCCCTCGCCGCCCCCCAGCACCACTGCCCCATCGCTGACGGGGGCGGCAAGATTTTAATTCACCAAGTCTTCCATCTAACAAGTCCTTAAAAGCTGAGAAACAGCCCCAAGTCACCCACACATAAACTGGTATGCCACAAAAGTGAGTTTTACCTAAATTCAAAATAAAGTTGTGACAGTCCCATTTAAGATGAGAATTCATTCTGCGAAACCCACTCAGAACACGTTGGCTGTGCGACCCCCACCCCACCCCACAGACAGGACAGCAGCCGGGCGGGGTGGAGAGCGCCTCCCCGTGGCCATAGAACCAGCAAGCCGCAAGGCAAAGCCTCCTTCCGCAGAAAACCCCAGGAAGATGCGGGGCGTTTTAAAGGCCTGGCTAAGGTAGCAGACAGGACATCATTTGAAACCAGACATGACCAGAAAGACGAGTCCGGAAAGGCCTGCCAGCCTGGAGCTGGGTCCGCCCTGAGGGCAACTGCCCCTCTCTGGCAGCCCCTGATGAGTGGGGGAAGTCTGGGGCTTTCAGAGTGGGGTCCGACTGGAGACCCCTGGAAGGTGCCATCCCCAAGGATGAATTAGAAACAGCCACCTGCCAGAGGAAACAGTTGAGGTACTTCCCAGTCCTGCCTTCCCTTTGGGTGAAGCAGGAAAAAAAAAAAATTTCCTGGGAATTCCTAATCACAAGCCGCCCTGACAGGGCTGTAGGCCTCACCCGACACCGAATTCACTCTTGTGTGGTTCCAGAACTCCAAGCCAAAAACTCAGCTTCACGGGGTCCTGTGAGGCAGTGTCCACAAGCGCCAGCACAAACCCTCCTTGGAGGAGAAAACTTTGAACCCAGGTGTCCAAGAATTACCATAGATAAAATTCCAAAGAGCACGCACTCGCAATCAAAAATCACAGAACACAAAGCAAAGCAGCCTCACCATGACGAGGCAGCACGCAGCCACGCGCACAGCCAGACCTGTGCAGGCCGCAGGCGTGGGGCCCTTCAGGTAAAGAAGACAAAACCCCGGCCGGTCACGGTGGCTCACGCCTGTAATCCCAGCACTTTGGGAGGCCAAGGCGGGTGGATCACAAGGTCAGGAGTCCAAGACCAGCCTGGCCAAGATGGTGAAACCCCGTCTCTACTGAAAATACAAAAAATACAAAAATTAGCCAGGTGCGGTGGCACACGCCTGTCATCCCAGCTACTCGAGAGGCCGAGGCAGAGAACTGCCTCAACCCGGGAGGCGGAGGTTGCCGTGAGCCAAGATCGCACCACTGCACTCCGGCCTAGGTGACAAAGAGAGACTCCGTCTCAAAAAAAAAAAAAAAAAAAAGAAGACAAAACGCCACACTGGAAAGCAGAGGGGGCCTCACACATGACAAGGCAAGGAAATGTGGAGAAGTGACAGCTGCTGCTTAGAGACAAAGGATGACGTTGGAATGCTGTCACTGGCTCCTAAAACTCTGGAATTTCAGTAATAAACAGGTATTTATCTACCTACTCAATACTTTAAACACCTTCAAGTACTCCCCACAACGTATTAATTGCAAAAGGAAAAATAGTAACATTGCAGTGAAGGGCCCAGGAGAAAGGGGGTCGCCTTGGCCAAGTGACGGGTCCACATCGGCACCCTGAGAAAATGAGCATCGTGGGGAGTTGGCGTCTCTGAGGAGGACACAACACCATCTATGCTTTTCCTGCCAAAAATGCGTAACTGGCTGGGCGTGGTGGTGCACATCTGTCATCCCAACACTTTTGGGAGGCTGACGTGAGTGGATTGCTTGAGTCCAGGAGTTTGAGACCAGCCTGGGCAATAGAGCAAAACCCCATCTGTACAAAATTAGCCACACAGTGGTGCTTGCCTGTAATCCCGGCACTTTGGGAGGCTGAGGTGGGAAGATCACCTGAGCCCTGGAGTTTGGGGCTGCAGTGAGCTGTACTGCAGTGACTGCGCCACTGCACTCCAGCCTGGGTGACAGAGCAAGACCCTGTCTCAAAAGAAGTAATAAATTAAATTAAAATAAAAATGCACAACTACATCTGGCCACAAGCAACATCAGACTAGTCCCCACTGAGGCGCTTTTAAAAGTCTGTCCTTTGAAACTATGTCAAGGTCAGTGAAGGACAAGGAAGACAGGAACAGTTGGACGAAAGGAGAAAAGGTTGGCTCAGTGCTCTGTGTTACGTGAACTTCGTCATGGACTGGAGGAGAAATCGCTACGATGGGAATCACTGGGACACTGAAGCAACTTGATTACGGCCTGAGGATTATTAGATACTAGGATTATATCAGTGTTGAATTTCCTGATTGTGATAATTACACTGTGGTTATGTAAGAGAATGTCCCTGTTCTTAAGAAACACAGCCTTAATAAATTAGGGGTAAAAGAGCACAATGTCTTCAACCCAACTTTTAAATAGTCCAGAAAAAAATATAATGTGATTATACACAAATAAATGGGGCAAAATGCAAGCACTTGGAAAATATGGCTGGAAGGCAGGAGTGGAGGGCCACCTGTATCTTCTCTGTAAGAAATTATACAAAATGTAAAGTCACAAAAAATTTTGTTAACAGCCAGGAATACAACAGACTAGGCCACAAACGCACCAATGATTGAGGCTGGGTTTCGGAAAACCGCTGTGAATCCAGAGGAAAGGAGTGTGGCAGAGAAAGTAAAGACGGAGGCAGAGAAGACATCAAAGCTGCTGCAGCACCACAGGGTCCTACAGCTAGAGAACTAAGTAACTGGGTCAACGATCTAATAGAAGAAAATATGCCTGAGACTAAACAAGGACGGAATCCACAAGTCACAAGAGCTAAATCAGTAAAAACACAAACAGACAAAACGTCCCCAAAAAATCCAGTCAAGTGGATTGTGCTTATTGCGAAAAACACACCTAAAACAAAGTGACCTCCAGTGAAAGGACAGACCAAGGCGGACAGCGGCTCTGCAGACGTTGCCACACCCCAGCAGGACCTGAGGCCCCAGTGGAACCCAGACCCCAGGAGCCTTGAAGCCCAGGTGTCCACAAGACAAAAGGAATCACTTTCTGAAGGAGCCGCACCGTGGATGGGGATCTAAGTCCCATAGCTGAAGGCACACACATCCATAAGCTGCCAGTTCCAGGGGTGCAGGGAGCCCCGATGGAGGTGGTGAGAGGAGGTGCAGGCCCCTCCACGGGAGCATGGCCGGCCCAGGAGGCAAGACCCAGCAGAAAGGAGCAGGGTGTCCTCTCCGTGAAATTTGCACAGCTGAGCATATCATAGGTCACAAGAAAACCTCAATAAGGTTTCCAAAATAAAAAGTGAAATCTCATCTTCTGAACACAAGTCAATCAACTGAAGGAGGAGGAGGGGGAGGGAAGCTGCGCCCCAGGGCTGTGAGCTCCGCCACTGCCTCCCCACCTCCCCGCACGCCCCGTCCGACCCTTCCTCGGCAGCCCGGCCCACCAGCCTGATCCGCTGCTCCTCCTCCAGGACGAAGAGGTTCTCCTTCTCGCAGTAGAAGGCGGCCGCATCCAGCAGAGCCTTCAGGGGCACCAGGCCCACCAGCTGTGAGCCCACCACTGGGAGGCTCAGCTCCTGCCGAGGCACAGGCAGCGTCACCCCCTTGGGGGCTGGCTGGAGAACGGCCCTGGCTGGAGGATGTGGGGCCCCTGCCCTGCCCACGGGACAGATCTGCACGCCCCTCACAGCAGCAGCGGCTGCTCCCGGGCTCACCTGTGCCTCTCGGCAGGTCTCCTCGTAGACCGTGTGCAGCGCCGTGACCTCAAAGTCCAGAAGATTGGTGGACACCTGAGCCAGGTTCTTCTCATCCAGGTACCAGCCAATGCCCTGAACCTTCTTCAGACGTCCTGGCTGCAAAGGAAGAGCGTTCCCCAGCCCGGGCTAGGAAGCTCATCCTGCCTGTTCCTGCCAGTCTCTCCTGGCGCTTGCATCCCCCAGCTGGACGGGGAGGAGCCTGTGCCCGGGTGGGTGCTGTGGTTCTCCTCCGTCCCTCACTGAGCTGGCCGGGGAGGGCCAGAGAAACTTCGCTTGCCACAGGGAAACGGAGGTCCCGGCAGGCCCCGCCCAGCCCAGGCCCTGCCTCCCAGCCACGCTGTGTCCTAGATGTTGGGGGAATGCTGAGGGGTGGGGCCCTAGGCACCCCCATGCCATTCTCCCATCCCATCTGCTCCCCTGACACATCCCTCGGCCCCGCACTCGTCAGGGTGACTGAGTCCACATGGGGGGACTCGGACCTCTGCCCTTGGCTGGGAGCAGGACTTGGAGGTCCCTGTGCTTTTGTGCTGAGTCTGCAGGTCAGGAAGCCGGGTCCCAGGACCTCGGCTGTTGGTGGGACCGGGGTCTCTGAGTGGGGAACTGATGGGCAGGCGGTCCCTCCACCTCTTTCTCCAGGTATCTATACCATCTGCGCAGGGGTGACGCTCAGACCAGGTGACCACTGCTGTGCAGACGTGGAGGGAAAGGCCTGGGGGCACCTGAAGGTTTGCAGGGGTGTCGGGGCTCCCAAGGCATCTGGAGGGATGTGGGGGGCCCCTGAGGGCACCTGGGACTCCGGAAGTCGCTGTTTCCCAGCAGTATGCAAATGCTGCCACATGTTAACAAAGGGAACCCTGCCTCCTTCCATGGAAAATCCCCATGAGGCTAGAGCTCCCCAGCTTCACTCCACCCCTGACCTGCCGACCTGCGCTGTCCCCGCACGGTGTGGACACTGAGGCTGGGCCAGTCTGCAGGTGGGAGGCCGAACCCTGTCCGGCCGGTGCCCCATCCACCACCGACTGCCCCGCCTGAGGCTCTCAGCCTCTGACCCTTTCCCGAGGGGCTGGGTGGGGCTCCATGGGGTCAGTGAACGGGGTCACCTGGTCCTTCCCGCGGCCTTGCTCTCGCAGGTTGAGCGCGATGCGGTGGGCTTGCTCCTTTGTGCTGAGTAGGTTGATGTTAAAAGCAATGAGGAACTTCCTCGCCCCCGTGGCCGTGGCCCCCCAGCTGGGGACAAAGGAGCTGGGGCCGAAGTCGGGTGCCCACTCGGCCTGCTGGAGCTGTGGGCAAGTTTACTCTGGGGTGAGACATCCCCCACAGGAGGGAGCAGACCCGCCGGGGTCCCGGGAAGGAGGGGCCCAGCCCAGCCGCCCCAGCCAGGACAAAGGGGCAGGTCCACCTCCTTCCCAGGCCCGACCACCCGCCACCCGGCGTGGGGGCACCTTCTTAGGGAGGGCCTCGTACTCCCCGGCCCGGATGGCCGGCAGGGTCCGGCGACTGTCCATCCTGGCCGCCTCGCCGTACAGGTACACTGCAGGAGAGTCCGGCGGTCAGGCCTGGACTGGCAGGGGGTCCAGGACTCAGTTCCTGGAGGACCCAGGTGGAGGGGCTCCCTCCAGCCTAACCCAGGAACGGGCCCCTACTGCACCCTCTCCCGGGGAGTGCCCGTTCTCCGCCTTGGATGGATGCGGGTGGTCCCAGTGGACCCTCAGTGTGGGCCAGCACCCCCGCCCACCCCCTCCTCAGAGGGCCCTGAAAAGGCGAATTGCAGGGTTAGGATGGAACACGTGGGACATGCTAACGGCAGGACGTTCATGCTTCTGTTTTCTTTGTATGTATGTAAACAGAACCGCAAGCAACCACATAAATATAACGACAGAGAAAAGGAAAAACTCATGAACCTGCACACCAGTGTGACTGTGACGCAGGCCCTGCATTGGAATTTCCTTCAGGGGGGACTGGTGTGACCGTGACGGGGGTTGCGTGTGCCCTGCACGCCGGCGTGACCATCACGGGGGTTATGTGTGCCTTGCACGCCGGCGTGACTGTGACCTACGTCCCTGCCTCGGGATTTCTTTCCAGGAGTGCTGGGTTGGTGCAGCCTGAGCCCCGGGAGCGCTGGGTTGGTGCAGCCTGAGCCCCGGGAGCGCTGGGTTGGTGCAGCCTGAGTCCCGGGAGCGCTGGGTTGGTGCAGCCTGAGCCCCGGGAGCGCTGGGTTGGTGCAGCCTGAGCCCCGGGAGTGCTGGGTTGGTGCAGCCTGAGCCCCGGGAGCGCTGGGTTGGTGCAGCCTGAGCACCAGGGGTGGGTGTGCACTTTGTCCCGTTTGTCTCTGTTTGTTTCGTATCATTTTCTTGATTTAGTTAATTTCCCAAAGTGAAATTATTCTACTCTAGAAGGCGTGGACTTTAAGGCTTTTGGTTGGCCTGTCCAGCTGCTCTGCGGTGCAGTCTGAGGCGGCCCCGGGTCTGCACGGCCGCAGGCGAGGCTGCGTTTATTTCAGTATTGAGGGAGCTGTGCTTCTGCATGTTGGCTTTTTGGAACACGCTGCCCTTGCAAGAGCAGTCAAGGGCAGAGAATTGCAGGATACAGAAGGAGCCAGTAACCCACACCAATGAGATAGGAGCGGAGCGAGGGGGGCGGGGAGGGCACGCTCACCTGGCACGTCCAGCTCCTCTGCCAGCCGCTGGCCAAAGGCCTGGGCGCAGAGCACACACTGGTCCATGCTGACGCCCCTCACGGGGATGAAGGGGCAGACGTCTAGGGCTCCCATGCGGGGGTGCTCCCCTGCAGAGAGATGGCGAGGCCGGGCAGGAGGCCAGACGTGGGAGCGGGTGGGAACTCCACGGGGTTCTCGGACCCTCTGTCCTCTCCGGCCTGGGCAGCCCCCCAGTCCACACACCCAGCGAGCTGCTCACACTGACCACAGGGAGGAGGCCGGCCCTGGGCACTCCCAGCCCTGCCCCAGTGGCAGCACCAGCCCCTCCCAGGACAACAGAAGTTCCTGCACCGTCCTCCCAGCCAGCGCCAGCGTGGGGAGGTCATTCAGCCCAGGAGCAGTGGCCTGAGCGGGTGGTCTGGCATCTCTGGGATAAACCTGTCTCTCTCCTAACACTCACAAAAATAACTTTCCAAGGGCTGCAAAGCTCAGCTCTCAGGCAGCCCTGGCCAGGTCAAGAGGGGGCGCTCGAGGCTGGGTTCCGGCCACCCCAACCCCCTCCCCTGAAGCCGAGAATCCACACTGCGTTTCCAGAGCATTCTTCTCACTAGCTGAGTCCCTCGCTGTGGCTACACCAAGCCGTGGGTGGGCGCCCACCCCAGGGGACGCCAGCCTCCCCCGCCTTTGCCGCCACTGCCCAGGGCTGGTCCCTTAGAGATAAGCTTCTCGTCCGTCCTCCCCTTGGGATCACTGTGAATCCCTGGCCTCTCATGAGTAACCCACGGCCCAGCCCCTGGCCAGTGCCCGTGTGTCCACACACCTTTGGCCCTGCCCGCCCACCGAGGTGTTTGGCTTGTGGGCTGTTGACAGGTCAGCTTCCGGGCAGCCCTTCCCCCACCAGTGCCTGCTCCAAGACTGGCTCTCAGCCCCCTTGACGTGTGGGCAGGTGGAGGGGGCCCACAAACCTTCCCTGGCGTGGCCCCCTCCCCCCACCCAGCCATGGAGGTGGCCTGGTGCTGTGGGAGCGTGGTGACCTGGGGGTCCCCCAGAGCACAGCCCTGCAGGCAGGCTGGGGGCCGTGACCCCCACACTCCAGGGTCCTCCTAGGAGAGCCAGAGCCAGCCCCACTGGACCCCACGTTCCAAGCCTGGGCCCCGGGCCTACCCCCTCTCCCAGGACACCAGGACAGGGCTCAGCCCCGACATTCCGAGACATGGCAGCCACAGGAGAGCCCAGAGACCTCACCTTGGTGCCTGCTCATGTCAATAAGTCGGGAAGCTACCCGGGCAGCGTTGAGGGCCCCCTCCACCACGCACTCCGGCGGCCCCACGAAGGTGTACACGGTGCGGTTGGCGGAAGGGCCTGCGTCCACATCCAGCAGCACACAGCCTGGGGTCTGTGTGATGGCTCCAGAGATGGCGTCGATCACCTGGGACACAGGCCCGGCCCCCGCACCTCAGTCTCCCCGTTTGAAAGAAGGAAAAGGAGCTTGGAGGTGGCTGCACCCCGAGACACAGATGGGGCTGAGGCGGCGCGCCAAGCCTTTGGGGGTGGCTGCACCCCGAGACACAGATGGGGGCTGAGGAGGTGGGCCAAGCCTTTGGGGCTCTCCGACAAGCTGAGCTCCCACCGAAAGGCCTGCACACAGCAGCCGCCCGGGAACCCTCACAGCAGCCACAGTCACTCCGGCCCAAGCACGGTCCTCACAAGGGGCTGCAGGCAGTGCCTCCAGGACAGACTCATGGGCTCTGCCCGGACGGACAGATGCCGGAGATGTGGCCGGGGATCCAAGAAGGTGACCACAGGCGCAGGTCACAGAGGGGCCAGGACCCCCACCCCCGAGCAGGGGAGGGACACATCACCAGCATGGGGGAGGGGCCTGAAGGGCCTGGAATCTTCTGGGTGGCAGGACTGCTGGGAGCAGGGGCTTAGCCCCAAATCTTGCCCTGTCCCAGGGCCTTGGTGCTGGCTGGAATCCCGGCATGACGAGGCCTCCCTGCACCCCTGCCAGTGACCCCCGTAGCCCGGTGCTGCCCTCTGGGAGGCCTTCCAGGTGGCCCTTGGGGCCTGCGTTTGTTCCTGGAGGAGCCTGGACCTCAGGGCTGTGGACGGCGAGAGGCCAGACCTGGGGGCCTGCTGCCCCCTCTGTGCCTACTTCGTTTTGGGTCTAGTGAGGATGGTGGCTGCAGGGTGGCGGCTCAGCAAGCTAACTCCAGTGGAGATGGAGCGGTGGCGGTGGGGACCAGGCTGGGCAACCTCGTGTGACCTCACGCAGCCCTTTCGGTCAGTGGCAGGAGCCCCATTTTCAGGGGGGAGCACCAAGGCCCTTTGAGGCCCAGAGGTCTGCCCAGCCCCCCACCGAAAGCACCCCAAAGGCCCCTGAAGCCACAGCCAAGCCTCAGCCCTCACAAGCACTAGTCGTGTTCCACCCACCCCGGGTCTGGCACTCCCGAGGTCCCCGAGCCACGGGATGTCCTTGGGGCCCATGGGCAGCGGCTCCTCCCATCCTGGGAAGATGACCCCGGACACCAAGCCCACCACCTCCTCCATGGCCTGGGCCTCAGCCACTCAAGCTGCCCCATCAGCCCTGGATGCTTGACCAGCTCCTCGGGGCCTCACCTCCTGGTTCTTCCCCTCCGAAAAGTTGGGGACGCATTCCACCAGCTGGGACATGGCCAGCACCTTGATCCGGATGCTCCTCTCTGGGCAGATGGAAGGACAGGGCCAGTGCTCCACAGCCGCCACCAGGGCCTTTATAGGCTCACCAGCAGCACCTCCCCACCGGCTTCTCATTAACCAGCAAGGCACAAGGAGCACTGGGGCCACGGTCCCTGTGCAGGCGCGGAGTGGGGCGCTGCAGAGCCACCCCGGGTGCTGTTGACCCAGAGGGGATGGCTCCACTCAGCCAGTGTGGGTTCCCGGAAAGAAGCGCATACCGGGGTGAAGGGGCGTGTGCTGAGGACCCCCAGGAGCATCAGGCCAGCCTGGCTGGAATCCCATCGTGATGAGGCCTCTCTGTGCCCCTGCGGGTGACCCCTGTGACCCCGTACTGCCTTCTGGGAGGCCTTCCAGGCAGCCCATGGGGCCTGTGTTTGTTCCTGGAGGAGCCTGGACCCCCAGGCTTGTGGAGGGCGAGAGGCCAGTGTGAGGCCCTGGCTCACAGCAGCCAACTGAGATCAGCTCAGCTCAGACAGGAGAGTGCAGACGAGCACACGTTTGAGAGTGAGTGAAGATACACGTGAGCGCAGGACAGGGGAGCACGTGAGAGAGTGAGCGAGGATACACATGAGCGTGGGGCAGGGGAGCACGCGTGAGAGAGTGAGTGAGGACACACGTGAGCGCAGGGCAGGGGAACACGTGTGAGAGTTAGCGTGGATACATGTGAGCGCAGGGCAGGGGAACACGTGTGAGAGAGTGAGGATACATGTGAGTGCGGGGCAGGGGAACACATATGTGAGAGTGCAGATACACGTGAGCGCAGGCCAGGGGAGCACGTGTGAGAGTGAGCGAGGATACACGTGAGCGTGGGGCAGGGGAGCA
This sequence comes from Nomascus leucogenys, assembly GCF_006542625.1. Lineage (NCBI taxonomy): Eukaryota > Metazoa > Chordata > Mammalia > Primates > Hylobatidae > Nomascus > Nomascus leucogenys. The sequence continues at coordinate 31,013,639 of NC_044405.1, forward strand.
CGCATGTGAGAGTGCAGATACATGTGAGCGCAGGACAGGGGAGCACGTGAGAGAGTGAGCGAGGATACACATGAGTGTGGGGTAGGGAAGCACGCGTGTGAGAGTGCAGATACACGTGAGCATGGGGCAGGGGAAGCAAGCATGTGAGAGTGAGTGCAGATACATGTGAGCGCAGGGCAGGGGAACACGCATGTGAGAGTACAGATACACACGAGACGGGCATGTGTGATATGGGGGAAGGCAGGTGAGAGAGGCCCCAGCTCTCCCCAGCTGCTGCTCCCCTGACTGGAGGCTGCCCATGAAGTCAGCAGCACCAGGACTGTGCTCAGAAGGGACAACTCCTGTCTCCACATTCAGCCGCTGCCCACTTGCAGTGCTTTTATCATTTTCTCTTTTTTTTTTGAGACAAAGTCTCACTCTGTCACCCAGGCTGGAGTGCAGCGGCACAATCATGGCATCCTGCAGCCTTGGCCCCTGGGCTCAAGAGATCCTTTCACCTCAGCCTCCTGAGCAGCTGGGCCACAGGCACACACCACTACACTGGCTAATTTTTCAATTTTTGGTAGACATGGTGATATGGTTTGCTGTGTCCCCACCCAAATCTCATCTTGAATTATAGCTCCCATAATCCCCACGTCATGGGAGGGACCCGGTGGGAGGTCACTGAATCACGGGGGCGGCTTTTTCCGGTGCTGTTCTTGTGATAGTGAATAGTCTCACAAGATCCGATGGTTTTATAAAGGGCAGTTCCCCTGCACACGCCCTCTTGTAAGACTTTGCTCCTCTTTCACCTTCCACCATGATTGTGAGGCCTCCCCAGCCATGTGGAACTGTTGAGTCCATTAAACTTCTTTTTGTTTAAAAATTACTCAGTCTTGCGTATGTCTTTATTAGCAGCATGAGAACAGACGAATACATATGAGGTCTCACCACGTTGCCCAGGCTGGTCTCAAACTCCTGGGCTCAAGCGATCCTCCTGCCTTGGCCTCCCAAAGTGCTGGGATTACAGGCATGAGCCACCCACTTGAAGTTCTTAATGGAACCCCAGCCATGCGGGCCTTAGGGAGCCCACCTCTGTGGCTACTCAGGGGGACTGGGATGAGAGAGGAGCCAGGTAAGCCCAGAAACCTTCAGAGGCTGGGAGCACACAGAGTTCCCCAGCTAGGGCTTCATGTCTGGAGGCCAGGAGGGGAGGATGGGGTCAGGGCTCTGTGGAGGCCAGGAGGGGAGGATGGGGTCAGGGATCCATGTCTGGAGGCCAGGAGGGGAGGATGGGGTCAGGGATCCATGTCTGGAGGCCAGGAGGGGAGGATGAGGTCTGTTGAGGGCCGCACTGCCTCCCCCTGAGAAACCATCTCCTGAAGACCTGACCCCCAGCACGGCAGACTGGATTGGATGTGGAGATGGGCAGGGCGGTGAGAAGAGGGAGAGACACCAGGGATGCACTCAGAGAAAAGGCCAGGAGGACAAGGCAGGGAGGCGGCCGCCTGCAAGCCAAGCAGAGAGACCTCAGACAAACAGAATCTGCAGAAGCTGAGAGGCCTCAGACAAACAGAATCTGCAGACACTTTGATCTTGTACTCTGGGCCTTCAGGACTGCGACAGAATAAATTTCTGTGGTTTAAGCTGCTGGGTCTGCGGTACTTTGTGACGGCAGCCACACACATCCAGGGTCCCCAGGTGCAGGGCACTGGAACATGCTGGCTGTGAGGGTTGCCCACACTGGGCTGGCACCTTCATCCTCGCACCACAGCAGAGTGACCGGAACCATACACTCATGACCCAGGACAGCGCCAAGGCCAAGACCTGGCCCTGTCCTCCAGCCCAACAAATCACCTGTCAGGAGAGAGGGTTGGGGCGGGAGGCCCCGGCAGGAGCTGCATGCATTTCCTACCCAGCTACTGCTGGGCCAGGGCTTGGCTACAGCTGAGAACACGACGGGGAACGGGGCTGGTTGTGACGCCGGCGCTGGTTCTCGGGGGCAGCGCTGAGACATTAGAAATGCTGGCAGGTGCTGTAAATAGCTCCTGAATCGGGCACCCTAAGGGACCCCACTCACAGGAGAAAGAATCTCAGCTATGCCCACACCAGGGTTTCCACCATCTCTCCCCAATGACAGGCCCAGGGCTCCTGATTCCAGGGCCAGGCAGGCCATACACTTTTCTAACCCAGAGTATGAGACAAACATCGTGTGCCCGTAAGTAAATGACTGAATACGGAAGCTGCGTGCCGAAGAATCCGAGTTCACTTGGGCTGGTGCCCACCCCCATCCCAGGAGGCGGAAATCATCCCCTAGAAGCTCACTGCCCTCCTGTCTACAGATGGGAGAGCTGGTGCCCAGGGCCCGGGTGCTGCCCCAGGAGACATGGCCACGCCAGACACTTCAGGGCCACCCTCCTCACCCTGTTCCCATTTCTCCTCATTTAAATAGCACAGTAAGAAAACGTGCAGGAATGGGCTTCACCCTCTCTGCAAGGGAGCCCTCCTGAAAGTTCCACATGCACCTGCAACTTAGGGGCCTAGGGGGTGGCACTGCCAGGGTGGAGGTCCAGCCTCTGACGACATGGCCCCCCCAGGCTGGCCCAGCACAGTGGACACCTTGGGCCCCACTATATGGACAGAGGGTGAGCCATGGGCACCGCCCCAGCCAAAGCCCCCAGGGGCCACTCCAAGCCAAGCCCAAGAGCCTGGAAGACACCAAGGCTGTTTGGGGGACCCATGGCCAGAGGCTGAGAACCCCATTCTTCTAGAGACCCAGAGCGCAGGGGCTGAATGCCACCTGCCCACCAGGCTGTTCCTGTAAAACTCACGTGGTTTTTGTTTTCTGGTTTATGATGCTTTGACCTCTCAGGGGCCTTACTGGCCGGCTGGAGACTGCCCTCCCAGGGCAGTTTCCTAGAGACAGCAAAGGGCGCCTGCAAACAGAGCTCCCCTTTTATGCATAAGCCAACCCACCTGGAGCCTGTAAACCCAACCCCCCTTATCTGACTCACTCACCAAACCCATGTTCCTCTGCCCTCAATCACCCTGGGGCAGGATGGTGGTCAACTAGACACCACCCCATAGCCCCGAGCCCAGGGAAATTAACCTGTCCAATCCTAAACTTGCTCCTTCGTGCCTACCCTCCCTGGCCTCTCTTCCCAGGGAGACCCCCCTAAAGCCTCTGGCCATGCTCCCCTCTCGCCTTCTGCGTCCTGTTGCCGCGGCGCCCCCCGCGGTGGCCCTGTGTGGCAGGGTATGTGCCCTCCTGTGGTTTAAGCAGCTGGGTCTGCAGTACTTTGTGACACACTCTCCTTTAAAGTCAGGGGTCCTGTGTCTGTATCCCACCACATCCAACTGAAATAAATCCTGGTGCGTTTCATCACAGCCCTTCCTATCCCAGGCTTGCTGGAAGTATCCACTCGCTGGCACCGAGGGGAAGGGGGCATGGACCACCTGGCCGAGACTATGTGGCTGCAGCCCTAGGCCTGGGACCCAAAGCTCCTGGCCCAGCCACATAGCCAGCCCAGTGCCAGTGTGGCCACAGGTGACCCTCAAAGGTAAGGCCAGAAATCAGCACCCAGCCAGAGCTTCCCAGGCCAGCGGGCCCCTCGTCTGCCCGGCATGAGGTTGGGCCCCCGCCCCAGGATCCAGCCCATCTGCACCTGGGAGCTGAATGTTGTAGCGACCAGCCAGAGTGGGGTCCCCAGCAGTCTCCATCGAGCTCTGAACTGTTAATGTGTGACAGCCCTGCCATCCCAGCCACTATTGCTGAGACAGTGTGAGGACCAGGCTGAGCATGCTGGCTTGTGCGGCATGAGCCAAAACTCCCCTGAGACACGGTAAATGCCCCTCGTTCCAGAGCACTTTGGAACTGGGTATCTCCTCAGCCCCAAGGTCCCGCCAATTCACTAAGGGCCCGTCTTCTCGCTGTTCTGGCCTCCTGCAGGGAGATGACCCAGGGGGAGGAGAATTGATGGGTAAGCTCCCCAGCTCCCCGCTCCAGGATGGTGCAAGGTGCACCTGACATGGTCTCCAGAGCTCCCTGGTGCTCGCCCACCCCCAACACCCCTATGGTCTCCGGGGCTCCCCGGCGCTCACCCACCTCCGGCACCCCTATGGTCTCGGGGCTGCCTGGTGCTCGCCCACCCCCGGCACCCCCACGGTCTCGGGGCTCCCCTGTCCTCGCCCACCCCCAGCACCCCCACGGTCTCCGGGCTCCCAGGCGCTCTCCCGCCTGCGTTGCCACTGCTCAGTCCTAAGGCCCAGGTTCACTGTAACGCAGCTGTTGCCGTTTAGAATTCTTCGCTTTTGAACAAGGGGCTGCGTTCCCATTTTGCCTGCAGGGGTGCGCAACCATCTGCCAGAACCAAGTCCTTGCCCCAGCTCGGCATTCGGGGAAACCCAAACTGGGACAGGACTCGCCGTCCCGGGCGGGAAAGCGCGTGGGCGCGGAGGCCCGGGGGGAGGAGTAGGTGGGGGAGGCGGAGGGGGGAGGGGTTAGGGTCCTTCCTGGCTTCCCTCCATGAGCACCGAGCGGCGCTTCCTGCAGGCGGAGCAGCGGCCGAGACGCCCTCCACGCCCTCAAAGAGCCAGAGGTAAAGGCAGACAAGCAAACGGATGATTTTAATGGGGAGTGACAAGCACTCCGCAGGTGCGGGCAGCGGCGGGCTGCGGTCGGGGCCCAGCACGGGTGGGAGAGGGGCCTTCTCTGGCCTCGCGCGCGGGCGGCGCGGCCCTTTCCCCTCCGGGAAGGCGCGCAGGAGGCACCGCGGCCCCGGGTTGGACCAAACGCGTTTACTGCAGGCAAGGCGGCGGGCGCGGGGCGGCTCACCAGGCGAAGAGCGGCTTGCTGTCCTCCTTGGAGAGCTCGCACAGGCAGTTGAGCAGCAGCAGCGAGTCGCCCAGGAACTTGGGGGGCACCACGTCGATGACCAGCTTGCGCAGCGCGGCCGGGCTGCTGTGCAGGGGGTTGGCGCGCAGGTCGGGCCGCTGCTTCAGGATTCCGTAGGTGTTGATGAGGAACTCGCTGAACGCCGGGTGCACGTCGCGGCTGTAGCCCAGCTTCTCCAGGCGCGCGCTCAGGCCCAGGTAGCGCTGCGTCAGCTGGCGCAGCTTCTTCTCGTCCACGGAGCCGTCCAGGGACTTGGAGGTCTGCGGGCGCAGCGCATGGATTGGGGGGACCTCGGGGCCCTCGGACGGGGACTTCCAGGCCCAGGGCCGACCCCTGCGCCGCCCGCCTGGGTCCCCGGGGTCCCCTCCTGCGGACAGTGCCCGACCAGGAGCCCAGATCTGGGGACCTCACAGGGACGGACCGAGCGCCCCGCACCCTCCTGGCTGCGCCGCCCGCCTGGGTCCCCGGGGTCCCCTCCTGCGGACAGTGCCTGACCAGGAGCCCAGATCTGGGGACCTCACAGGGACGGACCGAGCGCCCCGCACCCTCCTGGCCGCGCCCTCCCCGCGGGGCGCACCTGCTTGATCTTCTCGGGGATGTTTGCCACCGTGAAGCCGTAGAGCCGCGTCACGCCCGGGAACACGTAGGCCAGGATGCGGCGGTCCAGCTGGAAGGCGATCTCGCCCACCACGCGCGCGTCCTTCTCGGCGCCCGCAAAGCTCTGGATTTCTGGGGGAGGGAAGGCCGGGGACAAGGTCAGGGAAGCGCGAGGATCCACTGCCCTCGAGGGTGCCCTCGGCCACGTGGGGGGCGGCTCCTCCACCCCCCTCCCCCCACCTGCCGCCACCCCCCACTGTCTGGCAAATAGAATCTGAAAGAAAAGGAGCTTCTTAAAGTGCCAAAGGACAAGACAGCCTTCCCTTCGCCCTGTCCTCGGCTCCCTTCTGTCCCTTTGCGATGAGGTAAACCTTTTAATCTCGGGGTTGGGGACTGGTCCCCTGTCACGGGGGAGTCTGCCCCAGCGTGGGAGCCTGCCCCAGCGTCGGCCCCTGCGAGGACAGAAGAACTTGGCCCTGGAGGTGTGAGTTGGGACGGGTCCCCTCCAGCGAGGACGCCTGTGGAACAGGGCCGGTCGGCTTGGCTGGGAGGGGGGAGAGTCCTTCTGTCTTGGCAACCTCTGGGCATCAAAGGCTGCTTTAATGTTTATTCAATAAAACTGCTTCATTCTTTCCTACCTCTGAGAAGAGGATCGCTGGATTGGCAGGATTTTTTTTTTTTTTTTTTTTTTTTTTTAGACAGAGCCTCACTCTGTCATCCAGGCTGGAGTGCAGTGGCGCCATCTCCACTCACCACAATCTCCACTCACCGCAACCTCCGCCTTGCCGGCTCAAGCGATTCTTCTGCCTCCGCCTCCAGAGTAGTGGGATTACAGCCGCGTGCCACCACACCCAGCTAAGTTTTTGTATTTTTAGTAGAGGTGGGGTTTCACCGTGTTGGCCAGGCTGGTCTCGAACTGCTGACCTCAGGTGATCTGCCCGCCTCCGCCTCCCATAGTGCTGGGATTACAGGCGTGAGCCACCGCGCCTGGCCCAGGACATTCTATTTTAATTAATTCCTCAACATTACTTAGGAGACTCCAGTGCTCCCACAAAACCTGCTTCCGAACCCCCCTCCCCAGGACAGCCTCTGATGGCATCCGAGTCCATAACAGCACATGACCTTGTCCATCTTTTTCCTGGAGGATGGGAAACAGTATCTCATTTGCATTTCACTAACTAGTGAAATGCTAGTGATCTGAGCATCTTTTCATGTGCTTATTGGCCATTTATATACTGTATCTTCTTTGGAGAAATATCTATTCAGGTCCTATAGTGATTTTTCATTGGATTGTTTGTCTTCTTACTGTTGAATTGTCAGAGTTATTAAATATTCTGCATACTAGTCCCATTTCAAATGCACAATTTACAAATGTTTTCTCCCATTCTCCTTGTTGGCTTTTCATTTTTTCGATACTGTCCTTTGAAGCACAAAAGTTTGTTTTTTTGTTTTGTTTTACTTTTGATGACGTCCAATTTGTCTGTTTCTCTCTTTTGCTCATGCTTTTGATGTGATCTCTAAGAATCCACTGTCAAACCCAAGGTCACGAAGATTTACCCCTATGGCTTTTCTACGAGTTTTCTGGCCTCAGCTCTTTGAGACCTCTTAGGTCTTTGATCCATTTTGAGTTAATCCGTGTATGTGGTGTGGAGTAAGGCCCAGCTTCATTCCTTGGCATGTGGATACCTCTTTGTTCCAGCACCACTTGTTAAACAGTATTCTGTCCCTACTGAATTGTCTTGGCACTCTTGTTGAAAACCGTCTATGTACAGGTTTATTTCTGACCTTCCCATTCCATTGCATTGATCTGTATGTCCATCCTTATGGCAGTACCACAGTCTTAACTGTAAGTTTTATAGTCAATTTTGAAACTGGGAAGTATGAGTCCTTCCATGTTCTCCTTTTTCAAGATCATTTTACCTATTCTGGTTCCTTACACTTATATATGAATTTAAGTTTCTGCTTGTCAATTTCTGTGAAGAAGCCACTGGGATTCTGATTGAGATTGCATGAATCTGTGGATCCAATGTAATCCGTATCAAAATTATTGATTATTAAAAAATATAATTGGGATTGCATGAATCTGTAGATCCAATGTAATCCATATCAAAATTATTGATTATTAAACAATATAAAGTCTTCTAATCTGTGAACACAAGTTTGTTTGTTTGTTTGAAGAAAGGGTCTCGCTCTGTCACCCAAGCTGGAGTGCAGTGGCACGACCTCAGCTCACTGCAACCTTTACCTTCTGGGCTCAAGTGATCCTCCCACCTCAGCCTCCTGAATAGCTGGGACTACAGGCATGCACCACCACGCCCAGCTAACTTGGGGGTGGGGGGTTGGTAGAGATGGGGTTTCGCCCCAGTGCTCAGGCTGGTCTTGAACTCCTGGGCTCAAGAAATCTGCTCATCTCAGCCTTCCAAAATGTTGGGACTACAGGTGTGAGCTGCCGTGCCTGGTCATTTATGTCTTCTTTCATTCCTTTCAATAATGTTTGTAGTTTTCAGTATATTTCTTTCCCAGTCACTTTTCAAGACTGCAGAAGAGGTACGTCAACACACTACACAGAAGTGTGTTAGGCCAATGAGGGGCGTGGAGGAGCAGGTGTAATCTCCTCCTTCTGTATCAATGTATTTCTCTCATCAAGAATCAAGCTCTTGGCCAGATGCGGTGGCTCACACCTGTAATCCCAGCACTTTGGGAGGCCGAGGCGGGTGGAACACGAGGTCAGGAGTTCGAGAGCAGCTTGGCAAACATGGTGAAACCCCGTCTCTACTAAAAATACAAAAATCAGCCAGGCGTGGTGGCAGGCGCCTGTAATCCCAGCTACTCAGGAGGACGAGGCAGGAGAATGGCTTGAACCTGGGAGGTGGAGGTTGCAGTGAGCCGAGATTGCGCCACTGCACTCCAGCCTGGGCGACAGAGCGAGACTCCGTCTCAAGAAAAAAAAAAAAAAAAAAAGAATCAAGCTCTTTCTCCCATCCCCCCACCAAGGCAAAAATGAGGTAGAAGAAACATGCTATGGATTAATAGATGAGAAATGATTCTAGTATAGGTGCTAGAAATGATTTCTAGTCCATCCTGGGCTCTGTAAGATCCAGCCAAAAACCTATTTTTCAAAGAAAAAAGGCCATACATTGATAAACCTCTAGCCAGACTTAGGGGAAAAAAGAAAGAAGACAAAAATTACCACTAACAGAAATTAGAGATGCCACTAGCACAGATTCCACAGACATAAAAAGGATAATAAAGAAGTATTAGGAATGACTTTACGCCAATAAATTTGACAACCTAGATGAAATTGACCAATTCCTTAAAGACACAAACTACCAAAGTTCACTCAAGAAGAAATAGATACTCTGAATAGCCTTATATCTGATAACCTTACAGGTCACACTTGACAGTTTAAAAGTAAACAGACTTCCAGACTGGCCTGCTTGGGAAGGTCTTGTGATCAATGGTCCCTATGTAAAGAATCTTACCATGATTTCCTCAGATTGCTGATGTGCTGATTAATGCACTGAAAAGATGCCGATTTATTCCTGAATCATAAAGGTTAGCTGTCTTGCACAGAGATGTGTTGGCCTGTATGTTGTCATCTGTAGCCAATGCTTGTAACCTCTGTGTTGTACCCTCCAAAGAAAAGGACAACATGAGTATGAGGAGTCCTTTGCCTCCTCCTAGCCTCTCCTGTAGAAGTGTGAGGAGTCCTTTGCCTCCTCCTAGCCTCTCCTGTAGAAGCCTTCTGACTTAGACTCCAGAACACTCTCAACTTTGTTGGTGTGTTTCCCTGGGTTGATCCTCACATTTGGCTTCCAATAAACCTTTATCAAATTATTTATCTCGACAGCCTTAATTTCAGTTACATTATCAATAAAATGGAATTTGAAGGGGAAAATGTTCCTACAGAGACCATTCAAGGCTCAGGTAGTCTCAGCGGTGAATTCTACCACTTAAGGAATAAATAACACCAATTCGACACAAACTCTTCTAGATAAAGAGGAGGGAAGACCACAAAACAATGAGAAAACAAACTACAAAATGGCAGGAGTAAATCCTTATCAATAATAACTTTGAATGTAAATAGGCAGGTGCAGTAGCTCATGCCTGCAATCCCAGTACTTTGGGAGGCTGAGGCGGGCGGATCACTTGAGGTCAGGAGTTCGAGACCAGCCTGGTCAACATGGCAAAACCCCATCTCTACTAAAAATACAAAGATTAGCTGGGCGTGGTGGCACGCGCCTATAACCCCAGCTACTCATGTGGCTGAGGCCTGAGAATCACTTGAACCCAGGAGGCGGAGGTTGCAGTGAGCCGAGATTGCACCACTGCACTCCAGCCTGGGCATCAAAGTGAGACCCTGTCTCAAAAAAAAAAAAAAAATTACAGCACAGTCAAATCAATGAATGATGGTGTGTGAGTTTGGTCAAAAACAACCAAGAAACTTTGAATGTAAATACACTAAACTCTCCAATCAAAAGACAGAGGAGTGGCTGAATGGATTAAAAAAAAAAAAACACAACGCAACCATCTGTTGCCTACAAGAAACACACGTTGCCTATAAAGACACACATAGACTGAAAGTAAAGAGATAGAAAAAGATATTCCATGCAAATGAGAACCAAAAAAGAGCAGTAGCAGCCATAGTTATATCAAAGTGGATTTCAAGACAAAAACTATAACAAAAGACAAAGAAGGTCGTTATATAATGATAAAGGGGTCAATTCAGCAAGAGGAGAAAACAGTTATATGTGCACCCAACACTGGAGCACCTGGATATGTAAAGCAAATATTACTAGAGCTAAATCAAGAGACAGACCCCAATACAATAGTAACTGGAGACTTCAATACCCATTTTCACCCTTGGACAGATCTTTAAGACAGAAAATCAAAGAAATATCAGACTTAATCTATACTATAGGCCAAATGAATATAATAGATATTTACAGAACATTTCATCCAACAGGTGCAGAATACACATGCTTCTCATTAGCACATGGATCATTCTCAAGGATAGACCATATGTTAGGCTGCAAAACAAGTCTTTAGAGATCAAAAAATTGAAATTATATCAAGAATCTTCTCCGACCATAATGCAATAAAATGAAATCAATAACAAAAGGAATTTTGGAAACTATACCAACACATAGAAATTAAACAATACGCTCCTGAATGGCCAGTGCATCAATGAAGAAATTAAGAAGGAAATTTTAAAATGTCTTGAAACAAATGATAATGGAAACACAACACACCAAAACCTAGTATGTACTAGATACAGCAAAAGCCACACTAAGAGCTCTAGCTATAAGTGCTAAGAGTTTATAAACACAACACACCAAAACCTAGCATGTACTAGATACAGCAAAAGCCATATTAAGAGCATAAGTGCTAAGAGTTTATAGCTATAAGTGCCTACATCAAAAAAGCAGAAAAACTTCAAATAAACAAGCCAATGATTCATCTTACAGAGCTAGAAATGCAAGAGCAAACCAAATCCAAAATTAGAAGAAAAATAATTAAGATCAGAGCAGAAATAAATGCAATTTAAATGAAGAAAACAATACAAAAGATCAATGTAACACAAAATTGGTTATTTGAAAAGATAAATAAAATTGACAGGCCAGGCATGGTGGCTCATGCCTGTAATCCCAGCACTTTGGGAGGCCAAGGCAGGCAAATTGCTTCAGCCCGGGAGTTCAAGACCAGCCTGGGCATCGTAGCAAAATCCCATCTCTACAATAACAAAAACACAAAAACCAAAAAATTAGCCAGGCCTGGTGGCATACACATGTAGTCCCAGATACGTGGGAGGCTGCGGTGGGAGGCTGGCCTGAGCCTCAGGTGGATATCTACATGCAAAGCTCACACCATATATGAAAATTAACTTGGAATTGATCAGAGACCTACATGTAAAACCTAAACTATAAAGCTTCTAGAACAACACATAGGAGAGAATCTGTGTGACCTTGGGCTTGGCAAAGATTTCTTAAACCAAACATAAAAAGCATAAAATACAAAAGAAAAATCAATAAATTGGACATCATCAAATTAAACAGTTTTGCTCATCAAAAAACATTATTATGAAAATGAAAAACCATGAAGTGGGAGACTATATCTGCAAAACATACACCCCAAAAAGGACTCATATCCAGACACATAAAGAACTCTCACAACTTCCCAAGAAGATAAGCAACCCGTTTTATCTTTAAAGATGGACAAAAGACTAGGACAGACACAGCCTTGGACCCCAGCCTCCCAGCCTGGCTCTCCTCCCTCCACTCTGTGTGACTGGATGGAGAAACGGCCTGCCCGACCACCCAGACGTGCCCGCCCCACAGCTGCCAGCCTGCACTGGGGGCCCACCCAGGTGCCCCTGCACCCGGCCATACCGTGGAGGTAGTAGTTCCTCCTGGTCCTGTCCCCGGTGGGCAGGCTGCTCTCCGAGAAACACACCTTCTTAGGCCAGACCATCTCCCTGGGCTCCAGCAGGGTCTTGTCCACCAGTGAGTCTTGCAAGGGGCTCACGATCGGGGACAGCTTCCTGTCGGTGCCTCGGTGGCTGTGCAGCTCCGGGGGACTGAGGAAGGCCTTGAAGGGTGCCTGGGAGGGGGCTGCACAGCCCAGGGAGGTGTCGTCCTCGCCGGACAGGGGGGCAGGTGAGCACAGCAGGTCCTCCAGGGAGGATGTCTGCAGCTGGGAGGGCGTGTGGGCAACACTCGTGAACCTTCCGAAATCTGGAACTGAGGCGGGGAGGAAAGGGATGAGAAGTCAGGCTGATGCTCCTAAAACATTCCTGAGAAGTATAGAGAACATGTTAACAAACCCTATGCACCCCACCCCAAGCTTCAACACCTGCCGGGGTTTCCCTGGCTTCAGAGCTTCCTCCCTGCCCTCAGGCCTCAGGTGTAAAAGGAGGAGCTGGATGTGGTGAAGTGGCCACAGGTGCCCATCCTGCCCGTGGGAGCGCTGCGTCTATGGGCACAGCAAGCAGGCAGGCTTCTGTGTGCCTCCTGCCTGCCTGTGCGCCCACACACACTGGAGAGTGACTTTTATATGCTTCTTAAGTTGTACATAAATGGTACCACCCTACACATTTTATTCTGCAACTGAACTTTTTGCTGCTGCATTATCTCTTTGAGATTTATCCACGTTGAGCCATCTGGTAGCTACCTGGTTCATTTAACTGTTTCCTGGTACCTCTGTACACATGAGCACACACACAGACACACACAGTGAATTTTTATCCCTTGCCCTATTGATGGACAGGGCCTGTTTCCATGTTTCCATGCAAACACACAGCTGTAATTGGCCTCCCGGGAGGAGCCTCCTGCTCTGTAAGCATCCTCTGTGGATGGGGAGGAGCCCCCTGCTCTGTAAGCATCCTCTGTTGATGGGGAGGAGCCTCCTGCTCTATCAGCATCCTCTGTGGATGGGGAGGAGCCTCCTGCTCTACGAGCATCCTCTGTGGATGGGGGGGAGCCTCCTGCTCTACGAGCATCCTCTGTGGATGGGGAGGAGCCTCCTGCTCTACGAGCATCCTCTGTGGCCCAGGAGGAGCCTGCTCTGAGCATCCTCTGTGGTCCGGGAGGAGCCTCCTGCTCTGTGAGCATCCTCTGTGGTCCAACGCTGGCTCAGGTGTGTGCACTTTCTTTGCTTTCCACACCAAGGGGGAGGGATGCTAAAAGCAATTGCAACAAAAGCAAAAATTGACTAATTGCATCTAATTAAAGAGCTTCTGCAGAGCAAAATAAACTAGCAACAGAATAAACAGCAAACCTACAGAATGGGAGAAAATTTTTGCAAACTAATGCATCTGACAAGGGTCTAATATTCAGCATCTATAAGGAACTTAAAGAAATCTACAAGAAAAAAACAAACAACCTCATTAAAACGTGGGCAAAGGACATGAACACTTCTAAAGACATACATACAGCCAACGAGCATATGAAAAAAAGCTCAGCATCACCGCTTATTAAAGAAATGTAAATAAAAACCACAATGAGACACCATCTCACACCAGTCAGAATGGCTATAATTAAAAAGTCAAAAAACAACAGATGCTGGCAACGTTGCAGAGAAAAGAACGCCTATACACTGTTAGTGGGAGTATAAATTAGTTCAGCCATTGTGGAAGACAGTGTGGCGATTCCTCGAAGACCTAAAACAGAAACACCATTCAACCCAGCAATTCCATTACTGGGTATACACCCAAAGGAATATACACCATTTTATTATAGAGACACATGCATGCATATGTTCACTGCAGACTATTCACAATAGCAAAGACATGGAATCGACTTAAATGCCCATCAGTGGTAGATTGGATAAAGAAAATGTGGTACATAGACACCATGGAATATTATGCAGCCATAAAAAAAGAATGAGATCAGCCGGGAGCAGTGGCTCATGCCTGTAATCCCAGTACTGTGGGAGGCCAAGGCAGGTGGATCACCTGAGGTCAGGAGTTCGAGACCAGCCTGACCAACATGGTGAAAACTGTCTCTACTAAAAATACAAAATTAGCTGGGCATGGTGGTGCATGCCTGTAATCCCAGCTACTTGGGAGGCTGAGGCAGGAGAATCGCTTGAAATCGGGAAGTGGAGGTTGCAGCGAGCCGAGATCGCGCCATTGCACTCCAGCCTGGGCAACAAGAGTGAAACTCCATCTCAAAAAAAAAAAAAAAAAAAAAAAAAGAATGAGATCATATCCTTTGCATGAACATGGATGGAGCTGGAGGCTATTATCCTCAGCAAACTAACGCAGGAACAGAAAACCAAATGCCACATGCTCTTACTTATAAGTGGGAGCTAAACAATGAGAACATGTGGACACACAGAGGGGAACAACAGACAATGAGGCCTACCAGATGGTGAAGGGTGAGAGGAGGGAGAGGATCAGGAAGAATAACTAATGTACTAGGGTTAATACTTGAGTGACGAAATAATCTGTACAACAAACTCCCATGACACAAGTTCACCTATGTAACAAGCCTGCACTTGTACCCCTGAACTTAAAAGTTTTTTAAAAAAGAAATACATGGCCAGGTGTGGTGGTTCATGCCTGTAATCCCAGCACTTTGGGAGGCCGAGGTGGGTGGATCACCTGAGGTCACGAGTTCAAGATCAGCCTGGCCAACATGGCAAAACCCCGTCTCTACTAAAAATACAAAAAGTAGCCGGGCATGGTGGTGTGTGCCTTTAATTCCAGCTACTGGGGACGGCGAGGCAGGAAAATAGCTTGAACCCAGGAGGCAGAGGTTGCAGTGAACCAAGATGACACCACTGCACTCCAGCCTGGGCGACAGAGCCAGACCGTATCTCAAAAATAAACAAAAAACCATTTATTCCTGCCTTCTGAATCAATGATTCTATTTGTAAAAAATAAATCCAGCTGGACAGTGGCTCATGCCTGTAATCCCAGTGGTTTGGGAGGCCAAGGTGGGAGAATCGCTTGAGCCCAGGAGTTTGGGACTGGCCTGGGCAACATAGGGAGACTCTGCCTCTACAAAAAAACAAAATTTTAATTAGCCGCTCATGGTGGCAAGCACTGTAGTCCCAGCTACTCAGGAGGCTGAGGTAGGAGGATTGCTTGAGCCCCAGAGGTCGAGGCTGCAGTGAGCCATGATCACGGCACTGCACTCCAGCCTAGGGAACACAGACCCTGTCTCAAAAAGAAAAAAAATAACGGGCTAGGCACGGTGGCTCACACCTGTAATCCCAGCATTTTAGGAGGTCGAGACAGAAGGATCCCTTAAGCTCAGGAGTTCAAGACCAGCAACATAGAAGATCCCATCTCCATAAAAGTAAAAAAAATCACACATACACCAAAAAAAGAAATCCAGTGGAAATAACCTTAAATATAAAAATTCTTAAAACCTTTTTTGTGGTGTTATATACCTCAACGGGAAGAAAAACTTTAATTTCAAACTGAAGGAGAATTCATTACATTGTGGTTCATCTGAATCTGCAATATTGCATGGCCATTTTAAAATACATCTAACAACACAGGAAAAATCTTCTATCGTGTCAGAGGGAAGGAGTGACTAGGAGTTGCACAGAGAGAATCCTCACCACTGTTGGAAATCATCTGACAGTCCACCACCAACAACTAGGGAGCGAGTGGGCAATCTGGGGGGGCCTGGCTGCCCTCCAGGGGACACCTCGCCAGTGGAGGCATGGAGAGTGGCATCGTGGCAGTGCTGGAGGGACCAGGACGATCCCGAGGAAACAAGATGGGGCAGCTGGGAGGGGAGGCAGAGGACTGCTGCTCCCACTGGCCCTTCGCGTCACTCACTTGTAAACCTGGGTGAGAAGACCTGGAGGCCTTGCTGCCCAGCTGACGGGGACAGATGAACCCTCCTGTGACATGGGAACGATGCCGGCGCAGCGCCCTCTTCCTCCATTCGTGGGGTATAGGGGCCTTTCGGAGAGCGTTTGACAGTGTCTATTTCAACATTTCAAATGCACACAGCCTTTGACCCGAGGACCCACGTGTGGGATCCCCTACACAAAGCCACAGGGTGCCTGCGCAGGCCACCCACGGCAGCGGCGTCCATGGTCACAGAGAACTGGGAACAGTGCTGCCTGCCTGGGGCCCCCACAGAAGGAGCCTAGTGTTCAAGTGTGCCAGGGAGATCTGCAGATAAAGACTGGAGGGGAATGCCGTGAAATGGATGGTTAAGGGGCAAAAGTCAAGTTGCGGAACGGCACAATCCTGTGTAGGTAGACCAAAAAGATACACAGACAGACACACAGATCTCCATCAAAGTTCCAGAGAAAACCCAAGAAAACGTTGATTGTGGCTGCCTTTGGGGAGGGGGGCCGGAGGCGTGGCCTGAGCCTTAAACGTTGCATCCTCCATGGCGTTTATAAGTTTACCATGAGCACGTGTTGTTGAATCCGTAAGAAAAGCAGGTTTTTACTCATCCTGTTTTGAACACAGATGCTAAGGAAGTCTTGGCAACATGCAAACATTGCTGGTGGTGGTTCCTTTGTTTATAAACTTCTCCTTTTCTGCGGGAGCTCAGTGCTGGTTTTCCCAACCCCAGTTCTGCTGAGGGCTGGTCCTGAATGCAGCATCCCACAGCCCCAGGTACATTCCCAAGCTACATGCTGAGGCCCAGAGCATCAAGGGTGCACCACACGCTGCCACTCAAGTGGCAGAGTTTAGAGGGTGGTCTTGTCCGGGCCCCTCCCCGCTGCCAGCCCGGGCCACACTGAACCTGCCCCACACTCTGTGGCGGGGGCTCCGAGGCCCTCTGTGGAAGGCCTGCTGGCCTCAGGTTGAGGCTCCTCCCAAGACCCGTGTCCAGCAAGACCTGGGTTTGCCAAGGTGACCCAAGGGCAGGGGCAGTAGCCATGGTCATGGACACCCCCGCCCTGACTCAGCCCCTGACAAGGGTCCCTCTGGGGACTGCACAGCCTGGGCAAGGGTCGAGGGTCTGCCCCTCTCCTGCCAGGGGAGGCACCAGCACTCTGTCCAGCCCTGAGGTCCAGCCCAGGGTGATTCCTTCTTGAGGAGGACAGCAACGCAGCCCGGGGCAGGCAGCCTGCGGCGGTCCGCATGCACCAAATGGATTAAGGGCCCTTTTGCAGCCATAGTGCCCGGGCCTCACAAGTGCTGTGAACAGGACCCTGCACATGGCCCAGCACCGTAAGCGCAGGTCTGCCCAGCAAACGCCCTGTGGTGAGCGTGGGGCTCAGTGACCGCTGATGGAGACGCAGAACCTGGGGCCTCGCACAGCATGGCCCCCAGGCACCAGGTTCCCCAGCCACACTGTCCCCACACATCCTGGCGAGGTGCTCTCCTCCCAGCTCCCTGCGATGAGCCCCTGCCTGTCACCGGAGACCAAAGGTGTGGGGATGCTGCCATGGATGCCCCTCTTTGCTTCCAGACACGCTCGCTCTCAGGCTTGTCCATGGAGCTCCGCGCAGGGCCTGGGGCCTGGCTGTGGAGAGTGCCTCCTGCACTCCTGCATGCTGCACCTGCTCAGAGTGCACATCTGAGGGTGGTGGCTGGCATTTGAGAAGGACTCAGGAAGCGACCATCCCAGTGCAGGTGCTGGAGCGGCCCCTTGGTGAGTGGCAGAGCTGGCCTCCTGGGCATGGCTCGCGTTTGCAGACAGCAGCGTTCACAGGCACTGGCGAGGCTGCCTGCTCCATCGTCCAGGACCAGGCAGGCTGACCACATCCTTTCCGGGCCCGGCCGGGTGGGAAGCTGAGGTTGGCCGTGGGAGTACCAGGCAGTGCTCAAGGACTCTGTCCTCTGCCCACCATCCCAACGAAAAGTCAAGGGTACACCTGTCAGCCCCACCCCAAATCACATGCAGGAACGGGGAATGTTTTTCCCAAAACTTTTAGAATAAAGCCTACTACTTTGCAGAAAGTGATCAAACCATATATATATAAAATATATATATATATATATAAATATATATATAAAATATATATATATAAAATATATATATAAAATATATATATATATAAAATATATATATAAAATATATATATATATAAAATATATATATAAAATATATATATAAAATATATATATAAAATATATATATAAAATATATATATAAAATATATATATATATAAAATATATATATAAAATATATATATATAAAATATATAAAAATATATAAAAATATATATATATATATTTTTTTTTTTTTTCAGTAAAAAGCCACAGAAGGTTGGAGTCAATACTATGTATGTGGTGAGTGGATCATGGCCCCACACTCCCACCCCCGCAAGGACAGGCGCCCACTTGTCCCTACCCGCTCCCCTGGTCGGTGGCTCTGAGGCCTCCCCAGGGTGGGATCTTCCCACCATGGGGCTGGCCTGGCTCTGGCCGGGGACATGAGTGGATGGGACACAGCACTCATGGGACTCGTGTGGCTGGTCTGACACCCCCCTCGCCCCTGACCCAGGAGGAGAAGAGACACACGCAGCAGAGCAAACTGCCAGCCAGGACCAGCCTGGAAGAGCTGCCTGGGGCCCTGGAGGCCCACAAGCCTGCACGCCACCTGCTCTACCCCTATAGGGGCACTTCCATGACTGCATATGACCAGTCCACCTGCCAGCGGTTGACCACTCCCACTTCGCCAGCGACCAAAAGGGAGGGGAGGGGCCTCACCTGAGGGCAACAGCAGAACCCACTACCCGGTCTTGCTTTACTCAGACCTGAGGGTGTGAAAGGTGCCCATGACCTCCCGCGTCAGGGAGCTGGCCGCCACCCTCGACTCCCAGGGAGCAGGCGTCCTGCAACCCCCCCATCCACCAGGCCATCTGAGCTGGGCGGTGCCTCCCCTCCGCTCCCGGGGGAGCCGGCCTCGGGGTAGGTGGCCTCCCTGGGTGGGAGCAGGTTGTGGCAGCCGCTGCCCTCCTGGCAGCTCTGGCTGAGCAGCCGCCGCAGCATCTGATTCTCCTTCAGGAGGCGCACCTGCTTCTTCAGGTCTGCGTTCTCGCTCAGGAGCCGGCTCATCAGCTCGCCGCCCTCGGCCATGGCGGGTGCGATCCTCCTTGTCCCTCACGGCTCCTGCAGCCCCATGGAGGTGGGAGCCCAGAGCCTGCAGGCACCACAGAAACAGCCGAGGCACGGAGTTCTGTAGCCACTGCCGCCTTCCATGCCTTGTGATGTCACTGCCCTAGTGATGAGGTGCCCAGCACCCCTGCCTGCCCCGGTGATGGCTCGTGGCCCTGTTGCGGCAGTGAAGTTGGAGGCCCGTGGCGTGCACAGGCAGCCACTCCCACACTATGACCGGGGCCCGAGAATGCCAAGGACATTAGGCAGGCACGGGATGTGGGGACTGTACTCTAAGGGGGGCATCCAAGCCACTCCCCATTGAGCAGCCCAGCCAGGGTCGGGTGTCCACCCTGTGTAGTGTCCTCAGGCTGGGTGGGGACGCTGCCTTCACCCGAGTAACACGTGGGCTGCACTTCCCATAGGACCTGCCCAGGGCACAGGGATCCCGGTGCAGTTTCCTGTGGGCCCGGCACCCGGGGCGGCATCTGATGTGCAGGTGTTCATCAGGGTCCGACCCTGGCACCCACACTTGAGGAAGGAGGGCCTGGCAAGGGCAGTGGGAGGAGACCAGCATGCGGGAGACCAGCCTGGTGGGGAGACCAGCTTGTGTGGGAGACCAGCCTGCGGGGGAGACCAGCCTGGGGGAGGAGACCAGCCCCGGTGGGGGAGACCAGCCTGGGGAGGAGACCAGCCTGGGGGAGGAGACCAACCTGAGGGGGTTACCAGCCTTGTGGGGGAGACCAGCCTGGGGGGAAGACCAGCCTGGGGGGCGGAGACCAGCCTCAGGGGAAGACCAGCCTTGTGGGGGAGACCAGCCTGTGGGGGAGACCAGCCTGGGGGGGAGACCAGCATGTGGGGGAGACCAGCCTGGGGCAGCCCCACGATGGCCCCCACATGCTTTGGAGCGCTGGGTGGCCCCGAGGGCTGGGCTGGAGGCCACCTGCTGACCTCACTCCCTGATGAGAAGGGTCCAGCAGTGCATGTCCACCCCTCAGACCACGAGCGCCCGTGTCTAAGACACCAATTGTTCCTGACTGCACTGCTCCTGCCTGCATGTAACTGAGAACGCCCCCAACCCATGGCCACGGCCCCTAGGGCCGTCACACAGGGCTGCGGCTCACGGGGTCCTGCTAGAGCAGGCGTCTGTCCTCAGTCAGTGCGACCGTCTTGAAACCCACCCTGACTCCCTGCTTCTCCAATTACTTGGGAAAGTAAATCACCTCAGTGTTGTTTCTTGGCTCCGAGGGTCTTGTTTTATCAGCAGCCAGGATGCAACAGATGGGTCATCTCATCCTTGTGGAAAGGGACATAGTCCAGAAAATACAACCCAGTGGGCCAGCCACACCTCCAGCCCTGTGACGGGCACCCACCACCACCAAGGGCACTCAGGCGCAGATGCCCCCGGGAGAACACCACCTTCATTCAGCCCGGGTGGCCGCATTAGGGGAAGGTTCCTTCTAGGAGAGAAAGTCTCGAGTCAGGCTTTGTGGAGAAAGGTTTCTACACCCCGAGCGTTCCTGACACAACCCAACCAGCCTGGTGCTGCACCACAGGGCTCACACCTCAGATCAAGACAACGGGTGCCCAGACACAGCCCAATGACGAGGGCATGCAGGGCGTCCAGGATGCAGGGCAGAGAGAGAAGTGAGGGGTGAGTCACAGATGTGCCCCCCGCTCTGAGCCCAACGGGGCCCTGAATAGCTTTTCCTGCCCCCTCAGACAGAGGCTGCACAGGTCCAGCTGCCATCTCCTCTTGGTGGTGTCCTCTGTCAAGAGCACGTCAGGGTGATGAGCCATCTGGGACAGGTCACCCTCCCAGCACCGAGAAGCCGACGGGGGAGGAACAGACTCCTCTGCATTGTGATGCAATTGTGAACAAAAAGTCCTCTTCGTGAAACAGGAAAAATACACTCCCTCCAAACAATGGATTGAACACGGATGTGATTTCTAAAGGAGAAGACTGACGGCAGGGACACTGACACTGAAGTCCTGCATGTGTAATAACACCGAAGAGGGCAGGGAATCGCTGCGTCCTGTGACCTGAAGGCCACTGTGAAGGAAAACAATGCAGTGAAAGAAAGTTCCTCCTATGTGGACATTGTATCACGTTTATTTATCTTCCGAGATATGCTTACGGCCTTTAAAACATATTAAAATAGGCTATGCTATTATCTCTTAAAATATCTATTTTCCCTCAGGTAACTGGAGACGCACCCTGCTACTCCTCACGTCACTCCTGTTCCCTAAACCAGGCTGGGCCTCCCACTCGCCCCACAGGCAGGTGAGGTACGACAGCCAGAAACCCCAAATCTGCAGTTCTCCCCAGGATGAAATGAAACACAGTGTGACAGGCTTCTGATAAGGGAGTCGATGTCTGTTTATTAAGGTAGTTGCTCATAAAAGTGACTTTCAGTAACATTTTCAGTATAAAAATGGATTTACATTTCATTTCTGGAAAACTGTTGTGTACAGTGATCTGACCGTGGCTAGGAGTCCCAGGGACAGCAGCCTCTGCTCAGGGCAGACTCTGTGATTCACTCTCTGTCCTGCTGCTGCCCCATGTGGGGGAGAACACGTGGGCTGAGAAAGAAAACAGCGTGTGCAAACCTGACAGATGTCAAGGGTCCCAACACAGTTCCTTCAGCAAAAATAAAGCCCAGTTCTAAGAGGTGCAGCGAAGTGCTGACACTCAACAGGCAGCTGACCAGGCCCTGCAGGGCTCTGAGCAGGCAGGCGAGTCCCAAGGAGAGTCAGTGACAGCACGTGGGGCAAGGGAGCTGGACAGGAGACCCCAGATGGCGCGGCACCTGGGTGAGAGCCCTGGACCCCACACCAAGGCAGAGGGGTGGCCCTGAAGGACTCTGGGCAGGAAATGACAGGCTCTGAGGGTGTCCAGACGCGGATCTCCACTGCCTGGGGGAGGGCGATCAGCCAGGGGAAGAGGCCAGGGAGCGCCACTTGCCCAGGAGGCGGCGGCGGGGGAGGAAGAGCAGATGAGGAGGTACAGGGTGTGCCCTGAGCAAGGCAGCAGGGGTAACGAAGCTCTCAGTGACTCCTCCCAATAGCCAGGGGACAACAGTGACAGTCTCAGATGGCCCTGAGCATGTGAGCTGCTCATCCACATCAGTCAAAGGCAAAGCCAGGACCTGAACTTCCCATCCCAAGCCCTACATCCATGCAAGCCAGACCAGACTGGGTCAGAGGCTAGAAGGGAGCTCGCAGGATTGCCTGGGGAAGCCTCGACCCAAAACCTGGCCCTCGCTCCAGCCCAGAGCATCCGCCTGGGCATGACACTGGCGGCAGCTGTAGGGGTGCCCTGGGCATATGCCGGGCTCCCAGGGTGCCATACCTGCCAGCCAGCCCAGGGAGTGGTGATGGGCTGGGCGCTGGCTGTCCCTGCATGTAGCAGTGCCCCATGGCAGTGACAACTGCTGCCTGCCCCTCACCCATTTATGCTCGGCCTCCCCTGTGCATTTCTGTGTCCATAAGTGTCCCCTGTGCATTTCTGTGTCCGTAAGACTACTATAAGCCCTGTAGGCACCTCACAAACAGCATTCCACGCAGGTGGGTTCATGTCCCAGGGGCATGGGGCTCCCTGCTGCACAGACTTGGGATGTTCCATGACAGACCCCCATACGCAGGCGAGCTCACAACCCAGGGGTATGAGGCTCCATGACATCCCCCCATACGCAGGCGAGCTCACGACCCAGGGGTATGAGGCTCCATGACACCCCCCCATACGCAGGCGAGCTCACGACCCAGGGGCATGAGGCTCCATGACACCCCCCCATACGCAGGCGAGCTCACGACCCAGTGGCATGGGGCTCCATGACACCCCCCCATACGCAGGCGAGCTCACGACCCAGGGGCATGGGGCTCCATGACACTCCCCCATACGCAGGCGAGCTCACGACCCAGGGGCATGGGGCTCCATGACACCCCCCCATACGCAGGCGAGCTCACAACCCAGGGGTATGAGGCTCCGTGACACCCCCCCATACGCAGGCGAGCTCACAACCCAGGGGTATGAGGCTCCGTGACACCCCCCCATACGCAGGCGAGCTCACGACCCAGGGGCATGGGGCTCCATGACACCCCCCCATACGCAGGTGAGCTCACGACCCAGGGGCATGGGGCTCCATGACACCCCCCCATACGCAGGCGAGCTCACGACCCAGGGGCATGGGGCTCCCTGCTGCACAGCCTCAGGATGCTCCATGAGCACGCCCCGCGCTGGGCTGTTCACAGATGCACACTACATGCCATTGTCACAGGGTTGCCCTCGTGTCCCTCAGCCCGGCAGACAAAAGGTGCAGGAGCAGCCTGCCCAGGGCCGACCCCAGCCCAGAGCCCACTTGACACTCAGGAATCACACAGGCGCAGCTGCTCCTCTCCCAAGAACTTAGCTATTGGTCAGAAAACACCTCCTAACCTCACTACCTTGAGGAGGCCGTGCCCAGAGGTGGCGGAAGGCGCTGTGCCTCCTCAGGGGTCACGGCTCCTGTGCCCCCTTCCTCACCCAAGCCCGACAAGCTACTCTCAGAAATGAACCTACAGTAAAAATCAAGAGTCTAAGCCACCCACCCTGTCCCCATCCCTGCCTCCACCCTGGTCCCCAGACTCACATCTGTGAGATGTGAGGGAGTTGAGGGGTTGGAGCCCAAGACAGGGTTATGGGAGGGCTCCCCAACCCGGCCAGGACCCCTTGGCCTCACGGGAACGCACAAACGGCACCCAGCAGGCAGGCATGTTCTCAGGGGCGGCCGGCAAGGGCTCTCTCAGGGTACAGCTGGGAGAAGCGGCCGAGGGCCCAGATGGGGAAGATGTTCCTGTAGCTCGTGTAGGAGATGGCGCAGGACTTGTTGAAGACCCCGGCAATGTTTTCCTAAAAGAACACAGAAATAAACACAAAGGCTTCACCAGTCAGCTGAGGGCTAGTCCCTGAACCCGGCTGTTGGCTTGGCTGGCTTGTGGGTGAGTCAGCCTGGAAAGGGCTAATTAAGCAAGAGCACAGGAAAGCAGGTAGTCCATCCCGCATCAGTCATGGCACCATCAGCCCAGCTCAGACTCCCCGCCCTGCAGCAAACCCTGAGCCAGGGTCACCAGCCCCTCATGACCACATCAGCTGCCACCAACTCAGCCTCATCTCAGGGGAGGGCAGTCGGCCTCACATGACCTCATGACACCCACACCACAGGGACTTCTGGCTCAGTGAGGGGCCACTAGGTCATCTGGAGTGGGAGGGCCTGTCGTGGAGCAAAAGGGCTTCCTGCCCACTGGCTTCTCCCATCCAGCTCCTCCCCCACCCAGAGCATCACTTGAAAAAACAGCAAGATCTGGACTTTAGGACCCGATCACCTGCCACAGACCTGCCACCAACTCTGGCATTCACTGGCAGAGTTGACACCTCCCAAGTATCCAAAGTACCCCAAAAAGGACACAGAGCGTGGAAACAGCCACGCACACTGGAGGTTGATGCTGGGCCTTGTGCGCTCAGGTCCCTCGTGGCATACCTGCGGCCAGTCGCCATTGGGGAGCTGTTTCTCAAGCAGACACCGGACTCCTCTCTCCTGGGCCTCGACGTCAGGATGCCTGGCGGAAGAGGAGGCTGAAACACACCCAGCGTGCATGCCCCCACAGCATCATCCTCACCCTCACAGCTGACCATAAGGGCAAACCCTGGAATGCTTCAGTGAAAATGGATGCGTCTAAACTGACGCCCACAGGCCCTGCCAGGTGCAGCCAGCACCTCGGGCTCTTGCCACACCTTCTTCCTAGGCTCCCTGAGAAGCGGAGCCACAGCAATGACAGGCTGGGGACACAGGCCTCCTCAGGCCTGCCCTGGTGTCCCCCTGAAGAGGATGCGAAGCCTTGTTCCCACCTGGCCCGCTGGTCCTCACGGGCCTCTGGAGACCCACAGGAGCTCACGCTTACTTGCTGGCCAGGATGAAACACCAAGAAGGATCCAGGGCTCAGTGGGCCCAGCTCAACTGTGGGTCCCTGACTGTCCTGCCCTCAGGGGTCCCCTAGACCCTGCTGCTCCTGCTCAAGCAGACCTGCCCTAGCTTTTAGGGTTTTAGGAAGATTCCCCAAATGGCCACAAACCTAACAGGGCAGCACAGACGGGATGTTGCGGGTGCATCTGTATGTATGTGTGCACAGGTGCCTGTGCATGCATACGTGTGTGCATAGACCTGTGTGTATGTGCATCTGTCTCCATGTACCTATGTCTGTGTGTGGCACAGACGGGATGTTGCGGGTGCATCTGTATGTGTGTGGACACAGGTGCCTGTGCATCCATACGTGTGTGCATAGACCTGTGTGTATGTGCATCTGTCTCCATGTACCTATGTCTGTGTGTGGCACAGACGGGATGTTGCGGGTGCATCTGTATGTATGTGTGCACAGGTGCCTGTGCATCCATACGTGTGTGCATAGACCTGTGTGTATGTGCATCTGTCTCCATGTACCTATGTCTGTGTGTGGCACAGATGGGATGCTGTGGGTGCATCTGTATCTGTGTACACAGGTGCCTGTGCATGCATACGTGTGTGCATAGACCTGTGTGTATGTGCAGCTGTCTCCATGTACCTATGTCTGTGTGTGGCACAGATGGGATGCTGTGGGTGCATCTGTATGTGTGTGGACACAGGTGCCTGTGCATGCATATGTGTGTGCATAGACCTGTGTGTGCATCTGTCTCCATGTACATCTGTGTGTACACATCAGTGTGTGCACACGCATGCCTGCATGCATCTGTGTGTGTGTGCACCTGGCACATATGTGGCTCAGCACCAGCTGTGAATACAGGAGGGCCACAGAGAGCAGCTGCTGTGACTGTCATCACTACCACACCAGCAAGCAGCATCCTCATCACAGCCCACTTCGCTGTTTCCATGGGTCCCTGATGCGCCTGCTCTTCCACTGACACTGCTAACGGTGGGTGGTTCACTTCTAAGAGGCGAGCCTCTCTGCAGGGCCCCACTTGGTCAGAGCAGCCCATGTTCTTGCCCCAGGAACCAGGCACGTGGCTCTTGTAGGTGTCTGTTCCCAGAATGGCAGCTGACCTGGCCCACAGGCCTCCCCTCCTCTCTACATTCACTCAGCCCAGGCCACTGGCTCACAGCTGATTGTCCCTCCTCTACCCAAACCCAAGGCTCAGGGATGGGTCCCACTGTCCCCACCGAACAGCCATCAGCCCCATCAGGGCCCAGCATGTGTTGTGGATCTGGGACTGGGCACTCTGCACATAACGCCGCTCCTCGCAGGACTCAAAGTCCTCCCCCCAGCCTCCGTCTGCCATCTGCCGGGACAGCAGGAAGTCACAGGCCCGGGAGACCGCTGCACAGGCAGTCCTGCAAAGACCAGAGACAGGAGACACCATCACACCAAGGAAGGTCCCAGACCCCTGGCTTCTCACCCTAGTAGGCTGCCTTAGGGTATGGGGAGGAGCCTGCACTACGGGGCCACCCTACCTAAGGGCCATGGGCCACTACTGAAACCCGAGCTTGACTTTTGCAGATGTGAACTGGGAACAGATACTCCTGCCTCCCAGAGTCCCTGGGAAGACAAAGGGACATGAGAGTACTGCGGATGGCCTCACGGACACGTCAGGCTGAGTGAGGTCCGCAGTGCTTGGGAGCAGCGTCTCACAAACTGCACCCAGCCAACCACAGTGCTCCCCACCTCTAAACATCCACACTGCAGACTCTGGGAGACAGTGGGGCAGCTGGAGGTAGGGCTGGGAGAGAGCAGGGCAGCTGGAGACAGGGCTGGGAGAGAGCGGGGCAGCTGGAGACAGGGCTGGGAGAGTGGGGCGGCTGGAGACAGGGCTGAGAGAGTGGGGCAACTGGAGACAAGGCTGGGGCCAGAGATCTCCTGCCTTCTAACCCGCTCCAGCGGGGCCCTGGACCCTAATCCTCCTACTCAGGGTTGGGAGGCATCTGTGTGCCTGGAGGGGCCGGAGGCCAGAAGCGTCCCTCCAGCATACATGTCAGGAAGCTCTAGAGAGCTGTGGGACCAGGGAAACATCCTCATTTCAACCGGGGATCTTATCTCACTGTTTAAAAATATTAAAAACAGGCCAGGCACATTGGCTCATGCCTGTAACCCCAGCGCTCTGGAGGGCCGAGGTAGGAAGACTGCTTAAGCCCAGACCAGTGTGAGCAACACAGCAAGACCCCATCTCTACATAAAAGTTTTAAAGGATTAGCCTGGGGTGGTGGCGTGCACCTGTGGTCCCAGCCACTCGGGAGAATCGCTTGAGCCCAGGAGTTTGAGACTGCAGTGAGCTAGGATCATGCCACTGCATGTCAGCCCAGTTGACAGAGCGAGACTCCATCTCAAAAACAAACAAACAAACCAACCCTAAAACCAAATGTCAAAGCAAAAAACACCCACGACAGAGCATTGGGTTGAGAACCCCCGCCCGCCAGAGGAAAGGCACTCACTCACCCATCTTGGTAGGTCTGCCCCATGCAGGCGAAGGCCTCCAGGCCAAACCAGGTGCCATAGGTAAAGCAAACTCCCCAGGAGCTGGAGGGAGACAGGGAGAGCCTCAGCCCTTCCACCCTGTTCACAGCCGGTGTGTGAAACAACACACATTCTGCAACAATCACACGTGCCCCAGCCAGCCCACCAACTCCAGTGCCTCAGGCATTAAGGCCATGGAAGACAGCAGCTCTGTCTGCTGGACCCTAAGGGCAAGCAGACAGGGTGGAGGGGAATAGCCACGCTCAGGCTACAGCGCGCTCCCAGCAGCCCAGCTGCGCCCAGCAACATACTGAGCAATTTCCACCGGGGCAAAGGCCACGCATGCCACAAAGGAACGAGGTCCCCCAGAAGTCATGGGCTGGCAGCTCACTTCCAGAAACTTCTGGTGCAGCAACAACATACAAGCCAACATTTATGAACGCAGTGTGTGAGAGTAGAAACCTCTGGATCCCATGCATGTCTGCACTCACGGGCGGAGGCTCACTCACCCTTCCCAGGAGCCATCAGCCCTCTGCTGCCGCCGACAGAACTCTAAGCCCTGCGTGAGGGTCTCCCTGGAACACATGAGATTGGTCCAGTGAACATTCCAGTAAAACGGCAGTTTACCTATCCCAATTCCACCCTTTACAGGGTCTCAAAAGAATGAGAATGGTCTCCCTTAAAAACCACATAAAAATAAACAGTTTACACAGACCGATGAGGGTTTTAAAAAGAAGCAACTACAGGACACCAGAGCGGGAAGCGGATTGGCAGAGTCCGAGAAAGGGACGTGAGGGGAAAGCAAGGCCTTGGGAAGCCCCTGCAGACACAGCTGCAAACAGGAGCAGCATCCCTGAGATCCAGTGACCCAGGCTTGAGCAAACCCAACAAAGTGAACTAAATAAAAACAGGAAAAAATCAATTAGAGAGAAAACAAAAATTCAGAAGACAAGACCCATCCTACATCTAACTGATATTTCCAAAAAATAACCAGTTCTCTGAAAAGGTCGGAGTGAAGTGTCTACTCCAGTATCACCCTGTGGGACGTGGGACTTGTCTTTAACCAGCAGATCGAGGCAGGGTTGATGGGTGTGGGTCCTGGGACCGAGGTCTGTGTGAACGCGACTCCCATGGTGCCAGCAGACTCCCTCTACCAACTCTCCCTTCTCGCTTTTGTGAAGATGCCATCTAGAGAGGCCCCCGCAGCAAACGGCAGTCGGCAGCTTCCAGCTGAGGAATGGGATCGTGCCGAGGACCCTGTGCGCTCAGAGGCAGATCCTTCCTCACTGGAAGCTCAGGCGAGACCCGAGTCCTGGCTAAGACCCTGACTGAAGCCCGGAGAGACCCTGAGGCAGAGGACGACCCACGAGGCCGCGCCTGGACTTCTGACACACAGAAACGGTGAAGTATTCAATGTGTGTTGTTCTAAGCCACTATGTTTGTATCAATATTGTTACTCGGCAACAGGTAACAAATACAAACAGTCAAAGTACAAATTAGTAATATTAGCAATAAAAGGATAGAACTACAGATATGGTGAGAAATGACAAGAAAATTTTATGTATTACATTTGCAAACTTAGAGAAAAAATCTACAAATTAGAAAAGTTAACTTATCAAAACTGCCTCAATCAAGAAATAGAGAACCTAAACAGTCCTAAAACTACTAAAAGAATGAGTCAAAATGTAAACTTTTCCCAGAAAATAAACTCTAGGCCTAGGAATTTTATAAATGAATGCAACTAAATTATCAGACACACTCATTCTAATCTCACACAAACTCTTCCAGAGAATAGAAAGGAGGAACACTCTCTAGCTCATTCTAGGAACCCAGAGAAATAAGATATGGAAAAGTGAAAATTTCAGGCTCACTCATGAACACAGATGCAAAACTCTAAATTAAAACTGAGAAACTGGCCGGGCGCGGTGGCTCATGCCTGTAATCCCAGCACTTTGGGAGGCCGAGGCAGGCGGATCACGAGGTCAGGAGATCGAGACCATCCTGGCTAACACCGTGAAACCCCGTCTCTACTAAAAATACAAAAAATTAGCTGGGCATGATGGCAGGCACCTGTAGTCCCAGCTACTCGGGAGGCTGAGGCAGGAGAACGGCGTGAACCCGGGAGGCAGAACTTGCAGTGAGCCGAGATTGTGCCACTGCACTCCAGCCTGGGAGACAGAGTGAGACTCCGTCTCATTTTAAACAACAACTGAGAAACTGAACACTGTCTTAAATATAGACCAATACTAAGGTCTATCTCAGAAATACAAAGGTGTCTTAACATTAGAAAAATCCATAATAATCCTCTAAATTAACAAAGGACACAAATATATAATCATCTCAAAGCAAACAAGGGATTTGAGACCAGCCTGGGCAACAGAGCAAGATCCCATCTCTACAAAAAAATTTAAAAATTAGCTGAGCGTAGTGGCACATGCCTGTGGTCCTAGCTACTCAGGAGGCTGAGACAGGAGGATTCCTTAAGCCCAGGAGTTTGAGGCTGCAGTGAGCTATGATGGCACCAATGCACTCTGCCTGGGCAACAGAGTAAGACTGCATCCCTTAAAAAAAAAAGAGTCAATTGTTTTCCTACCAGCAATGAACAATTAGATTTTGACATTTAAAACACAATGCCATTTACATTAGCACCAAAAAAATGAAATCCTTAGGTATAAACAACAAAATATGTACAAGATATGATGAAAACTACAAAATTCTGATGAAAGAAATAAAAGATCTTTCCAACTTGAGCTACAGATTCAATGTAATCCCAACCAAAGTCTCAGCAAGTTATTTTGTAAACTATCGACAAACTGATTCTAAAATGTATATGGAGAGGGAAAAAAAGCCAGAATAGTCAAAACACTATTGAAAGAGAACACTAAAGTGAGAACACTGATGGTAACCAACTTCAATACTACAGAGCTACAGGAACCAAGACAGTGTGGGACTGGTGAGAACAAACAGATCAATGGAACAGAACAGAGAGCTCAGAAATAGACCCATGCAAATGCAGTCAACTGATTTTTTACAAAGAAACAAAGGCAACAAAAAGACCCAAAAACAGCCTTCTTGACAGATGGTGCCGAAACAACTGGACATCGTCATGCCAAAAAAAAAAAAAAAAATCTAGACACGAACCATAAACTCTTCACAAAAGTTAACTCAAAATGAATCATAGACCTAGACGTAGAATGCAAAACTTAAAAAATCCTAGAATATAACACAGGAAAAAATCTAGGTACCCTTGGGCTTGGCAGTAACTTTTTAGATACAACACCAAAAACATGATACATGAAAGCTGGACTTCCTTGAAATGAAAACATGGACTTCCTTGAAATGAAAACTGGCTCTCCAAAAGATACTGTTAATAGAATGAAAAGACAAGACACAGACAGGCAGAAAATATTTGCGAAAGACATATCTGATAAAGGACTGGCAGCCAAAATATATGAAGAACTAAAACTCAACAATAAGAAAACTTAATTTAAAAATGAGCCAAAGACTTTAAAGGACACGTCACTGAAAAAGATATACAGATGGCAAATAACTATATAACAAGATTTTAACATAATGCCATTAGGGAATTGCAAATTGAAACAAGGAGATACCACTACAGACACCTCTTAGAAAGGCTAAAACCCAAAACACAACAGCAGATGCTGGTGAGGATGTGGAGCAACAGAACGCTCATCATTGCTGGTGGAAACGCAAACGTGCAGCCACTTAAGATACAGTTTGGCAGCTTCTTACAGAACTAAACACACTCTTACCATAGGACTCGGCAATCACGCTTCTTGGCATTTACCCAAATGAGCTGAAAACTTACGTGCACGCTAACATTGATAGCAATTTTATTCATACTTGCCAAAACTTGGAAGCAAGCAAGACATTCACCTTAGTAGGTGAATGAATAAACTGTGGTACATCCAGACAATGGAATATTATTCAGCACTAAAAAGAAATGTGCTACTGAGCCATAGACAGAGACTCAGGAATCTTAAATGCTTATTACTAAGTGAAAGAGGTCAGTCTGAAAAGGCAAAACTATGGAGACAGTAAAAATATCAGTGTTTGCTACTAAGGGGTTCCAGAGGCGGGGACAGTGCAGAGGACTCTGGGGCAGTGAAATCCTGTGTGACACTGCAGTGGTGGGCACATGCATCACACATCTGTGAAACCACAGAATGAACAACATGAAGAGGAACCTGAATGTAAACAATGGACTCTGGACGATAATAATTTATGAATGTTGACTCATCAACTGTAGCAAATGCACCACTTTAATGCAAGATGTTAGTATTGGGGACAATACTAAATATAGTATTGATGGAAAGTGCGAGGAGTTAGCGGCTTTATGGGAACACTGCATCTTCCACTCAAATTTTCTGTAAATTTAAAGCTGCTATAAAAGATAAAGTACATAAATTTTTTTAAAAGTTTAGCAAAATTGTCTAGCTATGAGATCAGAATCAAAATCAATTGCATAAGAATCTATGAGTCCACAGTGATAAATAAATAAACGGAGGCAAAGGAAAAGCTTTTGGAAGAACACCAACTAATACATATGGAAGGAATGATAATTTTGTAAGTATTATGCAAATAATTGATTCAGGCAAGAATCATCATCAAATGCTAACACTAACAGGTATAAGTATGATGAGAAATAGGACATTTACATAGTCTAAAACTGTTTCCCCCTAAAGAAAAAAAAAAGCAACTTCATAGTGGAGAAACTAAGTATAGTGGTCATCACCTTAATCAAGGGATCAAAGTTGACACGTGCTTCCTGGTAAGGTGCAGGAGAAGGCCCCATTTCTTCTGCAATCTTCCTGACAAAAATGTACAACTTCATAACCTGAATCTAATCACGAGACACCAGAAAAAAAACACTGAGGATATTCTACAAAATAACTTGCTGAACAATTCAAAAATGACAAAGTCATCGAACACAAGGAAAGATTAAGGAATTATTCCAGGTTAAAAGGGTGTCAATGTGATAACTAAATGCAACCCACGTGCACAGTGAGAAGGGTAAGGAAAACAGAAAAAGAAAAGAAAAATAATTAAAAATAAACAAATGCAACCCATGATACTGGATTAAAGCTTGAGGGAAAATTTTGCCATAAAGGACATTATTGGAACAATTAGGCCTGCAGATTAGTATTTCATCAACATAATAATTCTGACTTACACTTGCACAAAAGAATACACCTGCTAAGAAATACTCAGGCAGTTAGAGGTACATCCTATCTGCAAATTCCTCTCCAATGGTTCAAGAAAGAATGGGCCTGGATCATGAGGAAGGACAGGTCATGAAGCTCTGAGGGTAGAGCCTGGATCATGAGGAAGGACAGGTCATGAAGCCCTGAGGGTAGAGCCTGGATCATGTGGAAGCACAGGTCATGAAGCCCTGAGGGTAGAGCCTGGATCATGAGGAAGGACAGGTCATGAACCCCTGAGGGTAGAGCCTGGATCATGAGGAAGGACAGGTCATGAAGCCCTGAGGGTAGAGCCTGGATCATGTGGGAGGACAGGTCATGAAGCCCTGAGGGTACAGCCTGGATCATGAGGAAGGACAGGTCATGAAACCCTGAGGGTAGAGCCTGGATCATGAGGAAGGACAGGTCATGAAGCCCTGAGGGTAGAGCCTGGATCATGAGGAAGGACAGGCAATGAAGCCCTGAGGGTAGAGCCTGGATCATGTGGAAGGACAGGTCATGAAGCCCTCAGGGTAGAGCCTGGATCACATGGAAAGACAGGCAATGAAGCCCTCAGGGTAGAGCCTGGATCATGAGGAAGGACAGGCAATGAAGCCCTCAGGGTAGAGCCTGGATCATGAGGAAGGACAGGTCATGAAGCCCTGAGGGTAGAGCCTGGATCATGCGGGAGGACAGGTCATGAAGTCCTCAGGGTAGAGCCTGGATCATGTGGGAGGACAGGCAATGAAGCCCTCAGGGTAGGGCCTCGATCATGAGGAAGGACAGGTCATGAAGCCCTGAGGGTAGAGCCTGGATCATGAGGAAGGACAGGCAATGAAGCCCTCAGGGTAGGGTGCCACCCACTAAAGAATCCTAGTCAGAGTAAACAGGAGCACTTTTCACTATTTTTGTAACTTTTCTATAAATTTGTGAATTTAGGGGAGAATTTAAGTCTGTGTAGTAAAATAGAATATTCCATATAAATAGTGTTAAAGTAACTGGCAACTCCAAACTGTATCTCAAAAACTCTCTAGGTAAGTTTAAAATCTTTTTTTTTTTTTTTTTTTTTGAGACGTTGTCTTGCACTCTTGCCCAGGCTGGAGTGCAGTGGCGCCATCTTGGCTCACTACAAGCTCCGCCTCCCGGGTTCACGCCATTCTCCTGCCTCAGCCTCCCGAGCAGCTAGGACTACAGACACCCGCCACCACACCCGGCTAATTTTTGTATTTTTAGTAGACGAGGTTTCACTGTGTTAGCCAGGATGGTCTCGATCTCCTGACCTTCTGATCCACCTGCCTCGGCCTCCCAAAGTGCTGGGATTACAGGCGTGAGCCATTGCGGCCGGCAAGTTTAAAATCTTAACATAAAAATCAGACTAATATATTTAACTATTTAAAAGTTTAAAACTTATGTTCATACTCCCTAAAGAGATAAAAAGAACAAAGAAATTGAGGGGAAAATATCTGTAACATAATACACAAATACTTACTGTGCTTCAAAATGAAAGAAAAAAGATCCTGGTGAAAATTTTAAAAATGGCTGGGTGTGGTGGCTCACTCTGTAATCCCAGCATTTGGGGAGGCAGAGGTGGGAGGATTGCTCGAGGCCAGGAGTTCAAGACCAGCCTGAGCAACATTTTAAAAATATGAAACATTTAAAAAATTAGCCATGGGTGATGGTATGCACCTGTAGTCCCAGCTACTCAGGAGGCTGAGGTGGGAGGATTGCTTGAGCCCAGGAGTTTGAGGCTGTGGTGAGCCATGATTTTGCTACTGCACTCCAGCCTGGGTAACAGAGTGAGACCCTGCTTCAAACAAATAAACAAAAAAAGAATGTTCTAGCTTGGAAGTCACCAAAGAAATGCAGAGGAAACCCGTGACTAAGTCACCAATGCTCCCCTGCGGGCCACATCCAGGACGCATTGTTCTACACAGTGACAACAGCTGACATGTGCTTCCCTGCGGCATCTCACACAATCCCACCACTCTGTGAGGCTGTACTCTTGCCCACCCAGGCAGGGAGAGAGATGAGCAGAGAAGTCACCAGGCCAGGTCAGACAGCCAGAAGGGGCAGGGATGGGGGCTGACCCAGGCAGGCGGACCCCAAGCCATGTGGCTCTAGGGAATAATAATGGTCATGAATAAATATTTAACAAGAAAATACCAGGTAAGGTTAAAATGGGGAAAAGCTAAAAAACAACAATGAAAACTGAAAAATAACCCAGAGGCTACTGAGTAAAAAGACACACACCTGTGCCATTACTGCTCGTGTTGGAGGAGTGCGCTCAATGGTGGGGCTTTTAGAAACCTCACCAGGCACAAAGTGGTCCAGGCGTGAAAGGGGCAGCAAGCCGCCATGGAAATGTGGAGACCAAACAGCAACAGCAGATTCTCCTTCAAGGGCGAGGAGGGGCGACTTAGCTTCTTCTTTGCACTTCTCTGTATTTTGCAAGTCTTGTTTGCAAAGAACCTGCTTTACTTTTATTACAGTGATTTTTAAAAGACGATCTATTTTTTAAAAGGCCAATTCTCTAAATGTGGCTGAGGACAACTCACGCCCACTTCACGCCGCAGAGCAGCATGGCCATGGCCAAGGGAAGACCCTGAACACAGTGCCCTCCTAGCTGCACCTGTGAAGCACAAGAAAACCCCTGCTCCATCCACGGCTTCCAAAAAAACCACACGAGAACATTCTCAGATTGTAAATGAAGCAGCATACTCCCACATAACTCATGGGCCTGAGAAGAACAGTAGAAACAGAAAACACTTTTAGTATCTGTGCTACCGCAGCAAGCACCAGAAAACACATTTAATTGAATGATATATCAAAACTCATTTATAGCCTCAAGTGTATATTTCAATAAAAGCCTGAAAATCAAATATCTAAGTATTCAAGTTAGAAAAATAAAGGAGAAAGAAAATAACAAAGGCCAGTGTGGTGGCTCACACCTGTAATCCCAGCACTTTGGGAGGCCAAGGAAGGCGGATCACCTGAGGTCAGGAGTTCAAGACCAGCTTGGCCAACATGGTAAAACCCTGTCTCTAATAAAAATACCAAAAAATTGGCCAGGCGTGGTGGTGAGCACCTGTAATCCCAGCTACTCAGGAGGCTGAGGCAGGAGAATCGCTTGAACCCAGGAGACGGAGGTTGCAGTGAACTGAGATCATGCCACTGCTCTCCAACCTGAGCAATAGAGCAAGAATCCGTCTCAAAAAAATTAAGAAAGAAAGAAAATAACAAACAATAGAAATTGATGAAACCAAAAATAAAGTCTCTTTAAAAACAGAATCAAAGACTAAGATTTTTTTTTTTCAAAAGATCAGTATAAGATTCTCAGAAGGAAGAAGAGGACGTCAACGTTGGGCTCAGAGCCATCCAAGAGGACACTGAACAACTTTGAGCGAATCTGTATAAAGCTGAGTGGAAACGGGAAGACTCCCCAGACTGATACAAAAATGGAAAATCTGGCCGGGCGCGGTGGCTCACGCTTGTAATCCCAGCACTTTGGGAGGCCGAGGCAGGCGGATCACGAGGTCAGGAGATCAAGACCACGGTGAAACCCCATCTCTACTAAAAAATACAAAAAATTAGCCGGGCGTGGTGGTGGGGCCTGTAGTCCCAGCTACTCGGAGAGGCTGAGGCAGGAGAATGGCGTGGACCTGGGAGGCGGAGCTTGCAGTGAGCCGAGATTGCGCCACTGCACTCCAGCCTGGGCGACAGAGTGAGACTCCGTCTCAAAAAAAAAAAAAAAAAAAAAAAAAAATGGAAAATCTGCTCAGTCCTATAAACTATTAAATAAATTACACCGCACTCCAGCCTGAGTGACAGAGCTAGAACCCATCTCAAAAAAAAAAAAAAAGAAAGAAAGAAATTGAACTTCTAATTTAAAACCTTTTCTGAAAGAAAATTCCAGGCCCAACTGGCATTTCCGGCAATTTTTCCCAAACATTTAGGGAAGAAAGATTATGAATATTACATAAATTCTTCCAAAGAGTATTTTAAAAGCACTTTCCAACTGCTTTTCTGAGTCCAGCATCATCTTAACAGGAAAACCTGACAAAAACATTAAAAAGAAAAAAAAAAAATTAAAGACCAGTGTCTCTTTTAACCAGAGTTGCTAAAATCCTAACAAAATATTCTTCAAATTGAATCTAGTAATATATAAAAAGGACAGTGCATTGTGACCAAGGTGAGTCTACACCAGGTTTAACAAAAGTAAAAAAATGTAATCGTAATAGGATAAAGAACCTACAAAAATCACATACCCTATAACGTACCCTCTAACACAGCAATGCCACTCCTAGGTACGTGACCACGAGAAATGGGTACCCAAGTGACCTCAAAAGATAAGTACAAGAGTGTTCACAGTAGACACTTCATAATAACCCAGACTGAAATCCTCCTGGGTGCTGAGAACAGGCAGCTGGATAGTGCAGCATCTGTGTTTAACCGAAGGCCCGAGGGAGAGAACGCTGCTGTTACCCGGGCCACCTGACTAACCGCAAGCAGGAGAGCAAGAGAAGGCAACATGAATTCCACACCTCAGGAGTCCACTTAGACAAGGTTCAAAGCGAGCAACAGAAACCCACGACCTGGCAGGCATGTGCGCGGCCCTGTCATCGGGAGGGCTGAGGGCTCTGGTGGCGTCACCATGTCTAATGCTGGCACTGTTCACTTCCTGTTTGCTTCAAGATCAACCTGTAC
The DNA here is from genome assembly GCF_006542625.1 of Nomascus leucogenys. Classification (NCBI taxonomy): domain Eukaryota; kingdom Metazoa; phylum Chordata; class Mammalia; order Primates; family Hylobatidae; genus Nomascus; species Nomascus leucogenys. The sequence continues at coordinate 31,051,015 of NC_044405.1, forward strand.
ACTTTTCTGAATACTTGCTACCCTTCAACAGAAAAGGTTACTTAAAAACCGCTACTGGGACACCGGTGGAGTTAGGTATGTGATGTCTTCTTAACATTATTAAAAGAGAGAGAAAATCCATTTTTGTATTATAATTGTGCTATTCTGAGCCCCTAACAGATATTTTGTATACTTTAGGGCATATGACTGGATTCCACAACATCTGAAGCCTCTTGCATGTTTCCATGAGTTTCGTTTCTGAGATGGGCCGCCAGGGGCCTGTGTTACAGAATGATGCATCTGGGTCTTGGCCCCCGACTTGGCAGCCCCCACACTGAGTGGCAGAGCATCCTGGGCTGAGGCCCTCCTTACCTGATCTCTGCTGCCCTGTGGTCCGGGAAATGCTTTTGGAAATACTGAAGTGCCTGCATCACGGCCGAGGTGCACTCCACATAGGTGTAGTCAATCATGATGTCCCCTGGGAAAGGGAGGGAAGAACCAAGTGTTGAGTTTCACCCTGGCTGCCCAGGGCCTGCAGCTCACGTGCTATCACAACAAGCAAGAGTGTTGCAGTGAGCCCGGGCCTGGACACTGCCTCCCTGACCAACCTCCAGAGCAAACACTGGCTGGCCCAGGACACACACCCGTGCTACGTGAGAGCAAAGATGAGGGGAATACAGCAGAAAGCTGCGACCCCACCCCAAAAAGCCATGTGTGATGTGGAGGGGACCAGGAAGGTGGGTATGTGAGGTGCCCAGAGGTGGACCAGGGCTGAGATCCTCCCCCAAGACCAGCACAGTGGCAACCATGCACACACAGCAGCCTACTGCCTATGGCATGGGTCCCCACAGTCCCCACAGACACCTCCCTGTAGGCGCTCTGGATGCACAGCAGCCTCCACAGAACACAAGCCCTGTGGACTGAGCAGGAACCAGCCCAGGCTGTAGATCTCACTGGAACCCTCCACTGTCCCCTAGGTCTGACGTGATGCCCTCCTATCCACAACACAAGGATCCTGCCACCCCCGGGGATGGAGGAGTGCAGAACAGCCTGGGCTGAGGGAGGGCTCCAGAAAGATCTGCCGGTGAACCTGGGCCCTTGCAGCCTCGGGCAAGGGGGAAAAGCTGGCCCCCAGGTTTGGGTACCGCAGTGCTGGCCGGCCACTCACCGAAGACCTCTGAGGGGTTCAGCAGCTCCAGCAAGTGCCCCCCACGCTTGGTCTCGTAGGTGGCGAACCCTCCATCGGGATTTCTCATGTTCAGCAGCTGAAATCACAGACCGCACCCCAGAATTCGCCCACGTGCTGAGCACACACAGGCGTCCAGGCCACAGCGGAACTCTCTAGAGGCAACACTAGGGCTGACAACCGACGGCGCAGGAACAGGGCGGAGAGCCGACTTCCACGTTAACCAAGCCCTCGGGTGCCCCAAAAAGCAGCTGCAACCTCATTCATCAGGGCCTCCATGCACAGCCACCAGGGAACATGCCCCCACACGTGCCCATGACTTAGAAACCAAGTGTGTGCTGCCAGAATAGGGCAGGGTCTCCACTGGGAAACACACACAAAAGCCAGATGTGCTGAAAGGATGTGGCACCAAAACCAACAAATTCCTTCCTCAGACACCCAGTGGAAACCACCAGAGAGAAACCTTGGGGGCCACACCGGCTCCCGCAAGTATCGGCGGCTGGGCTGGACACCAGCTCCGCAGTGCAGGGCCCTGTGCACACAGCCCAGCAAGGCCCCTAGGGGTCCAACCAGAGCTCACTGTTCTCCACACATAGACACCATCCAAGGACAAGCTCCTACGGCCTGGCCGGAGTGTGTGCTGGGCTGGAGCCCACAGGAGTGGAAGTGAGCACGCAGCTCATCTGCAGGACACGAGGTATGGACAGGGCTGCTGGGACCACAGCCTTACCACAGCCACAGCATCGCACAGCCGTTCTCGGGGGATGTGCTCGGTGACATAGGGACACTTCTCCTGCAGGAGCAGCACAGCCTTCAAGGCCTCAGCCGTGCAGTCAGAAACGATCCAGCCACAGTCCAGCGTACTGAAGGAGAAGCCACCCTGCAGAGCACAAGCCGTGACCCCAGGCTGAGGGTGTCCACACCCCAGTCCTCAGAACTTCCCCACAGCCGCACGCATCCCTCCCCACCACAGAGCACCCAGTGAGGGCAGGGGCCCATCCACCAAAGGTGTGGGTGCAGCCAGGGCCCCAAGCTGGGTACATCCAGACAGACCTCCAGATCCAGCACAGGGACCCTCAGGGGTGCAGCTCACACCCTCAACACCTGCAGATCTCACGACGGACAGGATGGGGCCCAGGTGCCCCTCACCCCCATTGTAAACAGGCAGCAGCAGCTGTGTCCATGCCTAATTTCAAGCCTGCACCTGTCGTCACAGCCCACACCGGCTCTGAGGTCTACTTCTTTCCTCTGCCTTCCCCGGACACACTGGCTACACTTTGGCTGTCCTTCTGAAGCCTGTGTGTGCCGTGACCACCAGAACCGCTCTGAGGCACGGCCGTGTGTGCAAGCCAACTGTGCCCCCATGTGCCAGGCAGCTCAGCAACATGAGGCATAAGCCCCTACGCCAGGCATCTACCGCAGCAGGACACCCAAAGACGCCAAGGGAGGAGTCCCCCAGGGAGGAGCCCCCCTTCAGAGGAAAGGACCCACCCTGCTGAGGGCGGCCTCCCCTGGGGGATGGGGCAAGGATGGGGCTGGCTCCCGCATACCTTGCGCGTCTGGCGGTAGTACTTCTGGTAGTCGGGAGGGTTATCTGGGACCTGGGCAGCATCGAGGGCAAATGTGGAAGCAGAGAACACGTCACCACAGGACGTCCCCATCTGGGACATCACTGAGACAGACTGGGCAGGAGTGGAGAGGCAGAACGTGCCTGGGAGCTTACTCTGCCGGCCACAGCGACCACTAGTGCTGCGAGGCGCCCGAGGGCCCGCACCTGTTCAGCTCACCACCCACAGCTGCTAGGAAACGTGACTGGCCAGCGAGGGCTGAAACCAGCCCAGACGGGACTGGGAGTCAGCACCTGACTTCCCTGTGATCTCCCCACTGGCCAGAAGGCAGGGAGGGGGCCCAGGTCTCTGCCGGCGTGCTCTGTGCCAGGGGCCCCCGCTGCCTCCTGAACAACCCCAGCTCCGTGGACCTCAGCTCCTGGGCTGCCTCTCTCACCTCAGTGAGAAGGGAAGAGGCCTGGAGTGCAGCAGGGTTCAGTCAGCCACCCCAAGTCCCCATCACCCAGGGCAAGTCCTAGGCAGGAGGCAGGAGCAGGAGCAGGCCGCCGTTGGGGCAGGCACAGCAGGACAATGCCCCTCCTCTGCTTGAGCCCAAGATGGGTGCCAGCCTTGGCCACACGGAGGCCAGGAAGACCCAGAAGCCCTGCAGAACAATGTCCTGGTGAGAGCTGAAGGGAGGGAGATGGGGCTGTGGGGCAGTGGTTCCAGGCAGAGGGACACTGGCTGAGGCTGTGGCCGGGATAGGGTGTGGGAGACATGGGAGGGCGCATGTATGGGATGACTGTGGCTGCAGACTGGGGTGCAGGCACGTGTGAGAGACACTGAGGTCAAACCAGGGGCTCGGGCAGGGTCTGTGGGCAGCTGATCTGGCAGGATGGACCGGGGCTTTTGCTGCAGTCTCAGGAGGGAAAGTCCACAGGCTGGCGTCACCTCCATGGGCAGAAGGTGCTTCAGAGACATGGAGGTGCCATGTAGGCTGTGCAGCTCAGGGTACACAGCCCCTGCCCGTGCCTGGCCCCTGCACACAGTGGCTCCAACATGAGCAGGACGCAGAAACTGCCAGCACCCCCAGCACCCTGCAGGCCTCAGAGAGCTGCCCCAGGTGAGGCCAGCCCGAGGAGGACTGGTAGATGGAGCGGGGGCTAGGGAGGGGATGGGAGGGTGGGGGTGACCTGAAACACCAGTGCAGGAAATAGGGCAGGGTGGAGGTGAGGTGGGCGCTTCTGCCTGCAGGAGCTCCCAGCCCTGATCCCCCTCTTCAGCCCCCTCAGAGCCCCAGGCACCGGCCTCACCTGCGAGAGCCTGAGGAACTCATGCGCCTTTTGTAGGCAGGACGAAAACTCGGGCCTGTGGTGCCCACCCGCCTGGAAGAGACAGCAGGACAGAGAGGCTCAGCTGCCCTTGCATGGCCAGCATGGCTGAGATGGTTTCCTGATGGTCGTGGCCACATCCTGCCCCCACTGGGAACCAGAATCAAACTGGCAGACGTCTCCAGAGAGTGCCAGGGTTTCTTGCTGCACTTACCTTTAAAGACAAAAAAGCAAAAGTCCATGAGATATGACTGAAGATGGAAGGGCGCAGAAGAGACCATTTATGGATGCCAGCACCCACCCGCCTGGCCAGCATCTATGCCCAGAGGGTCTCCAGCACCCTGCATGGGCAGGCCCTTTGTGTGGCCCAGCCCTCAGGGCTCTCCAGAAACACCTTCAGAATCCCACCGACCTCATTCCCACCAGCATAAAAATCCACTCTTGTTTTTCTCCAGTACTAGCTGGAGAATGCCCATAATAAACTGGAACAAAAAGTTCCAGTTCTTCTTTTTTTTTTTTTTTTTTGAGACAGAGTCTCGCTCTGTTGCCCAGGCTGAAGTGCAGTGGCACAATCTCAGCTCGCTGCACCCTCCACCTCCCAGCTTCAAGCAATTCTCTGCCTCAGCCTCCCAAGTAGCTGGGATTACAGGTGCCACCACCACGCTTGGCTAGTTTTTGTGTATTTTTAGTAGAGATGGGGTTTCACCATCTTGGCCAGGCTGGTCTTGAACTCCCAACCTCGTGATCCACCACCCCCACCAGCCTTTGGCCTCCCAAAGTGCTGGGATTACAGGTGTGAGCCACCGTGACTGGCCCGAGCAGTTCCAGTTCTAAGAAGAGCCTGGAGTCCCACTCCTGCCTGCACTCTCAGAAACAGCCTTCACCAGGCTCCCCTTCTCACACGGCCTCCAGCCCCTGCCCTCCCAAGGCCCCCCACCCAGCCCAACACCCAAGGCTGCTGGCCAAGGCCGCCCCCTCCACAGCACGACCATCTGAAGCCAGAGGCCAGGTCACTGGAAGTATCAAGGAGTGGCAAGTGTGTGGCCAGCAGTGCTGCCCTCAGGTGGATGCATGGGCTCACGTGCACAGGAAGGTCAGCTGAGGCTGAGAAAAGAGAAGGAGCCACGAACCTCAAGCAGAGCCTGGATGGCGAATGCGGTGTCCCAGATCTGTGAGCCGTTGGTGCCCTACACACAAAGGACGGTGTTACAGCAGCAGGTGCAGCCCCTCCCACTCCCAGCCACTGCCTCCAGGATGCAATGGGCGCCTGAGGGCCGGGTGTGGGGGCTCCCACCCAGCCAACACTCAGCCTCAGGCTCTGAGCCCTGGGCACCCCTCATGGCTGACAAGGGCCTCAGGGAAGGCTGAGCCCTGCAGGCAGACACAGGTCGGGGAGACTCGGAGAGCCCTCCCTTTCTTCATGGGCCACCAGGCAGGACAGTGTCCCTCTGAGGACACTTCTAGGACTGGACGATCCCTCAGAGGCTCCAGCACCTACACATAGAGCACCCAGCTGCTCTCACCCAATGACAGCGGCACACCTCAGACATGGTGACGCCTGGAAATGATCCCATTTCTTTTTTTTTTTTTGAAATGAAGTCTCGCTCTGTTGCCCAGGCTGGAGTGCAGTGGCGTGATCTCAGCTCACTGCAAGCTCCGCTTCCTGGGTTCACGCCATTCTCCTGCCTCAGCCTCCGGAGTAGCTGGGACTACAGGATCCTGCCAGCACGCCCAGCTAATTTTTTATTTTTTAGTAGCATCGGGGTTTCACCATGTTAGCCAGGATGGTCTCAATCTCCTGGCCTTGTGATCCACCCACCTTGGCCTCCCAAAGTGTAGGGATTACAGGCGTGAGCCACCGCACCCGGCCAATGACCCCCATTTCTGAGTACAACTGGAGGTGATGGGAATTCTGCACAGGGCTGGGAAGGCCCCACCTCAAATTTCACCCCGAGCTGGGCTCACAGGTACACAGTCTGGTCTCAGTTCAAAGGGCCGGTGACCAAACCCTAGTGAGACAGAGCTGGGCACTAACCAAGACAGACATGGGGACCGGGCGGGGGGTGGTGTGTGGCAGAGGACTACACTCAGGAACCATCATAAGTTTGTTGGGTGTGACAACCTCAGAGCAATTTTGTAAAAGCACAGACATCCTCATCAGCTTGAGGTGCACTGATGAGTCGGTGCTGCAGGAGGGCTGGACAGGGAGGGGCAGGGAGGCTAGGGCCTGCTCTAGGGCTTGTTACTCACCTCCACTTTGCATGTGTTTTGAAAACCTTTTCACAAAACACAGACAGTGTCTAGGGAGCCTCTGGGGAGCTCAAGGCCAGCTGGGTAAAAGCTTGTGGCTGGGGGCACCTGGCACCAAGGGTAGCCCTGGGGTGGGCAGTGCTGGGCCCATGTGTATCCATCCCAAATGTGACACCCAGGACACCTCTGGAGACTCCACATTTCCACCCTGAACCAGGTGGGGGACAGAAGACAGGCACCGCAGGGCGTGACCCTCCTTAGACCACAAGACACAGGGCAACACTGTCTGGGCTTCTGACACACACAAAGGGGCGCAGGCTCAGCCCAGTCGGACAGGACTGGGGTCTACAGGGCCCCCAGAGCCAGGACAGGACCAGGGTCAGCCAGGATCCACCAGCCTCCCCGCTCCTTGTGCTTGGTGCCCCTCATGACTGGGTTCCAGCCCACTCAGGCCAAGTCTGTGGGGAGCTCCCAGGCCCGGCCACACGCCACCACGGTCCTCCAGGCTCCTGTCCTGTCCACCCAGGACCTTAAGAAGAAGCCTCTTAAGAGTGCATGGAGGAGAAACCCTCACTAAGCAGAGCCACCTCCTGCCACAGTAACAAGATGAGAGCTTCCGCCGCTCCGGGTCTGTCGTTACACAGCTGAGCCCACTCGACCATCACGGCAAAAAGCAAACAGGACAGCTGCAGACAGACATTTGAGAACGGTGGGCACCCAAACAGAGACCGACGGCACCCACAGGGACACGGCCAGAGGCCTCGACTGACTCAGCCTCTAGTCACACGCTGCCGGGACCTGGTCCAGGAGTTACTTCTGAACCCCAAAGGAAAAATAATAAAGGGTAGACATGACTGCAAAGGAAGCAGGCAGCCGCAGTCCTGCAGCCCTTACCTGCATTTTCATGCCGTCAAGGCCCATCCTGTGAGGACAAAAAAGCCCAAGTCAGGTGCAAGGAGAAAGCTGGAAGCCCAGCTGGCTACCCAGACCCTGCACTCAGGAGGGTCCCAGAGAGGGCGTCTGTCCCCTCCCGAGGCCTGGCACTGGCCTGGATGCCACCCCAGCTGGGCTGCTGGGCTCCTGGGGGTGAGGGCCACACTCTATGGAAGACAGGACACACTCACCCAGAAGGGCCACACCCAAGGCAAGGGGCAGCGGGAGGCTCCCCCACCCCAGGCTGCGTCAGTCCTGCCGCCCTCGTGCAGTGCTGAGGGACCAGGGGAAGAGGCCTGCACAGCAGAAGCTTCGCACCGTGGGACAGCTCTGTGCCCTCCATGACAGGGGCCCCACCTCCAGGGCACAGTCCATGGCTGACAGGCTCCCCTTGTCCACAGGCCTCCCTGATGCCAACCTGAACCTGCCCTGCTACCTACCACCCCCTTCCTCACTCTACCTTCTGGGAACACCCCACGCTTCCACTGGGTGGCAAATCTTCCAATTCAAAGACAACCCTCAGTGGCTTCCACAAGCCCTGACACTGCTGGTTCCTGGTGGTATTCCCTGGCAGTATTCCCAGATGGCACCGTGGGGGCCCCCTCACTGGGACGCAGCCGGGGCTCAGATCCAGCCTTCGTGAGAGGCCCCACCAGCACATCCCAGCCACACTTACCAGAGATAGTCCGGGATTCTGGAGACGTGCTCCTGGAAGGCAGTGGAGGCGGGCCCGTCCACATACCAGCGCACAAGCATGTTGATGGTTTTCGAGATCTGCAGGAGAGACAGCCCTGTCAGGACTCTGCTCCAGACCCACAGCAGCCTCCAGGGACAAGGTCGTGTCCAGACCCACAGCAGCCCCCACGTACAAGGTCCTGTGCAGCTCACTCAGGGCCAGGACAGGGGCCTTCTGCTCTAACAGGCATTTCCTGAGCGAGGTTGGGCAACAACTGTGTCCCCAGGACCCGACTCAGAGGCAGTGTCGGCCGAGGCCACAGCCTGGCTTAGGGTGTGAGGAGGGAGCGGCACTCCATCAGGGAGAAGCGAGGGGTTCCAGGAGGAGCCAGGGGGCGTGGGCTACCAGGTGCCTTAGAAACAACACAGGGGACAGAGGACAGGGCCTGAGGGGCCCAGGAAGAGATGTGAAGACAGGACTGTAGCAGTAGGGACCACTTGCCCCCCTTCTTCCTCAGAACAGAATGTTCCAGAGGCCCCCAACTTTTTACTTACGGATCTCACAAGTCAAGATCCAATTGCAAGCATGTTTCTAATGCATCTAGTACAGATGTGTTCTACATGGGATTAAACCAAAACCCACAAAGAACCACATCACTGCTGAGCAGAAAACAAGGGACCCGCTGCAGGGTCAGTCAGGATCTGTGATTCACTGAGGTGGCATGAGGCCCAGAAAACCCGAGATGCAGTGTCAGGGTGGGACTCAGTGGCCCAGTGCCACCTGGGTATGTCCAGAGAACGCCCAAGCCAACCCACTACACCACAGCAGCTACGCACACAGCTATGGCACAGCCCAGGGCCTGCTGACTGTCAGGAGGCGGCCCTGCACCAGCACAGCCCGGGGATTGCACTCTCCAAGGTCACTGAACTGGCCACACCTGGCCCCCTGCAGGCCCCACAGAGGCGAGAGCTCCAAGTCCCTAGCTAGGCAGGAGGAATCAGGAGTGGAACCCAAGGACCCTGCTACCCCCACCCACCCTGGGCATGTATAAACCCCATGGGAGAATGGCGAATGATGAACAATTTGGGGAGAGGAATTCAGAGGGAACCAAGTGAGGAAAAGGCACCCCTCCCAGCTAGCCAGCTAGCCAGAAAGATCTCAGGGAGGGGCCTCCAGGAGAGAGTCCAGGCACACTGAGGACAAGAGCCGGTGGGGGATGGAAGGGAGGGTCGAGTGTGGTGGGGCGACTTCACTGAGCTGGGCGTGCAGGGGTCCAGGACAGAAGCCCTCAAACACTTGTGCGATCAGAGGGCCACCTCCCAAATGGAGGTGCACCAGGCTCCAGGAAACCCCACTCCTAGCTCACAGCCCGGCCGCCAGGACTTCACTTCCGGACCTCAACCCCCAGGGGCTGCAGTCAGAGGCCGGGCAGGGGCACTGACCGGGCCGATGCTGATGCTCTTGGTGAATCGGTCGTCCGCCACAATGTGTTCATACAGCTTCTGCACGGCCCGCTGCCGCAGGTGGGCACTGTGGTGGCGCTCATACAGGTTGAGGAGCGCTGCAGGGGACGGGGGCCAATGGATGCCAGACACCACGACACTGGCCTCAGCCTGGAGCCCCGTGCACCGCAGCACCTGGACTTGCCCTTCCCCAGGGTTCCCCCCTCCCACCCACCCCCGGGCCTGGTCTCTGAGCTCCTCCTTCCCTGCCCAGGAGGGGCTGCCCCACACCTCCTACCACACACCCTTGCACAGGGTGGACTCCTGAGAGTAGAAGACCAGCTGGTTCTCAGGGTGGAGGGGCAGGGCAATGAGATCCCGCCCCCTGGGGCCTGGCACAGAGGAGGTGGCCCAGTGCCGCTGGCAGGGGATGAGTGCGTGAATGAGTGGGCGACACCCGGACCCTGGGCTGCCCTGCCGGCCCCTCAGGAGGCACTCACCATATACCACACGCAGCAGCCAGCTGTGCGGCGTGTACAGCTCGTCGGGGGCCACGTTGTTCCTCTGCGCCAGCCAGTCAATGCTGGCGAAGTCCTCCACATAGAGCTCCTGGTGGGGGCAGTGCCTGAGCCCTGGGGCCTGGGGGCACCTGGTGGGCCTGGCTCAAACCAGGAGGGATGGCCTCCCACCACCTGCCCTCAGGGCCCTGGGCCAGTCCCTTCCTGGGTGGGGGTACCTCCAGCAACTGACCCCGAGAGCACATGAAGGCCCCCTATGGGAGGACGGCTCTGAGGAGCTCCCCAGCTCCATAAGCCCCAGGTCTGCCCAGAAGCTCATTTCCTCCCTCTGCCCCTCCTTCCTCCCCACGGCAGGCCTGATAAACATCCTGCACCTCAAACCTCGCCTCAGGCCTGCTTCCAGAGGACACAGTGCACATCTGCCTCCTGCATCCCTTGAGTCCTGGAAGTCCCCCCAGGAACCCTGGGCTACAGCTACTGACTGTCCCATAGCACAAGTCCCCTCTGGGCAGAGCTTGCTCACTGTTTATCACAGGATGGAGGAAGGTGGAGGCTCTGCTCTGATCACAGGGCCTCCAGGTGAGTGGACAGGTGTGCTTAGATTCCAGAAGCCCCAGGCCCTGTGGGTCCCAGCCCCAGAGGCCTTCGCTTTGTTCCCTGATGAGGTCCTACCTGGCGTAGGCTCTGGACCAGCGGGTCTTCTGCGGCACTCAGCCGAATGGCGTAGCAGTAGCTCATGGGCAGGTACACCTGCCGGCAGTGGCACCAGAGTGTGGAGGGGTGTGCCGGTGCCCAGTCAGGAAACAGCCTGGGGCAACGGCAGGAGTCAGTGGGAGACCCCAAGACTCAAGCCTGCCCCCTCCGCCAGCATCCATACCTCGGGCCCTTCCAAGCACGAACACCGGTGGATGGCTATTCCCCACCACGTCAGTGCATCTGCGGGCATTTCCCAACCATGCTCCTGAGGGGGACAGTTGAACCGTAGGTGCACCCTCCGAGGAGCTGCACCTCCTAGTTCGGTCAGCATTTTGCATCCTAAAACCAGGTGATGGAGCTCCTAAATGCTCAGGATTGTCTGTGGGCTTCTTAGCTACAACACACGTACCTTGGTAACATAAAACATCAACAATAGGGATATGGTGTGAGGGCCCCAGGGAACACTCTTGGCTATCTTTGCAACTTTTTCAGAAATTGGAAACTACTCCAAAATTTAAAGTTTACTTTTAAAAGTGTATTTAAGAAACTTTAGGAGGGGCACGGTGGCTCACGCCTGTAACCCTAGCACTTTGGGAGGCCGAGGCTGGTGGGTCACTTGAGGTCAGGAGTTTGAGACCAGACTGACCAACATGGCGAGACCCCATCTCTACTAAAAATACAAAAATAAGCCAGGCATGGTGGTGTGTGCCTCTAGTCCCAGCTACTCGGGAGGCTGAGGCAGGAGAATCGCTTGAACCCGGGAGGAGGGTGCAGTGAGCCAAGATTGTGCCACTGCACACAGCCTGGTGACAGAGCGAGACTCCATCTCAAAAAAAAAAAAAAAAAAAAAAGAGAGAAAGAAAAAAGAAACTGTAGGTCTGCGGAATCTCCCTAAGGCCTGGGTCTTTGCTCACTGGTCTGCTGACGTTAGCACAGCTCCACCAGCTTCCCAGGGTCTGTGCGTGCCTCATGGGTTTTCTCTACCCTTTCCCTGCTAGCCCCCATCCTTATGTGATGCCACAGGAGGGTGAGCAATGCTGAGCCTTCCCTGCTCCCTGACTGTGGCATCAGGCCTTGGCCCACTTTCACATCCACTTACTTAAAAGGGTGTTTTTGTTTTCACATTTTGGGTTACATTTCCAGCATTTGGGCAGCTGGAGTGATTCAGGTCTGTGGTCCTCCTTTCACCTCCCAACCCACCCTCCAAGCAACTCCAGTAAAGACAAGCAGCACCCTGGTGTGCCCATGCAGCAGCACTGACTGACGGCCCCACCAAGTGGGGCAGATGAGATGCCCTCACCAGCACCAGCGTGTGGAACCCACACCCCTCCTGCCCTGGCAGCTGTGCCAACTGCCATCTCAGTCCTTCTTCTGCCGCTCATTACGTACGGGTGAGGCGCAGAGTCCAGCGGGCATCTGAATGGCCCCAGGACACCTCCCAACCTATGTGCTCTATGGCCCACCTCAGGTAGCAGCACCCTACCCTGCCCCCTACTCTGGCAGCTCTGTCTACCCTCCCAGGGTGATCTCACCATCCCTGTGCCTCCCTGTCACCGCCCAAATTGGCTTCTGGGGTTAAGCCCCCAGCCTTTGTATCAGGACACTGCTGCTGTCCTTTCTTGAGTGGCCCCTTCACTTCCTGCCTCCCCTGACTTGACCCCTCCCCACCAAAGTCATCTAACACAGGGACCCCCAGCCCTGCTGACAGCTCTCTAGGGGAGATCCCTACCAGGGTTCCCACAGCACTCCAGGAAGCCAGCAGGGGCTCTGTGTGGTTCCAGGGTCTCATTCCCAAAATGCATAACGGGGTAAACTCATATGCATGAGTGTTTTCTGGGGAGATGTTCACTGCTTTCAATAGATAGCCATAAAATGTTACAAGACACTGGTTAAAGACACCAGATAAGGCTGGGTGCAGTGGCTCATGGCTCCCAGCACTTTGGGAGGCCAAGGCAGGCGGATCACCTGAGGTCAGGAGTTTGAGACCAGCCTGGCCAACATAGTGAAACCCTGTCTCTACTAAAAATACAACAATTAGCTGGGCACGGTGGTGGGTGCCTGTAGTCCTAGCTACTCAGGAGGCTGAGGCAGGAGAATCAAAATCATGCCACTGCACTCCAGCCTGAGCGACAGAGCTAGACTCTGTCTCAAAAGAAACAAAAAAAAAACACACACACCAGATAATAATTAATGTTGATTTTGCTGGGTATTTAAACAGTATGTGGTTCTGTTTAAAAAAAACAAACACTGATCTTTTTTTTTTTTTAAGACAGAGTCTCACTCTGTCGCCAGGCTGGAATGCGGTGGCACGATCTCGGCTCATTGCAACCTCTGCCTCCCAGGTTCAAGTGATTCTCCTGCCTCAGCCTCCCGAGTAGCTGGAAACTACAGGCACGAGCCGCCATGCCCAGCTAATTTTTGTATTTTTAATAGAGACGAGATTTCACCATGTTGGCCAGGATGGTCTCGATCCCTTGACCTCGTGATCTGCCCACCTCGGCCTCCCGAAGTGCTGGGATTACAGGCGTGAGCCACCTGGCCACAGACACTGATCTTTTAAAGGAACACACACTGAGTCCACAGGTGAGGTATCACGTTGGGACACACTTCACATTCACCAGCAAAGAAGACAAGCGCAGCAGCAGCAGCAGCACCACAGGATGCCCCTGTGCAGGCTGGGGGAGGGGCAGCCTCCTCCTACTTCTACAGATGCTCAGAGTCTTCCACAGCAAGAGGGAAGCCACCCAGCGCTGCCTGCAGCCTGACTCGGGGTACCTCCATCCATGGCACAGCCTCCTTCCTGCTCAGTTGGGAACCTCCCCCTTTCTGTATCCCTATAGGACTCAAGCTCGATCAGGGCCTCTGCTAGGAACCTAACTCCACCCACCCACAGAATGCCCACCCCTCTCTGCTGTCACAGCCTGCACCTGACCCACGGTCCCTGTCACTCTAGTCCTTGGGACAGCAGCAGCGACCCAACAACCAAATCAACAGCAGACATACCACATCTCTGGGAACAGGGTATTGAGGCCTTCCCAGCTGTAAACATTCAGGACAGCCAGCCAGAACTTCCCCCAGGAGGGGATGGCCACAGCACCACCTGAGGGGGGGAGAGAATAGGCCCATGTCATCTGCTTCCTGTCAGCAAAGCCTGCACTGCCTCTAGCTGGGAAGCTTCACCCTCTGGGAGTCACGTGTGCCCCTCTCCATGAGGCAAGGGCAGCCTCATGCAGATCTTGCAACCCCCATGTGCGAAGCAGGTTCCAGAGTGCTGAGAACTTGCCTGGATACACGGCCCCTAGGTGGAACCAGTGGCTTTCCTGGGAGTGAGTATGTCCAGCCCCAGGAGAGGTGTTTGCAACCCTTGGCCCCAGGAAGGAGCACATGAAGACAGCTACCTAGGAAGGTCCAGGGACACCTCAGTGCTCAGGTGAGCGAGGGGCCCAGGTGCACATGCGCCTGGAAAAGGCAAGGCGGGGAAGTGACAGGGCACACTCAGCCTCGCCCTCTGAGCCAAGCCTGAGCTGCCCCAGTCTGTGTCATCTCCACTTGGCAGACTGGTCCTGTATGGGAACAAAGACGACCCCAGACTCCAGAGTAGCTCCGGCACGCCGGCCGATGCCAGAGCCACTTCAGCAGCATGCAGTCCTGGCACAGCCACGCCATCTAAACACGCTTCTGAGGAGTCCCTGCTCCAAACCCCAAAAGGTATGCAAAAGGCAATAAAGACCCACAAAGCTACTAGGCAAAGTGCAGCCTAAACACGTTCCTTCACCAGGCAGGCGCCAGGAGTGTGGTGGGAACCAGACAGCAGCCTTGGGGACGCAGCATCAACGACACCAAAGGCTGACAGTGAACTGATGACAACAGTGACAAGCTCATGAAGAAAGAAGGCAGGATCTCATGGGAATGCGTAACAGGACACTCCACCTGGCATGGTAGGTCAGGAAGAGGTCCTCAAAGAAGGAACATGTAAAGTGTGAGCCAGTGGGGCAGGAGTGGAAGGTAAGAGGCTCCAGGTGAAGGAAGCAGTGCATGGCGAGCCCTGGGATAATAAGGGCCTCTGAGGAGCTGACAGGAGGCCCCTGTGCATGCGGCAGAGAGCAGGGCAGGTGGGACTGGCTACGGAAGGTCAGTGAAAGGCAGAGGATGCAGAGCTACAACATGAACTAGGTTTTCTTGGAGCAGCAGGAGCCATGGATTGATTCCCTTGGGCTGGAATTGCCCTCAGGGCCTACAGGCAAGAGGAGAGGTAGCCAGGCTGGGCTTGGAGAGGTAGCCAGGTGCTTGGAGAGGTAGACAGTTGGGGCTTGGAGAGGAAGATAGTTGGGGCTTGGAGAGGTAGCCAGGCCAGGGCTTGGAGAGGTGGACAGTTGGGGCCTGGAGAGGTAGCCAGGCCGGGGTTTGGAGACGTAGACAGTTGGGGCTTGGAGAGGTGGACAGCCTGGGGCTTGGAGAGGTGGACAGCCCGGGGCTTGGAGAGGTGGACAGCCCAGGGCTTGGGGAGGTAGCCAGACCAGGGCTTGGAGAGGTAGACAGTTGGGGCTTGGAGAGGTAGACGGCCAGCTTGGAAGGTGCAAGCTCCAGGGCTGCCCTCACCTGCAGCCAGGCTGCCTCCAGAAGGTGGACATATTAACACGCTTCATTTAAGTCTTTGCCAATTCAGGAAACAAACAGAATTACCTGGTTGTCTTAATTTGCTTGGCTTTTTTATTAAAGACAGGGTCTCACTCTGTCACCAAGGCTAGAGTGCAGTAGTACAAGCAGCTCACTGCAACCCAGAACTCCTGGGCTCAAGTGATCCTCCTGCCTTATTAGCCTCCAAGTAGCTGGGACTACAGGTGCATATCATCACACCTGGCTAATATTTTATTGTTTTTGTAGAGACCGGGTCTCACTATGTTGCCCAGGCTGGCCTGGAACTCCTAGGTTGAAGTGGTCCTTCTACCTCAGTCTCCCAAAGTGCTGGAATTGCAGGCATGAGCCACTGTGCCTGGCTCTTAATTTGCTTTTTTAAAAAATGATGCCTAGGTTAAACAGTGTCTGCCTACTTCTGCTTTGACAAATTCCCTGCTCATGTGCTTTGCCCATTGTTTCAGCTGCAAGTGCATCTTTCTGTATCTCGTTTGTGAGAGTTCATTATCGAGTTGACATGAACCCCTGGCCCAGCACATGCTGCACAGGCCGTACCTTTCTTGTGAAGAATGTTCCGGGCTCGTACCAGGTCAGGATCGTCAGGCCCAACACCCAGAATTCTGAGAGACACATAGTTGAGCGCAGTCCCAAACACGGTGGACTTATCCTCAATGTGCCTACAGAAGCAGAGGACAGGTGAGAAACCGGTATCTGTCCTTACTTCTAAGAAATGAAGTAAAACTTTCTGTGGAGTTTCCTCGGAAAACTAAGAATGCTAAAATGCCTTAACCTGACCTAACATGCCAACACAGGAGACCCCTGAGCCGCCACTCTGCAGTACGAATTCATGCACCTCCCATGACAACCGAGCCCCCCACTCCTTCCTCACCGACCCGCCTGCTCTACACCTTCCCACGCCTGAGTCAACACTTCTAGCCCAAGGGCGGTCCACTTTGGGCTACGGCTCTGCTCCCAAAGTGTGTGCCACATGGCAGAAAGCTGTCAGGCCCTGTCTCCACTTGCTGCCAGCCCAGAGTCAAGGGCACTTTTCTTCTGCCTTAAGTGATAACAGACTGACAGTTGTCACATGTGGGTCTCAAGAGTGTCCTAACAGCCACAAAACCCATTTAACAAAAGACATGAAGCCGAGGCCCCACCTGCACAGCCTTCAGCCCACTCCTCTCCTGCTAGTCTCTCCCCAACCCACCCCACGCCCACAGCTGCAATCACTCCTAACCCCTTGGCAGCTGCCTGGAAACCCAAGCATCTCCTACATCATGAGAACACACACATGCACATGTGCAGTGACACAGGGGCAGGCACACTCACAGGCCCCAGCCACCGTCGGGGAGCTGCACTGACCGCAGGTACCGCACAATCTCTTCTCTGTATCCGGCTGGCAGAGGGATGCGAGCCACGTGGCAAGTGATCAGGAGGCCTGTGTGGCAGGAGAGATGTTCCTCGCTGGGGGCACGTGGTCATCACTGCTAAGACCAGGCCCCTTTCCTCCTGAGCACCTCACTCCAGCAGGGAGCTACCTCCTTCTCATAAAAACACCCCCTGGAAAGGCCATTCCTCCCAGGCCCCCATGGGGAACTTTGGGAACAGGGCCAGAGAGAACGTCAGCCACAGCACAGGCAATGCTCCCTTCCTAAGGCCTGCAGAGCCCACTCAGCCACGCCTGGCTCCCATGACCATCTGGGTCAGAGAAAGACCAAACACTGCACAGCACCTCAGGAAGGTCTCCCCCAAGTGCCCTGAAGGTCCAAAAGGAACCAGCATTTTAGATCAGTGGGCCTTCCATGAGGGGAGACCGTTGGTCTTGCTTTAACATCTGCTGGGAAGAAAAATACAAAATTGGTCGCCCTTGCATGTGGTAATACCTATTTACTTATTTATATTTTTCTGTTTCATAAATTTTTTACAAGCATATGCCGCTTTGCAAATGTCAGGGGGGAGGGAGAGACAATAAATATTATCCACTAAGAACCTTCTGTCCCCAGCCTGGTCCTCTCAGGCATGGTGGTCACAGGCCACCCTCCACCTCCACTCCCCATGCTTGGTTCCATCAGCCACATGCCCCCAGAGCCTGGCACGGGACAGGTCTCAGGGCAGACCCCAGCCACATGTACCATGGAATGAATACCTGACTCTCGCTTAGAGCATCAGAAGCCCTAGTGTTCAAACCATCCGGACATGCCCCGGAAGAAGGGCAGATAGACTCAGAGACAGCGCACAGGGTCACATAAAATGAGCCATCCCACACAAGCCCATCTCTTTCCTAACAGTTATAATGCTGTTAGGACGCAGAAATGTGCAGAGAGGAGCAGAGCCAGCATCTTCCTGATTTTACAGGCAAGGAAACTGAGGCTCAGCCAGTAAATGGTGGGGCTAGGATGTCAGACCCGACTCAGTGTTCACCAGAGTGCTGCCCAATGCCGCACAGGCCACAGTAGATGGGAGCTGTCTACACAGCATCATGGACCAAGAGCATTTTCCGAAGTCCATAAAGAGGGAAGAAAAGCTCCAACTCAGCCAGGTGTGGTGGCTCACGCCTGTAATCCCAGAACTTTGGGAGGCTGAGGGGGGCGGATCACGAGGTCAGGAGTTCGAGACCAGCCTGATCAACATGGTGAAACCCCGTCTCTACCAAAAATACAAAAATTAGCCAGGCATGGTGGCACATGGCTGTAATCCCAGCTACTCGGGAGGCTGTGGGTGGCAAGCCACCTTGGTGCCAAGGCAAGAGACCGAGGGCACGGGCTGTTCCAGTATAATAAAATATATAAAACAACAAAAGTTATACTAGTTCTAGATCATACATATGATTATATATGAATATCATTAATCATTAGTTTGTAGCAATTACTCTTTATTCCAATATCATAATAATCTTGGCTCTACAATCATAACCTAGGAAAAACCAGGCCATACAGAGATAGGAGCTAAAGGGACATAGTGAGAAGTGACCAGAAGACAAGAGTGTGAGCCTTCTGTTACGCCTGGACAGGGCCACCAGAGGGCTCCTTGGTCTAGCAGTAACGCCAGCGTCTGGGAAGACGCCTGTTGCCAAGCGGACCCAACCGTGGTCTAGTGGTAGCATCAGTGTCGAGGAAAAACACTCGCTACTTAGGAAAGGGAGTCTCCCTTTCCCCGGGGCGGCGTGGGGGGGGGGGGGCGCGGTTTAGAGAAGACTCTACTCCTCCACCTCCTGTGGAGGGCCTGACACCAGTCAGGCTTGCCCATAGTTATCTGGAGGCCTAGCCGTCTCCCTGTGATGCTGCGCTTCAGTGGTCATGCTGTTAGTCCACTTTCATGTTCCATCCTGTACACCTGGCTCTGCCTTTTAGATAACACTAGCAAAATTAGTGAAAGTACTAAAAGTCTCTAATATGGAGAAATAATGGCATAAGCTGTCTCTCTCTCTCCCTCTCTCTGCCTCGGCTGCCAGGCAGGGAAGGGCCCCCTGTCCAGTGGACACGTGACCCATGTGACCTTACCTATCATTGGAGATGGCTCACACTCCTTACCCTGCCCCTTTGTCTTGTATCCAATAAATATCAGCGCAGCCTGGCATTCGGGGCCACTACCAGTCTCTGCGTCTTGGTGGTAGTGGTCCCCCAGGCCCAGCTGTCTTTCCTTTTATCTCTGTCTTGTGTCTTTATTTCTACAATCTCTTGTCTCCGCACACGGGGAGAAAAACCCACCGACCCTGTGGGGCTGGACCCTACAGGAGGCTGAGGCAGGAGAATTGCCTGGACCCAGGAGGCGGAGGCTGCAATGAGTCAAAATCGCGCCCATTGCACTCCAGCCTGGGGAACAAAAGTGAAACGCTGCTCAAAACAAAAACAAAAACAAAAACAAAAACAAAAACACTCCAACTCACAGCCAGCCCACAGGAAGGGTCCCAGCCAGCTAAGCCCAGAGCCAAAGCAGCAAGAACAAACAACACAGTAATCCCCACTGACCAAGCAGCACTGCGAGCCTGACACTGTGCACATAACCAAACCTGATTCCAATCCTGTCACAGATGAGGCTACAGAGGCAAAGTGGGGCTGACCCATCTCCTGACCAACTCTATGTCATTGCCTTACCATGAGCCCTGGGAACAGTCTAAACAGGCCCTGATGGGGCCAAGGGAAGAAGAGCACCTTGACTTCCCCTAAGGACAGGCCCTCAAATCCCAGGACAGAAAAACTCAATGCTATACAGTCCAGGTGGCAGCAAGGCTAGAAGTCAAAGCAGAGATGGGGAGCCCGGTGCTCCTCCTGCTAGTCTGGTTACCTGGAATAAATGTGCCTCAGCTTCCTAATGTATCGCATTAGGCTTATTCTAAGGACTAAAAGAAGAACAGGCCTTGAGCAGGGCTTGGCCTACAGTAAACACCATGAAACTGTTTTTAACATTAAAGGCCAACTCTTCCCAAACTAACATATAAGCCTATTGCAACTTCATTTCAAGTCTGGGACAGAATCAGGATAAAGGCAATTTGGATGAGTAAATGAATAGACACAGGTAAGAGATGTTTTAAAAAGAAAGGCAGCAAAGGCATATAAGGACTTTCTATCTACTACAAAGTCAGCGTAGTAAAAGAAAATGACGTATCAATAAGAGTTATTACAGAAACAAAACCTATTTACGTAGGAATTCACGTCATTAAAACAATGTGGTTACAAGTCACTAGGGAAAAAAGTCCTACTGCACAAATTCATAGGAGGGAATTTCCCATTTTACAAGGCTGAGGATTTCTGCAGAGAAACACTCCCAGGATGCAAAATAGTCTTGTGTAGCCAAATCAGCTCAATATCCAGGCAGTCCAACTGCTATGCTCCTCCTACTCACCAGCCTGAACCTGAAGCTCTCCTGCAATAGCTCAGAGTAAGTTCACAGCAGATATCAGCTCCCCACCCACCACTCCACCCACCTACAGCCCCTTGGCATAGGCTGGGCCTTCCACCTGGAATGCCCATCCCACTCTGTACTGAGACTTCAAAGCCCAGCTTCCTCTTCCCTCAAGGCAACACAGACCCCTAGAGAACCACTTGCTTCTCTTATCAGAGAGCCTGTCACCCTACACTGGCAAGCCTAGCTGATCCCCCTAGACCAAAAGCAGGATGACTCTGAGGACAGAGTTTGCCAGCCCTTTTCTATGTGAGCCCCTGGATTTTCACCTGCTTCATCAAAACCCTAGATCAGGCTGGGCCAGGATCCCAAGGGTGATCCAGGGTGGCCATACCCTCAGGCTGGGGCAGCATACTCCTACCTGGCAGGAGGAAAAGTGGGCCACCATAATCACCCGTCCAGTGCCCATCCTCAGCCTGCAGCCCCACGTAAAATGTCATCCCGTTCAGAGCCCCCTCAAAGGCGGTGCGGGCTTTGGGCAAGTCCTTAAAGTAATTCTTCTGCAAAGAGACCGAAAAAAAAAAAAAAAAAAAGAGAGAGCTGACGGGACTGTTGCCCGGCCAGAGGAACCCTCTTCACATACAGCCCAAGTCAAAACAGTGAATGTAAATTACTTTAAAAGTTTCAGCTGTTTCCATCAAAAGTCTGAAACTCTTTGATGAGAGTATCACACCTCAGCAAAGTAGAAGAACAGTTGCACATTTTCGTTGCTTTATTTTCCAGTCATGTATTCTTCACAACTTCTCCAAGCTGTCTGGAATAAACCAGGCACCCAGTATGGGGTGGGGCACGGGTGCCCACCTGGGCCTGGGACTCGGGCCTCTCAAAGAGGGTCCAAGGGGTGGCACAGCCTTTCCCACGGTGGCCGGGGCTTGGCAGGAGACCCTGTTTACACTGCAGACTCTGACGACCAAAATGTCTTACAATGCACACAACTAAGACAGCGGATCCAAACACTTTTTGTGAATAAAAACAAAGTTACAACTATCTTTGCAACTCTCCTATAAGTCAAAAATTATCTCAAAATACGGTGCTAAAAAATAAAACATTAGGAGTCTCCTATGCGTGGTTTAGAGATGAAGGGGCTGAAGCGGAGGGGCCCGCGAACGCAGTTCCCGTGGGCGCTCGCCCTGGCGTGGGCGTCGCTGGCCGGGTCCTACCACCCGCCTTTCTGAGAGAAAACGTGCTCCTCACGGCTAACCCCTCAGGGCCCCCGCGCTCGCGGACGCTCCACGGAAGCAACTTACGGTGTCCAGCCCCAGGGCGTGGGCTTCCAGGCCGGTCTGCTCGCGGCCGGCGCGCTCGTCCTGCAGGTAGGTCCACGTCTGCCGGCCCCTCTCGCAGTTGAGTCGCCAGCGGCCGAGGTCGGTGGCGGGCTCGGTCTTGTAGGGGCCCCCTCGGCGCCGCAGACACCTGAGGACCACCGGCCATCAGCGACCCAGGCCCCGCCCCAACCCCGGCCGCCGGCCCACTGCCCGCGTCGCGCTCTCCTCAGCACCCAGGACCACCCCGCATTCGTCAGGAGCCCGGGGCGAGGGGACTCACGTGCCCTCCGTCATCGCTGCTGCAGTGGTCTACGCCGCCCACTACCAGCTGCCCGCTGCCCGCACCCGGGACCTGCCGCCCAGCCCCGCCCCTCCCGCGCGCACTACGCAGGCGCGGGCCTCGGCAGGCGCTCAGGCCTCGGTGGGCCGACACCGACGCAACCAATCAGAGCACCGCGAGCATGACCCCGGGGTGTGCCAGGCGACCACAATGGTGGAGCGCGCTGTGCCCCATGCGGCGTGGGGCGGGGCCTGAGGGAGCGGGGATGCTGGGTGAAGGCGACGGGTCGGGGGGGGGGGGGGAGGTGGGTGGGGCCTTATTGGCGGAGCGTGAGGGGCGGGGCTGGTGGGTGGAGAGGTGGGGGCGGGGCTGGCGGGTGGGGCCGGCGGGCGGGGGCGGGGCCTCTCGCGCGCCCTCTAGAGGCTTGCGTCCCGGGAGCTCGGCCTCGTGCGCAGCGCTCTGAGGTGAGCGTCTCTGAGGAATTTGTGAGGAGGGTCCCGCCGCAGGTCGGAAGGAAGGACGTAGGGAGCGAGGCTCGAGCGAGGGACAGCGAGTGCGAAGGTGGGGTGGCAGGGAATTGCTCTCGCGCTGCAGGATTTGCCCGGACGCCGGGGCCGGGGGTGGGGGCGGGAGGCCGCCCTGAGGTGAGGTGGGCGCGGGCCGTCGGCGCCAGTGCGAGACAGGGAGCAGGGCGGGGCGGAGCGGAGGAGCAGAGGGCGCCGCCTGGGCGTCCCTGGGAAGCTGAGCGCCGCGTAGGCTTCCCTGGGGGGAGTGGGGTAGGCGCGATGAGGCCGTAGGCCCCCAGGCCTGGCGGACCACAGGGGCCAGAAGTCCTGGAGCCCCGCCAGGGAAGGGCTGCGTCGCCGGCCAGGATCGAGCGCGGTAGAGCCTCAGCTACTCACGGGGTCGCTGGAGTTGGGGGTGGCCCCAGGAGAAATTAAAGGTGAAAAGCCTTAGCAGCAGAGGGAAGAGGAAGATGGAGGCAGAGCGAGTGACCGAACTTGGAAGGGACAGCCGGGCGCAGCAGGGCAGGGGGCGTCTGACTGTTGGAAACATGGCTGACGTCTGGAGGCTGCAGCCTGTGGTCCCTAAGTCAGGTCAAAGACCCACAGAAGACCCCAGCATGTCTTCATCTGGCCCACAGAAGCCCTGACATCCAGTTACAACTGCCCCAGCCTAATGAGCATTTCGGCACCCACTCCTCAATTCCTACCCCCAGCCTAACTTCGAAGGGGCCGTGAGCCACAGCAAGCCAGAGGAGAAAGTTGGAAGAGAGAGTGGACAAAAGAACACCCACAGGCACCTTCCCCCCAGTGGAGTAGCGGGGTTTTAGACAATCAAGGATACTCACCTCTTCCTATCCCAGTTCAGAAACGAATGAAAAAGACACAGCAATAAGATGGGTGGGTATCAAAATATCAGCCTTGCCACAAATTAAAAAGCTAGCTTGAAGGACAAGGCTTAAATCTGCAAGCAAGAGGGCAAGCTACCAAATCACCTGTAAGTCAGACAAACATATCCCCCAGCCTCTAGGCCATGAAACTGCCTCACCAAGCACTATGCAATTGAGTGCCCACCAGAAGACACCCCTCCAGTCAACCCACAGACCCCATAAAGAGTACCCAGAGGAGCCTGAGCACACTCCACCCTATCTGTTCTCTGAAATTCAATCAAATGAGTCACTCTACTTCTTTGGAAGCAGGAAGAGGCTGGAAGTTTTTCTCCAGATAAGTTCCTCCATGTAGAAACATGAAGAATAGGAATAAGGGGCTTCAGCCTGGATGGAATCTCACACTGAACCTGTCAAAGCTAGGTGAGGGAAGAGGTTTCAGTTGGAGAAGAGTTTGAGTTTTGATATTTTAATGGACTGGACTTTTTATGAGTAAAATAACCCGCTCTTTTTAATGTCTGAAAGAAAAGAAAAAGTTGTAAACTACGTCTGAGAATTGACATAGGTAAGCTTCTAGGGGCAGTCATGAGAAAAAACACTGTTCCTATCTGCTTGCATACTACTGCATCCAGCTTGTTCATTAAGCCAGATACAGAAGGCTCTGAGGATTTTGGCTTCAACAACTGGGTATATGGTGGTGGTCATTTACTAAAACAGAGGTGTCTTTTACTTATTTATTTAGTGACAGGATCTCAGTCTGTCACCCAGGTCGGAATGCAGTGGCACAATCATTAGCTCACTGCAGCCTCAAATTCCAGGGCTAAGTGATCTTCTGGGCTCAGCCTCCTGAATAGCTGGGACTACAGGCCTGTGCCACCACACCTGGCTAATTTTTTTTAAGTTTGGTAGAGACACGGGGTCTTGCTATGTTGCCCAGGATGGTCTCAAACTCCTGGCCACAAGGAATCCTCCCACTTCAGCCTCCCAGAGTGTTGGGATTATAGGCATGAGCCACTGCATCTGGCCTAAAATAGGGAAAGTTTGATTGGAGAGTTCAGATTAAAGTGGGGACAAGTTATACTAGAGATGCTTATTAGACATTCAAGTGAAATATTGAGTAGGCTGGCATTCAGGAGAGAAGATAATGCTAGAGATAGGAATTTGGGAGTCATTTGCTTTCAGGTAGTACTGGAAATCATGAGATTGGACAAGATGAATTAGGAAATGCACATAAAAAAGAGAAGTTCTAGGATGAGCCTTGGGGCACCAACCTTTTCCAGTATAGAGGAATGACCAGAGAGAGGTGGAAAACCAGAGGAATATGAAGTGATAATATAAGTGAAGACATGGTGATCTTTGCTGAGGCTTTGAAGGGATTGCAAAATGAAGACAATTTATTATTGGATGCAACAAAACAATGTATTGGTGACTGACAAGAGCTATCTCAGGAGACATGGGGAGAAAAGCCTAATGGCAGAATTTTGAAAGAAATTTTCAGTTAAACATGGCAGACTGAGCATAAACATTAACCTCCATTTCCTGCCCAAACCTTACTCACATAAAGTAATAAAAGACCAAAAAAAAAAAAAAAACCCACAAAGAATGGGAGAGGAGACACTAGTAAGCAAGAGAAGTCAACAAAATTATAGAGACTGGGAATGGATGGAGAAGTGATAACTGAGCCAGAGAAAGTTGAGACTTAAGTTTGTGGGTGAAGCCAACAAGAGACCATTCCTGCCAGCAAATACCAGGAAGGTGCAGAAATTGGAATAACTAGTGGAAAATTTTTGTGAGGAACAGTGTGACCATAGATCCCCTCTCCTACTTGGGTGGAGGAAGTCTGTAGTAGTTGAATCAGAGTAGGTGTTACCTCAAGCATGAGGCATAGCTGAGGACCACTGAAAGCAGACGGATTGAGTTAAAGCCTACACATGTGGGTCCAGGCTCACTTCTCCCACTCAGCCAGATAGCATGAGATAGTGGGAGGATCCCTCTAGAGCAGCTGGCCCACAAGAGGAGTCCTGCAAACACTGGCAACTATGACGTAGTAGAAAAACCTATTAGCTGGCAGACTGTACCCACTGACAGTTTCCAACAAGCTCCTTAGAGCCCCATCATCAGCATGAGCCAGACATTTGGGGAAAACAGTGCAACATTACCTCCAGCCATGCAAGTGATCCATCTTGGACCACTGACCCAGTCAAGCCTTCAGATGACTATAACCTCAGCCAATACCTGACTGCAGCTGCATGAGAGATCCCAACAGAAAGCTGCCCAGCTGAATCCTCCTCAAATTTAAGCTACTGTATTTGGGGTAATTTGTTCAATAGCAATAAAAAACTAGAAAAAAGGACTACAAAGTGCCCAGCACAATAAATTGGGCAGGGGTTGGGGAGGGAATTGGGAGGCAACATATGACGTAATGTTGTTGAGAAATTTGAGAACACCAGGAATAGAGGTGATCTCAAAAATTTACAGCAACAAAGAAAAAATACAAAGGAATGATTTCTAGTCTAAAATTCTATTCCTATTCAAATGATGAATCAAACATAAGGATAGATAAGTCCAAAAAAAAAAAAGAAAGCCATTTCTTTACTCTCACAACATCCTTTTGGCACCAGATGTAGAGAATTTCTCCCCACCGACAAGCAAGCATTCAGCTGTACAGCAGACACCAGCTGGGTATCCGCTTCAATCCTGCACCGTCTACCTGGAGATAGCAGCAGATCACACAAGTTGAGGACTCCGTGCCGCAAGACTGAGCCCCATGTCCAGTGTCAATCACAAGCCCCAGGTTGTTTTACCTGTCCTTCTGGGTTCCCAAGACCCCCTCCTTGGCTTTAATTTACAAGAGCAGTTCACAGAACTCAGGGAAACACACGTTTATTACAAGGCTATTTTAAAGGCTACATATAAACAGCCAGATGAAAAGATACACAGGGTGAAGCCTAGAAGAGTCCCAAGAGCAGGAGCTTCTGTCTGCAAGGAGTTGGGAAGTACCATTCTCCCAGCATGTGGACATGTTCTTGTCCACCTTCCTGGAAGCCCCCACACATTTGGCTATCCACAAGCTCTCTGAACCCTGTCCTTTTGGGTTTTTAGGAGGCCTCATTACATAGGCATGATTGATTAAATCATTGCCCATTGGCGATCAACGTCACTTTCAGTCCCTCTCCCCCAACCTCTGGGAGTTTGGGGGGTGGGCTGAAAGTTTCAACCCCTCTAATCATGCCCTGGTCTTTCAGATGACCAGTCCCTATCCTGAAGCTACATAGGAGCTGTCCGCCATCAGTCATCTTACTAGCATACAAAAAGACATCACTTTAGAGATCCCAAGGATTTTAGGAGTCGTATATCAGAAGGCAGACACAAAGACCAAATATATATTTGATAATATTACAGTAGAAATAAAGACATTTTAGATATTCAGGCTCAGAAGGCTACTAAAGGACAGGCTCCATCAAGAAGAGAAAACCAAGGAAGAGGAAAATATGATTCAGAATCCAGGAAATGTCCAAGTTATGGCAAGAAGACAGGGTTCCCAGAGGAACATCTCGAAGAGAAAGTGGAGCATATTACCTGATGCACATGACTTTGTTGGGAAGAGCTTTACACTTAGGGCAGCAACTTTTGGGTAAAGTAGTGACAAGAGCGTAGAAAACCAAGCAAATGAGAAAAACAATGTAATTAACTCCAGGAAAAATCAAAAGCTGTACCTAAAGGAAATGTAATCATAAACCAATAAAGGGCTCAACAGGAAATGGTAAACATACAGTTATACTAAACTGTGAATGCAGGTTTCAGCCAATATTAAACTGCTTAGGGAGACTAATAGGAGAGGAAATGTGGGTGTTGAGGGTGGGGGTGATAATATGTCGTGGGAAAGACAGTGTAAGAGAAGCTAACTCCTCTTCCATTGTAGGAAGTCAACAATGTCAAGTCAAGATTAAGAAATAGCATTATTTAAGTCTTTACATGAAGTTAATCACTAAAGATCCCTGAGTTGAGTAGTTTGTGTTTGGAGAAGCAGGGATTGATTTAGTGGAGGAAGAGGTTCT
The DNA here is from genome assembly GCF_006542625.1 of Nomascus leucogenys. Lineage (NCBI taxonomy): Eukaryota > Metazoa > Chordata > Mammalia > Primates > Hylobatidae > Nomascus > Nomascus leucogenys. The sequence continues at coordinate 31,078,103 of NC_044405.1, forward strand.
CTTCTTAGTGCTATTGTTTTCTCAGTGAAATAAGGACATGATCTAAGAATGTTGGAGGTTTGAAGAGAATGAGAAGACATGAAATAGAGTCTGGGGATGCAGGATTACAGTCAGGAGATGCTGAGTGCCAGTTTAAGATTGGTGGTCATACACAACACCACCAAGTCTATTAATACCTCTTTCTGTATCTGGCTCAAATTTTATCCCCTCTTCACACTAATTGCTAGCAAACTCAGGCTTATTCCCTTTGAATTTCACCTGGATGGCTGCAGCACTCACCTCTCAAGATTCCTGCCCTACATGCCATTTTTAAAAGAAAATGTGACCAGATCACTTCTCTGCCTAATCTTCAACAACTGGTTCTCACAGCTCTCAGAAGAAGGTGACAAGAATCTCTGACCTCACCCTGCTGGCCTGTTCCCCTCACTTGGCCACACAACCAAGCTGGTATCTCCAAGCTTTCATCATGTCCTCTCAAGTATACTGTCCCCAGCTACACCCCTGCACTCCTGTCTGGGAATTCTGCTTTCTCCTCTACCCAGCCAGACCCTGTTCCATCCTGTTTTTTCCTTGCTACCAATTCAGGCCCATACCTCATGCACATTCTCTGAGAATTAGGTACATAAATACCTGACTCTCCTGGATGTAAGCTGGGTGGGCTTAGCAGGCAGAGGCCCTGTGTCTTACTTTATCTCTGCATCACTGATGTCTGGCACATCAAGGACTGCAAGTTTGCTGAGAGAATGAATCGCCTGTTATACATGGAAATGTAAGCTCCAAACTGCCTCAGAGCATATGCTGGTGGGTGACAATCTGAGGAGGTCATGAATATAGGAGAATATTGAAGAGGTCACACAGGGGAAACAACTTTTCATTATGAAAAACTGGGCCTTTTCCTCAGCTGCTGCCAAGGTGCTCAGTCCTTCCGAGGAAGCTAAGGCCGCACTGGGGTGAGGCCCTCACTTCATCCGGTGACTAGCACCGCGTCCGGCAGCGCCAGCCCTACACTCGCCCGCGCCATGGCGTCCGTCTCCGAGCTCGCCTGCATCTACTCGGCCCTCATTCTGCACGACGATGAGGTGACAGTCACAGAGGATAAGATCAATGCCCTCATTAAAGCAGCCAGTGTAAATGTCGAACCTTTTTGGCCTGGCTTGTTTGCAAAGGCCCTGGCCAACATCAACATTGGGAGCCTCATCTGCAATGTAGGGGCCAGTGGACCTGCTCCAGCAGCTGGTGCTGCACCAGCAGGAGGTCCTGCCCCCTCCACTGCTGCTGCTCCAGCTGAGGAGAAGAAAGTGGAAGCAAAGAAAGAAGAATCCGAGGAGTCTGATGATGACATGGGCTTTGGTCTTTTTGACTAAACCTCTTTTATAACGTGTTCAATAAAAAGCTGAACTTTAAAAAAAAAAAAAGAAAAGAAAAACTGGGAGACTTTGACATTTAAATGGTTTATTTGCATGATTAAATTAATCACATTTCCAACAGTGCATCAAGCATCTGAGAATAACATTATTTTGAGTAAAAACAGAAACCCTTCGGGAGAGACCCCCTCCCCACAGGTCAGGCTGCTCAAATGTCCACCATATCTAGCAGCGTAGAGAGATGGAGCTCAGAGGCAACTTCCTCTTCCCTTGAACTCCGGATCAGCCTTTCCAGGTGCTTTAGCCGTTCGCCTAGACATGTTCCTGTCGCCTCTGACAGCTGCAGTTGCTCCCTCATCATGTCACTCTATTTGAATAAAAAAGAAACTGAACAGTTTTGGGATGTCGATAAACCACGACCTATTCTCTGTGAAGGCACTAGCTCTGGATTATGTTAGAAACCTCATCTGAGTAGTTATTTATTTTTACAGAGGGAAAAAAATTATCCTTTGTACATCCTTCCAGCCTCATTTAGCTCGTACATTCAGCTGATATCTGTATACAGACTGTTTGCCTTTGTATTCTATCATGAACAATTTCCAGTGTCAGTCATTTTTCACCCAGGCTGGAACGCGGTGGTATGATCAGAGCTTACTGCAGCCTCAAACTCCTGGGCTCAAGTGATCCTCCCAGCTCAGCCTCTTGAGTAGCTGGGACAACAGGCATGTAGCACCATGCCTGGCTAATTATGTACTACAGAGATGAGATCTCTTTATGTTGCCCAGGCTGGACTCAAACTCCTGGACTTAGGCAATCCTCCCTCAGCCTCCCGAAGTGCTGGGATTACAGGCATGAGCCACCACGCCCAGCCAGTCATTTTTAGAAAATCATCGTCAAGGGCTGTGAATTATTCTATCACATGAATGTGTTATAATTGTTTAATCAGACTCCCATCTTCGGATATTTAATCTGTTTCTACTTTTATACAATATAACTAATGCTACAGTAAACATTTTTATACATGAATTTTTGGGGAATATCTGGTAGGTCAGAATTCTTTAGCTTAGAATTGGTAATTCAAAGGGTATGAATATTTTTAAAGTATTTTAATTTGCTTTTCTCCCCTATTGAAGGACTTCCTAAAGCCAGTCCAGGAGCACAGTTTTTACCTGTTCAGTGGCACATATCTGTGATTGAAACTCTGTTTTTGCATCTTTAACCACTGAAGGAAGAATAGTAAGGTAAAAAGACCTTAGGCTTTGGAGCCAGTTGGATCTGGCTTTGAAAAGCAACCCTGACCACTCACTACTTGAACACTCTTGGGTGAGGCTCTTGACTTCTGGGAGCTTACCTTCCTCATTCATTAGTTTTCCTCAGGAAAAATTAATCCCAGAAGAGAGGTCTGGGTAATACCAAAGCTCAGACAATATGTGCTCCAACAGAAGCTGCTGTCATCACCTTAATGCCCTTAATTACATATCAGCACACAGTTACAGGTCTTACTCAGTTCTTAAGAATATTTCAATTCTATTCTTCATTTATTTCATAGGCAGAAACTCAAAATCAGTTGGGTCTCTTTAACAATGATATGGATAAAGTTTAAGAAAAGGTCTAATTTGAGCTAATAATTTGTCGGTCATCATAACATCATAGGATAAATTGTGATATTACTTTTTTTCCCAGCCATTCTCTCAATCTTTAATTCTTATGTAAATGCCAAATGTATACTTTCTTCTCACCTGTGGGCTAGTAGTTACAGACGTTTTCATCACAGGTTCAATAGGGTGAGAAAGAGACACTAAAGTCTGAGGAAGATAGAGGGGAAGGGAAGTTAAATCCGTAAGTGCTCCTGAGTCTTCAGACAACCATTGCTGAAGCTGATCTTCAAACCTGAAACAATATATAATAAATTCAAAAATATTTGAGCATTAGGAAGTTAACTGTCGTTCATTAATCTTCTATATATACTTAAAAACTTTTTAAGCCTTTTCTTTTTTAAAATTTTATATAATTTTTTTTTTTTTTCCAGACAGAGTCTCACTCTGTTGCCCAGGCTGGAGTGCAGTGGCGTAATCTCGGGTCAGTGCAACCTCTGCCTTCCAGGTTCAAGTGATTCTCCTGCCTCAGCCTCCTGAGTAGCTGGGATTACAGGCACGTGCCACCGTGCCCACCTAATTTTTTGTACTTTTAGTAGAGATAGGTTTCACCATATTGCCCAAGCTGGTCTTGAACTCCTGACCTCAGGTGATCCACCTACCTCGGCCTCCCAAACTGCTGGGATTACAGGAGTTAGCCACTGTGCCCGGCCAATTTTATTATTATTATTTTTTGACAAGGTCTTGCTCTGTTGGCCAGGCTGGAGTACAGTGTTACAATCTTGGCTCACTGCAACCTTGACCTCCCAAGCTCAAATAATCTCACCTCAGCCTCCCAAGTAGCTGGGACTACAGGCACATGCTACCCAGCTAATTTTTGTATTTTTTTGTAGAAACGGGGTTTTGCTGTATTGTCAGGCTAGTCTACAACTCCTGAACTCAAGTGATCTGCCCACCTCAGCCTCCCAAAGTGCTGGGATTATAGGCATGAGTCACCACACCCAGCCTTAAGCCTTTGCTTTTTACTAAGAATATAAGTTATGACATCAACTGAGAAGCAGAAATGTGCTTATTAAAAATTTAACAACTTCCTATGATAAAGCTTAATTTAAAAAAAAACTAGGCTGGGCTCGGTGGCTCATGCCTATAATCCCAACACTTTGGGAGGCCGAGGCAGGCAGATCACCTGACATCAGTTCAAGATCAGCCTGATCAACATGGTGAAACCCCGTCTCTACTAAAAATAAAAATTAGCCAGATGTGGTGGCACACGTCTATAATTCTAGCTATTTGGGAGGCTGAGGCAGGAGAACTGCCTGAACCCGGGAGGCGGAGGTTGCAGTGAGCCGAGATCACGCCATTGCACTCCAGCCAGGGGAACAAGAGCAAAACTCCATCTCAAAAAAAAAAAAAAAAAACAAACAAAAAAAAACAATTAGAGAAACCACTTCCCTTTAATTTATAAATCCAATTCCAATTTATATTTAATGAAAAAGGTGGCATTAATCCAAAAACAACTGCTTCTATGTGTTACTTAACATTACTTGTAATTGTCTTGTTTGGCTTATCTTATTTAATTTACTTTGGTTTTGTGCATCTATAATTAATTCTTCTGACATTTTCCAAATGAGTGGATTGCTGCTTATAGCTTAAAATTAACTCAAAATAATATCCCGCTGCCACCTAACATACTCTAGAGCTGTCTACTTCCACATACTGGTCTTTTCAAGAAAAACAATCTTGGCCAGGTGCAGTGGCTCATGCCTGTAATCCCAGCACTTTGGGAGGCCGAGGCGAGTGGATCACCTGAGGTCAGGAGTTCAAGACCAGCCTGGCCAACATGGTGAAACCACATCTCTACTAAAAATACAAAAATTAGCCAGGCATGGTGACGAGCACCTCTAGTCCCAGCTACTTGGGAGGCTGGGGCAGGAGAATTGCTTGAACCTGGGAGGTAGAGGTTGCAATGAGTCGAGATCGTGCCACTGCACTCTAGCCTGGGCAACAGAGCGAGACTCTATCTGATAAAAAGGAAAAAAAAAATCTCATCCCAAACCACTTAAATTATAGAGACTGATTTTAGAAATCGGACACATTCATTCAGCCTTCCAACACATACTCATCAAGCCTCCTCCAGATGCTAGGCATCATTCTAGGTACAAGGAATATTGCACTGAAACAAAACAGAGGCCCTGCCCTAAGCAATTTATACTTTAGTGAGGAGAGACAGACAAGGAACACATAACAAGAGAAACATCGTTTGAAGATGAGAAAGACAAAGCAGAACCATGGAAACAAGAAGGTCGGGGATGGGCAAGGAGGGCCTAACAGAAGCAGACATTTGAGCAGAGATCTGAAGTGAGTACAAGATCAGCCCTGGGGATGCTGGGGGGAATGGAGGGGCTGGATAGTCCTAGGCAAAAGGAATAGCAAACTCAAAGGCCCAACTGTGAGCTGCCTACCATGTTCAAGGAAGGAGTGGAGGTCAGAGAGGAAATGGGGGGCAGATCATTCAGGGCCCTGGCCACCCCTCCCTGCAAAGTTTGCCTTTGATTGCAGTGAAAGAGGGAAACCACTGAGAGGCTGTAAGCAAGCAAGTGACATGACCTCCATCTTAACTCAAAAGGCACCCACCAGGTCTACTAAGACTAAACTGCAGCCTACTGTAATAATCCAGAAGGAAGATGATAGTGGCTTGAGCCAGGTGGCGGCCATGGAAGTCATAACAAATGGTCCAATTCTGAATATATTTTCTTTTTTTTTTTTGAGACGGAGTCTCACTCTGTCGCCCAGGCTAGAGTGCAGTGGCGCAATCTCGGCTTACTGCAAGCTCCGCCTCCCGGGTTCACGCCATTCTCCTGCCTCAGCCTCTCCGAGTAGCTGGGACTACAGGCGCCCACCACCACGCCTGGCTAATTTTTTCTATTTTTTAGTAGACAGGGTTTCACCATGGTCTCGATCTCCTGACCTCATGATCTGCCCGCCTCGGCCTCCCAAAGTGCTGGGATTATAAGCGTGAGCCACCGCGCCCAGCCTGAATATATTTTCAATAGAGCCAATAGGATATGTGAATGGGCTGATGTGAGGGGATGATTCCAAGGCACCTGATCTAGGCAGCTGGAAGGATGGAGCCGCCATCAACAGAGATGACCACCAAAGGAAGGAGTTGGTTGGAAGAAAGCCAGGAACTGGATTTGGGATATGTTAACTTTGCAGTGGCTACTAGACATCCAATAGATGTCTAATGAAGATTTCAAGGAAGCAGTAGGATGTTCAAGTGTGGAGTTCAGAGATTTGAGATACAAATTTGGAGCTGTCAGAATAGTGATGTTACATAAAAATCCATGGAACTGGATGAAATCTCTGAGGAGTAGGTACAGAGGATGCAGAGGAGAGGTTGAGAGAATGAATCCAGGGGGCAGCTGGGGGATGAGGAGGAACCAGCAGGGCAGGAGGGGGACCACGGACATCCTAGGAGCAAGGAGGGGAAGATCAGGTATGGATGCTAAAAAGGACTGGGGTTCATGGTCATGTTCAACCCTGGGACAGCTGTAGGAGACTGGAAAGAAGGCTGAAGAAGTGAGTATCACAAGCGTTTTTGAGGAGTTTTACCATTAAGAGGGCAGAAACATGAAGTGGTGGCTAAAGAGGGAAATGGGGCCAAGACAGGGAGGCATGTTTCATGTCTGTGTGCTGCTGATGGGCACCATCTAATATGGGGAAGGGTGATAACACAAGAGGGATACTCATTGAATGAATGTCCTTGGGTAGGTGGGAGATGAGATCCCAGCCCAGGGAAGGGCTGACTTTAACTATGGGCTGCATGGTTCCTTTCCAGCAACAAGAGGGGTCAGGAAGGGGATATAGGGAGGATGCTGGATGTGGCTGGGAGGGCTGGGAAGGCAGAGGACAACCTGTGGAAGGTCCCTTATTCCTGATTCTACTTCTCAGTAAAATGGTAAACATGGCCATCAAATGAAAGCAAAGGAAAGGTATGCATGGGAGGGAGGGAAGTGGGCAATGCAGAGGAGGGGCAGCCCCAGCTCCTGCCCCTTCACAGCATGGGATGATCCACGAATGCCTCAGGCTCCCAAGGGCAGGTGCCTGTGGCCAGCCATACTGTTCAGCACTCACCATCTTCTGAGTAGACTTAACCACATGAATTTCCCACAAAAACTTAACACTGACTTTCAATAATAAATAATAAATGAAATTCACTTCAATATAAACAGTTAAAAACATAACTAGGGCACTGCTTCTGTCTTCAAAGAGCTTTTAAATAGTCACATCACTAAAACTGTTGCTAATAATCCACCTGCCCTTCTCCATCCTGGTGTCTTATATTAATCAAGCAATAACCAGTCTCCCGTCACAGCATAAGGCGGACTAAACACCACACATGAATTAGGAAGCGGGCTTCACCTCTTGTTCTCCTCTTTCTCCAGCAGCAGACTGCTCGACAAACACTGTGCCAAGAGCTCCTCAGCAGAAGCTCCTCGCATCAGATGCTCTGTGCTGGGAATCCTCCCCTCTCGACCACACTCTGTGCTCCTCTTCCAGTTACGGTGCATGTGAAGCAATGGTATGGGAAAATTGTTTGCAGAAGGATGAAAAGGCTTTATTCCCAAACTGTAAGTACATGATTTAAAATGTTTATGGTCAAGAGAAAGTATTTCTACAGCATCATGTAAAGCATGTAGATACATTTGCACATGTGCATTAACATGTAAGAACATGTGCCTCAGACACACGTGCCCTCCTGGGACAGCTCATGCTGGCCCCATGCCTGCTTCCAAGCTTCCATCAAGTCAGGGAGTGGAGCAAAGAGGGAAGGCAGCCCCTGCACTGTAGGGACCCTTATGCACAGAGGCATTGAGACTGCCTGTTCCTCTTGGAAGCTTCTGCTCTCACGAGGCAGCTGGGTTTTTGGAGCTTCTCTGCTTCATGTCTTGCTTCCCACCCTAGGGTTCCAGATTCTGTTCTTCCCTAGTATTGGCAAGGTTTTCTATAGATAGCTCTTGGATACATTTGGAAGTAATGTTTACAAATGGTGAGAGAGAAGGCATCTGACATTTTTTTCTAAACACATGCCCATGTTTGTCCTTTCCCCACTAATTTCAATAATTTGGCCTAACACTTTTGTCACATATTCTGACTCTTTATTCTGATCCATTCATCTACTCTGGCATCCCCACATGGTTTTAAGTACTGAAGCTTTACTGTATTTCTTGGTATCAGGCCAAGCAAACCTTGTTAGTCTTATTTAAAACTTTCTCAGCAATTGCTGCATATTTTTTTTATCCTGATGAATTTTAGAACTTACCAATACCAGAACTGACATCTTCACAGCATTGTATCCTGTCAACAACCTAGTCTGAACCTCAATGGTTCAGGTTTCCTTTGTACATACAGGCCCTGAGAACTCATGTTAAGGGTTTACTGACGTGAATGAGAATTTTTTTTTTTTTTTACATGTTGTGGATTTAGCTATCTGATCACCTTATTGAACTGAGAATGGTTCTATGGACTTAACTGTTAATTATCTTGGAGTGACAACTGTACTGTCTGGAAATGACAGTTTCTCCTTCCTTTCAGTATTTGTGCCTGTCTATCCCACATCCCTGTGCTGGTCAGGATTTCCAGGACAATAGTGAATAGTAGTCGGGACAACAGGCTGGTTCTGATTCCACTGTTCGTAACATTCTATCAAGAAGCATGTTTTTTTTTTTTTTTATTTTGGTAGTTTTATGTTAGGTAGCCTTATCAAGTTAGGACTTTTTTTTTTTTACCCAAGCTAAAGAAATTACCCAAAATAAAGAAATTTTATCAGGAACAGGTATAAATTTTAAGAAATGTATTTCAACACCTGCTAAAATTACCACTTATTTTTCTATTATAGCAACAAATTACATTAATAGATTTTCACTGTTATTGTTTATCCTGGGAGAAAGCATACTTGTGAAATTTTTTAGGTACTGTGCTTTGGAACCAGATTTGAAAGTGAGATGAAATGTCAGCTGTACTCTCCTGGTTAGGTATGATTTCAGGGTCAGGTTTGCCTGATAAATGAAGTGAGATGCTTGTAACTTTGCTCTAGAATATAGTTTCTACTGCATGGGAATGATCTGTTCCTTGAGGATTTGTCACAGTCTGCCCACAATGGACTGGATTTGGCATGTAGGATGTTAATTTCTATGTACTTTGGAAGAAAAATACAGTTTAGCAAGCAACAGAAACATACTGAACATGAACCTCACCGTCCCTCTCTCAGCTGTAGCTCCTTCTGCGTCTGCAACCTGGCTTGTTCCCACGACAAAGGAACATCATATTTTTTCAAATGGTTTTTAAAAAAATACACACATATCTGACCATCTTCACTCAGCGCCTCTGAGAAAACAATACAAAAACAGATAAAGAGGCCAGCCTGGCCAACCCTGTCTCAAAGAAACAAAAACAAAAACAAAAAACAACAAACAAAAAAACAGGTACAAATAATATTTAAAGAGCGACAAGGTGGCATGTGCTTAAATTCACTGATTTAAGTGCAAGCCCTTTGATTAAAGTCACACAATTATGTGACTTCCACACTTGGGTTAAATAGGCTCCCAGTGTCCATGCATCACGCAAAGTCCAGACAGGCTTACATCCAGACTGGCAGAGCCAGTAATGACTACTCAAAAGCCACAAAATCCTCTCTAAGAGCCACCTTAGGGGGCCTGTTTCAGGGAGGTGAGTTCAGGCTCTACCAGAACCTTCCTAGCCTGTCTCAATGTTTTTAAGTCACTCACTTGAAGAGGGAAGTCCTAAGGAAAGGAAGGATAGAGACCCAAAAGAAAAGCAGCAACATCAACTAAACATCTTCCTTTGCAGAAACTGGACCAGGAAAGTCTCGTGAGGAGCTGATCCCACCGCACCAAGCTCTAACTACCTGATGTAACAGGAAGCCGGGGGGGCGTCCAGTCTCTCAGCTTGTGGTTGATACACAAGGCGATGAGATCATCCCATGGGATCTCCATGACCGAGGGGCCTGCCCCATGGACTGGGGAGGGGCTCTTACTCTTCCACCTACAGTAGGTTCTGTGGAGCAGGTTCTCCACCTGGGACTGGAGGACAGGCTGTGTCTGGCGTGAGCTGGGGATCTGGGAGGTGTACTGGGCAACCATGGAGCACACGGGGAGCCAGGGGGCTGGGGAGAAAGTTCCTCATTAGTTACAGGTTTGGCCAAAATACAGGTGAAAATGTACATGAAAACATTTTTAACTCTACATTTTCTCAGGAGAAGGCAACTGTGAAGTTGAGAAGTCTGCTTTCTAAACACAGTGGAACCCCAGTTGTTGAGGGGGAAGAGCAGCTTGCTCCCAGGGTCTAGGTGAGGGATGCAGACAGTCCCCCTTAACCGTGTTGCTAGCAAAGTTCTACCCAGAAGCTCTGACTGTACAGGCCTGTGTTTGTGCCTAGGAAATCTGTATTTTAACAAGCACCCAGATAAGTCTGGTATAAGTGGTCTTAGCTTATTTTGGGGAACCCCAACCTAGCCAGAGCACCGAGGGCTTGTGCTGAGTGGTATGCTTCCCTTTGGGTTCCTTCAATAATGAGCATGAGTTAGACCTACTACAGACCACACCCCACAATTTAGAAGGGCGCCTGAGGCCCAAAGGGGAGTGTCTGTGCTAATGCCACAACTTCTGCCAGATAAGCAGCTCATTCCCTTCTGAGTGCATGGGAAGGAGCAGCCCCATGCCATACTGGGCTTGAGCCAGCCAGATGGCCTGTAGGATCTGTGTCAAAACAGCCCAAAGACCTCAGCCAGGAACAGGGGCACAGTCAGAGCCATAGAAAACGGCTTCTTTGACAAAGAAAGAATGTTAAATCAGCACCGAGTGCCATGGCCTTGGCTTGGGGACAGGGCTACATGGTCCCCATGCTCTTTGCCCCTGGCTCGTCTGTTCTGAAAACAGGGACCCTGTAGGGCAGGCAGGACAGGATCAGGGTTGGTGTTCCTCCCAGTACCACTTGTCACTTTCCTCCTGAGGCTGAGTGAACTCCCATGGACTGCCTTGCTGGTCAGGAAAGGCTAACAGCCCCCACTCCACAAAACCCAGCTTATTCTGGCCCATGAACCCAAAGGACCAAAGATAGGTGCAGGCGAGCACAGCATGGAGACACATGGAAGTGGACGTGCAGCCCTCACACTGGTGCCCAATGCCTGCCAGATGGTTACTACAGTGAGAAGGAAACCTGAGGCTTGGCTGCAGCCACCCACCAGACCTCCCCAGCTCAAGCACGTACCCCCTAGGGGTGGAAGGTCCATCTGCGGAAGCTGGAACCCGAGCACAGCCTGCTTCAGCCAGGCCAGGTGCTCTGGGGCATTCCAGTGCAGGTGAGGAAGCAGCCGGCTGCCCCCTGCCTCAGCAAACTCAGTGACAGGCCAGGACAGGTCACAGAGCTGTTCAGAGGACACCACGGAAGCCAGGAACTGCAGCACACTGTTAAACAACTCAATGATGACGCCAGGCTCCTGCGAAGCGAGACCGCCCAGACGCCTCTCTCTTCTGTCATGGAAAAAGCGGCCACTAAACTCATGGCCAATCCCGTCTTCGACGTACTGAATGAGAGTCTGGCAGCAGAGGTCAAGGGAATGGGGGCAGTGGGAAACCAGCCACTGCACTGCTTGCAAAACCTGAGAACAAAGACAGAAGAGACTTGGTTGAACAATTCACACTGTTTTTCAAAAACAGCTTTCTGAAAGGGCTTGATCCCCCAAGGTTGCCCACAGCAGGTAACACCAGAGTACTGGGCTCTCAACTGGTAGGAAGGGGAATAGAAGTGTCCTATGCAGTTGAGAGTAGCCTTCTAGGGCTCTGGAGACATGTCCAGTAGGGGCACTAAAGAGAGCCCCCAGATCCCACCTGGCCTGAGGAGGAGTGTGACCTGCATGGTTGTCCTGTGGAAGGGCCCAGGCCCTCAGGAAACCAGCCCTGAACATCCCCTTCACCACGCACAGAAATGGAGTCTTCTCCTTTTTGGAAGGACTAACAGCTTCACTATGTGCCAAGATGCCTTCACACCCTATAGTTATCTTACTTCCTATAGTTATTTTAATTCCTGGCACCTCTTTCTCTAAATTGTTAGCAAAGACTCCCCCTGCCCTATTTTTTTTTTTTTTTTTTTGAGAAGGGGTTCTTGCTATGTTGCCCAGGCTGGTCTCAAACTCCTGAGCTCAAACAGTCCTCCTGCTTCAGCTTCCCGAGTAGCTGAGATTACAGGTGCGAGGAGCCACCACGCCCAGCTTCAGACTTCCTTTTTAAAGGAAACATCAAATAACATTATTTCTTCATATATTCAGAGGACAGTTACCCTAGAAAAATAATTTCTGTATCTGACCTTCAGATATAAGACATGTTCATATTTTAAATTCATAGAAACAAAAACACTAAAAAATTTTACATGAACAATTTAATTTGCAGATAGCAGAACTGTGGGCAAATTTTATCTTTTATTTTGATTTCTGCTTATGTTTTTAGAAAGTTATCTGTATAAAACATACAACTGCTGCCAGGCGCAGTGGCACACCACAGCAGTCCCATATACTTGGGAGGCTGAAGTGGGAAGATTGCATGAGCCCTGTAGTTTGAGGTTGCAGGAAGCTATCATCATGCCACTATACTGGGTGACAATAAAACCCTGTCTCTTAAGAAAAAAAAATGCAAACGCTAATATACGCTCAATTCAAGATACAGCAAAAGGGGAAAAAACAAAATATCTTGACGGACCATTAAAAATGATGAAACCTTACCTTAGTTGAACCTTGTAGATCATTAATGGAATCAGGGATCTCAGTAACAGTGTAATCTGAAATCAGCTTAGCTGAAACCAAGTCCTGTAGCATCAGACCTTTAAGAGAGACATAGATGAAGGTCACTCGCATTCCGCTCTCAGCACACCTGCTAACACATCTCACTGTGCTGACCCCACCCAGTCCTGCAGTGGACAGTCACCATAGGGGTTGCAGTCTCAGTGATTCCTGACCCCAACACTACTGGACCATCCTCAGACCCAGGGCCTCCACCCATTTATTAATGCTGCTTCATAAACGAGACTTCCTTCACAAACCATCTTCTACTTCCTTCTCAACGGCGTCCCCTCCTGGGCTAGGCACAAGAACCACCAGAGGAAGTGCAGGCTGGAAGGGCTTGGCCTGCAGGAGCTGCTTGAGCTGCAGCAAGGCTGACAGCCAGTACACGTCATCCTCTGCCACGTCCTCACTCTTCATTTTGGGGGGAAGCAGCAGCATGAGCCCACTGGCTCCCAGGAGGTCCTTCTGTGTCTCCACAGCATCAATGGCACCATCACTGAGGGCGCCATGGGCCACCTGCAACAGCATCAAGATCATCAGGAGAGATGCACCATGGGACACATCAGCAGTGATCTGCCCCACAGCAAGTGCAGCCAAAGCTCTCCATGCACTAAATATTGACTGTACTCCAGACAGGCCTCCAAGGGCACAGCTGGGCATACCCTGTAGTTATCTTACTTCCTGTAGTTATTTTAATTCCTGGCCCCTCTTTCCCTAAATCCAATTGTTAGCAAAGACTCCCCCAACCTTTTTTTTTTTTTGAGAAGGGGGTCTTATTATGTTGCCCAGGCTGGTCTTGAACTCCTGGGCTCAGGCAGGCCTCCTGGTTCAGCCTGCTGAGTAGCTGAGATTACAGGTTCGAGGAGCCACCATGCCTAGCTTCAGACTTCCTTTTTAAAGGAAACGTCAAATAACATTGTTTCTTCATATATTCAGAGGACAATCACCCTAGAAAAATAATTTCTATATCTGCCCTTCATATATAAGACGTTCATATTTTATTTTATTTTTATTTATTTATTTTTTGAGATGGAGTCTCACTCTGTCACCCAGGCTGGCTTGCAGTGGCACGATCTCAGCTCCCTGCAACTTCCGCCTCCTGGGTTCAAGCAATTCTCCTGCCTCAGCCTCCCTAGTATCTGGGATTACAGGGGCCCACCATCACGCCCGGCTAATTTTTGTATTTTTAATGGAGACGGGGTTTCACCATGTTGGCCAGGCTGGTCTCGAACTCCTGACCTCAAGTGATCAGCCTGCCTTGGCCTCCCAAAGTGCTGGGATTACAGGTGTGAGCAACCGCGCCCATCCATGTTCATATTTTAAATTCATAGAAACAAAAATGAGAATAAATGCAACAGAATTAGTGCAAGAAACAGCCAGGTCAACAGGTAATTTAGCCTCCGGCTAGAATTGTGTTTGACCATATTACTATAATTTTAATTAACCTTAAACAGGTATAAAAAAGTTAAAGCTAGGCACAGTGGCTCATGACTGTAATCCCAGCACTTGCGGAGGCCAAGGCAGAACTGTTTGAGGCCAGGAGCCCGGAATTCAAGACCAGCCTGGGCAACATGGCAAGACCCCATCTCTACAAAAATAAACAAAAATATAAGCCATAATAATAGAGGGAAGGCAAGCCAGCAGCAGATGAGGGATTCTGATACATTTCTAGAAAGCAGCAAATAGATGTGACCAAATCCAGCAGAGGATGCCATACCCAAAGACTGCAGGTGTGGGTGTGTAAGGAGTCAGGTTGACTGAGCCTGCAAAGGCCCTGTATACCCAGGCCCTGCAGACACCAGGAGCCAAAGGTGAAGTTCAGAGCCTGACCCTATCAGTGGCACCCACCACTGCAGGCAACTTCTATGCACAACCAGTCCCCCCAGGCCCCTGAACAGGAGTCCTGAGAGGATCCAGATGCAGGACCATGGTTAGGCACAGTGGAAGGGACTCAGCGCCAAACCACTCCCAACCCTACCCTGAGAATACCAGCAGCTCCCCAGAAAGCAGATGGCACAAGTCCTTTCCAGAAAAACTGAACAGTCTAGGGAACAGACATCCAGATCCAGACATTTGGGAGCCCCTCCAAAAAGCCTGGCTTGCCATTTAGCTATCTTCCACCCCGCCCCAAACACAGAACTTCTTGGCTAGCCTTTTAGGGCCTCACTCAGATATAGACAGCCAGCCTTGGGTAAGGCATCTGAGGAGGCCCTCCAATATAAAAGAGATAAACTGGAGTAACAGAGAGGAAAAAAAAAAAGAGGAACCAGATAATACATGAACCAAAGAAAACTTAGACCCTAAAAAACCCCAATTTCCTTGGAAAGATAAGATGATGCATCCAAAAAATAAGATGCTATGAAAAAGTCATGATAAGAAGAGGAAATAAGTAATATATATGGAATAAAAAATTCAGTGGGACAATTGGAAAATAAAGTCAAGGAAATCTTTCAGAACACAGTAGGAAGAGATGAGATTGAAAATAGGATAGAAAATAGGATAAGAAACTCAGAGGATCAGTTGATGAGGCCTAACATCTATCTAATAGAAGTTCAAGAGAGAACAGAAAAAAGAGTGTCATAAAGACATGAAAATGTCCCAGAAGTGAAATAGGAGTCTCTAGCCTGAAAGGACCTGCTAAGCCCTGCACAGTGAGTGAAGGTGGTCCAGTGCCAGTGTAACAAAGTGAATTTTCAGGACGCCATGAACAGAGAGAAAAGGCTTCCGTAGAGAAACAAACCCAGGCCACACAGAAAGGAACAGGAATAGTACAGTAACAGTGGATGCTAGGTGACAGTGGAGCAAAACTGGAAGCAAAATAATTTTCTTTTGAGACGGGGTCTTCCTCTGTCATCAACGCTGGAGTGCAGTGGTGCGACCACGGCTCACTGCAGTCTCGAACTCCCAGGTTCAAGCAATCTTCCCACCTCAGCTTCCCAAGCTACTAGAACTACAGGCACATACCACCATGCCCAGCTAATTTTTGTATTTTTTATAGAGACAGGGTTTCACCGCGTTGCCCAGGCTGGTCTCGAACTCCTGCACTCAAAACAATCCGCTCACCTCGGCCTCCCAAAGTGCTGGGATTACAGGCATAAGCCACTATGCGCGGCCAGGAAAATAATTTTCTACCTACAATTTTACAAACGTAGCTAAATTATGAAGCAAATGTCAGAATGAAATAAATGCATTTTCTTTTTCTTTCCCCCAGCTTAAGGTATTTTGTTAATAAAATCATTTTCATAATGGAAAGGACTCACAAAATTCCCCTCGCATGACATATACCATCCAACAAGGGGCTGAACCAAGAAAAAATACTGCAGCTGCTGCTAATGGCAACACTGAGCAAGCACCTGGCCTGTGCCAGGCACGGTCCTATGCAGTCTGTTTGCACTCACTTTATCCTCAAGAGCCAGATGAGCATCCACCAGACAGCACCTGCAGAGGCTTGGGCAGTTTATTTTACCGTCTCTGAGTAAAATAGGGATAAGAAGTAACAGTACCCATACACAGGTGGCAGAGACGCTAGGGAACTTGCCCAAGGTCACAGAGCTTCCAGGTGGAGGAGCAGGGACATGTGCTCACAATGATGGCACTAAGGCACATGCTGCCTGGATGGAGACCAGCCCACAGATGAGAGTTCCAGGACAGAGGGAACATGGATGGATCAAGTGAAGTGATAGAACATTTGGAAAATTCCACCGAGATATATAAGGCCCCCCAGTAAAAATCAAAGAGATAAAGAGAGCTACATTAAGTGAGACAATAAGGCAACTCTATTTCTTGCAGGAAAAAAATAATTGTGGTTATAGAACACTACTGGTTCTGAGGTGAATAGCAGTCACAGAGCCATCAAAATATGACCCCACTCACTGAAGTAATACAAAGTGATAGTGTAGCTATCCCGGGAAGACGTGGAAGGCCGAGCAGGACCATGGCACAAGAGGCCACGCTGTACCTAGTATGGTATGCAGCCGCCAAGAGGGCCCCCCGATTCCGCCTAGTGTTCATGCCCACATGTGATCTCCTGCCCTGTGAGCTGGGCCTAGCCACTCACTTCGGACAGACAGAAGCCAACAAAAGCAACAGGATGTCACTTCTAAGTTTAGGTTATCAATACACTCAGACTTCCATCTAGGCTCACCTCTTGCTCAGTCTGACGAAAGCCAGCTGCCATGCTGTCAGCTGGGGAGAGGCCCATGTGGCAGGAACTGAGGAAGTCTGTGGCCACAGCCTGCAAGGAAGTGAATCCTGACACAAGCTCACTAGAGTGAGCTGGGAAGTAGATACCCTTTAGTCAAGCTTTCAGATGAGACCACAATCCTAGCCAACATTTTGATTTCCACCCATAAGAAACCTTGAGCCAGAAGACCCAAGCTAAGCTACACCTGGATTCCTGACCCACAGATACCATGATATAACAGACATTATTTTAAGCTGCTATGTTAGGAGTAATTAGTTAATTAGGAATAAGGTAACTAATACATTTATATTAATGGGAAGTCAGCACAGAACATTTAAATGGATAAACTGAGAAATGGCTGTGTAAGTGTGTGATCTGGAAACACGAGAAAAATGCAGCCCTGAAGAAAGGAGTTAAGAGAAGAAGGAGGAGCTACTATGTCTCATTTTAAATCATGTGGGTGGCATTATTTGACTTCTTTTTAAGTACATGGAAATGTTACTTTCTTAAACGAAAATGAAGGTAACAGCAACAGTAAACTAATTTCCAGTAGATGAAATGTGACTTTGTAATCCCAGGAAAAGGGAAGAATTTGCACAAAGAAGTTACTGTTACCTCAGAATGGCAAGAGCATGGATGGCTCTTATCATCATCTTTATACTTCTTTTACATTTCTTCATTTTTTAAAAGTTTTGTGTAAATATTATTTAGGAAATCCAATATATAGTATTAAAACAGAAAAAGTAAAGAAGCAGGCTGGGCTTGGTGCCCACTGCAAATTTGACTGGCTTAAAAAAATAATTTTTTAAACGACATGTACGGATAGACATAATACTTGCTTCTGAGCCTCCCACAGTCTTTCAAAACCACATTAGGGAATAAGCAGTATTTGCGTGGTTCCAGTGATATCTGGGAGTAAGTGAAAGTAATGAAAACACAGAAGTAAACACAAAGTAATTATAGTTCACCTTTATACACACGTTAACAGAAATCATCTGATCCCCTTTGCTGCTAAGCGAGTTGAAAAGCGAAAGCGTCTGAATCCCACCAGCATCGCTGGATGTGTCATCCACTGAGCCTTCATCTCCCATGAACTTGACTTTTAACCAATTTGCTAGAATTCTACAGATTTAAAAAAAAAAAAAAAAAAAAAACACTTGAAGAATCCAATTCTAAATTTGAATTATAAAGACTTTCAGGAAAAGAAAAAGAGAAGTTATCACACAGACCTAGGTCCACAAATACCAAATTTTACTATGAAGCTGACCTGCACAAAACAGGCTGTCGTTTTAAAATGGAGCAACGATCTTTACTCATTTTTTTTTTTTTTTTTGAGACAGGGTCTCGCTCTGTCGCCCAAGCTAGAGTGCAATGGCACAAACTTGGCTCACCGCAGCAAGCAAACCTGCCTCAGCTTTCTCAGTAGCTGAGACTACAGGCACGGGGCCACCATGCCCAGCTAATTTTTCCATTTTTTTTGTAGAGTCTCACTCAAAGGGTCTCACTATGTTGCTCATGCTGGCCTCAAACTCCTGGGCTCAAGCAATCCTCCCTCCACAGCCTCCCCAGTTGCTGGGATTACAGGCATGAGCCACTGCCCCCGGCTTCTACTTGTTCTTAATTGGGCAGGAGGAGGGGGAACTCATGGAACTGGCTCATTCTAATGTGACTTAAAATTCTGAAGCATTAAGATTTTCAGCAATAGAAAACATCCCTAGAGTTTGAAATACATGTTTTTTACAGATCAAATTTCTCATACCTGAGACCTTAAGAATTCTTAAGTGACATACGAACTTAGCAAATGAGAAGACGGCTATTTTGTTTTAAGAAATGACTCATCAGCTGGGCGTAGTGGCTCACGCCTGTAATCCCAGCACTTTGGGAGGCCAAGGCAGGTGGATCGCTTGAGCCCAGTTTGAGACCAGCCTGGGCAACATGGCAAAACCCTGTCTCTACAAAAAATATACAAAACTAAGCCAGGCATGGTGGTGTGCACCTGTAATCCCAGCTACTTGGGAGGCTGAGGCAGGAAAATTGCTTGAACCCAAGAGGCGGAGGTTGCAGTGAACAAAGATCACGCCACCACACGCCAGCCTGGGCGACAGAGTGAGACTCCATCTCAAAAAACAAAAAAAGAACACAGGCTTTCTAAGTGAAAAGGTGTTCTGGAATTAGTAACAGTGATGGTTGCAAAACCATCTAAAAATCACTGAAATGTACACTTTAAATGGGTGAAGTTTATGGTATGTGAATAACATTTCAATAAAGCTATTTTAAAAATAAACTGTAAGCCGGGTGTGGTGGCTCATGCCTGTAATCCCAAAACCTTGGTAGACTGAAGCATGCCGATTGCTTGAGCCCAGGAGTTCAAGACCAGCCTGGGCAACATAGTGAAACCCCATCTTTAAAAAAAAAAACATTAACCAGGCATGGTGGCACATGCCTGTAGTTCCAGCTACTCAGGAGGCTGAGGTGAGAAGATCAATTGAGCCCAGGAGGTCGAGGCTGCGGTGAGCTGTTACACCAATGCCCTCTAGCCTGGGTGACAACAAAGCAAGACCCTGTCTCAAAAAAACACGAAGAGACTGTAGTTGCTTTAAAAACATGACTTCTGTATGCTATTTGGTTACAGAAAATAAGATCATGTCAATTTTTTCTTTTTTAAAATGCCAGAAGTTTCTTTAAGGGGAAAAAAATGGAACTATAGTAAACAGACTATAAACTATCTTACTGAAGAGTCTAAAATGAAGCAGGTCTATCAATGTACCTTAACACAGCTTGAAATAACAATCAACTCTTAAATGCTTTTGGTCTAAGACTACTGCCAAGTAATATGGTTTGGATTTGTGTCCCCCCCCCAAATCTCATGTTGAACTGTAATCCCCAATGTTAGAGGAGGGGCCTGGTGGGAAGTGATTGTATCATGGGGGTGGAATCCCCCTCGCTATTCTCATGACAGTGAGCTCTCACGAGATCTGGTTAAGAGTGTGGAAACTCCCCATAACTGTTCTCACGATAGTGAGCTCTCAGATCTGGTTAAGTGTGTGGCAACTCCCCCTTGCTGTTTTCATGAAAGTGAGCCTTGCGAGACCTGGTTAAGTGTGCAGCACCTCCCCCTTGCTGTTCTCATTATAGTGAGCTCTCATGAGATCTGGTTGTTTAGAAGTGTGTGGCACCTCCCACTTCGCTGTTCTCATGATAATGAGTTCTCACGAGACCTGGTTAAGGGTGTGGCATCTCCCCCTTCACTCTCTCTTCCTCCTGCTCTGGCCATGTAAGACATGCCTCCCTCCCCTTAGCCTTCCACCATGATTGTGGGTTTCCTGAGGCCTCCCCAGCCATGCTTCCTGCACAGCCGAGCCAATTAAACCTCTTTATAAAGTACCCAGTCTCGGATATTTCTTTAAAGCAGTGTGAGAATGGACTAATATAACAAGTTTATGGAATAAAAATGGAAATAATCAAATCTAAAGTTTCAACTTAAAATCATGAGCAAAACAGACTGTAAATCCAAGCATTAAAACATAAACCTACACTTCTGAGTTGCCATCACACATAAGAGGAATACCCGGCCCTGGCCCACAACTCTGCCCTGCCCACTCCACCTCTTGGAAACCCCACAGGGGAAGCCCTTCCTGACCTGCCACAACTCTCTGGGGACTGCTCCTCTCCATCCGGCAACACCAGCACCAGCTTCCAAAACACATGCTCCTGCCTCCCAGGGAGGTGCTCGGCCACAAGGGATGGCAGGTCCAGAGACGCCCATGCCACATCACTGGGAAGAACAGACCACCGTGGATTAGCCAGCGTGTGAGACCCTTGCAGGAGAAGCACACACATCCTATGAGCAGGAAGGGGCAGGTTGGAGGAAAATCAGGTTCAGAGGTAGAACTGCAAACTAGAAACCAAGTCTGGAGCTCATCAAAGAGACCTCAGTTGGAGATGCGTGAGGGGGGCTGCCAGTGTGACAGACCGGGGAACGGGGATCACCAGGGGGTGCGCAGAAGGGTGCAGCATGACAGACCTCAGCAGCTGCTGGTAGAAGTGCTGAACCTTCATCTGGTGAGCCGTCTTGTTTCTGAGCCGCCTTAACCTGCAAAGGAAAGCAGAATGACAGTGTCCCCGCAGGAGCTTAGTGAAAAGTACGGGCTAGTGTCCCCTGGGGAATACTCAGGAGACTGAAAAACACATTTTCTGCCAAAGAAATGGGTTAGAGGATTCCTTCATTCCACAAATATCATGTTAAGTATCCACTGTGTGCTGGCTATGGGAGATTCAGCAATAAACAGACAAAATCCTGCCCTTCAAGAACACAGGCTCTAATGGGGAGAGAACAGCGTCTCTAAGTGGCTGGCCTGGCATGTGTGAGGTGTCGGCACTGTGGGCAAATGCTGCCAAGTGGGGCTTGAGCCAGGGTTCGTGTTGCAACGTCACTCAGGGTGGTCAGGTGATATGTGAGCAAAGACCTGAAGGAAACAGGGGGAGCCAGCGTGACAACTTCCGGAAACAGCAGAGGGCATGGCTGTGCCAGGCCACAGCTGGACCTGGCGTGTTTGGGGAGAGCGGTGAGGGCAGCGGAGGAGGGGTTGGGTCCACAGTGCAGAGACTCGGGGAGTGCTAGGGACGCCGCCGAGACGCAACGCCACCTGGCTGAGCTGTCAGAGGATCCCTCTGTTGTGGTGCTGAGGACACGATCGGGGCCCAGGGTGGAAGCTGGCAGACAGACAGGTGCTGCAGCAACATTCCAGTGAGGTGGAGAGAACTGCCATGCCCTCGGTGCGTTCTGAGGGCAGAGCTGAGGATGCTGGGTCTGAGAGAGATGCAAGCCCAGGTTTGTGCCCTAAGCACAGGAGGACAGGACGGTATCCTATGAGCAGGAAGGGGCAGGGTGGGGGAAAATCAGGTTCAGAGGTTGAACCACGAACTGGAAACCAAGTCTGGAACTCAGGGAAGAGGCCTCAGTTGGAGATGCATGATGGGGGCTATCACCAGGGGGTGCGCAGAAGGGCAGGGCAGAGGGCAGAGGTCTGGGCTGAGGGGGCAGGGTGGAGGGCTCAGACAAGGAGACTGAGGCTGACAAGGACAGCTACGGAGTGGGGACACAAGAAGCCATGACTCCAGGAGGCGGCCAGGTCACTATGTGAAGGCAGCCATGGGTCAGAGGAGCCAGCCCCAGCCCTGGCCTCACAGCGTGCCTGCAACAGGCTGGGACTGCCACCACCACTGCCAGCGCGGAACCTGATGGGGCCAAATGAAACCCACAAGACAGTTTTCAGAGGGAACATCCAGTGATGACCGGGAGGAGGATAAGACATGACATGAAGCCCCAGCGGTGTGCCTGCTAGGCCCTCCAGGCTGCCTCCCCAGTCCCCACCTACTGGGAGGCCAGGGAGCCCTGAGGCCAGGCAAGAGGTGGCACCTACATGGGTTCTAAATAAAGGCCAAGCCCAGCATGGCCAGGAATGCAGGCTGAGGGGGGTCCTGGCATGGCCCTGAGGAGCCGGTTCTGCTCAGGGTGACCAGGAGGAGTGGCAGGGAGGGCCAGGGCCACACCAAGGGGCCTCAAGAGGGAGATACTGGAGAGTGGAGGTGGAGTCTGGAAGATGCTGCCATAGAAAGGGGCAGTGTGTGAAGGAGGTGGCGGGAGGAACAGAGGGATGGGGCGGGCATGGGATTGGAAGACACAGGCCAGCGTGGACCTCAGGCTCCTCCAATGAGGATGGAAGTGGCAGGTACATAAACTGGGACAAGCAGGAAAAGAACAGGTGATGCAGAGTCAGACTCAGGCACCAGGACGCTGAGTCGTTCAAGGTGAACTCAGAGCTCTGCTTTCCCAGTGGAACAAGTCACCCATCCACAACTGTGGGAGACAACCTTCAAAATGCAACCCTGTGCCTGTCCTCGCCTCCAGGCTTCACCTATCTTCACCCTCCAAACACACACATTAATTCAGCTCCTGATAAAACCAAGTGGGGGCAGGGGAGCCCTGATGAGGCAGGCGGCAGCTGATGCTGACCTGGTGCAGGAGATGCCCAATCTCCCTGCATGGCCCAGGTCCAGGAGGCCCCTGGCCAGGTTTTCCTCAGCAATGGGGCACTCTGCGCTGGGCGCCAGCGCCCTCAGCCGGTCGCTCATGTCCACGCAGCAGGGCGCAGCAGGGAAAGCCTGCATTTGGCGCCTCAGTTTCTTGCGGGCTGTGACAGCTTCCCTCCACCTGGGGACATGAAAATGTATCATCACAGAGTGTTTTCAGGGTCTTCAAACTGAGAAACACACTGGAGTCAGAACTCAGGCATGGGGAAGGAAGGACATCAAATGAGTGTGGTGAGCAATGAAACTACTGAACGTTAACAGTTAATACCGAATGGGCTTTGGAGGCTGACTTGGCAATACGGATACAGATTTAAGATACATATACCCAGCCGGGTGCAGTGGCTCATGCCTGTAATCCCAGCACTTTGGGAGGCCAAGGCAGGCGGATTGCCTAAGCTCAAGAGTTCAAGACCAGCCTACGCAACACAGTGAAACCCCATCTCTACTACAATACAAAAAATTAGCCGAGCATGGTGGCGGGCGACTGTGGTCCCAGCTACTTGGGAGGCTGAGGCAGGAGAATCCCTTGAACCCAGGAGGTGGAGGTTGCAGTGAGCCGAGATCACGCCACTGCACTCCAGCCTGGGTGACACAGCAAGGCTCTGTCTCAAAAAAAAAAAAAAAAAAAAAAAAAAGATACATATACCCCTTTACCCACAGCCACCACTGATAGGAATTTATCTCCACACACATGTGCCTGTGTGCAGACGGGTGAGATGTCTGTCTGTACAACGACAGTCACCATGACAGTCTGTAATTACCAGAGCTAAAAAGAGCCACGGCCAGGCTCGGTGGCTCACGCCTGTAATCCCAGCACTTTGGGAGGCCAAGGCGGGCGGATCGCGAGGTCAGGAGTTTGAGAGCAGCCTGGCCAATATAGTGAAACCCCATCTCTACTAAAAATAAACAAAACAAAATTAGCCGAGCATGGTGGCGCACGCCTGTAGTCCCAGCTACTCAGGAGGCTGAGGCAGAAGAATCACTTGAACCTGGGAGGTGGAGGGTGCAGTGAGCCGTGATTGTGCCACTGCACTCCAGCCTGGGTGACAGAGTGAGACTCCATCTCAAAAAAAAAAGAGCCACATGAAAGTCCATCAACAGAAGACCAGGAAGGACATTTATGGTACATTCTTGCACTGACCTCAAGACCACTGGCAACGGGGACAGCTCAGCATGCTGCTACAGCCAAGCCTCCACCTCATATCAGATGGAGCAAAGGAAGGCTCAGAGCAAAGCAGGGATCATGAGCCCATCTGTGCCAAAAGCCACAAGAAAGGACAGAAAGTCTCTGGATGGTTTCGCAAGCAGCTGCTGCTCGCACAATGGACAGGGGTCTGTTGTAGAAGGAAGACTCACTTCTCCCCATACTCCCTTTTGTACTGTTCCAACTGCCAAGGACAC
Source organism: Nomascus leucogenys (assembly GCF_006542625.1). Classification (NCBI taxonomy): domain Eukaryota; kingdom Metazoa; phylum Chordata; class Mammalia; order Primates; family Hylobatidae; genus Nomascus; species Nomascus leucogenys. The sequence goes on from NC_044405.1 coordinate 31,102,595, forward strand.
TATTAGTGATTTTAAATGTTATTATGAAATGAATCATACAACATACATAGCACATATATGCCCAGTTATAAGATTAATAAATCATCGAGCACCTGTGCACTTACATCCAGTTGAGAAGTTGTGGCCATGACAGGCACCACCTCCCATTACCAAAAGTAACCACTATGCTGAGATTATGATCATTATTTTCCTTCTTTTCTTTAGGGTTACACCACTATATATAAATCCGAAACAACCTATTTAGTTTGAATATGCACTATTTGTATACTCCCTATTAATTGCTTTTTCTCCACTACTTATATTTTGAGAATTCACCCTTATTGGTGCACGCAGCCATAATCTGGCTTGTTCACAGCTGTCTCCCAGCACCTAGTGCAGTGGGCAAATGGCAGGCACCCTATAAATATTAGTTGACATGCAGAGCAGCCACCACGTCCCAATCTAACTCCTGACTTTTCCGCTTAGTTTATATTGTGTGTGTGTGTGTGTGTGTGTGTGTGTGTGTGTGTGTGTGTGTAATCAAGTATTTCTGAAATGCAGTATAATCCAATGAGTCTATTTTAGGTATTCATTGCTATAACATTATCCCCCATCCTTTTACCACTGAATACAGAAACTGATAGCTCATATATTTTGAATTTGGTAAAAGACTCTTCCCCGTGTGTGTGGATTTTGCCTGTAGGAACACAGGACTCACCGCTGTAGATACTTGCAGAAGCACTGAAGCTCCTGGAGGGTCTCCTTTGCAGTCTGGAAGATTTCCTCCACGAGAAACAAGTCCACTAAGTGGGCACAGACATCCTCACAGCAACGGGCCATGCGGACCCTCTGGTCTGTCTCTACTGCATTCCTAGAAACAGGGCAATCAGCATGGAAGACACTGCACTTGGGGCCCACAGACACTGAGGGCTTGCTTGAAAAGTGCAAGAGTTGGTCAGGCGCGGTGGCTCACGCCTGTAATCCCAGCACTTTGGAAGGCTGAGGCGGGTGGATCACGAGGTCAGGAGATCGAGACCATCCTGGCTAACACGGTGAAACCCCGTCTCTACTAAAAATATGAAAAATTAGCCAGGCATAGTGGTGGGTTCCTGTAGTCCCTGCTACTCAGGAGGCTGAGGCAGGAGAATGGCGTGAACCTGGGAGGCGGAGCTTGCAGTAAGCCGAGATGGCGCCACTGCACTCCAGCTTGGGCAACAGAGTGAGACTCCATCTCAAAAAAAAAAAAAAAATTAGCTGGGCATGGCGGTGCGTGCCTGTAATCCCAGCTACTTGGGTGGCTGAGGTAGGAGAATCGCTTGAACCCAGGAGGCAGAGGTTGCAGTGAGCCGAGATCGTGCCACCACACTCCAGCCTGGGTGACACAGCAAGACTCCATCTTTAAAAAAAAAAAAAAAAAAGTGCAAGAGTCAAGGCCAGGCACAGTGACACAAGCCTGTAATCCCAGCACTTTGGGAGGCTGAGGCGGGCAGGTCATGAGGTCAGGAGCTAGAGACCAGCCTGACCAACATGGTGAAACCCTGTCTCTACTAAAAATACAAAAATTAGCCAGGTGTGGTGGCGCATGCCTGCAGTCCCAGCTACTCAGGAGGCGGAGGCAGGAGAATGGCCTGAACCCGGGAGGCAGAGGTTGCAGTGAACCCAGATCGCGCCACTGCACTCCAGTGTGGGCGACAGAGCAAGACTCTGTCTTTAAAAAAAAAAAAAAAAGTGCAAGAGTCTGCATCCTCAGTATTAAAACGTAATTCCATCTTCACTGTAAGAGAAGCTTTAATACTTAAACTACAGACACCTAGAAAGACAGGGTAAAAAGAATTAAGTGGTACAGGGTGCCAAATTATAGGTCCGTAGGGGCCCTTGTAACAGTTAAGAAATAAACCTTTATCTTAATAAAATAGTCAGAATTTTTAATTAATTATTTTAGAGACAGGGTCTCACCATGTTGCCCAGGCTGCATTTTGCCTGTAGGAACACAGGACTCACTGCTGTAGAGTGAGTGGCCACCACAGGTGCAGTCACAGCACACTACCTGGAACTTCTGAGCTTAAGTGATCTGTGCACCCCAGTCTCTTGAGGAGCTGGGACTCCAGGTGCCTGGCGTAGAATTTGTAAATTACCACGCAGACAACCACAAAACCTTCTCATCAGCAACATCTCACATGTGCAATCAATTGGAAGTGTCTCAAATATATGATAAATGCCAGTGGCTACTAAGGATGGCTGACTATGGTCATGTGGTGGCAGCCCTCATATAAAACAGAATTTTTTATAATAAAATTCTCTCAGCCAAGGGAGCACAGAGGACTGCATCAAATACATTTGGTCACAAAATCAAAGTAGCTGAGACAGGCAAGACCCATTTCCAATAGCCCATCCTCAGTGGCACAAGCATCCTCAGTGGCACAAGACACAGCCTAGGGCAGAGCCAAAGCTTACTCTCCTGGCACAGCAAGACACCAGCGCTTCACTTACTTCAACTCCTGGGAGCAGGTTTCCCTCACAAAGTCCATCATCACGTGTTCCATCAGCTCCACGGCCAGGCCCTGGCTCAGCTCACTTAACGCCAGCTCTCTCTCTCGTTTCAACCTACAGGGAAGAGAAAAAATACACAAGGGTAACGTTTAAGAATAAAAGTAAGTGCTGTTTGTTTTACTCCCTGGCCGCGCAGACAGGGATTGAGGTGTGCTGCCTGAGTCGGCAGGCCACCCCTACTCCAGCTCCCCTGACATCACCTCCCTTCCCCAGCCTTTCCTGGCTGGGAAGGGCCACTGCTCACGGGTAGGTGTGGCCTGAGGAGCTCCATCCACCCCTGGGCTGAAGCACACGAGGGCATGAGTGGGTCAGCAAGGGTGGAATGGCAGCACAGTGGACAACAACAGCAGGAGCATCGCGGCCAGGGTCAGTTCTTGCCGGTGTCCACACTGAGCTCCTTATCTGGCTGCGTGGACAAGACACACTTACCTTTCCTCTTCAGCCCGCTGCCTCTCCTGCTCCCTTCGCTCCCTTTCCTTAGACACTTCTTCAGCTGCAATGTGCCTCAAAATGCCCGTGGTTGCAGCTGTTAACAAATCCTCCATAGCAGCATTAGAAACACTAAACAGAACAAAGGGGATAGCATTCAAAATCAGAGACAAGGCCGGGCGCGGTGGCACACGCCTGTAATCCCAGCACTTTGGGAGGCTGAGGTGGGCCGATCACGAGGTCAGGAGATCAAGACCATTCTGGCCAACACGGTGAAACCCCATCTCTACTAAAAATACAAAAATTAGCCTGGCGTGGCAGCACACGCCTGTAGTCCCAGCTACTCAGGAGGCTGAGGTGGAAGAATTGCTTGGACCTGGGAGGCGGAGACTGCAGTGAGCAAAATCCAAAAATCCAAAAATCCAAAATCCAAAAATATCTGTAATCTAAAACCCTTGTGGTCCCAAGCATTTTGGAGAAGGGATATGCAACCTGTACTTGTTTGGCTGCCAGCAGAAAAATTAAGCCTACTGTTAGAAACACACAATCTGGCCGGGCGCGGTGGCTCACGCTTGTAATCCCAGCACTTTGGGAGGCCGAGGCGGGCGGATCACGAGGTCAGGAGATCGAGACCATGGCGAAACCCCGTCTCCACTAAAAATACAAAAAAATTAGCCGGGCGTGGTGGCGGGCGCCTGTAGTCCCAGCTACTTGGAGAGGCTGAGGCAGGAGAATGGCGTGAACCCGGGAGGCGGAGCTTGCAGTGAGCCGAGATTGCGCCACTGCACTCCAGCCTGGGCGACAGCGCGAGACTCTGTCTCAAAAAAAAAAAAAAAAAAAAAAAAAAAAAAGAAACACACAATCTACCAAAACTGACTCATGAAGAAACAGAAAAATCTGAGTAGACCTCTAACTAGTAAGGAGACTTCCAAACAAAGACAAGTACAAGACCAGAAGGTTTCACTGGTAAATTCTATTAAACACTAACGAAACACTAACCACTAATCTTTTTCAAATCCTTTCAAAAAACTGAAGAGGAGGGAATATTTACTAACTCATTTTATGAGGCTAGCATTGCCCTAATACCAAAGACAGACCAAAGACACTATAGGAAGACTACAGACTGAGCAGGCACAGTGGCTCCTGCCTGTCATCCCAGCATTTTAGGAGGCTGAGGTGGGAGGACTGCTTGAGACCAGGAGTTCAAGACTAACCTGGGCAACATAGAGACCCCATCTCTACAAAAAATTAAAAAATTAGCCGGGTATGGTGGCATGCACCTGTGGTCCTAGCTACTTGGGAGGCTGAGGTGAGAGGATGACTTGAACCTAGATCAAGGCAGTGTTTAGCCGTGATTGTGCTTCTGCACTCAGGTCTAGGTGACAAAGTAAGACCCTGTCTCAAAAAAGAAAAAAAAAAGGAATAAAGCAATAAAAAGGAAAACTACAGACCAATATCCCTCATGAATATGGATATAAAAATCCTCAACAAGGCCGGGTGCGGTGGCTCACACCTGTAGTCTCAGCACTTTTGGAGGCCGAGGCAGGTGGATCACAAGGTCAGGAGATCGAGACCACCCTGGCTAATACAGTGAAACCCTGTCTCTACTAAAAATACAAAAAATTAGCCAGGCGTGGTGACAGGTGCCTGTAATCCCAGCTACTCGGAAGGCTGAGACAGGGGAATCGCTTGAACCCGGGAGGCAGGGGTTGCAGTGAGCCAAGATTGTGCCACTGCACTCCAGCCTGGGCAACAGAGCGAGACTCTGTCTCAAAAACAAAACAAAACAAAACAAACAAAAAAAACAATTTAACCTAGGAGGCAAAAACTTTATACGTTGAAAACTACAAAGCATTGTCGAAAGAAATTAAGAATGACCTAAATAAATGGAAAGACATCCCATATTCTCAGATTAGAAGATTTAATATTGTTAAGATGACAATACTGGCCAGGTGCAGTGGCACATGCCTGTAATCCCAATACTTTAGGAGGCTGAGGCAGGTGGATCACTTGAGGCCAGGAGTTCGAGATCACCCCTGGACAACATGGCGAAAGGCATCTCTACAAAAAATAAAAAAATTAGCCAGGCTGGTGCCCACCTGTAATCTCAGCTACTCAGGAAGCTGAGGCAGAAGAATTGCTTGAACCCAGGAGGTGGAGGTTACAGTGAGGCTGAGATCGAGCCACTGCACTCCAGCCTGAGCAACAGAGCAAGACTCCATCTCGAAAATAAATAAATAAATAAATAAATAAATAAATAAAGATGACAGTACCACCCAGAACAATCTACAGATTCAACACAATCCCTATCAAAATCCCAACAGCACTTTCTGCAGAAACAGAAAAACTCATCCTAAAATTCACATGGTATCTCAGGAGACCCCAAATAGCAAAACCATCTTGAAAAAGAAGAATGGAGGGGAAAATCTTCCTGACACTGTATCTGGCAATAACTTATTGGATTACGACTCCAAAAACGCAGGCAACTTTATGAGAGGAAACTTCTGGAGGACTGGACGCAGCTCCCCGCAGCAAGTAGCAGGAGGGGAGCACCAGATGCCACTCACCCCAGGGCGGCAGCTGCGTAGGCAGCGCCTGCAGAGCCAACTTCCTCACAGTCCCTCTGCAGAGCCTCCTGGATGAGCTCGTCCACCACCTGCGCCAGGTCCTGTGGAGAGACCAGCATGGGGTGGAATGGAACGTCCCACCCAGGGCAGAAATCCTGGGTAACATGTTGTCACCGGACAGTCTGCAGGCGTCTCGTGAAAGAAGCACACAACCCCTGACACGGGGTCGGCTAGGCTGTTGCAGGAAAGGTGTCCCCTAGCGAATGGAAAGGTGCCATCTGGAGAGGAAGGCGCCCTGCGGATGGCCACACAGCGCCCTGGCCTAGCCATCTCCAGGCTACGTCAAGCAGCCTTGGTTTCTGTGGCCACTCTATGCTCCCCCTCAGGACTCCGTGATCCCCAGATGGGCTGGTGCCCAGTGCCTGCCCCTAAGCAGCCAGAGTGGCACAATCCAGTCTCACAACCATAGAGTCGACAGGCTCTACTCAATATCAAGGCACCTGTCCGGACCATACCCACCCAGAGGCCACAACCATCAAGGGCACATCCACCCCCAGGCCAGGCTGGTCAAGGGGCTCACCTACCCCCAGGCCATGCCCATCAGGGTGCACAGCCACAGAGACCACACACACCAGAGGGGACACGTCCACCCCGAGGCCATGCCTATCGGGGGGCACAGCCACCCCAAGCCAGGCCCATCAGGGGGCACACCCGCCAGGGGACACGCCCACCCCAGGCCACACCCACAGGGGACATGCCCACCCCCAGGTCACACCCATCAGTGGGGACACCCAACCCCAGAAAATGCCCTTCAGGGGACACATCCACACTCAGTCCATGCATCTTGGGGGTCCGCACCCACCAGGGGGACATGCCCACTCCAGGCCACACCCACAGGGGACACACCCACCCAGGCCACACCCACAAGGCAGACACGCCACCCCAGGTCACACCCATCATGGGGCCCACAGTGCTGCCAATGATCCCATCAGGAATAGATGGGTGTTGAGTTCAGACACACAGGGGCTCAGGCCGGTGCTGTGACAGGAAGCTCCTGAGATGAAGACGGACTCCACAATGAGCCTGAATAGGTGGGCCCCACTTGAGGCTGAGTGACTCTAGGCAGGACCCCTCTCTGGACTCTCCTGAGAGACCAGGCGCCACAGCCCCCCCTCATGGGGTGATGACTAAGGACATTTGTGCACAATGGGCTTCCCAGAGTCCAGACCCAGAAAAAAAAGAGTCCCTACCTCGTCAGAGTACATGGGCACGGGCTCCAGAGGCGGTAGCTCAGGCTGCACAGAGAGCTGGAAGAGGCTGGGCGCCACAGACGGGGTCAGTGCCAGGACAGGAGGCAGAGGCACTGGGGAGGGTGCAGGGGCTGGTAGAGACTGTGGGAGACTGGGCAGGGGTGCATCCAGCTCTACACCACACTCCTCTCCTCTCCCTCCGCCTGGAAGGAAACATACAGGAGAAAACATGGCTGCAGACACAGGGTGCCTGGCACCACAGGGACCAAGGTCTGTGCAGGGACAGCCCCAGGCCACCCACAGTGACCCTGAGGACTGGCCTGCCCTCCAGGAGACCAGCTATATGGGACAACATATGCTTTGCATGAAAAACAAGCCCCAGGATGTCAGGGAGCCAGGAGGAGGGCTTCAAAGCCCTCAGTCCACTCCCAGTGAGAACCACCTGAGCATAAGCAAGAGCCACACCCCTGGGCCCCAAGACAAGACAGGTGCTCAGGCTCCTGGGAGGCGTCCCAGTGGGAAAATGCAGATGCCCAGGCTCCTGGGAGGCGTCCTGGTGGGAAAATGCAGATGCCCAGGCTCCTGGGAGGCGTCCCGGCGGGAAAATGCAGATGCCCAGGCTCCTGGGAGGCATCCTGGTGGGAAAATGCAGCTAGTCCCCTCACTACAACTGCAGCTTCACTCACCCACTGTGTCCGAGCTGGGTCTCTGGGTGCTGACGGGCAGCTCTGCGGCCAGGCTCTCCCCGATGTACTTGTTCTGGGAGTTGAAGCTGCACACAGGGGTGTGACGAGGGACGGGAGGCAATGGCCCTCCGTTCACAATTTCCCCGACCGACACCGTCAGCTTCCTGGTAATAAACACTGACTTCCTGATCTTGGATAATCCCTCTGGTTCCAGGAATGCAGACCGGTTCAGCTCCACACAGCTACCCAGACCACAAAAGACCCCCAAGGGGTGTCACCAGGGGAGAAGACAGCTCGCCCCCAGTGCCCCTCTCAGTACTGCAAGCCCCTTAGGCGTGACCAGCCAGGCGTAAATAACAGAAAGCAGACGCTCGGGTCCCACTGCCGCCCACCCTGGAGCCTCTGTAGGTCCCTGGAACCACTGAGCCCAGCGTGTTAACAGACGCACGCTGACTCACTCCTGCCTCCTTGCTGGCTCACCCAAAACCGTCTTATTTTGTGAGGACAGAACTGGAAGGAGGAGACAGAACTGGAAGGAAGAGACAGGCAGGAGGCAGGTGAGGAATCACAGGAGACAGGGTGGGGAACTAGGCACCGGGTGTTGAGTGTAAGCTGCCGGTTTCTGAGACGGCGTCTGTGAGTCTCACCACTCTGACTGCTAAGTACCGGAGAAGACTCCGGCTGGCCTGCGGGTGCCTCCATCCCAGCCGTCAGAGGTTGTCCGTCATTGGCTGGCAAAGGCAGTCAAGGGAAAAAATAAGGAAGGCCCTAACTTTTATCTTTAGTTTCGTTGGCAACTCATGAAAAGGACTGATTTTGGAGTCACAAAGAACTTGGTCTGAGCCCTCAATGTGCTGACAGCCAGGGTGTGACCTTGGGAACACCCCCAGCCATTCTGAGTCTTGTGTGTTCACCTGCATGGCAGAGGGAATGCACCTTCTTCAAGTCAGGGAAGCAGCCAGCCCCTCACAACCCTTTACCAGAATTAACAAGAAAAAAGGAGACAGGGGCCCCGCCGTTCCACTCTCAGCTCTTACCCATCGGAAACGGTGAGGCCGTGGCAGGTGAGGAAGTCGGTCGCCTCTTCACAGTCTCTGAACAGCAGCATGCGCACCACGCCATCCAGGGGAAAGACGGTAGATCGCTGTGTGCTCACCGTGTACGCAAAGTTGAGCGCCCGGAGAGCATCCTTGCGGATCTGAAAGGAGGAGCCAAATCACTGCAGTCTCAGAGGAAGGGCCCAGTCACACACATGCAGTCAGCCCAGGACCACAGACACGGCCAGCGTGGGGCACATGGGCTCCTCCTGGGCTGAGTCCACTAGAAGGCGCTTTGGCAACATGGAACCCAAGCTTAGAGATCGTAGGCAGTCTGCTCAGGGGCAGTGCTCAGGAATGCGTGCCAAACAAACGCTCTCATAGAGAAGGATGGCTTGTGAAGGTTTTATTTATAAGAGAAATCATGAAACAAACTGTCCATCAACAAGGCGGGGTGACGTCAGCTGTGCAGCATCCACATGACAAAAGGCCAGGAAGGTGCTGCAGAGGACCCTGGAAACCACATAATGCCAGCAGGAAATCAATCCCGTGGAATGACATATAATAGTTGGAGACAACCGTTCATGGCATTCTAACAAGAGCCTTAAAAAAAAAAAAGAAGACAGAGGCCAGGTGCAGTGGCTCACACCTGTAATCCCAGCACTTTGGGAGGCCAAGGGAGGTGGGTCACTTGAAGCCAGGTGTTTGAGACCAGCCTGGCCAACATGGTGAAACCCCGTCTCTACTAAAAATACAAAAATTAGCTGGGTGTGGTGGCACGTGCCTGTAATACCAGCTACTAGGGAGGCTGAGGCAGGAGAATTGCTTCAACCCGGGAGGTAGAGGTTGCAGTGAGCCGAGATCACGCCACTGCACTCCAGCCTGGGTGACAAAGTGAGACTCCATCTCAAAAAAATAAATAAATAAAAAGTAAAAATAGACAAAGGAAAAACATGAAAATCCTAACAAAAATTATGCTTGAGTGCTGGGACTTTGGTGCCTAAGCTGTTAGTCCTCTTCTGATGTTCTTTAATTCAACCAACACTGATCAAGCGTTTGCTCTGTGCCTAGCACCGTTTTTAATGCTGAGAGTACAACAGTGAACAAAAATACAATCCCTGTCCCCACATAGCTGACATGCCAGGGGAGAGACCAATGCCACAGAAAACAAACACGTCAAACACACAGAATGGTGATTTAGTGCGGCAGATGGGCAGGGAGAACAGGGAGTGCTGGCGGGGGCCCTGCTGAGGGCAGCAGCCAAGCCTCGCCTGGCCTCAGGGAGGTGGAGACAGCGCCATGCGGCTCTGCGAGTATAGAACGGCAGTGGGAACAGCGAGCACAAAGCCTCTGAGCAGGAGTGCACAGGGCTGCGGGGACAGGAGGCTGCCTCTGTGTGCCACTGCTGGTGAACAATTTTTCTAAAGAAAAATACCTGAATATCTCTTTTGTTTAAAGTTATTAAAAATGGCCAGGCAAGGTGGTTCACGCCTGTAATCCCAGCACTTTGGGAGGCCGAGGTGGGCGGATCACCTGAGGCTAGGAGTTTCAGATGAGCCTGGACAACATGGCGAAATCCCGTCTCTACTAAGTTAGCTGGGCGTGGTGGTGGACTCCTGTAATCCCAGCTACTCAGGAGGGAGGCTCAGGCAGGAGAATCGCTTGAACCCAGGAGGCAGAGATTGCGGTGAGCAGAGATTGCGCCACTGCACTCCAGCCTGGGCGACAGAGCGAGACTCCATCTCTAAATAAATAAATAAATAGTTATTAAGAATGGTCAACATTCTACTAACACTCAATCATCAAGTAGACAACATTAACTATGTTTTATTTTATTTTTGTTTATTTTTTTTTTTGAGAGGGTCTCTGTTGCCCAGGCTGGAGAGTGCAGATCTTGGCTTACTGCAGCCTCAACTTCCTGGGCTCAAGCGATCCTCCCACCTCAGCCTCCTGAGTAGCTGGGACTACAGGAGCATCCCACCACACCTGCCTGGCTGACTTTTTTTTAATTTCTAGTAGAGACAGGGCCTCCCTATGTTGCCCAGGCTGGCCTTGAACTCCTGAGCTCAAGCAATTCTCCCACCTCCCAAGGTGCCAGGATGACAGGTGTAAGCCAAAGCACCCAGCCAATATTAACTACAAGCGGCCAGTTGTGGAAAACCTTTTCATTTACTCCAGAATATCAGTTGTTTGGCAACCTGCAGCTCTGACAACAAGGAGCAAACCTGCAAAAGACCCTCTGACCGTGACATGACTGTGGGTTTAGTCACTGTTTACAGGAGGCCCTGATGTGTGACCAAAGAAATGACCTGGAGCCACAGATGGACCCAGGCAGGTCCTGAGATCTCCCAGGCAGCACCCTCCCCATGCTGTGGCCACTACGGGCTTGTGGCAAGGAATCCTGGCAGCCTCCTTGAAGCCGCTGCCAGAATGGGCAGCAGAGTGCGCGGGAGGTGAGGTGGCGCTCTGTAGGGTGGGCCGCGGTCCTGGTCACATCGCACTGAACGGAATCATGCAGGGCCTAGAACAGCAGGTGCTACAGGGGCTGCTCTGTCCTCATCCCCAAGTTCCATGGAACTGGAACAAAAGAACCGACTGGAAACCCCGAGACACAGAGTTTACTCTGCGCAAACCCCAGGAGAGGGACTGGCCTTCCCATTGTCTCTGCAACCCTGGCACACGGCAAAGCGCAGACAGAGGCACCCACTGAAAGGAACTTAGCACCATCAGCCTCACTCCAGAAACTTCGATTTAAAACACGACGCATTTCAAAGTCAGAGATTTTGTGCGTATGATATGAGATTTTTGCTTTTTAGTTAGTTTTCATGGGTGATGGTAGTGCTGAATTCAATCTATGTTTTCCTAAAGAGATTTTTCTTATTTGAACCACAGAACAGTATTTTCCATCGCACAGCCTTTCCGGATGGTGACCAACAGTGATAATCCCTACAAAACAGGGCAACACCAGTAACCCCTTTGTGGGGCTGCTGCAAGGGTGACACAGCGTCAGCCTGAAACCTGCTTTGAAAAGCTTGGAATAGGAAAGCACTCAAATAGCACAAGAACCACCTGCTTTCTTCCAACTCTGCAGGCACAGCTCATGTACTCACCTGACTGAAGTAACAGTGTAAAAGACAAGCGTTCAGGTAAGAAGCTGACTGGACCAGTTTGAAAAATCTCACAAAATTATTACTGTTCAATGCAGCAAAAGCCTGAACAGCAAATTTCACCTCAGATGAGTTTCTAACAGCAGGATGGAACTGTTGTACTTCTCTGTTAATTAAAGGAGAGAAAAGGGGTTAGAATGTTATTTTTAATAAGACAAAATTTTCATGTAGATCTATCTGATAAACAATAGATTTCACTGACCAAATGCAGTGGCTCACGCCTGTAATCCCAAAACGTGGGGAGGCCAAGGTGGGAGGATCGTTTGAGCCCAGGAGGTTGAGGCTGCAGTGAGCTGTGATCGCATCACTGTACTCCAGCCTGGGTGACAGAGCAAGACCCTGTCTCAAGTAATAATAATACTGGATTTCAACCATACTGAGAAGGAGGGTCTTATTGGTGAAATGTGCCGTTAAATTCATAGTTTACTAACTACCACGCTTGGGCTGGTTTGACAAAGGTTTCCTTCAAAACGATAATGAATAGAATAAACAAATTCAAAAAGCAATTTAGGAATCAGTTATCAAAAAGTTACTTTAAAGTAATGCCAATTGACTGTCAGCTGTGCTGGATGGTAAAGTCTAAAAAACAGAAAACTTAACTCTTTTTGTTTAGAAATGATTTTGACTGAATTATTCGTGACGGAGAACAAATGCCTGTCACGTAGAAAAAGACAATACAGCAATCTTTCATAACCAGTTTAATTTTTTTTTTTTTTTGAGACAGAGTACTTGCTCTATCACCCAGGCTGGAGTGCAGTGGCACGATCACAGTTCATTGCAGCCTCAACCTCCTGGCCTCAAGCAACCCTCTCATCTCAGCCTCGCAAAGTGCTGTGATAACAGGCCATGGGCCACCACACCTGGTCTTTTTTTTTTTTTTTTTTTTTTTTTTAAGAGATAGGGTCTTGCTTTGTCACCCAGACTGGAGTGCAGTGGCATGATCACAGCTTACTGCAGCTTTGACCTCCTGGGCTCAAGGGATCCTCCCACCTCAGCCTCCCCAGTAGCTGGAACTACAGGCACACATCACCACACCTGGTTAATTTTTTTTTTTTTTTTTTTTTTTTTTGTAGAAGGGTCTCACCATGTTGCCTAGGCTATACAAGGCTTAATTTGAAAATTTAAAATCAGCCGGGCACGGAGGCTCATAACTGTAATCCCAGCACTTTGGGAGGCCGAGGCAGGTGGATCACCTGAGGTCAGGAGTTCCAGACAAGCCTGGCCAACATGGCGACACCCTGTCTCTACTAAAAATACAAAAAAATTAGGCGGGCATGGTGGTATGTGCCTGTAATCCCAGCTACTCAGGAGACTGAGGCAAGAGAATCACTTGAACCCGGGAGGTGGAGGTTGCAGTGAGCCGAGATTGCACTACTGTACTCCAGCCTGGGCAACAGAGCAGGACTCGGTCTCAAAAATAACATAACATAACATAACATAACATAAAAATTTAAAATCAATCACACATCTAGATAATCTGTCACACAGTTCTTGAGGAAAATACAAAGCTAAAAAAAGAGAGGTTCACCATTGACAGGGGAATCTTAGAACTAAAGGGGACACTGTCCACCATCAAGTCCAGCTTAACCACAAGCAGAGGGTCCACCACAAGCAGAGGGTCCACCACAAGCAGAGGGTCCACCACAAGCAGAGGGTCCACCACAAGCAGAGGGTCCACCACAAGCAGAGGGTCCACCACAAGCAGAGGGTCCACCACAAGCAGAGGGTCCACCACAGAGGTCCCAGCAGGGGTCCACCACAAGCAGAGGGTCCACCACAAGCAGAGGGTCCACCACAAGCAGAGGGTCCACCACAAGCAGAGGGTCCACCACAAGCAGAGGGTCCACCACAAGCAGAGGGTCCACCACAAGCAGAGGGTCCACCACAAGCAGAGGGTCCACCACAAGCAGAGGGTCCACCACAAGCAGAGGGTCCACCACAAGCAGAGGGTCCACCACAAGCAGAGGGTCCACCACAAGCAGAGGGTCCACCACAAGCAGAGGGTCCACCACAAGCAGAGGGTCCACCATAAGCAGAGGGTCCACCATAAGCAGAGGGCCAGAGAGCTCGCCAGACTTCGCATGTAAGTGTCTAATTATGGATCAGACCAGGGTTTTACATTCATTCATTCTCACTACCCCATTCTTCGCATTTTTGTTTCACACAATGTTTTCCTCTCATTACTTAGATCTTTGACAAAACTATCTGGCAACAGGAACTGCTAACAAACCTGCAGGGTGCCTGGAACTCCTTCTCCTGGTTCACTCACCTGTCTCATGAGGAGGATCCCTCCCTCATTTTCTCACTGCTGAGGAGAAACTTTTTCAGAAACGAACATGTGGGGCCTACATCAGATGTGCTGGTCTCAGGGCACACCCCCATCGCTCTTCCCCCAGCTCAGCTCAGCCGACTGCAAAGCCAGACCAAGGTCCTCTACCATCATCCCAACATCTGCTACCAGAGAGAATGCTGCACTATTGGCTACTGCCACTACTGAAAGCTCTCCTCCTGTTTAAAGCCTGCCTTTTCAGCCACCTTAGGACAACTTTTGGATGTGAAAATTCACCTTAGGATGTCTCCCTTGTTGAGACTGAGCAGAACGTTGTAGCCCTGGAACTCTGCTTCGCTGGCACAGAAGACGCCCTTGTTTCTCAGGTCCTGGTACATCTCCTTGAGGCTCTGCAGGCACTTGGTCATGTTCTCATTATTGATCTTGGCGTCAAAGGAGGACATGGGCTCCTCACACATGAAGTGGGCACAGTGGATGTGAAACCGGGTGCACTTCTCAATCAGGGACACCGTCAGGGGGTCACAGAGGTGCTGCTGCGTGACATCCTGGCCACAGGCGAGGGGGAGGGTCACATACACATTCCCATGCAAAGAGGCAACTGTGAGAAGGATCACGCTACGACCTCAGTTTCTCACTTTTCAATTTGAAACAAAGCCCATGATGCACATTTTAATATGACTTTGTAGTGACTTAAATAAAAGTCCTGGGGTTTTTTTTTGTTTGTTTTTTTTTTTTTGAGACAGAAGCCAGGCTGGAGTGCAGTGGTGTCATCTTGGCTCACCGCAACCTCCGCCTCCCAGGTTCAAGCAATTCTCCTGCTTCAGCCGCTCGAGTAGCTGGGACTACAAGTGTGAGCCACCACGCCAAGCTAATTTTTGTATTTTTAGTAGAGACGGGGTTTCACCATGTTGGCCAGGCTGGTCTCAAACTCCTGACCTCAGGTGATCCAACCACCTCGGCCTCCCAGAGTGCTGGGATTACAGGCCTGAGCCACCACACCCGGCCCACAAAAGTACATTTTTGTTACAGATAAAATATATGACAGAGTAAAATAATCAGTCTGACTTTGGAATTTGCATGGATTTTTTAGCATCCAGGTCGGAGGCAGCTAATACCTTCCGTATGCCACGCGTGCGGTTCCACACGAAGTCATACCAATCCCGCAGGCTGCCCTCCTTCTGGTCCATGATCTGGGTCACCAGGTAGTCCATGGTCCTGCTGAGCACTGGCAAGGGCCGCAGCTCGTGGGGCAGGGGCTCCTCCTGATCCGCCGAGGACCGACTGTACTCTTTCACGGCTGCTGCGTGGTCCACCTAGAGACATGAAGCCGAGACAGGCTGCCCATGTGGCACACCTTGGGCCAGGCATCGTTACGCCTGAAAATGAGGGGGGAAATCACATACACACCCACACAAGATCAGTATTTGAGAATCTATTTTTTCAACATAAAATTTCTGTTAAAAAGTGACAATCAAAATTCAAAGACAAATTGAGAAATCTGATTTCGACAAATATGACAAGGAGTTAAGATACGAGTGCGTCATGACAAACAGGAGGAATGTTAAGTGAAGGCACATCTGCCAGCCTCCAAAGCAGAGAAGACGGGACAGGGAAGGGCTTCAAGCATTTAAAAGGTCTCAGGCCTGCTCACACACCAGATTAAGTCTACACAGAGCAGAAGTGAAACAGAGACAGGCGGTGAGGACTGCTGAGGGCACAGCATCAGGGGCCGGCTGCCCACCTGGGGCCTGGAGCTGCATCTCCCACCTCAAAAGGAGGCTGAAGACTGGCCAAGGGAAGAGGCAGAGATGTACACAGGACAAGGCCCTGGGCATGTGCCTCTCCTGGGCAGGGGCCCTACAGTGACAAGAGTTGCTGGGCTGGGGACCCCACACCAGGCGAAGGGGGTATAAAGCCACCAGCCAGGAAGAGGAGGAGAAGCCCATAAGCAAAATTCACAAAGTCCAAAAGGATCTATATTGGTGCAGCTTTCTGGGGAAACAATTTGGGAAGATACATTGATAATGTTCAGGAAAGGTCATACCCTCTGATGCAGTAATTTAACTCTTAGGATCTGAAGAAAATAATCTAAATACCAGAGAAGCATTACATACAAGATGCCAAACAATATTAATAGAACTAAAAATTTAGAAACAGCCTATCTACTAATGGTAAAAATGCAGAGTTTTGACAGAGCTACTAATAAAATAATATGCTATCATTTTTAAATGCTCATAGTTTACCCTAACAAAGGAAAATGTTCATGACATAATTTTAAGTGGAAAAGATACACATAAAATTGTGTCTAGAGCATCATCTCGAATGTGTAAAACATAAGCATAGAAACAGACAGGAATAAGATCGTAAAAAGAAAAAAGTTAGCCGGATGTGGTGGCTCACGCCTGTAATCCCAGCACTTTGGGAGGCGGAGATGGGCAGATCATTTGAGCTTAGGAGTTCGGGACCAGCCTGAGCAACACAGCAAAACCTCATTGCTGCAAAAAATAAAACAGTAACTGGGCGTGGTGGAGCATGCCTGTAATCCCAGCTACTCTGTAAGCTGAGTGAGAGGATCACCTGAGCCTGGGAAGTTGAGGCTGTAGTGAGCCATGACTGGACCACTGCGCTTCAGCCTAGGTGACAGAGTGAGACCCTGTCTCAAAAAAAAAAAAAAAAAAAAAAAACAGAATTTGAAAAACGACTTTATTTAAAATAACTTGCATCTACACCTTATCATGTATAGGTACCAATTACAGAGTTAACATCTCACAATGCAAAACAGCTTAATATGATTGTTAATAGCACAAATACCCAATACCGTCTAAAACAAACACCCAAATCAAGTATGTACAGAAATGACAAAAGCAGCCCCGTCCCCTGCCCACACTCCACGGGGAGATGCAGGGCTCTACCTGGTCAGTCCCTGGGACCACTTCGAACACGCTCAGCTGGCTACGGGTCTCCCGCATGTACCTCTCCTTCTCAGGACACATATCCAGGCAGGTGCCAACAAAAGTCCTCGCTTTGTCCAGATCGGTTCTCTTCACCCGAGCTAAATGACGTCAAGTAAAAGGTAAGAATGCACCACATGGTTAGCACGAACCTACAGAAGTGTATTCTCATAATGATAAAAAGAAATTAAAACTTAAAACACACACATTACAAAAGAAAAGAAAAATATTTGTAAAACTCCGAGCCTCAAAGAAAGAGGACTTACAGTCTATTCTGCCAGGCAGTGGGACATCAAAGCTCCCAAAGACCCCTGAGTCCACCTCTCTCCAACAGTCACAGACCCTCACTGCAGACTAAGAGAAATATCGCCGAGTCCACCTCTCTCTAACAGTCACATACCCTCACTGCAGACTAAGAGAAATACCGCCGAGTCCACCTCTCCAACAGTCACAGACCCTCACTGCAGACTAAGAGAAATACCGCCGAGTCCACCTCTCCAACAGTCACAGACCCTCACTGCAGACTAAGAGAAATACCGCCGAGTCCACCTCTCCAACAGTCACAGACCCTCACTGCAGATAAAAGCAGGGGAGTGTCCTCACTTTCAGCCAGAGTTTTCTAACTCCTGTAATGACCTCAATGACAAAAAATCATGGTGCAGGATGTTTACTAAAAGGATTGACTTGTAACAACTGCAAATATTCAACATATATCACTATTCTAAATCTCTGTCTCGGTATTCACCATGACTTTAAGAATTATATAATGGAAGTTAACTGCGTTCTTACCTGAATAAGTAAACTGCTATGATTACACTTAAATAGTTACAAATGTAGCTTGCAAGTAAAAGGAAACGCAACAACTTCACAACTCAAAATATATACTTCTTGTTTTCATTTTGAAAAATTCTAATACCTGGGCCGGGCCTGGTGGCCCACACCTGTAATCCCAGCACTTTGGGAGGCCAAGACTGGCAGATCACCTGAGGTTGGGAGTTCAAGACCAGCCTGACCAACATGGAGAAACCCCATCTCTACTAAGAATACAAAAATTAGCCAGGCGTGGTGGCACATGCCTGTAGTCCCAGCTACTCAGGAGGCTGAGGCAAGAGAATCACTTGAACCCGGGAGGCGGACGTAGCAGTGAGCTGAGGTTGCACCACTGTACTCCAGCCTGGGTAACAGAGCAAGACTCCATCTCGAGGAAAAAAAAAAAAAAAAGAAAAATTCTAATACCTAATAATAATTTTATTTAGAATATAAAAACCACCATATCAATTATATGATGTATGACGGCAGCTTTTATTACTATATGTTACTATATTAAGGAAACATGGTGATTATTCAAATTATCCACAGCTTTTAAAAAAAGGAAACTCCTATAGCTGATTCTTTTTTTTTTTTTTTTCTTGAGATGGAGTTTCACTCTTGTTGCCCAGGCTGGGGTATAATGGCACAATCTCAGATCACCACAACCTCAGCCTCCCGGGTTCAAGCCATTCTCCTGCCTCAGCCTCCCAAGTAGCTGGCATTACAGGCATGTGCCACCACGCCTGGCTAATTTTGTCTTTTTAGTAGAGACGGGGTTTTTCCATGTGGGTCAGGCTGGTTTTGAACTCCTGACCTCAGGTGATCCACCAGCCTCGACCTCCTAAAGTGCTGGGATTACAGGCGTGAGCCACCACGCCCAGCATTTTTTTTTTTTTGAGACAGAATCTCACCCTGTCGTCCAGGCTGGAGTGCAGTGGCACAATCTCGGCTCACTGTAACCTCCGCCTCGCCAGTTCAAGTGATTGTCCTGCCTCAGCCTCCCAGGTAGCTGGGACTACAGGTGCACACCACCACACCCAGCTTGCTTACTTATTTATTTATTGTAGAGTTGGGGGTTTTGCCATGTTGGCCAGGCTAGTCTTGAACTCCTGACCTCAGGTGGTCCACACGCCTCAGCTGCCCAAAGTGCTGGGATTACAGGCGTGAGCCACCACGCCCAACCCGGCTGAAATTTAAGAGAAAAAAATTGGCAAAGAGAAGTACCTGTGTTTTTTCCTTTTATTTTTGGTCCCTGCATATATTTTTCGTGTTAATGGAATACTTACTTTTTAGTAGGTAATACCTTCACACAGTTCAACATCGTAACAGTGTAAGGATGCCCTGTCCAAGATGGAGCACTCCACCATAACCTCTGCCCTTCAGAATCCCGCTCCCTCCACAGACAGGTGCCCATTCTTTTGCATCCTCCCACTACTATTTTATACATACATTAGCAAACATATTTGCACATATATGTACACATACACGCAACACTCACTCCAAGAAGACTGGCAGACCATGAAGATCAGACACAGCACACCAGAGGCCCTGAGACTCAACAGCAAGAGCCCAGTGGAAAGGAGTTGCTCCCGCCCTGATGGCACCCAAGACGACCTCACCAGGCCCCTAGAACCTCTGCCACCAAGTGCCATACCTTGCCGCATGATCCTGTCTCTCTGGTCAAGCAGGCGGTACTTCTCCTTGGATGTCTCAGCCACAGTGCCTATCAGGGAACTGAGGGAGAGCACACATGGCCCGAGGCCCTCGGAGCCCTCGGAGGCTGAGTCAAAAGAGTCTCCCTCGAATTGGTGGGCCTTTAGAAGACTTGGCTTCTTCACTGGAGAGCTATAAAGTAAACACCACACTGAGGGCCCTCGTAGCAGGAAGGCCTTTAGAGCATTTTCATTTCTGAACACGTCCCCTCATCTTTCAAGATTTTCTGGTCCTCTAAAGCTGAGAAACTACAAGCACTGAAATGAGATGAGTTTTGATAAAGATGGTAATGAGCACAAAAGCGTTACTCACATTATTCACTGACTTTAATATAATTTTGAAATATTTCATACTTTTGAAAAACAAAATAGCCTGGGCAACATAGGGAGACCCCATCTCTACAAAAAATTTAAAAACCAGCCAGGCATGGTGGCATGTGCCTGTAGTCCCAGCTACTCGGGAGGCTGGGGTGAGAGGATTGCTTGAGCCTGGCAGGTGGAGGTTGCAGTGAGCTGAGATTACACTGCTGCTCTCCAGCCTGGGTGACAGAGTGAGGCTCTAACTTACCATCCCCTGAAAAAAAAAAAAGATAGGCTCATTTAAACAGCTAAAATGAACACTTACTGATTTCTATCTCGAAGAAATAAATTCAGCATGAAAAAATTCTTTAATATCATAAGGAAATATTATGCCTACATGTTTTAAAACAGAAATTATTTTGGTAGAAGGACATACTAAAAGGAATCAGGCGTTCTCTCTCAGCTTCCCCATTTTCTAGCTTTCATCATTTTCTGAACTTGAATGTCAAAGATTATGTCAAACCAGCAACTAAACTGCTCATCACAAAACGGCAAGTGAGGAAAACACATTGGCCAAAAGATGAAAAGATGGATTCAGCTGGAGATCTGTCAAAGTAGGCCTGGTGTGAAAAGCAAAAGCCTTTGAGAACAGAGTTCCCCAGATAGACAAGGTAGCCAGGGAACTTCACATCACATGCCGGCTAACACAACTAACACGGCCGACCGTGTCTGCTTCACTGTGATAAGCTGCACCTGCAAAAAGTCATGCTGCCCTTCCTTTAGGAGACAGCTTTTTTTTTTTTTGACATGGAGTCTCACTCTGTCGCCCAGGCTGGAGTGCAGTGGCATGATCTCGGCTCACTGCAAGCTCCGCCTCCCAGGTTCATGCCGTTCTCCTGCCTCAGCCTCGCGAGTAGCTGGAACTACAGGCACCCGCCACCATGCCCAGCTAATTTTTTGTATTTTTAGTAGAGACGGGGTTTCACCATGTTAGCCAGGATGGTCTCGATCTCCTGACCTCGTGATCCGCCCGCCTTGGCCTCCCAAAGTGCTGGGATTACAGGCGTGAGCCACTGCGCCCGGCCAGGAGACAGCTCTTTAGAAAAAAAAAAAAAAAAAAAAGTCATGCTGGAAACTGCTAAAAGTGATTATTAGAAATGCATGGTTTGGCCGGGCATGCATCTCTAGTCAGGAGTTCAAGACCAGCCTGGCCAACATGGTGAAACCCCATCTCTACTAAAAATACACAAAATATTAGCTGGGCGTGGTGGAGCACGCCTGTAATCTCAGCTACTAGGGAGGCTAAGGCAGGAGAATTTCTTGAACCCAGGAGGCAGAGGTTTCAGTGAGCCAAGATTGCGCCACTGAACTCCAAACTGGACAACAAAGCGAGACTCTGTCTCAAAAAAAAAAGGGAATGCATGTTTTATTACAGCCAGTTAAATGTCTTGAGGGAAAAAGTTATTGCTTATACATTTATATGTCAAGTGGAACTGCACTTAACTGCAGTGGGATTCAGGACAAGTTAGATGAGCAAGGAGATTTGCTACTACAATCCTGTGAGGCAGGCAGCGACCCGCCACAGGGCGCCAGCCTGCGTGTGTCCCACAGAGCAGGCACTCTGTGCAAGGACAGAAGTTCTGCTGTCCTAAGTGAGCAGCCTCCCCTGGATCTCCTGTAACTGCAGCTGAAAGGTCTACACCAGCTATAACAACTGTGTGATGAGATTCTCCCACAGAAAATGCCAAGATGGAAACAAGAAAAAAAGGCCAGCCCCAAAGGAAGGCTTTCTCAGCAACCTTGGCCCTAGGATATGTGAGAACAAGACAGGACAGAATCAATGCTCTCCACCATCTCTGCAGCTGGCAGTTACCAGTGTCAGAAAATTCTCTCTTCTGGCTGGGACCACCAGCCCCACAGAGACCCACCTCCTCACGGCCCATGCTGGCAGGAGGGGCAGAGCCACTGCCCCTCCACCCCCAACCATCCCTGGCAACTGGCTTTTGTCTCCTCACCACTCCCCACAGTCTTGCACCCTGACTCAGGTGTCGCTGTAGGGTGCCATTTCCTGGTCCTTCCCGAATAAGGTCATTAGGAGGGACCGATCCCACCTTTTATTCAGGAGGCTGCTAGCACCAGCCCTCCCTGCGGCCTTGCCAAGAGGAGAGTGCTGAAAGGGTGCATCCTCTGTGCTCGGGCTGACTTCACCGTCACCTGGTTTCTTCTCCTTCAGGGAAAAGGGTTTCTTATTGGGGCCTGTGGACACAGGAGGCAGAAAAGAGTTTAGGCAATCACAGATCACCTGGTACTGGATTTTTTCACTGTGTTTCTAAGAAAGTAATATTATTTTCATTGTCACAGGAGGTTAGAGAAGAGCCCAAGGAAATAACTGTGAGATGCAGACCCACTCAGAGCCAGCCTCCTCCACTGGCTGGGGAAAGGGCTCATGCTCAAAGGGTTTGGACCAAGAGCATGAGAAACTGAAAAGAGGGCCATGCACAATGGCTCATGCCTGTAATCCCAAGATCAGACTGGGCGACATAGCGAGATCTTGTCTCTATTAAATAAATAAAAATAATTTTTAAAAAAAGTGAAAAGAATAATTGAAAACTCACTTATTTTCTTCCTGTGCCAAAAGATAGCCATGTCTTTATGCAAACTTTTCCCCTTCTTTCTAGCCAGGGCTGCCGATGCCTGGAAAACAGTCCACAACCGCCAAGTGTGAGTGTATCAGGAAACCAAAGGAAATAGGATTGAAAACTCAAATGCAGTAAGCGCGACAGACCATTCAAAGGCACCAGGAGCCCCTGTCCTTTGCACGACAGTGATTTCTTCACCCACACTTCTGCTGACTGCATGGTCTCTGGCTGTGGCAGTGGCAGCAGCAGTATTCATCTCCTTTACCTGTCTCACAAGCATGTATTTGCTCTTTCCCCTTTTTTTTTTTTTTTGAGACAGAGTCTCACTCTGTCACCCAGGCTGGAGTGCGGTGGTGAGATCTCGGCTTACTGCAAGCTCCACCTCCAGGGTTCATGCATTCTCCAGCCACCTGAGGAGCTGGACCTACAGGCGCCCGCCACCACACCCGACTAATTTTTTGTATTTGTAGTAGAGACGGGGTTTCACTGTGTTAGCCAGGATGGTCTTGATCTCCTGACCTCAGGTAATCCGCCCACCTCGGCCTCCCAAAGTGCTGGGATTACAGGCGTGAGCCACCGCGCCCGGCCCCTTTTTTTTAATTAACAACTTTGCTTCACAGAACTCACAAACTTGGCCTTGTTGGCATTTGGTGAGATGATTCTCACCAGCTGATCACATATACAGAAACAGAAAGTTTGCCAAGTCACAATTAAGCACAAAAGGGAGCTGCAGAATAACACACATGAGATGCCACTTACCACAGAAACCCAACCACATGTTAGTCTCCCTGTAGATACACTCATAAAAATGTCTAGAAAAATACACACCACACTAGTTAACTGGACTGCTCCTGAGTAACCGGAGAGATGAGGATGTTCAGTTTTGTCTGTATCAATGAATTGTTTATAAAGGCAAATCTATTTACATATTAGTTATGTCATAAAATATTTAAGGTTCAGCTGGGAAAATAAGCACATTGCAATAGGCAAAAAATAACTGTAAAAACAAAAGCGGGGCTGGGCACGGTGGCTCATGCCTGTTACCCCAGCACTTTGGGAGGTGGAGGTGGGAGGATCACTTGGGCCCAGGAGTTTAGGACCAGCCTGGGCCACATAGTGAAACTTCATCTCAAAAAAAATAATAATAAATAATAAAATAATAAAATAAATAATAGTAATAAATAATAAAAACAAGGCCAGGCATGGTGGCTCACACCTGTAATCCCAGCACTTTGGGAGGGCAACGTGCATGGATCACTGAGGTCAGGAGATTGAGACCAGCCTGGCCAACGTGGTGAAACCCCATCTCCACTAAAAATACAAAAATTAGCCAGGCGTGGTGGTGCGCACAGAATCCCAGCTACTTGGGAGGCTGAGGGAGGAGAATCGCTTGAACTGGAAAGGTAAAGGTTGAAGTGAGCCAAGATTGCACCACTACACTACAGCCTGGGCGACAGAGCAAGGCCCCATCTCAAAAACAACAACAACAACAACAACAAAAATGAGAGCCGGTACAATGACTCAGGTCTGTAATCCCAACACTTTGGGAGGCTAAGGCAGGAGGACAGCTTGAGGCCAGGAGTTCGAGACCTGCCTGAGCAACATAGTAAGACCCCATCTCTACAAATGTAAAAATAAAAACTTTTTTGAATTTAAAAAACTAAAACTAAAAACAAATTAGGATTACCATATGACCCAGCAATTCCAATCCTAAGAATATACCCCAAAAAACTGAAAGCAGGGACTCAGATAAGTCATATGCCAATGAACATTATTCACAATAGCCAAAATGTAGAAACAACCCGTCCGCCAATAGATGAATCAACAAAACGTAGTCCATCCACTCAATGTAGTATCATTCACTTTATAAATTTATACTTTATAAATTCCTATAGAACGTAATTTTGTCTATGAGAATACTCAGAAAAAACAGTGAAGATATAAAGCTATATAACATGAGCAGTCCACGTTCACTGCACCCTAGAAAGTATTATGCATACATTTAGGCCGGGCGCAGTGGCTCACGCCTGTAATCTCAGCACTTTGGGAGGCCGAGGCAAGCAGATCATGAGGTCAGGAGATCGAGACCATCCTGGCTAACACAGTGAAAGCCCGTCTCTACTAAAAATACAAAAAAATTAGCCGGGTGTGGTGGCAGGCGCCCGTAGTCCCAGCTACTCTGGAGGCTGAGGCAGGAGAATGGCGTGAACCCAGGAGGTGGAGCTTGCAGTGAGCCGAGATCATGCCACTGCACTCCAGCCTGGGTGACAGAGCAAGACTCCATCTCAAAAAAATAAATAAATTAAAAGTATTATGCATACATTTAAAGTCAGGATACAAACCCAGTGCTTCAAAGCAGTTATCTCTAGAGAATAGAATGACAAGGGGAATTTCACTTTTTCTTTTTTTTTTTTTGAGACGGAGTCTGGCTCTGTCACCCAGACTGGAGTGCAGTAGCACAAACTCGGCTCACTGCAACCACCGCCTCCCAGATTCAAGCAATTCTCCTGCCTCGGCCTCCCGAGTAGCTGGTATTACAGGCGCGAGCCACCACACCCGGCTAATTTTTTGTATTTTTAGTAGAGATGGGGTTTCACCGTGTTAGCCAGGATGGTCTGGATCTCCTGACCTCATGATCCGCCCACCTCGGCCTCCCCAAGTGCTGGGATTACAAGCGTGAGCCACCACGCCCGGCCAATTTCACTTTTTCTGTATTGTTTGAACGTTTACAGTGATCATCTTCTATGACCAAATAAAACAAAAACAAAACCAAAAAACTCAACTTCCAAAAGTACTATGTGGTTAGAGCCTTTCGGAAGAATTTCTGAATTTCTAAAGCCTTTCAGAAGAATTTCACTTCATGGGAACAACTCTCCCAGCATTTCTAGAGTACTATATTCTGTAGGGACCTAGAATACTCCAAGTTATGAAATAAAAAGTACTATCCCAGCCTATGCTAATAAGATATTTGAGTACTTTCCCTATATTATAGTAAGCAAACAACTGATGGACCAAAAAAAAAAAACAAAACAGGTTTTAAAGTGACAAGGTTCAAATCTAGGGTAACAAATGGCAAGATGGGAGTACTCACATGATCAAAGAAATGTACCACTGCAAGCTTTTTGCTGCGCCTGGTAAAGACGCGCTGCACTTTAGCAATTTTGCCAAAATGGTTCTCCAGAATGGTCCTGTCATTGAGGTAGTCGGGGATGTTCTTGCACTGGATAGCTGTGACTTCGGACGGAGACAAGCCCCCAAGACTGTCTGTGCTCTCGCTTCTGTTACTCTGACGCGCCGGAGTTCCTCTTAGAGAATCTAGGGGTTCAGAGAATGGACACTTAAACCATCAGATGTTTCCAACAACAGGAGGCACCGTGTCAAAGCAGAGGAAATTTTCACAGATGTAAGACCTGCTCTGTATGACATGTTAGAGTCCCTAACGTTTACGGGAGATTTATCTGAAAAATCAAGCTAACACCCAGAGAAACGTATTGAAAACCTGCCAGCAGGATTTACTCTATGTGCTACATTTTCAGAGCTCACCTTCTTTCTTCTCTCTACTTTCAGCTTCTTCCTCTTTATTCACACCTGGAATCCGGGAAGGTGCCAGGACAGACTGACTCCCTCCTGGGATAGCCATGTGGTCACTTTCTGCAGACTCAACAAAGCCAATTTCCTTTTTGGCCTCCTTGTTGCCCAGACGACCTACTTCCTTATTGCTTTTGAAAACATCCTGTATTGTCCGACCAAATAAAGTACCTCCCCGGGGTCGATTCAGGCGGACAGGTCGTTTGTCTGGAGGATGATCGCCCCGGGACAGAGGATCCGAATCTTCTGCTGTCTCGTGGCCATGTCTCCTTGGGGAGCGATCCTGGTCCTCCTTCCTTTTCAGTCCTTTCATTAGGCTGGGAAGTGGTTCCACCTGGGAAACAGCTTCTTCGCACCCCTGCCTGACACCTGCTTTGCTGGCCTGGAAAGGTTCGCCCAAAACCGCAGATGACACAGGGAAGCTACTGAAGCTATTCTGAGAACTTCCAAATATTGACTTAGGTCCTCTCTTCTCTTCCTCTACATTTTGGTTTGACAAAGCAGGGGTAAAGGCAGATAATGAGTTATTACTACTAACAGGTTTTGAAAAGGTAAAATTTGAATTGGTAGCTGAACTACTTGTTACTTGAGGAAAAGAGAAAGGGGCCAGGCCTCCAGGTGCACTACTAATTGGGTGGGAAAATGTGAAAAACCCAGAAGCAATTTGGCTCTGGGTTTTCTCTGGCTCAGATTCAGCCCCCAGTATTGGTTTGAACACTGCATTTTCCAGAGGTTTAAAGCTGAATTCTGTTTTCCCAAAACCAGAGTTCACTATTTCTCCAGCTTCTTGTCCAAAAGCAGAAGTGCTTGGGAAAGCCCCAACACTGGTGGGTGATTTAAAACTAAATCCTGGGTTTCCCAGCACAGATGAACTTGAAGGCCCAGAGGTAGCCACAAAGGTGGAAGTGTGCTCAAGTCCAGAAAAGGGTCCAACACTTGAGGTTTGGGTGAACCCTAATGTTTGCACTGAAGAGGAATGACTTACTCCAGAAGACGCTGGAAAGCTGGATACCTGTGAAAATCCCGAGCTCTTCCCAGATAAGGTACTGTTTTGTCCAAAAAGAGAAGGTTGACCAAATCGAAATGGCGGCTTAGATGGAAGTGTTCCTACATTACTAGAAGACGCTGAAAACGCACTAGGCTGCTGCCCACTGAAAGGATTAGTTGGGTTCATCTTCTGCTCCAATTATTAGAAGGTAATTAAGTATTACGTGTACAAAATTAATTGGCTTCCTGAAACAGCCTGTAGCACTAGGGAGTTCCCCTTCGTCTTTAGAACAAGCTGAAAGACAAAAATTCAGATCATCATAGCTATGTTCTGCTACAAGACTAAGAAAAGAGTTTCTGAAGACTGTCATACTAAAAGGATAACCATTTCTTTTTTTTTTGAGACGGAGTCTCGCTCTGTCACCCAGGCTGGAGTGCAGTGGCGCAATCTCGGCTCACTGCAAGCTCCGCCTCCCGGGTTCACGCTATTCTCCTGCCTCAGCCTCTCCGAGTAGCTGGGACTACAGGTGCCCGCCAACACGCCCGGCTAATTTTTTGTATTTTTAGTAGAGACCGGGTTTCACCGTGGTCTCGATCTCCTGACCTCGTGATCCGCCCGCCTCGGCCTCCCAAAGTGCTGGGATTACAAGCGTGAGCCACCGCGCCCGGCCAAGGATAACTATTTCAAAGGCAGGCAAAGGGTTATTATTTTCTGAGTGCCAACAGGTTATTTTGTTGGAGGGTGGGGTAGAGAGTGGTACAAATAATTACTTTGTTACAGAGGTTTAAAGAGTGATCCTTTAAGATTAAAAAAAAAAAAGCCGAATCTTTTTACTGAGTTAGTAAATTCATGAAAAACCTCCATTGGCAGTAAGAAAATGAATGCTGTTCCACCTTACAACTTAGAGACGAATTTCTCCTGACTTCCTCCAATCCCTACAGCCGGAGAAATTCAATGTAACGCTGTCAAAACCTTAGCGTTTCGGGATCTCCTCCCACCTGGCTTCCCTCGGAGCGGCTGGAGCGCTAAGCACTTTCTCACATTCCTTTATCGCGCCCTGGAGACCACCCTCGAGCGGGCTGGAAGGGCGAGGGCGCTGCCACGAAGCTGAGGCCTCTCGGCGGGGACGGCGTGCCCGGGGAGCCTAATCTTCCACCCAGCACAGCCCGAAACGGCGGAGGCCGCGCGCTGGGCCCAGGCCGGCCTGGCCACTGTCCCGCCCCGGGCTCGCCGGCGCCGCAACGCTCCGTTAGCGACGATGTGGAGGCCCGGGCGCGCCGAGCTGCGTTGGGGAAGGAAACGGCGCCCCCGGCGCCGGCCCAGCCCCCACGCTCACCGTCTTGCCCCAGGACCCCGAGGCCGGCGCTACCCTCTGGCCCCTCGGAAGGACTAGAGGCGCAAGCACAGGCTGCTGCCCCAACACTCAGCGCTGCGCACCGCGGACCCACTTCCGGTTCGCTCAGCACTACCGGGTTCCGCCCCGCCCGCTGCGATCCGGTTCCGCTCTCCCCAACCAGCTCGGCGGCGGGGCTTCCGGTCGGGCGGGTCCGCCCGCTCTCTCGCCCTTTGCCGGGTCCAGACACCGGTACGTCCGGGCGGGTTTTTAGTCTCCCAAGCGAGAGCGTCGCATTCACCCCCGTGGGTCTGCGGGCGCCCCAGACCCCAGAGGACCCGGCCCCCAACGCTTACCTGTCCCCCGCTCCTGTCCGTCCCCCATTCCAGTCCCGCCCCTCCCCGCGCCTCGCCTCGCGCGCACCGCCCACCCGCCCCGTTTCTCTGGGAACCGCTCCTTCCGCTCCGCCCGCCTGGAGTCCTGGCCTGATTCCGCGGCGTCCTTCCACAGCCCCTCGTTGTTGCATCCTCCTTGTGGTAAATGTAAATTCCCTTAAGATTTTCAATCAGTTCCACCAAATAAAGTGATTTGATTGCGTGTGCATGTGCATTTTTACAGACTGTATTACCACTTGTACTGATTGGTCTTCTCTTACACTTTAACCCCAGGTTCCGTTGCAAACATTTTTAAAGGGCTGGTTATTCTTCGTGAAATGAGTTTGGTGATTAGAAATCTGCAGCGAGTCATCCCCATCAGGAGAGCGCCACTTCGCAGTAAGATCGAGATTGTAAGGAGGATTTTAGGAGTGCAGAAATTTGACGTGGGGATCATCTGTGTTGACAACGAGAATATTCAGCACATTAATAGAATCTACAGAGATAGAAATGTCCCAACCGATGTGCTTTCTTTTCCATTTCATGAGGTAAAAAAAAAAAAAGTGTTCCTCTTCTTGTCTAGCCCACCTTACCAGAGTAAATTTCCTGTCTTTTTTTTTTTTTTTTTTTTTTGAGACGGAGTCTTGCTCTGTCACCCAGGCTGGAGTGCAGTGGTGCGATCTCGGCTCACTGCAACCTCCCTGCCTGGTTCAAGTGATTGTTTTGCCTCAGCCTCCCCAGTAGGTGGGACTACAGATGCTGGCCACCACACCTGGCTAATTTTTTTTTTTTTTTCCAGTATTTTTAGTAGAGACGGGGGTTTTAGCACGTTGGCCATGCTGCTCCTGAACTCCTGATCTTAGGTGATCTGCCTGCCTCGGCTTCCCAGAGTGTTGGGATTACTGGCGTGAGCCACACCGCCCGGCCTAAATTTCCCGTATTAATTATATTGTAGGCTAGGCTCCGTGGTGCCTATAAGTATATATATTACAGACATAATTTTTAATTTTAATTTTGAAAATTTTCGAATATACACAAAGGTAGAGAGAGCAGTATATTCAGCCTGCACTGATCGATGCCCGTCACCCAGAGTCCACAATTACACTGGTAAGCCAGCAGGAAAAAGAAAGGTGACAGCCGAGCGCGATGGCTCATACCCATAATCCCAGCACTTTGGGAGCCAAGGCGGGTGGATCACCTGAGATCAGGAGTTCGAGATCAGCCTGGCCAACATGGTGAAACCCTGCCTCTACTAAAAACAAAAAATTAGCTGGGTGTGGTGGTGCGGGGGAGCACCTATAATCCTAGCTACCTGGGAGGCTGAGGCAGGAGAATCGCTTGAACCCCAGAGATGGAGGTTGCAGTGAGCCGAGATCACACCATTGCACTCCAGCCTGGGCAAGAAGAGCGAAACTCTGTCCAGGAAAAAAAAAAAAAGAAAAAGGTGACTAGCGTCCACCCCCTTCCCCTCCTAATGCTCTCAGTGAATTAGAAGAGACAAGCAAAGTGCTTCTGCAATATTTTTGCAATTTTAAGTGGGATTCATTAATGAATATGTACACACTGGAAAAATTAAAACAACACTGAAAATAAACAGACGGGTAAATATTTCCAACAAACTCGATGTAATAGCAGTCAGGTTATTATCTACATTCTGTACATGACTTCATTCAAGGCTTCCCACATTGTAGCAGCAGGAATTGGAGCAATCCTTTGGGAAAGCAACTTGGCAAATCTACTGCAAGAGCATTTCAAACACACGTATCCTTTAGTCCTGTAGTGACACACCCAAGACAATAAACCAAAAGACAGAATAGGCCAGGCGCAGTGGCTCACGCCTGTAATCCCAGCACTTTGGGAGGCCGAGGTGGGTGGATCACGATGTCAGGAGTTCAAGACCATCCTGGCCAACATGGTGAAACCCCGTCTCTACTAAAAATACAAAAAAAGTTAGCTAGGCGTGGTAGTTACAGGCATTTGCCTGTAATCTCAGCTACTCGGGAGGCTGAGGCAGGAAAATCTCTTGAACCAGGGAGTCGGAGGTTGCAGTGAGCTGAGATTGCACCACTGCACTCCAGCCTGGCAACAGAGCAAGACTCCATCTCAAAAAGAAAAAAAAAAGAAGAAGAAAATAAAATGCTGAATCATGTAAAAATGTATTAAAATGTTAATTTATTGGCTGGGCCTATAATCCCAGCACTTTGGGAAGCTAAGGTGGGAGGATCGCTTGAGCCCAGGAGTTCAAGACCAGTCTGGGCAACATAGTCAAACCTTGTTTCTACAAAAAATAAAAACAACAATTAGCCGGGCATGGTGGTGTGCAAACCTGTAGTCCCAGCTACTCAGGAGGCTGAGGTGAGGGGATCGCCTGAGCTCAAGAAACTGAGGCTGCAGTGAGCCAAGGCTGCACCTCTGCACTCCGCCCTGGGCCACAGAGTGACACGCTGTCTCAAAAAAAAAGTTACCGTTTTCTGTAATAGGAAAATAAAAGGAGCATCCTAAATATCCAGCCATAGGTGACTGGCTTAGTGTGAACACTCCTTCACTAAGTGGACTGGTCTTTATAGTCTTTATGTGGAAAATGTGAGACTCTTTAGGACAAAATATCAAGTGGAAAGAACAGGAATATACAGTCGTGTCCCTGTGATGATTTAACTCTGTAGAAGTTGTGGATCTGTGTGATTCTGCATTGGGAGGGATGAAAGAAATGAAAAGCCATTTGACAAGGTGATATCAACCTAAATAACAAACAGGCTTTTAAAGGAAAGGGTGTTTATTTGGGATAAAAGATGTTTATTTGGGATAGAGCATTGCAGTGAAAATACACATGCCACATGCCATAGTAGACTGTGCATATTCAGGGAGGTAAAGGAAGGCAAAGGTTTTTTTTTTGTTTTTTTTTTTTTTTTTTGAGACGGAGGCTTGCCCTGTCACCCAGGCTGGAGTGCAATGGCACAATCTTGGCTCACTGCAACCTCCACCTCTCAGGTCCAAGCGATTCTCCTCCTTCAGCCTCCCGAGTAGCTGGGATTACAGGCACCCACCACCACATCTGGCTGATTTTTTTTTATTTTTTTTATTTTTAGTAAGGTCGGGGTTTCACCATGTTGGCCAAGCTGGTCTAGAACTCCTGACCTCAGGTGATCTACCCACCTCTGCCTTCCAAAGTGCTGGGATGACAGGCGTGAGCCACTGAGCTCCGCCTGGCAAAGGTTTTTAAAGGAAAAAAACATAATTGTTTTGAGATAATGATCCTTGGTTACAAAGATCAATAACAAGGTTAATGTCCGTCCAAGGTTAGACAGGCAGTTGCTAGGCAGATTATCCTTGCAGAAGTTTCTGTGTGTGTGTAAGGTTGTCATAGCCTTTGTGCAAGGTTGCAGTTTTGTGTGTGTGTGTAAGGTTGTCAGAGCCTTTATTGACAGTTTTTGTTATCAGGCATGAAAGTATGAGAATCTTCTCTTCATAGCTTTCCCCAGCTCTATTTGTCAGGTTTTTTGGTTTGTTTGTATAACCCTGATGGCTCCATTTTTATTCGGACAACTTCCTTTTTTTTTTGAGACGGAGTCTTGCTCTGTCAGCCAGGCTGGAGTGCAATGGCACAATCTCAGCTCACTGCAACCTCCGCCTCCCGGGTTCAAGCGATTCTCCTGCCTCAGCCTCCTGAGTAGCTGGGGTTACAGGCATGTGTCATCACACCTGGCTAATTTTTGTATTTTTAGTAGAGATGGGGTTTCACCATGTTGGTCAGGCTGGTGTCAAACCCCTGACCTCTTGATCTGCCTGCCTCGGCCTCCCAGAGTGCTGGGATTACAGGTGTGAGCCACCACGCCTGGCTATTCTGACAATTTTCACAATGGAAACAATTTAGGGCACTTGTGTACAGTTGGCTGGGCAACCCACCCAGCACAGGCCCAGCTGCTACCCTGGCCTTAGACATGCAGCTTAAGAGTGATTTGGGTGGCTGGTGCGGTGGCTCACACCTGTAATCCCAGCACTCTGGGAGGCCGAGGCA
This sequence comes from Nomascus leucogenys, assembly GCF_006542625.1. NCBI lineage: Eukaryota > Metazoa > Chordata > Mammalia > Primates > Hylobatidae > Nomascus > Nomascus leucogenys. The sequence goes on from NC_044405.1 coordinate 31,135,260, forward strand.
GGCAGATCACCTGAGGTCAGGAATTCGAGACCAACCTGACCCATATGATGAAACCCCATCTCTACTAAAAAATACAAAAATTAGGCCAGGCGCGGTGGCTCACGCCTGTAATCCCAGCACTTTGTGAGGCCAAGGCGGGTGGATCACCTGAGGTTGGGAGTTTGAGACCAGCCTGACTAACATGGAGAAACCCAGTCTCTACTAAAAATACAAAATTAGCCGGATGTGGTGGTGCATGCCTGTAGTCTCAGCTACTTGGGAGGCTGAGGCAGGAGAATCACTTGAACCTGGGAGGCAGATACTCCAGCCTGGGCAACAAGAACGAAACTCAGTCTCAAAAAAAAAAAAAAAAAAAAGAAAGAAATACAAAAATTAGCTGGGCACGGTGGCATGCACCTGTAATCCCAGCTACTCAGGAGGCTGAGACAGGAGAATTGCTTGAACCCGGGAGGCAGAGGTTGCAGTGAGCCGAGATCGTGCCATTCCACTGCAGCCTGGGCAACAAGAGTGAAACTCCGTCTCAAAAAAAAAAAAAAAAAAACTGATTTGGTCAGAGATCAAGTGCTTATTTGCCTTGGGAATAACCAGGATGAAACCTGTCAACCCATGGTTGGGTTACGATTCCTGTTCTCTAAGTCTGCATTTCCTCATTTTTTAGCATCTGAAAGCAGGTGAATTTCCCCAGCCTGATTTTCCAGATGACTACAATTTGGGAGACATTTTCCTAGGAGTGGAGTATATCTTCCATCAGTGTAAAGAAAATGAAGATTACAATGACGTCCTGACGGTAAGCGGGGATGCTGAAATCATACAACTCAGCTCAGGGAACATGGGCCTTGCAAAGGGGTCAAGATCACAACCCTGCATCTGTGTGTGAACGTGGGTACCGTAAGGGCTACTGGGGGAAGAACCTGTAAGCAGGGTGTGAGGAGCACCCAGGCTGGGTAGGGACTGCATGCCTCATGCCACAGTTGAAGGAGGGAGAGAACATGCTGTGAAAACACAGAAGCTCCCGGAGAAGCCTTCTCAGCTTTTATCTCTGGAGTAGAGCAGACTGTTGAGCTAACACAGACCTGCTGGATCAGCTTCTTTCTGAGCTGCCAGAAGTACAGAGGTTGGAGCCTCCACCACCTTCCAGATCTGTTTCTCCTCAGTGTAATCCGCCAATGGGCTCTTCCTGCCCACTGCACAGACAAAACCAATTCACTGCGACTGCGGTATTGCAGTAGAGAAAGAGTTTAACACAGAGCTAGCCAAGCAGAAAGACTGGAGTTATTATTCAAATCAATCTCCCAGAGAACTCAGAGACTAGGGTTTTTATGGGCAATTTGGCAGTCAGGGACTAGGGAATGCATGCTGCTGATTGGTTGCAGACGGACTATAGGGTGTAAATGATATTTGTCCCCTGAGTCCACCTCTGGGTGGAGCCACAGGATCAGCTGAGTCATGAGTCTCAGGTCCAGGTGGAGTCTGTAGGTTGCCAGAACTCAAAAGTCTGAAAAACATCCCGAAAGACCATTCTTAGGTTCTACTGTTGATGTTATCTTATTGGGGAGCAGTTGGGGCAGTCACAAATCTCATGACCTCTGGCTGCATGAGTCCTGAGCAGCAAGGAATTACAGCAAGGCAAGCTGGGGAAGCAAGGCCTGCTGGCTGGTTCTCCTCAGGACACCTACATCTGAGCAGAATTCAGGCCCCTTCCATCATCCTAAGCTTGTGGCCCTTCACAAGCTTTACAGAGGGGGTTTCGGTCCTGAGCAAGGAGGGGATTCGTTTTAGGGAGGGATGATTACTATTCTTGATTTAAAGTTAAACTCTAGATTAAATTCCTCCCGTGGTTAGCCTGACCCGTGCCCAGGACCGAATGGAGTCAGCCATGCCGGACTTCTCTCACTGTCATCATCTTTGCACAGGTGGTTTCAGCAGCTTGATGCCAAAAAAAAAAAAAAAAAAAGGAAAAGTATTCTGAAAAGCCATGTATGAGTGAACCATACTTCACTTGGCCTCCTTTGGCTGAGCAGCCATGCCCTGAATCGTCCTTGTGGATCCAAGTGCATCCCTTTGAGGCAGAGCTTCCCAGCCAGACCCAGTGTGAAAGGGTGGGGCGGCCACACAGGAACCTATGCCCCAACTGCTCCCTCCAGACCTGGGTGGGACTTGCCCACCATGCACACCCTGCTGGGGAAGAGGGAGTTTCTGAGAGTGACAGGAAGTGGCCCAGCCTGAGATTCGGCCCTGGGATCTCTGTGGCCAGCAGCTGTTGGGGGGATGTGGACATCTGCTTCCATTTTCCCCAGACCTCCTAAGATTCTGTTCCCTGGTCTGCCCCTGGCATTTCTTCCTTGGGCCCAGAGCCCTCTCTGTGGGGCTCCCTATTACCCTGAGGGGAGGACCAGCCCACCACCCCAGGACCCCATCCTCATAGCCACAGGCCAGGCCAGCTCTGCTCAGGGCTGGCTCTCAGCTGCACTCTCCATCTACCCCAACTTGTCCTCCATGTCTCCAGGCACCTCACGCCAGCCCCAAGGATACCCACCTCCCAGACCTCCCTCCTCCCTCCCCCCAAACCCCAGGGGAGTGTTACCCCTATGGCCCCAGTGGCTCCATAAACCCCCTTGGTGCTGTTCAGGGTCCACAGGCCCTCCCTCCTCTTCCTCCTCTTCCCCCAGCTCTGAGCTCCATCTGGGCGCCCCTCCCCTGTGGGCTTTAATCCAGCCCTGTCTCCAGGGGGCCATGGCGACTGTGGGTCTTCCTGACTCACCAGCAGCTGCACCTCCCTCTGCCTCTGCCTTCATACCTCTCCACTCCCTGTGCTGCCTGTGCACCAAAGCTCTACCCAGAGTGTTCAGTAAAATCAGGGGCCACTGGAGGCCCCATCCTCTGACTGGGGGTTGGGCCTGGGGTGTGGGCTGTGCCCTTGCCTCGTCCCTCTTAGGGCAGGGAGGCCACCCCTGGCCGGTGCCCCACTACCCCCCCACCCCGTGGCACCCACCCCTCCTCACTTCTTCATAATCCACCCCCCTTGCCCATTGCTCCTGCAGCTGGACAGTTCCATCCTGGGGGCCCCTCCCCAGCACAGTGCTGGCCCAGACAGCAATCCACATTGACTAAAGAGTCTGAAAGGGGCTTGCTTGCTTTCCATTTTAGATGGAAGGGAACTGAAGCTGAGTGCCTGTAATTCCTGCCCAGGGGTCTCATAGCAACCCTGGGGTCCTGCAGCCACATACCAAGAGCAGCCTGTGGCCCTGGGGTGTCCCTGAAGGGGCAGGTTCCTGTGGGGTCCTCCTCTGAGCCGGTTTAAAATTATTCTGACAGGTGACGGCCACCCACGGACTCTGTCACTTGCTGGGCTTCACACACGGCTCGGAGGCAGAGTGGCAGCAGGTAAGGAGCCCATCCATCCCGCTACCGAAGGGGTGCGTGGGGGAAGGAGGCTCCCCCAGGCCCCTGCCAGCCCCCACCCTCCATCCTGACCGCCCCCGCAGGAACTGGACCTCAGACCTGCCCTTGTAAAAATGACACAGATGTTTGCTTTCAACACCCTGCTCCCCAGATACTTACAGCTGAATGTGTTCACTAAGGAAAGCGGTCTGAGTGCAGAGGCCGAGAGCCACAGCTGACACTAGCAAGTGGCGCTTGGTCAAAAAGGTCCAATCAGCTAGAGACTAGGCCAGACCCAGGGCGGAGGCGGGAGCTCTGCCTGAAGTGAGTTCCGGGTTGGTTTCCTCCAGACCCACCCGCTCCGTCTGCGGAGGCCCACGTGAGCGCTGGTCCACATAGTTAACACGCATACAATCCTGTGTTGGCGAGCACACTGCTTCTCTGAGTCATGAAAAACCTTTTTCATTAAAGAAATAAAAAGTTTGGCCGGGCGCAGTGGCTCACGCCTGTAATCCCAGCACTTTGGGAGGCCGAGGCGGGCGGATCAACTGAGGTTGGGAGTTCGCCACCAGCCTGACCAACATGGAGAAACCCTGTCTCTACTAAAAATACAAAATTAGCTGGGCCTGGTGGTGCATGCCCTGTAATCCCAGCTACTCAGCAGGCTGAGGCAGGAGAATCGCTTGAACCCAGGAGGCGGAGGTTGTGGTTAGCCGAGAGATCGCGTCATTGCACTCCAGCCTGGGCAACAAGAGTGAAAGTCCGTCTCAAAAAGAAAGTTGGCCAGGCGCAGTGGCTCGTGCCTGTAATCCCAGCACTTTGGGAGGCCGAGGAGGGTGGATCACTTGAGGTCAGGAGTTCAAGATCAGTCTGGCCAACATGGTGAAACCCCGTCTCTACTAAAAATACAAAAATTAGCCGGGAGTGGTGGTGGGAGCCTGTAATCCCAGCTACAAGGGAGGCTGAGGCAGGAGAATGGCTTGAACCCAGGAGGCGGAGGTTGCAGTGAGCCCTCCTCCCCTCCCCTTCCCGCGCCCCCTCCCCCCTCCCCCCTCCCGTGCCCCCTCCCCTGCCGAGGCCCCGAGGCCCCGCTGATTCTCCCAGCCTGTGGCGGTTCCTGCACTCGCTGAGCTCAGGTTCTGGTGAAGGTGCCAGGAGCCGGATCCCGCCCTTTGGCCTGAGCTAGAGCCGCGCGGGCGGCCGGGTTCCCCCAAACCCTGTGGGAGGGGCGTCCCGAGGAGGCGACCCCTTCCCTGGGGAGGACCAGCGCGCTTCCTTCCTTCCAGATGTTCCAGAAGGAGAAGGCGGTGCTGGACGAGCTGGGCCGACGCACGGGGACCTGGCTGCAGCCCCTGACCCGGGGCCTCTTCGGAGGGAGCTGAGGGTCGCGTTCCTTCTGAAAGCGGGACGGGGGAGGGGTGGAGGCTGCGGGGAGCGGGGGTCGCACACAAATAAATAACGAATGAATGTACGAGGGGAACCTCTTCTCATTTCCTTCACGGCACATCGGGTATTTTTCATTATTGTAAATAAAACGGTTCCGAGCCGTGGCATCGAGAGGGCGTCTGGAGTTCAGGGAACGCGTGGCCCCCGCCCGGGGGCACCGCGCAGCGCTCGCCTCTCGCCCTTCAAGGGGGTCCCTGCCCCGAGCCTGCGCCCTTCCCGGGGGTCCCTGCCTGGAGCCTGCGCCCCCGGAGAGAAAGGGGCTCCAGGGGCTTGGGTGCCGCAGCCCGTCCTACCGTGAAAAGGCTTGCGTCAGTATTTCCTGCTTTACCTCCTTATTCGAGTAAACCCTGAAGTTTCAGCGCCAGTGCACGCGTCTTCATCAGGGCAGCGCATCGCGAGGGCGCTGGTTCCCGGAGCCTCCGGGCCACGGACACCGCTCTAGCCAGGGCCACGGCAAGGCCTCCGAGCAGCACCTCAGAGACCTTCGTGAGCCCTAAAACCTGGGGCTACTACAATTCTGATCATCTGTTTGTCCCATGAAATGATTTAGGGACATGAAAATGTCTTCCCACTGGACTTGCGTCCTGTCTTAGCCTGGACTTGTCTCCTTGGGAACACGGGCCAGGCCCGTCTGTTCCTGAAGTCGCTGCACCACCGCGCCCTTCGATGGAGAGCGTTCTGTTTACTGTGAAACATAGCTTAATGTCGAAAAAGTACTCGTGAAAATAGAAAATGGAGTCAGCTTTAATCCAAGCTTTTTTTTTTTTCTTTGACACGGAGTCTTGCTCTGTCGCCCAGGCTGGAGTGCAGTGGCATGATTTCGGCTGACTGCAACCTCCGCCTCCCGGGTTCAAGCCATTCTCCTGTCTCAGCCTCCCGAGTAGCTGGGACTACAGGCGTGTACCACCATGCCCAGCTAATTTTTATTATTTTTATTATTTTTTTATTTTTAGCAGAGACAGGGTTTCACCATGTTGGCCAGGATGGTCTCGATCTCCTGACCTCAGGATCCACCGGCCTTAGCCTCCAAAGTGCTGGGATACAGGCATGAGCCACTGCGCCCAGCCTCTCTCTTCATCCCCTCTGCTGTAAGGGACTGCTTGTGTCTTCTGCCCTTTATATTGGTTTTTCTTTTTTTTCGATTTGGAGGTATTGGTTGGAAGTATTTATATGTATTATTGAACACGACCCTGTTCTGTTTTGTTTTGGAGACAGTCTCGCTTTGTTGCCCAGGCTGGAGTGCAGTGGCATGATTTCCGCTGACTGCAACTTCTGCCTCCCAGGTTCACGCTATTCTCCTGACTCAGCCTCCCTAGTAGCTGGGACTACAGGCACCCGCCACCACGTCTGGCTAATTTTTTGTATTTTTAGTAGAAACGGGGTTTCACCGTGTTAGCCAGGATGGTCTCCATCTCCTGACCTCGTGATCTGCCCACCTTGGCCTCCCAAAGTGCTGGGATTATAGATGTGAGCCACCATGCCCGGGCCGTTTTGTTTTTTGAAGGTAGAGTCTCGCTCTGTTGCCTAGGCTGGAGTGCAGTGGTGCAATCTCGGCTCACTGTAACCTCCGTCTCCTGGGCTCAAGCCATTCTCCTGCCTCAGCCTCCCGAGCAGCTGGGACTACAAGTGTGCACCACTACGCCCAGCTACTTTTTGTTTTTGTAGAGACAGGGTTTTGCTGTGTTGACCAGGCTGTGCTTGAACTCCTGACCTCAAGTAATCTGCCCGCCTCAGCCTCCCAAAGTGCTGGGATCACAGGTGTGAGCCACCACACCGCGCCCGGCCCATTCCTGTATTTCTTTTTTTTTTTGGAGTGACTCTCCTGCCTCAGCCTCCCAAGTAGCTTGTACTACAGGTGTGTGCCACCACACCTGGCTAATTTTTGTATATTTTAGTAGAGACAGGGTTTCACCATGTTGGCCAGGCAGGTCTCAAATTCCTGACCTCAAGTGATTGATCCGCCTAGGCCTCCCAAAGTGCTGACATTATAGGTGTGAGTCACTGTGCCTGGCCCCAACCCTTTCTTTCTTTAGGGAATGTGAGCAAATGCCCTTCTGACCTGAATCTGAGGAAGAGCAGCTGCCCATGGCCCAGGCAGCAGCAGCGTCACCTGTTGCCCGTGCAGGGTAGTGTCCTGCTCTAGGAACCTGGTAGTTAGGAGTGGGGGCTCACGGGTCACCGCTGCCCAGCCTGTCCCCAGCCACACTGCCCTGATTCTGGACCCTCTTGCAAGCCAGAGTGTCGTCAGAGCAGGTCTGTCCTCATCCTTCTGCTCCCGGAGTCACCTGGCCCTTCACGTTCTGTGTGGTTCCAGATTCAGCTCCTCACGTGCCAGGAAGAATGTGGAATCTTGACTGGAGTTGCATTAAATCTGCAGATCTGCCAACCCCGTGGAGGCTCTGACCCATGCGTATGTGCTGCCGTGGTCCCTGGGTCATCTTCAACCTCTCTCAGTGAGTGTCACCCACCTTATCAGGTGTACAGGTGTGCACAATGTACCCTGAGCCCCCACCTACCACCCCCCCTGCTCTCCTGACCACAGGCAAGGAGGTGTGGCCATGAGAAGCCCCCACTCCTAACTACCAGGTACCAGGCACCCAGACCCCAAAACCCCTGCCAAGCAGCCCAACCCCACTTTCAGGGCCTGCTCTGAGCTCTTCAGCCTACCCAGGGGGACCAAGGTGGACCAAGGGGGACTGTGTATGGGGTGAGCTCATCCCCTGCCCCACCCTCGGGTGTGACCCCACCCCTCCTGCAGGCCAGTCAAGGCTAAGCCAGCCCAGCTGTGCCCTAACCAGACACTCTGGATGCCAGAGCCTTTCATCCCCGTGAACCCAGCAAGACCAGGCCATCCAAAGACCACCACTTCCTGTGACATGTCTTCCCTCTGTTGTACGAAAAATTCTGTTGAGAAATATTTAATAGGCCGGGTGCGGTGGTGCACGCCTGTTATCCCAGCACTTTAGGAGGCCAAGGCAGGTGGATCACGAGGTCAGGAAATCGAGACCATCCTGGCTAACATGGTGAAATCCCGTCTCTACAAAATATACAAAAAATTAGCCAGGTGTGGTGGCGGGCACCTGTAGTCCCAGCTACTCGGGAGGCTGAGGCAGGAGAATGCTATGAACCTGGGAGGCGGAGCTCGCAGTGAGCCGAGATCACGCCACTGCACTCCAGCCTGGGCGACAAGAGCAAAACTCTGTCTCAAAAAAAAAAAAACTGGCCGGGCGCGGTGGCTCATGCTTGTAATCCCAGCACTTTGGGAGGCCAAGGCGGGCGGATCACGAGGTCAGGAGATCGAGACCACGGTGAAACCCCATCTCTACTAAAAATACAAAAAATTAGCCGGGCGTGGTGGCGGGCGCCTGTAGTCCCAGCTACTCGGAGAGGCTGAGGCAGGAGAATGGCGTGAACCCGGGAGGCGGAGCTTGCAGTGAGCCGAGATTGTGCCACTGCACTCCAGCCTGGGCGACAGAGCGAGACTCTGTCTCAAAAAAAAAACAAAAAAAACAAAAAAAACTGTAATAGAAGGAGAGAGAAATGCCATGCTAGAAAGTCACCGTGAAAAGAGGAAATGGAGTCAGAGCTTTAGTTTGAGCTTTTAACGAGAGCACAGAGTCTCTGGAATCACCTTCAAGAGGCACGGAAAAGATGGTTCTGAGAGAAGTGAGTGTTACTGCCAGTAGCTGCACTGGGCCCTTCGGTGTTCACACCTGTCCATCCATGTGAGCACCACGTGGCTCTCCCTGGGGAGCTCTGAGGCCAGGTCAGCCAGAGCAGAGGCCCCTGCAGCTCAGTGGCAACTCTCTGGTCATCCTGTCTCCTACCTGCAAATTTTCAAGGATGGAAGCACTGGGACAGGGTTCCTCCTCGTGCAGAACTTCAGGAATGAAAGAATCTGTCCTAATAGGGGGTGAATGAAAGTTTATGGATACTACTTAAAAATATTTAAATAACGTTAAAAGAGCAAAGAAACATAATTGCACCAAAAAAAAAGTAACGAAAAGAAATAGTCAAGGTAGCCATCCACCTGGTAAGAAACCCCATAGCACAAAAGGAAACTGGACTAAGGAGAGTGAGCTGCCCTTCCACTGCCCAGCACTCACCTTTGCTTTACAGGAACAAGAGCTGTGCAAACCAGCATGTAGAGATTTCTGCATTTATAGCATTAGCACTCTCCCTTTTTTTTTTTTTTAACTCAAAAGGGATCACGTCATACACAGCTTGCTTCTTTCACTTTTTTATTTCTTGAGACAGGGGCCTGCTCTGTGGTCCAGGCTATAGTGCAGTGGTTCCATCACAGCTCACTGCAGCTTCTAACTCCTGGGTTCAAGCAATCCTTCCACCTCAGCCCCCAGAGCTGCTGAGATCACAGGCGCATATCACCACACCTGGCTAGTTTTTTTAATTTATTTTTTGTAGAGACGGGGTCTTGCTATGTGACCCAGGCTGGTCTCGAATTCCTGAGCTCAAGTGATCCTCCTGCCTCAGCCTCTTAAAGTGCTGGGATCACAGGCATGAGCCATGCACCCCTACTTCTTTAGTGGGAGTCTGTTCCACAGCTGTGGCAAACAGGTGTCCCTAGTTATTAAATTCGACTTTGTATTTTTTTGTGTGGTATTTTCCCCATCAGGATGTTCACACTTCCATGTGGCTAAAGCTATTGATTTTTCTATTCTGGCTCCTGAGCTGAGATTTTCTTAAACTCTTTCTGGATGAAATCTTTACTTCAGGATCGTCAGGCTGGTGGCGTCCACGGCCTCAACTTTCCCTCCGTGATGGAAGAGGGGGACCTGAGGCTCCCAGGTGGGCTGGCGCCGCCCTACAGGAAAGGAGGGGTCCCTGGGAGGGGCTGCTGCCCTGGGGGTTCACAGGCCCCTCAGTGCAGGGGCCCAGAGCAAGGGATGCCCCCTGGAATGGCCCCGTGGCCGGAAAGCGAGCCTGCCCAGCTTCCCCAGGAGGGCCTGCAGTCCACACTCGCGTAGCCACTCCGGGTGGCGGTAGGGTCTCTCCCTGCTCCTTTCCATGGTCCCCACAGCCCACAGCCCTGAGGAAGCCTGGGGGTGGAGGGTGCCCTGGCCAGGGTCTCTGTGACTCACACTCAGGGTGGGCCGGGCATCCACAGGCTGGGGGCGGGCTGGAGGACGGTGGCGGCCCCAGGTGGCCACACAGCGTGGTGGTGATGGTGGTGGTGCACGGCAGGCAGCCTTGGCCTGGCAGCTCGTGGGACCCCCGGGGGCACATGTGGCGGGTCCTGCCACAGACGCACCTGCCGCTCAAGACGCGGCCCAGGCTGCTCCCCACCTCCACTCCTGCCCTGTTCCTAACTGGGGCTGGGTCCCATGTGATAGGCAGGATGGCGGGGTCTCCCAGAGGAGGCTCCTCCCCCACCCCAAATTGTGCAACCCATTCCTCATCTGGGCTGGGACTCGATGGGGATGGAGTCTTCACAGCCAGACTGCAGACCTGAGCCAGGAATGCCCTTTCAGAGCCACACAGATGCAGAAATTTCCAGAGGAAAAACCACCCGGGCCCTGTCTCCTTGGCCTCGGGGTCTGCTCAGGGCTGAGCCTACCTGCAGGGCTGGGGGCAGGGCCTTGAGCATCCAGTTCTGCAGGACCAACTGGTGCACCTGTGCGTTCTGCAGCAGCAGCAGCTCCACCATGTCTGCAGGGGAGACGAGGGGGGACCCTGAATAAAGTTTCCATTTCTCGTATTTGTTAAAGTGATAGAGCGTGTTATAGGACCAGAGAACATGTGTCTGCACACTGTGCAGGTCCCCGGGGCAGGCCCTGAGTCTGTCTGTACACGGTGCGGCTCCCCGGGGCGTGCCCTGAGTCTCTACTAAAAATACAAAAATTAGCCAGGTGTGGTGGCTCAAGCCTGTAATCCCAGCTCCTTGGGAGGCTGAGGCAGGAGAATCGCTTGAACTCATGAGGCAGAGGTTGTGGTGAGCCAAGATCGCGCCACTGTACTCCAGCCTGGGCAACCAGAGCGAAACTCTGTCTCAAGAAAAAAAAAAATTAAAACATCTAAGCCAGTTGTAGTGGTGCACGCCTGTAGTCCAACTACTCAGGAGGCTGAGGCAGGAGGGTCGCTTGAGCCCAGGAGTTCGAGGCTGCAGTGAGCCGAGATCATGCCCCTGCACTCCAGCCTGGGTGACAGAGCGAGATACTATCTCCCCAAAAAATAAATAATAAAACATCTGTTCTTCTACAGACACCATGAAGAGAGTGAAAAGGCCACCACAAAAAGGATGGAACACTCAAAATGCACATATCAAAAAAGGACTCATTACAGAAATTAGAAAGAATCCCTAGAAACCAGTAAGGGAGGCAGACAACCTGAAAGAAAAACGGGCCAATTACTTAAATGGACACTTCACAAAAAAGGATATTCAAGTAGCCAATAAGGCCAGGCACGGTGGCTCGTGCCTGTGATGCCCGCACTTTGGGAGACCGAGACGGGAGAAGTCCTTGAGACCAGGAGCTGACACCAGTCTAGCAAGACCTCATCTGTACACAAATTATTTTTTATTTTTTATTTATTTTTTTTTGAGACGGAGTCTCGCTCTGTCGCCCAGGCTGGAGTGCAGTGGCGCGATCTCGGCTCACTGCAAGCTCCGCCTCCCGGGTTCACGCCATTCTCCTGCCTCAGCCTCCTGAGTAGCTGGGACTACAGGTGCCCACCATTACGCCCGGCTAATTTTTTGTATTTTTTGTAGAGATGGGGTTTCACCTTGTTAGCCAGGATGGTCTCGATCTCCTGACCTCGTGATCCGCCTGCCTCGGCCTCCCGAAGTGCTGGGATTACACGCGTGAGCCACCGTGCCCGGCCTTTTAATTTATTTATTATTATTATTTTTTTGAGACGGAGTCTCGCTCTGTCGCCCAGGCTGGAGTGCAGTGGTGCGATCTCGGCTCACTGCAAGCTCTGCCTCCCGGGTTCACGCCATTCTCCTGCCTCAGCCTCCTGAGTAGCTGGGACTGCAGGTGCCCACCACTACGCCCAGCTAATTTTTTGTATTTTTTGTAGAGACGGGGTTTCACCTTGTTAGCCAGGATGGTCTCGATTTCCTGACCTCGTGATCCACCTGCCTCGGCCTCCCAAACTGCTGGTTTTTTTTTTTTTTTTTTTTTTGAGACGGAGTCTCTCTCTGTCGCCCAGGCTGGAGTGCGGTGGTGCAATCTTGGCTCACTGCAAGTTCTGCCTCCCAGGTTCACGCCATTCTCCCACCTCAGCCTCCTGAGTAGCTGGGACTACAAGCGCCCGCCACCACGCCCGGCTAATTTTATTTTTGTATGTTTAGTAGAGATGGGGTTTCACTGTGTTAGCCAGGATGGTCTGGAACTCCTGACTTCGTGATCTGCCCGCCTCAGCCTCCCAAAGTGCTGGGATTACAGGCGTGAGCCACTGCGCCCGGCCTACACAAAATTTTTTTAATTAGCTGACTGTGCCTGTAGTCCCAGCTACTTGGGAGGCTGAGGTGGGAGGAGTGCTTGAGCCCAGAAGTTGAGGCTGCAGCGAGGTATGATTGCACCATTGCACTCCAGCCTGGGCAACGGAGTGAGACCCTGTCTCTTACAAAAAAAACCCTCAAAAAACCAAAACAAATGGCCAATAAATATATGAAAAAGTGAAATGCAAATTAAACCAGAATGAACTTCCATAACATGCCCTCCACGCTGGCAAAAATGAGAAGTCTGAACATACCAAGTGTTGGTGAAGTGCTCTGGTGACTGAAATTCTCATTCATGTATGTGGAGTGTAAATGGGCACAAACCTTTTGAGAGACTGTGTGGCTGTATTTCCTGACACAGCCATTTCAGTCCTAGTCATGTGTTCCATTAGAGGGCAAAAAGGCCTGTGCAGATGTAAGCCCGGAATCTTGAGCGGGGACGGAAGCAACCCAAGTGTACATCAGTAGATAAATGGATGCAGAAACGTGGTCTATCCATACAATGGACTGTTACTCATCTGTGACCTGCCGCAATGTGGGTGATCCTTGAGGACATCATTCTAAGCAAAATAAGCCAGTCACACAAAGACAAATACTGTACGGCTCCACTCACAGAACACATCGAGCACAGTCAAACTCGCAGAAACAGAACACAGGACGGTGGTTGCCAGGCACTGACGGGAGGGGGTGATGTAGTCCGATGGGTGGAGTTTGAGATTTGCAAGATAAAAATGTTCTGCGGCACAGCAGTGACTATAGTTAACACTACTGAACTTTGCACTTAACAAGTGGTCACAATGATAAAGTTACATGCGTTTTTTTTTTTTAATCACAAATTAATCTTTTTTTTTTTTTGAGACAGGGTCTCACTCTGTTGCCCAAGCAACACGCCTTGGTGTGAACACAGCTCACTGCAGCATGGACCTCCTGGGCTCAAGGGATCCTCCCATCTCATCCTCCCAAGTAGCTGGGACCACAGGCACATGCCACCATACCCAACTCATTTTGATATGTTTTGTAGAGATGAGGTCTCAATATGTTGCCCAGGCTGGTCTTGAACTCCTAGGCTCAAGTGATCTTCCCATATCAGTCTCCTAAAGTGCTGGGATTATAGATATGAGCCACTGTGCCATGCTGTAAATTAACTTTTAAAAAAAGAATCTTGGCTGGGCGCAGTGGCTCAGGCCTGTCATCTCAGCACTTTGGGAGGCCGAGGCGGGCGGATCATGAGGTCAGGAGATCGAGACCATCCTGGCTAACACGGTGAAACCCCGTCTCTACTAAAAATACAAAAAAAAATTAGCCGGGCTTGGTGGCGGGCACCTGTAGTCCCAGCTACTCGGAAGGCTGAGGCAGGAAAATGGCGTGAACCTGGGGGGCGGAGCTTGCAGTGAGCTGAGATCGCGCCACTGCCCTCCAGCCTGGAGACAGTGAGACTCCGTCTCAAAAAAAAAAAAAAAAAGAAAGAAAGAAAAGAAAAGAATCTTGAGTGCTGGGTGCTATAATCCCAGCTACTTGGGAGGCTGAGGTGGGAGGGTCGCTTGAGGCCAGGAGTTTTGGACCTGCCTAGGTGATATAGCAACATTGTGACTTAAAAAAAAAAAAAAAAAAAAAAAGACTCATGAGATGGGAATAGAATCCTGGATTATCTGGGCAAGCCCAGTGCAATCACAGCGTCCTTAGAAAGTGGTGAGATAACATGACTATCAATCCAGATTTGAATATGGAGCAAAACTTGCATTTAAAAATAAGGGTAGGGCTGGGCATGGTGGCTCACACCTGTAATCCCAGCACTTTGGGAGGCTGAGGTGGGTGGATCATGAGGTCAAGAGATTGAGACCATCTGGCCAACATGGTGAAACCCCGTCTCAACTAAAAATACAAAAATTAGCTGTGCATGGTGGCACACGCCTGCAGTCCCAGCTACTCAGGAGGCTGAGGTAGGAGAATCGCTTGAACCCAGGAGGCGGAGGTTGCAGTGAGCTGAGATCACGCCACTGCACTCCAGCCTGGCGACAGAGCGACACTCCCACCTCAAAGAAAAAAAAATCTTTTGCGAATTCCTTTAGAACAGTTATTATGCAAACTCCCCCAGTATCTACTTTCCTGCAGATGTTTTTTATTTCCCTTTATTTATTTATTTATTTATTTATTTATTTATTTAGAGACAGGGTTTCACTCTTTCCCAAGCTGCAGTACAGTGGCACAATCACAGCTCACTGCAGCCTCCACCTCCTGGGTCAAGCGATCCTTCCACCTCAGCCTCCCAAGTAGCTGAGACTACAGGCATGCACTCAACACTTGGCGAATTTTTGTATTTTTTTGTAGAGATGGGGTTTCCCCATGTTGCCCAGGCTGGCCTGGAACTCCTGAGCTCAAGTAATCCTCCCACCTTGGCCTCCCAAAATGCTGGGATTACAGGCGCGAGCTGCTGTACCCGGCCTCTCTTTTTTTTTTTTTTTTTTTTTTGAGACAGGGTCTTGGTCTGTCACCCAGGCTGGAGTGCAGTGGCATGATCTCAGCTCACTGCAGCCTCCGCCTCCCAGGCTCAAGTAATTCTCCTGCCTCAGCCTCCCAAGTAACTGGGATTACAGGCACCCACCACCACACCCGGCTGATTTTTGTATTTTTAGTAGACACAGGATTTCACCATGTTGCCCAAGCTGGTCTCGAACTCCTGAACTCAGGTGATCCAGCCTCTTTAGCCTCCCAAAGTGCTGGGATTACAGGCGTGAGCCACTGCGCCTAGCCAAGATTGCATCTTGCTGTGTTGCCCAGGCTGGTCTCAAGCTCCTAGGCTCAAACGATCTTCCTGCTTCAGCCTCCCAAAGTGCTGGGATGACAGGCATGAGCCACTGTGCTGGCCGTTAACCACTGATTTTAAATGCTGCATTTTCTCTCATATGACATACAAGCATAGGCACACACTCACCCATTCACACACACCCCTACCTCAGTATGCTTTTTAGAACCTAAGGCATACAAGCATAGGCACACACAAGCGTGCACGTGCACACACACCCCTACCTCAGCGTGCTTTTTAGAACCTATGGCATACAAGCATAGGCACACACAAGCGCGCAGGTGCACACACACTCCTACCTCAGTGTGCTTTTTAGCACCTGACAGACTATCGCTAAAGTTCATCTGGAAAAATCGACAGGTAATAAGGAAAGAGAGGACTACCCTTTATGATGGCACAAGCTACGCTCTCTGCCACTCCAGGGGCTCCTCATATGGATCACAATAGGAATGGTATCCCCTGGATGTGGGTTACATGGCTGTCCTGGGCCAGGTCTGGCTTGGATTACAATATATGACAGAGCTACAGTAATTAACCAAGTCAGCACAGGGGTTGGGATAGGCAGGTCACTGGGACAGATTTGAGGACAGCTGTCAGGTGATTCGCCATTCTACACACATCTGCCCCTAGACTACCAATTCCATTAATCATTAGGGCAATGCAAATCAAAGCCACAATCAACCACCGCTGCATCCTGTTAAAATGGATAAAATGAGAAAGACTGACCATACCACGTGTTGCCAAGGTTGTAAATAACTAGAACTCACAAACATTACTAGTGAGAATATAAAATGCTGCAGACACTAGATAACAGTTTGGCAGTTTATCTTTTGAGACAGAGTCTCACTCTGTCACCCAGGCTGGAGTACAAAGGCACGATCTCTGCTCACTGCAGCCTCCGCCTCCGGGGTTCAAGTGATTCTCCTACCTCAGCCTCCCGAGCAGCTGGGACTACAGGCATGTGCCACCACGCCCGGCTGATTTTTGTATTTTTAGTAGAGATGGGGTTTCTCCATGTTGGCCAGGCTGGTCTCGAACTCCCGATCTCGTGATCCGCCCACCCTGGCCTACCAAAATGTTGGGATTATGGGCGTGAGCCACCGCGCCTGGCTGATTTAACTTTTAAGAAACTGCTGGCCGGGCGCGGTGGCTCACGCCCATAATCCCAGCACTTTGGGAGGCCAAAGGGGGCAGATCACGAGGTCGGGAGTTCGAGACCAGCCTGGCCAACATGGAGAAACCCCGTCTCTACCAAAAATACAAAAATCAGCCGGGCGTGGTGACACATGCCTGTAGTCCCAGCTGTTTGAGAGGCTGAGGCAGGAGAATCGTTTGAACCCGGGAGGCGGAGGCTGCAGTGAGCCGAGATCGTGACACTGCACTCTAGCCTGGGCAAATGAGTGAGACTCCATCTCAAAAAAAAAAAAGAGTTAAATCTCATATGATTCAGACATTTCACTTCACTTTTGCTTTCACCCAAGAGAAATGAAAGCATACGTCCACAGAAAGACTGAGGCAGGAATGTCCATGACAGCTTTGTTGGTCATAAGCAAAAACAAGAAACAACCCAAATGTTCATTACTATGGTTGGAACTTAATCCTCAATGTGGCAGTATTGAGAGGTGGAGCCTGTAAGGGGTACTTGGATCATGAGGGCTCTGCCTTTATGAATGGATTAATGCATTCATGGGATAATAGATTAATGATTTCATGGGTTAATGTGTTATCATGGGAGGAGAATTGGTGGCTTTATAGGAAGAGGAAGAGTGACCTGAGCTAGCCATTAGCACACTCAGCCCCCTTGCCATGTGATGCCTACACCACCTCCAGACCCTGCAGAGTCCCCAACAGCAAGAAGGCTCTCGCCAGATGTGCCCCCTGAACCTTGCACTCCCCAGTCTCTATGACTGTAAGAAATGAATTTCTTTTCTCTGTAAATTACCCAGATTTGGCCAGGCGCAGTGGCTCATGCCTGTAATCCTAGCACTTTGGGAGGCCGAGGTGGATGGATCACCTGAGGTCTGAGGTCAGGAGTTCGAGACCAGTCTGGCCAACATGGTGAAATCCCGTCTCTACTAAAAATGCAAAAATTAACCGAAGGCCAGGCCTGGTGGCTCACGCCTGTAATCCCAATACTTTAGGAGGCCGAGGCAGGCGGATCACCTGAGGTCAGGATGTGACCAGGTCACAGCCTGGTCAACATGGTTGTGGGCAGCAAGCCACCCAGGCGCCGAGGCAAGAGACCGAGGACACGAGCTGTTCCAGTATAATAAAATATAAAACAGGAATAGTTATACCAGATATAGATCTTAGGTATGATTATATATGAATATCATCAATCATTAGTTGGTAGTAATTACTCTTTATCCCAATATTATAATAATCCCCGCTCTATAATCATAACCTAGGAAAAACCAGGCCATACAGAGATAGGAGCTGAGGGGACATAGTGAGGTGTGACCAGAAGACAGGAGTGCGAGCCTTCTGTTATGCCTGGACAGGGCCACCAGAGGGCTCCTTGGTCTAGCGGTGACGCCAGCGTCTGGGAAGACGCCCCTTGCTGGGCGGACCATGGTCTAGCGGTAGCGAAAAGTGTCAAGAAACAACACCCGCTACTTAGCTACTTAGCAGACCGGGAAAGGGAGTCTCCTTTTCCCCGGGAAAGTTTAGAGAAGACTCTGCTCCTCCACCTCTTGTGGAGGGCCTGGCATCAGTCAGGCTTTCCCGCAGTTATCCGGAGGCCTAACCGTCTCCCTGTGATGCTGTGCTTCAGTGGTCACGCTCCTAGTCCGCCTTCATGTTCCATCCTGTACACCTGGCTCTGCCTTCTAGATAGCAGTAGTGAATTAGTGAAAGTACTAATAGTCTCTGATATGCGGAAATAATGGCATAAGCTGTCTTTCTCTGTCTCCTCTCTCTCTCTCTGCCTCAGCTGCCAGGCAGGGAAGGGCCCCCGTCCAGTGGACACGTGACCCACGTGGCCTTACCTATCATTGGAGATGACTCACACTCTTTACCCTGCCCCTTTTGCTTTGTATCCAATAAATAACAGCGCAGCCAGACATTCGGGGCCACTACCCGTCTCCGCGCATTGGTGGTAGTGGTCCCCCAGGCCCAGCTGTCTTTTCTTTTATCTCTTTGTCTTGTGTCTTTATTTCTACACTCTCTTGTCGCCGCACACGGGGAGAGACCCACTGACCCTGTGGGTCTGGTCCCTACACATGGTGAAACCCCATCTCTACTAAAAACTACAAAAATTAGCCGGGCATGGTGGCAGGCACCTGTAATCCCAGCTACTTGGGAGGCTGAGGCAGGAGAATCACTTGAACCTGGTGGGCAGAGGTTGAAGTGAGCCGAGATTGCACCACTTCACTCAAGCCTGGGCAAAAGAACAAGACTCCGTCTCAAAAAAAAAAATTACTCCGTTTCAGATATTCTAAGCAACAGAAAATGGACTAAGACATCCACCAACAGGTGAATGCATAACAAACTGATACATTCACACAATGCAATACTACTCAGCAATTAGAAGGAACCATGTATTGATACACCCAACGACAGTGATGAATCTTAAAACAGTCACGCTGAGAGAAGCCATACAAAAAAAGAGTACATACTGTGTAGACCATTTCTACAAAAACCTAGAAAATGCAGGCCGGGCATGGTGGCTCACGCCTGTAATCCCAGCACTTTGGGAGGCTGAGGCGGGTGGATCATGAGGTCAGGAGTTCAAGACCAGCCTGGCCAAGATGGTGAAACCTGTCTCTACTAAAAATACAAAAAATTAGCCGGGCGTGGTGGCGGGCGCCTGTAATCCCCGCTACTCCAGAGGCTGAGGCAGGGAATTGCTTAAACCTGGAGGGGCGGAGGTTGCAGTGAGCCGAGATCACGCCACTGCACTCCAGCCTGGGCAACAGGCAAGACTCTGTCTCAAAATAAATAAATAAATAAATAAATAAAATAAAAAATCTAGAAAATGCAAACTACTACATAGTGACAGAAAGCTGCTCAGCAGTTGCATGGGGGTGTAGGAGGAGGGATTAAAAAGAAACACGAGGAAACTTTGGAGGTGATGGATATGCTCAGTCTTGATTGCAGTGATATAAGTATATGTTATATGTATACGTTAAAACTTGTCAAGCCAGGTGTGGTGGCTCACACCTGTAATCCCAGCACTTTGGGAGGCCAAGGCAGGTGGATTGCCTGAGGTCAGGAGTTCGAGACCAGCCTGGCCAACATAGTGAAACCCCGTCTCTACCAAAAATACAACAAAATAGCTGGGCATGGTGGTGGGCACCTGTAATCCCAGCTACTCGAGAGGCTGAGGCAGGAGAATTGCTTGAACCCAGGAGGTGGAGTTTGCAGTGAGCCAAGATTGCACCATTGCACTCCAATCTGGGCAACAAGAGCAAGACTCTGTCTCAGAACAACAACAAAAAAAACAAATAAAAAAAATAAACAAAATTTGTCAAATTGGGCCGGGCGCAGTGGCGAACGCCTGTAATCTTTGAGAGGCTGAGGTGGGCGGATCACCTGAGGTTGGGAGTTCAAGACCAGCCTGGCCAAAATGGCGAAACCCCGTCTCTACTGAAAATACAAAAATTAGCAAAGCATGGTGGTGCAGGCCTGCAGTTCCAGCCACTTGGGAGGCTGAGGCAGGAGAAATCACTTGAACCCAGGAGGCAGAGGTTGCAGTGCACTGAGATCATGCCATTGTACTCCAGCCTGGGCAACAAAGCAAGACACACACTCTGTCTCTCTCTCTGTCTAAATAAATAAATAAATAAATAAATAAACTCAAGTATTTAAAAGTTATTATTATTATTATTTTTGAGACAGTGTCTCACTCTTTCACCCAGGATGAAGTAAAGTGGCGCATTCTCGGCTCACTGCAACCTCTGCCTCCCAGGTTCAAGCAATTTCTCCTGCCTCAGCCTCCCAAGTAGCTGGGATTACAGGCATCCATCACCACAGTCAGCTGGTTTTTGTATTTTTAGTACAGATGGGGTTTCACCTTGTGGGCCAGGCTGGTCTCGAACTCCTGACCTCAGGTAATCCACCCGCCTCGGTCTCCCAGTGTTGGGATTACAGGCATGAGCCACTGAGCTGGGCCCTAAAACTTATTTTAAAAGAAGCATCTTAATAATGGTTTTTGAATGGATGATGATTGGATGAATTGGAATTGGACCCCAATTATTTTATCTCCTAGTTCAGTTATCTTCCTTATACCTCTTGTTTCCTTCCCTATGAGATATCATTTATATAAGGATTTCTTAAAGTTAAAATTATTTTCATGTTGAACAGCCAAAAGCTGACCCTAAGTGACTGTCCTGCTTCCAGGAACATTTTCCCTTTCAGTAGATAATTTCCTCAACCCACAACAATATGAATATGGAACACTTACCTTCCTTAATACTTCCTGACCGTTGAGTAGGGAAGGCCTGGGGAGGAGGAATCTGTGCTATGAGTGGCTGCTGAGGGAGCTGCTGAATGATGGTGGCAGGAGGCTGGGGGACCTAGGAACAGCCAGGTGATTAGCTATCTGTGTATGTCCTTGAAGAAAGTGTCTCCAGTATCTACCACCCTCCATCCACCCACCCATCCAACCAACCAACCATCCACCCATCCATCCAACCAACCAACCAACCATCCACCCGTCCATCCAACCAACCATCCACCCACCCATCCATCCACCCATCCATCCACCCACCCATCCATCCAACCAGCGAACCAACCATTCATCCACCCATCCATCCATCCACCCATCCATCCACCCATCCATCCACCCACCCATCCATCCAACCAGCGAACCAACCATTTATCCACCCACCCATCCATCCAACCAACCAACCAACCAACCATCCACCCATCCATCCACCCACCCATCCATCCAACCAACCAACCAACCAACCATCCACCCATCCATCCACCCACCCATCCACCCACCCATCCAACCAACCATCCACCCATCCATCCAACCAACCAACCAACCATCCACCCGTCCATCCAACCAACCATCCACCCACCCATCCATCCACCCATCCATCCACCCACCCATCCATCCAACCAACCAACCAACCAACCATCCACCCACCCATCCATCCACCCATCCATCCACCCACCCATCCATCCAACCAACCAACCAACCAACCACCCACCCATCCATCCACCCACCCACACATCCATCCACCCATCCACCCATCCAACCAACCAACCAACCACCCACCCATCCATCCACCCACCCATCCATCCAACCAACCAGCCAACCATCTACCTACACATCCATTCATCCATCCAAGGAGAACTTTAAATGATTAACCCCAGACATTGAATAGATGGTTGAATGGAAAGGTATTTCAGTCTAGATACCACTTAGGATGTACTATTTTTAATGTTTCCCACATTTCCTGTCTTTAGCAGGGTGGGCTGAGGCCTGGTTCCACTAATTCTGCTTTAATAGGAGTAACCAACACTTGGTATGGTTTTTTTTTATTTTTTTGAGACAAAGTCTTGCTCTTGTCGCCCAGGCTGAAGTGCAATGGCACAACCTCAGCTCACTGCAACCTCCGCCTCCCAGGTTCTAGCGATTCTCATGCCTCAGCCTCCTAAGTAGCTGGGATTACAGGCGCCTGCCACCACACCCGGCTAATTTTTGTATTTTTAGTACAGACGGGGTTTCACCATGTTGGCCAGGCTGGTCTCGAAATCCTGACCTCGGGAGAGCCACCCATCCAACCAACCAACCGTGTCCAGGCAGGGGAAATGCAGCAGCGGTTGGCCACCTTGGCCTCCCAAAGTGCTGGGATTACAGGCATGAGCCACCGTGCCCAGCCTGGTCAGTCTTTCTAATTGTGGCCACTTTAATAGGGATGCAGTGGTGGCTCACTGTGGCTTTAATTTGCATTTCCCTAATGACGGATGGTGTTGAGCATCTGGGGCAGACCCGTGTGTAGGATGGCTGCATCCCAACAGGCGTTCTCAATTCTGTCCCAGTGACCTCTCTATCCCAGCCCCCATAACAACTTGGTTAATTACCGTACTCCATCATATACTGTAGTACATATATAGAACACGTCATGAAAATAAACTTTGCTTTCTTCTCTGAGTAAAAATAAATTATAGCCGAATATTCGAGCATGAAAGCCCTTCTGTTTTATCCTCTTCTAGCTGTGTGAGGCTGCCTGGCCTTGTCCCTTCTTCCTCAGTTCACAGAAAGGACGGCAGAGACCAGGAGTTGGCAAACTTTTGCCAAGGGCTAGATGGTAAACGGCTTCCAAAGCAGGACAACACCGTCAGCTCTTGAGTTTGCCATTGCAGCATGAAAGCAGCTACAGACAATGTGGAAACAAATGGGCCTGGCCCAATAAAGCTTTATTTGTGAACACTAAAATTGGCATTTCATATAATTTTCATATGTTGCAAAATATTATTATTTTATTGGCTTTTCCCCAAACATTTAAAAATGTAAAACCATTCTTGGCTTGCAGTTTGCGTGAGGACAGGAGGCAGGCCAGCTCCGGTCTGAAGCTGTGGTTTGCCCACCCCTGGCACAGACCCATGAGGCTTTCTTAGAGCCGCCGTGCCCATCCTGGCTGATGGGACCTCCTACCTCAGGGCCTCTGAGTCCAGCTGCCAGGAAGCTCATCTTAGGGACCCACAGCCCCTGCTCACCCGCCTGGTGTCACTGGGGCTGAGAGCGAAACCTGCAGGCATAACTGGCCCTGATGGATACACAGTAAGTGTAGATGTGCTTGGGATGAGGAAGATGGGGGGTCCACAGCAACGACCCCCTGTACTCCCTTCTGTCCTGGGAGGAGGTTCCTGGTGCTGGAAGACAGGAAGGCACAGGCTGGGAATATCCAGAACCTGGTGAAGGCCACCCATCTGCAGAGGAGGGTCTGGGGCAGGTCCTTCGGAGGCTCCCCTTCCCTCTGTACCCTCCACCATGTGCTGCTGCCAGGGTCCCCTCCCAAAGGGCAAAAGCCTTCCAGGTCATAGACTCTGCTGCCCTGTCTAGAAATTCCCACCTCAGCCTCTTCTTCTCTTCCACCTTCCCTGCACCCCAGTCACACGAATCCCACGAAAGCCTTGACCTCCAGGCCCCCAGCTTCCATCCTCCCTCTGGGTGCCTGGTTTCCCTCTGATCCATTTTTTGCTTCAGAAAGTCAGTTGTTTTCTGCTGCTTGCCACCCAGAAGGCTGAACAGCTGTAGGAAGCTCTCAGAAGTGGAGCACTATTTACCTTTAACATTCTACCCTTGACATTGGGGCCTTAGGCATCTCCTGGGCATGATAGAGTTTTTTGTTTTTTTTTTTTTTGAGATGGAGTCTTGTAATCTCCTCTTCCTGGGCTCAAGCGATTCTCCTGCCTCAGCCTCCTGAGTAGCTGGGATTACAGGCATGCGCCACCACGCCCGGCTAATTTTTGTATTTTTCGTAGAGACAGGATTTCGCCAAGTTGCCCAGGCTGGTCTCAAACTCCTGACCTCAGGTGATCCGCCCGCCTCGGCCTCCCAAAGTGTTGGGATTAGAGATGTGAGCCACCGCACCCGGCCAGTGATAAAGTTTTGAGGAGTTGACACACTTCTCCAAATTCAGGGCCACCTGCTGAGCTCTCCTGATACTTCTACCCCCGATGCAACATTTAAGGCCAGGGCTGGGGTTTGGGAGACAGAGCTGGGCCCCAGCCTCCCTCTGTGATGAGGGGTAAGCAGTCCGGGGAGGCCTGGACAGTGCCCAGGCAGGCGGCTGGCCCCCTTCAAGGGTGGGCCTTGGGAGGATGGGGGTGACGAGGCAACCTCGCTGCAGGCACAGCGCCTCCCGCCTTCTGTAAAATCTTAATTCTGCACCCGCCTCCCACACTCAGATGTGCTCCTTGCCTTCGCCCTCTTACCGCCTTCGCCCTCTTACCGTAGGCAGGATGATCCTTGGCGGGTCTGGGGCCAGCGGCGATGGGGAGGCAGCGGGTAGGATGCCCGTGGGGGGCAGCTCTGGGGGCAGGGCTGACCCGAGGGCTCCTCTGCTCGGCCTGCTCCAGGCCTGGGCCCGAGAGAGCTCGTCCAGGAGGTGTTGCTCCTGCAAGGCCGATGCAGAGCTGCTGCACACGGGGAGGGGGAGCCCCAATGCCACAGAGGCACCCCCAGCCTCAGGCTCAGGCCAGCCTGGGCCAGGTACGGGCGCCTCTCCGGGCAGGATGGCCGTGGCTGGAAGACCCTTCCAGGGGTATGTGCATGAGGGCGGCCTCCTGAAATTGACCCGAGTGTGTCAGCTAGTTTCCAGTTGTTTTCCTTTCCCAGCCAACTGGGTCCGTTCTCTCTTTCAAGCCAGTTCCAGGCCTACTTTTTTCTAGGTCTCCCCCTAGAAAAGCGGCCCCACCTCCCCTGCATCTCTGCCACTCAGATGCATCTTTGGTGAGTGCCGTGGGAGCAAACCTCCAGGCATCCCAGAATTCCAGGTCCTCCTGGAATTGGGCCCCTACTCAACATTTCCAGCCCTGATGGAAACCTGCACCCAGGCAGGTCTCTAAGCTAACAGTGTCCTTGCTGGGGCCTGGCCCTGAGAGTCTGGAAAGGTCTTCCCCAATACTCCCTGACCCGGTGCCTTAAGGCTGAGCAGCTATCTCTGCTACAGTGAGCTCAGCCATGTTTGCTCAGAGGGTGCAGGGCCTACCCGGAGTCTCTGCAGAAGGTCCCTCCTTCTCTTCAGAGCAGTCTGCAGGGCATCGTCTGGCTGGTCCTCATTTCCTAGAGGGAAGCACCTGCTTGCTCACCTAGGAACGTGTAGAGGCTGTCGCTGCAAGCACTCGGACCGGATGGCACTGCACCCATGTCAGAAGGATCTGCCTCACCCACACTCCCAGGATGGGGGAGGCCTGGGAGGCTCCTGGTCTTAGGTTATCCCAGAGAAAGAGGGACCAGTGTTGGGTAAGGAGGGCAAGGGGCAGCATCAGGGGAGGGGTAATCCAGGGAACACAGTGCTGGAGTCTGGCCGATGGTCATCTCATTCCTGGAAGGGAGCCTCAAATCCCGCAACCGGGTTCCTCCTGAGTGCATTTCATACAGAGTGCCCTGGGCTCCAGGAGGCTAAGGCCTCTAGGGGGCTGGTTGCAGCCTGACCTTGGCCACCTGGAGCCACCCTCTGGCCCCAAGTGGTCTAGAGTCTGGTCTGATCCCCAAGTATCTGCACATCCCTCAAGTCTGCCCCCCAGTCCAGGCGTGGTGGCTCATGCCTGTAATCTCAACAGTGGGAGGTTGCGCTGGGAGGATTGCTTGATCCCAGGAGGTCGAGGGTGCAGTGAATTGTGATCAGGCCACTGCACTCCAGCCTGGGCGACAGAGCGAAACCAACCCTGTCTCAGGAACAACAACAACAACAAAATTTGACCAGGCGCAGTGAGTCACACCTGTAATCTCAGCACTTTAGGAGGCCGAGGTGGGTGGATTGCTTCAGGCCGGGAGTTTGAGACGAGCTTGGCCAACATGGCAAAACCCCATCTCTACTAAAAATACAAAAGTTGGCCAGGCATGGTGGAGCGCACCTGTAATTTCAGCTACTGGGGAGGCTGAGGCACGAGAATTGTTTGAACCTCAGAGGTGGAGGTTGCAATGATCTGAGATTGCACCACTGCACTCCAGCCTGGGCAATAGAGCGACACTCCTTCTCAAAAAAAAGCAAAAGTCTACATTCCTTGGCGGAGGGTCTACACTCAAGAGAAGGCTCCCGAAGGTGGGGAGCAGGGTTCTGGCCTCCTTTCCCTTAGGCACAAGGGTCCTGCCCCTCACCCAGCATCACACTGGAGAGGGGCCGTTGGGAACCCTAGCCAGTCCTTAGGGGGTCCCCAAATCCTCTGCCCCAGGCACTGGTAGCCATTCGGTTCCCTCGCACTTGCTCTGCAGTCAGGGGACCTGGTTTGGGATTTTCTCTCTGTATTTGAGACTGGGCTCTGCCCTTGGCAGCAGAGCCCCCACAGCTCACAGCTTGCCCCACGTTCCAAAGAACGAGAAATGCTCCTCCGGCCTCCTCAGCTCCTCCCCGGACGTCCCCGGGTAACAGTGAGGACAGCAGCTCCTCCCCAACCAATGGGCAAGCTCAGGCTCTGGAACCAGAGTAACTGGGTCTGATCTGGGTGTGACCACTGCCAGGGTGAGCAACCTCTCTCTGCCTCCATTTTCTCATCTGCAAAATGGGAACAATGAAAGTGCCCCTTTTTGGGGTTTGCAGACTAAAGGTGATAAGGAATGGGGGTGTCTTCAACTCTGAATGTAAAGGAAAAGCATTGAGGACAATCTTGCCGGTACCAGGAGTGGGGGTGATTCCCAGAGTTGCTGTCCCAACCTCCCCCTGGAGCGGCTACACTTGCGTCTGTCTGTGCTGGTTCCAAGCAGCCCAGGGGCTCTCACCTGGCTCGAGGTGGAGGCCCTCAGGTCCCCCTTCCATGTTCTGCCGTTCTTGCTCCAGCTTCTGTGAGGAAGAGAGACTGTGACAGAGACGCTGGCTCCAGGCAAAGGGCCTGTGTGCTCCAGGAATGACTAAGAGGCTTTCTGAGTGAAAAGAATGGTATGTCAGGAGTAACCCAGCCCCTCCAGGTCCAACAGGCAGGAGACAAGCCCCTCCGATGATCTCCATGAGCGCCTCTGTAAGCCTGACCTCTAGCGAATTCGTGTGTTCCATCCACAAGCCTAGGGCAGATGCTCTGAGTGGTCCCTTCAGGCAGATTTCTGAAGAGCAACCCTGGGAGAGACCTCACTGGTGAGGCCTCCAGGCTTCCCAGCCAGTGCATGCCTGGATCACCCCCCACCTGAACCCTGAGCTGAGCAGCTACCTACTGGGTGTGTCCAAGGGTGAGTCCCTCTCAAGGCAGCCTGCGGGCCAGGATGCAGGGCTGGCGAAAGGTGGGCAGCAGGTCCCTCAGGCAGCGGGAGAGGGAACAATGCAGGCAGGGGGCGCAGAGGAGCCCCCAGGCACCGAGGCTCCCCAGACCCTGTGCTCAGTGGCCTGCGAGGACAGGAAGGTTGGTCATGGGCCACCCAGACCCTCAGAGAATGTTAAGACTGAGTCTGAGGATGGGTCCACTGGGCTGCCAGCCCCAGGCCCGGCCCTTGGGGCCCTGCATTCTGCACCTGCAGGGCTGTCTCGAAGAGTCCCTCCAACGCCACAGCCTGGGAGTTATTAAAAACAGGAGCATGCCAGGCTCTGCCTCACCTGTCCCAAGAGCTTCAGCGTCAGTTGGGTCACTTGCTCTGCTACTGATGAGTCCAGCATGGTGGGAGCTGCAGGAGACGACTGTAGGGGCAGGGGAGGCCTTAGCCCACTTCCCTCCCTGGTTCTGTTACTCGCAGGAAAGAACTGCTCAGCAGGAGCCCAAGCACCGGTGTTGCCTGCAGCTCTGGCCTTACCTCCTGGAGACCAGCCTGAGGGAAGAGAAGAGCCCTGTGGGAAGATAGCCACAGCCTCCCTGGACTGCAGTGCCCCAGAAGCCAGCGCTGGGTGCTGTGTGACCGTTGCCAGGCTGCCGGACACAGGGAGGCCCCAGGTTGCCAGGTTTCCACTGTGCGTCCTCAGGCTACCTGTAAACACTCATCCCCAGGTGTGGTCAGCTGGGCTTCATGGGAAGGCAAAAAAGTGGGCAGCAGCTGAGGCAGAGGGGCAGAGCCCTCAGACCTGGGGGAAGGGGACAGTCGTGACCCTCTATGCACCACCAGCCTCAGGACCCAGTCCAGAAGAACCTGCGTGTCAGGGGAGGACACCCCACCCGTGTACTGCCTCCAGGGTGTTAACGACACCTCCCCTCCTAGGGACCCTCAGAGCAAGCAGGGAAGACAGGGTGGGGAGACACGGGGAGGGCAGGGTGAGGAGACTGCCTACCAAGGAGTTCAGGAAATTGCAGGCAGCAGAAGGGGCAGGACAGAGGAGGGGTTGTGACCTGCAGAGGGGCTGGGCTTCAGCAGGACCAGAGGGGGTGCCCAGGGGATGTGTCCCACCTTGGGGCTGGGGGCACCGGGCAGGGAGTCAAGTATGCAGGAAGCTTCGCAGAGGGCGACGCAAAACAGGAGCATGGTCTGCACTTGGTTAGGCATTAAAC
This sequence comes from Nomascus leucogenys, assembly GCF_006542625.1. NCBI lineage: Eukaryota > Metazoa > Chordata > Mammalia > Primates > Hylobatidae > Nomascus > Nomascus leucogenys. The sequence continues at coordinate 31,163,429 of NC_044405.1, forward strand.
TTCACGTTGACGAGTTAGTCAATCCCACTAGCAGGCAGACTGACATCTGGGGGATGTCAGCAGCAGGGGCCCAGACCTGTGGACCCAAGGGGCAGAGGTCAGCACCCTCCTCGGTGCAGCTAACCCAGGAACTTGCCTCAGTGGCCAAAATTGCTCTCTTGCCCTCAGTTCTGTAAATGGCCCACGTCCATCAGTATCTATGGTTGTGTGCCTGTCCTGTCTTCCAACCCACATCCATGTGGGGACCCTGGAGCTGGACCAGTGAGTGATAGGGTGAAGGCTGGCCAGCCCGTAGGAGGTCAGGCTCACAGAGGCAGCTCATGGAGATCCTCGGAGGGGCGCACCTCACACCTGCTGACCCTGGAGGGGCTGGGTTACTCCTGATGTAGAGTTCAACTCACCTCACCCTGGAGGCCAACCAACCAGAAATGAAGTCAGCATGAAACCAGGCCTTACCCTCCCTCCATATCTGTGGAGGTTGTGGGCTGGGGTCACATGCCCTGCCTGGTGCCACACATTCCCAGATGGCAGTCAGGGGTCCTCGCTGGTGCTGCTGGACATGAGCAGACTCTGGCCCCATGTTTAAGATCCCAGTGCCATTGCGCGTTGGCTCATGCCTGTAATCTCAGTGCTTTGGGAGGCCAAGGCAGAAGGATCACTTGAGCCCATGAGTTGGAGACCAGCCTGCATAACACAGTAAGACCCCACCTCTATAAAAAATAATAAAAAAGGGCCAGGCGCGGTGGCTCGTGCCTGTAATCCCAGCACTTAGGGAGGCTGAGGCAGGCAGATCATGAGGTCAGGAGTTCAAGACAACCTGGCCAACATGGTGAAACCCTGTCTCTACTAAAAATACAAAAAATTAGCCAGGCGTCATGGTAGGCGCCTGTAATCCCAGCTACTCGGGAGGCTGAGGCAGGAGAATCGCTTGAATCACAAGGCAGAGGTTGCAGTGACCCAAGACTGCGCCACAGCACTCCAGCCTGGGCAACAAGAGCAAAACCTCCGTCTAGAAAAAATAAATAAATAAATAAACAAATAAGATAATAAAAGAACCTGGCTCTTGTCTACAGTCATTAAACAGTGACAGTCTTGGGAGACATTTAAACAGCTCTGAGTGTGCACAGAACAAAAACTAGGTTAATTTAGTTAAACAACTCTATAGAGCACCCTTGATGTAAGTGACCTCATCTGAGAAAAGGACTCCATCTTATATATATATTTTTGAGATGGAGTTTCGCTTGTTGCCCAGGCTGGAGTGCAGTGGTGGTGCCATCTCAGCTCACTGCAACCTCAGCCTCCCAGGTTCAAGTGATTCTCCTGCCTCAGGCTCCTGAGTAGCTGGGACTACAGGTGCACGCCACCACGCCCAGTTAATCTTTGTATTTTTGGTAGAGATGGGGTTTCACCATGTTGGCCAGGCTGGTCTCGAACTCCTGACCTCAAGTGATCTGCCGTCTCGGCCTCCCAAAGTGCTGGGATTACAGCATAGCACCTGATGCCTTTTAAATTATAAGATAGGGCCAGGCAGGCGGAGGTTGCAGTGAGCCAAGATGGCACCACCACTGCACTCCATCCTGGGCAACAAGAGTGAAACTCCACCTCAAAAAAAAAAAAAAAAAGGGTATCAGGCCAACAGGGACCAGATGTTTCCTCATCAGTAGATACTGCATCCACCCAGATAAAGACATAAACAAGACACTCTTACTCTCAGTCCTTACCAGAGTACTCCATGGCCATGAAAAGAGCAGACCACCACCAGGTCAAAGCGGCCATTTTACAGACAGTCTTGCTGTCACTTGTGAGAAGCCCTCCGCATCTGCTGCTGCAGGCTCTGCCCACATCAGAGATGCTTCCTTGCCAGACAGATTCTCCTTTTCGTTGAACTGGTTAACTTTTTTTCCCCTCCTCTTTCTCTTGATGTGAAATGTTACTTTGTTTGATGTGGAATGTTTATAACATTTATATATTGATCAAGTATACTATTATGTATGGTTTGTAATACTGACTGACTTAAGGAGAGACTTGAGCCTGTGTGCCCACAGCTGTGACTGCCAAGTAATGGGAAGCACTAAGAATTGCCTCCTCGGGATCGCCAGTAGTATACATAACACACTCCAGAGGGCATGGATTTGTCACTTTTTTTAAAAAATAGGCTTTAAAAGAAGTTTTAGATTAAGAGTAATTGAGAAGATAGTACATGGAGATCCCACATACCACACGTGTGGCTTCCCCTTTTATTAACGTCTTACCTTAGTGTGCTACATTTGTTATATATATATATATATTTTTGAGACAGAGTCTTGCTGTGACGCCCAGGCTAGAGTTCAATGGTGCAATCTTGGCTCACTGCAACCTCTGCTTCCCAGTTTCAAGCGATTCTTCTGCCTCAGCCTCTCGAGTAGCTGGGACTACAGGTACCTGCCACCATGCCCAGCTAATTTTTGGGTGAGAGCCAGTGCACCTGGCCCATTTGTTCTGATTAATGAACCAATATTGAGACACAAGTAACTGAAGTCCACATTTTGACAGTTTCCTTAGGTTTGCCTCATGTCCCTAATGTGGTATCCATCAGAACACCCCATTACATTGAGTTATGTGTCTTTAGGCTCCTTCTCAGACTTTCCTCGTTTTTGATGACCTTGACAGTTTCAAGGAGTACTGGGGAGATATTTTGAAGAATGTCCCTCAATTAAAATGTGTCTGTTTTCTCCTGGTTAGACTGGGACTGCAGGTTACAGAAAGGAAGCATCTAGGGGTGAAGTGCCACTATCACTCCATCACATCAGGGACACACACTGTCACCTCGACTGTAACTGTGAGGCTGACCTGGGTCACTTGGCTGAGGGGGAGTCTGTCAGTTTTCTCCACAATAAAGTGGCTCTTTCCCTCCTTTTCTTTATTGCACTCTTTGGGAGGAAGTGGCTATGTGTGGTCTACACTTAAGGAGAGGGGAGTTACGTTTCCCTCCTTGAGAGTGAGTATCTACAAAATTTATTTGGGCAGCTTTTCTTTTTTTTTGAGTCAGGGTCTCAGTCTGTCACCCAGGTTGGAGGGCAGTGGTTGCTTGGCCTTGACAGCTTTTTAATAGTTTAAAATGAATTGAGGCTGGGCGAGGTTGCTCACGCCTGTAACTCCAGCACTTTGAGAGGCTGAGGCGGGTGGATCACTTGAGCCTAGGAGTTCAAGACCAGCCTGGGCAACACAGTGAGACCCTGTGTCTACTAAAAATACAAAAATTAGCCGGGCATGGTGGTGTGTGCCTGTAATTCCAGCTACTCAGGAGGCTGACATGGAGAATCACCTGAGCCCGGGGAAGTTGAGGCTGCAATGAGCGGTGGTCTCACCACTGCACTCTAGCCTGTGTGACAGACCTCACACTGTCTATAAAAAAGAAAAGAAAAAAGAACTGAAATAAGACCCAAGTCCAACATTAGCAGAACCTCTCTAGAATGTCCACAGAAACGACTCTGGGGTTCTGAGGAACAGTCTAGGCAAACCTGGGCACATCCCCTCAGTCTCACAGTTGCAAATGTATTGTAACACGTAACAGTTGTGAGATTCAGGCACAGTCTGGGTCTCTGTTCCTGGAAAGTGTGATCCTGTGGGCGCAGCCCCTGCTTGCTTGGCTGTGTTGCCTGCCTGGCCCCTGCTCTAATAAGCCCACTGCCCAGAGTTTGCTCAAACCACCCAATTCCGAGTCTGGGAACCAGGAGACCGCTGGACACCCCGCTCACCACACAGCAACTGTGGCCTGAGTCAGGAGAAGGAAGTTTCTGGCGGTCGAGCTTCCACGGCTTCCTGAGGGAGGTTGCAGTGAGCCGAGATCGCGCCATTGCGGTATAGCCTGGGCGTCGCAGCGAGACTGTCTCAAAAAAAAAAAAAAAAAAAAAGGAAAAAAATTCTGAGCGAGATTCCAGGGCTTCCTCAGGGCCCGTTTAAGTTGTGGTTGCTGAGGAGGCTGCAAGGTGAGCTTGCGTCAGCGAGGAGCCACTCCAGCACGCTCGGGAAGGGCATCGTTACCGCTGCAAACAAGCACACGGCCCTCCACGACGAACCGTTTCCAGGTGAAGGCGCACGAACGGCCCGGAGGGACCACAAAGAAACCCAGAAACCAGACTCGGACACATGAAATAAGGGGGTTAGCTGAAGGAATACTCCACAGGAAAGGACGGCCTGCGCGAGGTCACCCGCCCCGTCTTGGTTTTTTGCCACTTCGCTCCAGTTAGTTTCCCAAGTCCCGCCTATGCGCGCGCCCGCTGAGAAAACGCCCACCCCGGCGGTCCCGCCGCAGGTCACAGGCGGTGCGGCCCCGGGACTGTGTCCGGGCTTCGGTGTCCAGGGAGCTCCAAGACACGCAAACCTTGCGTGGTTTCCACCTCTGCAAGCTCACGTTCCGCTGAGCTCAAGCTGAGGGACGACCTCATGCGACGTCGGTTTCCCCCGGGACCAGGAACCCACGGCCCCATTTCTCTTGTCTACTAAAAACTTTTTCTTTTTTTTTGAGACCTAAGACATCAGTGAGACACAACGAGCAGACACGTGCTCGGCCGGGAAAGGCGGGAGCTCCAAGCGGCGGGGTCTGCAGGTCAAGGCGGTTCGCGGGCTTTCGGACCGCATCGGCCGAGTTCTTCTCTGACGACCGGGACCCCCGGCCGAGGGGGCGCATTCGACGGGCTGGTGGCGTAGGATTTCGTTTCGGGTTCCCAGGGTCCCGGCAAAGGTGAGGGAGCCCTTGCGGATCCCCTGAGATTCACCTCAGCAGCCTCCTCCGTGGTAGGCCTCAACTTCCCGCGGCGGCCTACAGCCAACGACTAATGCCTGAGCGGCAGAAAACGGCCTGGCCCTGTCCGGGTGGTTGCTGAGTGCCGTCCGGCGCCCCCCGCGCGTGCAGGGAGCCCGGCCCGCGGTCCTGGTGGACACAAAGCCCAGGCGCCGCCCGAGCGGGACCAGCAGCGCGAACATTTTGCCGCTCAGTCAGCCTGGCAGGGGCTTTTAAAATCGGCCAATCACAGCGGGCGCCAGGCCTCCGCTATCCGCTTACTGGTCCTCCCGCAGGAGGCGGGTACGTGAGCGCACCAATCTGTGGCCGGCGAGCGTATAGGGCGGGGCTCCGCCCCGGCTGCACCGCCCTGAGCGCGCGTGCGCGAGACCGGGAACGCGGCCCCCTGATTGGCGGCGCGTGTCGGGGGCGGGGCCGCGGCTGCGTGACAGTTGTCGCGGGGGAGGGCGAGCCCCAGCGCGGGGGAGGGAGTGTAAATAGAGCGAAGGCTGCTCTGTGTTAGCCCCGTCACCGCCGGGCGGCCCGCGCGGAGCCTGAGGGAGATGGAAGTTCAGCAAGAGCAGCGGCGCAGAAAGGTGGAGGCCGGGAGGGCGAAGGTAAACATCAGGGGCTTCTTCTCTAGCTGCTCTGGCGTGAAGTCTTAAGGGCGACTCCGGTACCCGCCACCGCCCCCTGCCAGGAGCGGACGCGGTCCGGCGGAAGCCGCCGCTGAGGACTCGCTTTTTCCCGCCGGCTCCGTTGGAAGCCGCTTCCTGGCCGCCGCCATCTTGAATCCGCCGCTCTCCGCCAGGGCCCGCCCCCCGCCGCGGCAACAGCCAATCAGCGGCCCGGACGCGCGGCGCCTCTCGGGCGGGCCGGGGCGGGGCTGCGCCTGCGTGGGGCGGGGGGGGCTGGGCGCGGGGCACGCCGGGGCGGGGTGTGGCTGCAGGGCGGGGCTACAGGGGCGTGGCGTGGCTGCGCGGAGGGGGTGGGGCGCGGCAGGTGCTGGACCCCAGGCTGGATCTTTCAGTGGCTCCCGCGTCCTCCAGGACCGGGTGGCTTCGGGCGGGCGGCCGGTTTTAGGGTGGCTGCTTGGTCTAGGGCCAGTTTCCGGCGCGGCCGGGGCCGGGGGCGTGGCGCGGATGGCCTGCAGCGCCTCCCCAGGGTGCGCCTTCGCCCCGTCCGTCGGAGATGCTTTCCCCGCGCGTTTCTCGCGGCGTTGCAGTCTCTCCTGTGTGAAAGGCCCCCGCGGCGCTCCTGGCCGCCGTCTTCTTCCCGCGCCCTGGGCTCGCGTCCTGCCCGTCCGGGCCTGACGTGGCGCTGCCGGGAACCCACGCGGCGCTGGCGCCGGGCACCTTCGAGGGACGCGTTCCCGTCTTTCTCCCGTCCCGGGTTTCGCCGTGAAAAGGCGCTCGGTTTGATGGCCATCGTCCTGGGTTTCGTGGGAATAAAGTGCGCAGAGCCCCTGACTCGGGGGCAGGAGAAAGGGGGTCCCGAAAGCGCGAGGCGGAACCGCGGGAGCTGCCGGGACGAGGCCGGCCTCTCTGCGAGGTGCGCGCGGCTCCCCCAGGATGTTGTGGCCGGGGCGCTGGGGAAGAGCGGGGCTCCCGGGCACGGCGGGCAGGGGACGCGGGGCTAGGCCGGGGAAGGGCTGAGGCGGACAGGAGGGGAAGGGGAGCCCGGAGCCTGCAGGGAGCTGAGAACAGGAGCAGAGCTTCCAGGAGGGTGGAGGGGGGAGGGAGGGACAAGACGCCGCCTGTAGGGCGACGCGGGCCGCAGACCAGGTCTGTGCTATCCCGACATGGATAGATGTGGTGGAGGAGGGCATGAAAATAAACGACATGAGGTTGACTTTGAAGAAAATATTTCTTTGAGAGACCATTTTCTTGTGTAAATGGCCTTGTGTAATTTTTCTGGGTCCGTGAGCCTATGTACTTGTGTTATCATTTACACAGATGTGTGTTCCATGCGTTTGTTTTTGTGGCCACAGTTGTCTTTGAGGGAACATGTCTCCCCGCGAAAGGCTGATGTGGGATCGCATACCTCTTGAGTAAGCCGTTAGCGGGAGATGAGGCTCTCACATAGTCTCAAACTCTCGGATTTGAGGACTGAGCAGAGCTAGGCTGTGCCTTCTGATGGGCGATGCTCTGTGGAGGTCCCTGGTGCTTTGGTGAGCTGTGTCATGAAAAATAGAACATCTGATTCCATAAAGGAAGATGTGAGATTGACCTGGCTTAATTAATTTTTTGCTATTTCTGTACCTTGTCTCAGAATCTATGGCTAGGAAGTTTTGGCTGGGCTATGTATTTCTTCAGTTGGGGGAAAATTGGGGCAAGAAGGGAGAGATTTAGCTTTTATATTGTTTTAAAACTTAAATATGCCTTGATTAAGCTATCAATCTTTTATACAAATTTTTTTTAAAGTTTTATTTTTCTGTAAACTGCCAAGGGCTAGGAAAGCTATTCTGCCAATCAGCCGTATGGTTTTCTTTCCCAGGCATAATTAGCAGTCCTCATTGTTAGACCCCTTGGATATAGATATTGATGAAGGCAGTGTTTGTGGAGAGCCATCTGTTGGCCAGGTGTAGCAGAGTAGACTGGGTCAGCCCTCGGGCCTCATGGTCCCCACCAGTCTGTTGACTTTGTGGTTCTGTTATTTTTTTCTCACTTACCTTTGCCTTTACTACTTATCTACATTTTTGCGCAGCTTGCTCACTTCCGACAGAGAAAAACAAAAGGTGACAGTTCGCATTCGGAGAAAAAGACGGCGAAGAGGAAGGGCTCGGCTGTCAATGCGCCTGTCCAGGAGGAGAGTTCGGTAGCCAAGGAGGACAGCGCACTCCGTGGAGGAGGGGACATTTGCAAAAGCACGTCATGTGACAACACCCCTGATGGGGCAGGAGGGGCCTTTGCAGCTCAGGTAGATTTGCTCAATGTTGTATTTGAACATTTCGCTTATGTTCTAGTCATTTCTAGTGTGATTTACTAAAGATGGTCTTTGGTCTGTTTTTGCCTTTCAAAAGTGAGGAAAGAGGGTGTTATTTTAGATTATAAAAAGTGAGGGCCGCGTGTGGTGGCTTACGCCTGTAATCCCAGCACTTTGGGAAGCCGAAGCAGGTGGATCACCTGAGGTCAGGAGTTCCAGACCAGCCTGGCCAACGTGGAGAAACCCCGTCTCTACTAAAAATACAAAAATTAACCAGACATGGTGGCGCACACCTGTAATCCCAGCTACTCGGGAGGCTGAGGGAGGAGAATAGCTTCAACTCGTGAGGCAGAGGTTGCATTGAGCCGAGATCGCGCCAATGCACTCCAGACTGGGTGACAGAGGGAGACTCTGTCTCAAAAAAAAAAAAAAAAAAAAAGTGAGTAAATTTTTATGGTTTTATTCTTTTTATTTTTAATTTTTATTTTTTTGAGATGGAGTCTCGCTCTGTCGCCGAGGCTGGAGTGCAGTGGCGCGATCTCGGCTCACTGCAAGCTCCGCCTCCCGGGTTCACGCCATTCTCCTGCCTCAGCCTCCTGAGTAGCTGGGACTACATGCGCTCGCCACCACGCCCGGCTAATTTTTGTATTTTTAGCAGAGATGGGGTTTCACTGTGTTAGCCAGGATGGTCTCAATCTCCTGACCTCGTGATCTACCTGCCTCGGCCTCCCAAAGTGCTGGGATTATAGGCATGAGCCACTGCGCCCGGCCTATGGTTTTATTCTTAATAAATTTGGGTTTTCTTTTCTTTTCTTTTTCTTTTTTTTTCTTTTGTTTTTTCCAGACAGTGTCTTGCTCTGTTGCCCAGGCTGGAGTGCAGTGGTGTGATCACAGGTCACTGCAGCCTCAAACCCTGGGCTCAAGCGATCCTCCCTCCTCAGCCTCTTAAAGTGCTGGGATTATAGGCATGAGCCACTGCGCCTGGCCCTGTTTTATCTTTATTATGTAATTTTGAGAAGTTTTGGATTAACTACTTGAAGACAAGTGTCAGTTGTTTGCTTTGTAATGGAAGACTGGGAGTTCTTCATGTGTGGTTGTGTGTATCAACCCCTTTGATGGGTGTTTCTTGGGACATTTAAAACATAATATTCCTTCACATAGTTGTAAATGCACCTGCTTGTCATATTTGTCTTTTACCTTTTTACTAAAAGTGAGATGAAGAAGGAAGGGGTGAAGGTATTGCAGACATAGTGTGTTGCTGGGGGAGACTGGGTCTGCTGCTTGAGGCCTTGTGAGCTGCAGGGGCACCCCCATGGGCAGGTGTGGCAGGTGAGTGCACACCGAGTCCTGAAGGGGCTGGCCTTCCGGGCTCCTTGGGGGCCTATAAACCTGCCTGGAGGCGGGCTGTCCTTGGGCCTTTTGTATGAATTATGAACGAGGGCCTTGGGTGTTGAGTGACCCTGCTGCAGCAGAATGGGTGCAGGCTTTGATGTTTGCTAGGATTTGCTGGAAAACTGGTGGCCAAAGGCAGAATCTGGCTCAAGGTCATAATGTGTGTATCCTGCTTTACTTAAAAAATTGAGTTGTTGCCAACAGTTAAAATTTGTGTTATTCTACCTACAAATCCTGAATTTTGTTTTTTATCTCTTGAGTGTTTTTGGTTGTTGGGTTGGTGTCTTTTTTTTTTTCCTGTTTTCTTTTTAAGATACAGTCTCTCTGTTGCCCAGGCTGGGGCGCAGTGATGTGAACTCGGCTCAGTGCAACCTCTGCCTCCCAGGCTGAAGCGATCTTCCTGCCTCAGGCTCCCAAAGTGCCAGGATTATAGGCCTGAGCCACCGTGCTGCCCAGAAAGTTACTTTTGATATATTCTGGTTGCATATGTTTTTTGTTTTTTTTTTTTGAGATGGAGTCTCACTCTGTTGCCCAGGCTGGAGTGCAGTGGTGCAATCCCGGCTCACTGTAACCTCTGCCTCCCGGGTTCAAGCGATTTTCCTGCCTCAGCTTCCCGAGTAGCTGGGATTGCAGGCGCCCGCCACCAAACCCAGCTAATTTCTGTATTTTTAGTAGAGACAAGGTTTCACCATGTTGGTCAGGCTGGTCTTGAACTCCTGACCTCAAGCAATCCACCCACCGTGGCCTCCCAAAGTTCTGGGATTACATGCGTGAGCCACCGCCCCCGGCCCTCTGGTTGCACATACTTTTTTTTTTTCTTTAAGACGCGGTCTCACTCTGTCATCCAGGCTGGAGTGCAGCGGCGCGCTCTCTGCTCCCTGCAACCTCCGCCTCCCGATTTCAAGCGTTTCTCCTGCATCAGCCTCCCGAGTAGCTGGGATTACAGGTGCACCACCATGGCCGGCTAATTTTTGTATTTGTTTGGTTGAGATGGGGTTTCACCATATTGGCCAGGCTGGTCTCGAGCTCCTGACCTCGTGATCCACCCGCCTCGGCCTTCCAAAGTGTTGGGATTACAGGCCTGAGCCACTGTGCCTGGCCCGCATATACGTTTTAAAAGTAATAAGCTGGTAAATACATGTGGGAATCTCAGGATCCTGTCAGAAAACCATTCTAAACCTAGCACATTTTGTGTAAATTGTATTTGGAGACTGATGGGTCGTTAACATTAGAAGGCATGGTATAGACTCCTGATTAAACATTCATACTTTGCCGTTTCATCAGGTAGAGACTCTCTTAGTTTCTAACTCTGCTATTTAATGCATGCCTTCATTCAGGCAGATTATCTTATGAAAACCATTTTGATTTTTGTTTTCAAAACCAGAAGGGCATATACCAGAAAATTAACAGTGGTGGTCAGAAAGGAATAGAGTTGTTGGTTTTTTCGTTGTTATGGTTTTTGGTACTTCCTACAATAAACACATTAGGTTACTTATATGACATTTTTTCCCATTTTAGAATTAACTATACCACTAATAAAACATGTATTTTGGACATCTTAAAGCAATCTATAAATACCAGGCCCGCTACTGGTCCCCTTTACTTAGAGATGCACATGCACACTCACTCCACTTCCTGCATTTTGTCACTTCCTCGTGACCACAGTGGACAGGACACTTCACCCTCAAGCGTGGGGTGGTGTGGTAGATGTGAGGAGGGGTCTGCTTTCACAAAACTTGGTGAAACAATGGCAAGATGGTGGGCAAAGGTCAGGTACCAGTCAGCTTTTTCCACAGAATTCCTGTTATTTTAATAAGCTAAATGTGTAGTCATCAGGTATTACTTCCTACTGGATCTTGGACATCAGCTTTTTTCCCCTTTTTTTTGAGATATGGTCTTGTTTTCTTGCCCAGGCTGGAGTGCAGTGGCGCAATCATGGCTCATTCCAGCCTTGACCTCCTGGCCTCAAGTGACCCTCCTGCCTCAGCCTCCCTAGTACCTGGGACTACAGGCGTGTGCCACCATGCCTGGCTAACTTAAAAAAAAATTTTTGGAGACAGTATTACACTATGTTGTCAGGGCTGGTCTCAAACTCCTGTGCTCAAGTAATTCTCCCACCTCGGCCTCCCAAAGTGCTGGAATTACAGGTGTGAGCCATCCCACCTGGCTAAAATTTACTTTCTTTATACATGTATAGGTAAACTAAGTAGTATGTGTAGAATAGAGCCATTGTCTTTCTGCTGTATACTAAGTTAGGAATCAAATTTCTTAAGCCGTTTTGTCTTGTCAATTATGTATATAAAAACCATTGGTGCTGTAAGAAGCAGATATTTCATTAACTTTTTTTCTGATTATATCATTGTACATCATCAGTTCAGTCTAAAAAGGAGTTTTTTTCATATGTATTATAAAATAGTTAATGATATTTGAGTTTAGTATGCCTTTAATCCAGTTGTAGATGTTAAAATAGGAGTAATTTTGTGTTCAGAATAATGATCTTCTGAAAAGTGAATTTCCAGGAAAGAGTCCACTGTTTAAAGCTAGCAGCTGGTGGCCGTGTGGCCGAATAATGTCCCAGGACAGGGCGCTCCCTTCTCAGATGGTTGGTCGTGCTGCGTCTGGAGATCAGGAATCCTCAAGGAACCTTTATGTTATAGTTGTACCAGTGCTTTAAACATAATTAAAGGTGCATTTGTTTTACTTTACCCATCTATAAATTGTGAGAGGTTTGGCTATGGAGAGTCTGGTGAGCTTATTGAACAGCATAAGATAAGCGTGCGTGTTTGTGTGTGTGCGTGTTTGTGTGCGTGTTTGTGTGTGTGTGTGTGTGAGGGGGAGGGAGAAATTATTGTGCTTTCCAACATATAATGAATTTCTTACTTTGATCACCAACTGTTAGGTACATACTGATTTCTAGCATAAGTCTTCTTTCTTTTTTCTGGAGGCAGGTCCTCCCTCTGGCGCCCAGGCTGGAGTGCAGTGGCCCAGTCACAGCTTGCTTCAGCCTTGACCTCCCTGACTCAGGTGATCCTCCCACCTCGGCCTCCCAAAGTGCTGGAATTACAGGCGTAAGCCGCCGTGCCCAGCTGGTATAAGACATATTTTTAACCAACTTTAAGATCTTAGGTTTTTTTTCAGGATGGTTATAAGCGAAAGTAGAATTGCAGAAAGAACTTTGTGGTAAATATTCGGGATTCAGCTATGTTACCTTACAATTTGTTAAGTGCATGATGGAAAAATAGTTGAACCAATGCAACAGCTGTCTCAGTTTTAAAAGTTAACTCAGAAATGGCAGAAAGCACGGTCAGGCGTGGTGGCTCCGAGCACTTTGGGAGGCCAACGTGGGAGGATGGTTGGAGACCAGGAGTTTAAGATCACCCTGGGCAACATAGTGAAACTGTCTCTATGAAAAATATAAAAATTAGCTGGGCATGACAATGCACACCTGTAGTCCCAATTACTGAGGAGGCTGAGTTGGGAGGATCACCTGAGCCCAGGAGTTTGAGGCTACAGTGAGCTATGGTGGTACCACTGCACGCCAGCCTGGGCGGCAGAGCAAGGCCTTGTCTCAAAAAAAAAAAAAAAAATCATAAAAATAAAGCAATGTTATAGATGAGGAACAAAATGAGGAGTTTCAGTTTCAGATGAGGAACAAAATGAGGAGAGGCCATTTTTTTGTAAAAGAACCATCTGGCCGGACGCATTGGCTCATGCCTGTAATCCCAGCACTTTGGGAGGCCAAGGCAGGAAGATCACCTGAGGTCAGGAGATCGAGACCAGCCTGGCCAACGTGGTGAAACCCCGTGTCTACTAAAAATACAAAAATTAGCCGGGCCTCATGGCAGGCACCTGTAATCCCAGGTACTCGGGAGGCTGAGGCAGGAGAATCACTTGAACCCAGGAGGCGGAGGTTGCACTGAGCCGAGATTGTGCCATTGCACTCCAGCCTGGAGGACAAGAGCGAGACTTTATCTCAAAAAAAAAAAAAAAAAAAAAAGAACCATCCAAAAATTGCTCAGAGGTCAAGAATTTCAGAAGAAAATACAAAAACTTTGGCTGAAGAAGATTTAACTAGCGCTATAGAAGGCTTAAGAAGTGTGGTTCTAGCACTTTTCCAACTCATATTTGTATCAAATACCAGGAAAAATAGTTATCACCATTTATCATCTAGATTTCTGGGCCCTCTTACTGTTTCGTCATTTTAAGTTGTTTTACACGTAATTTACAGAAGTAAGAATAAAGCAATAATTTAGAACAACTTTATTAGAAATTTGATCCAACCTCTTTGTATCAACTAAGTTTTGGCACACAAACATTAGAAGTGTCCTGTTTTTTTTTTTTTTTGAGACGGAGTCTCGCTTTTTCACCCAGGCTGGAGTGCAGTGGCTCAATCTCCGCTCACTGCAAGCTCCACCTCCCGGGTTCACACCATTCTCCTGCCCTCAGCCTCTCCGAGTAGCTGGGACCACAGGCGCCCGCCACCACGCCCGGCTAGTTTTTTGTATTTTTAGTAGAGATGGGGTTTCACCGTGGTCTCGATCTCCTGACCTCGTGATCCGCCCGCCTCGGCCTCCCAAAGTGCTGGGATTACAAGCGTGAGCCACCGCGCCCGGCCAGAAGTGTCCTCTTAAGGAAGTGGATGGATGGTCCAGGTTCCTTTGAAGTGTGATCATTCATGTGAGTGGGCAGCTGATTGAGACTATTGTGTCCCCTTTTCATCCCTCACTTCCTCTTGATTCTGAGAAGATTGATCTAGGGTATTGTCAAATGAAGACTTGTCTGAGATTTTATTTTCACGTCAGTTTTGCCATCATCATTGGCCATGAGTGCTCTCTCTCTGCATTCATCTTGTGACTCATCTAATGATCCCGAAAAGGCGACACCCTCATTTTTTTTGCTATTTTGGAAGAAATTGAAATGTTCTTAGTGAATCATCTTGTTAAAGCAAGCTAGTCTGGGCACTGTGGCTCATGCCTGTATTCCCAGCATTTTGGGATGCTGAGGTGGGAGGATTGCTTGAGCCCAGGAGTTTGAGGCCAGCTTTGGAACATAATGAACATAGAGACCCTGTCTCTACAAAAAAATAAAAAATAAGCTGGGCACAGTGACGCATGCCAGTAGTTCCAGCTACTCAGGTGGCTGAGGCAGGAGGATTGCTTGAGCCCAGGAGGTCAAGGTTGCGGTGAGCTGTGATTGCACCACTGCACGCCAGCCTGGGTGACAGAACGAGACCTTGTCTCAAAAAATTAATTAAATTTTTTTTTAAAGTAGAATTCATGGCCGGGTGCAGTGGCTCACGCCTGTAATCCCAGCACTTTGGGAGGCCGAGGTGGGCAGATCACAAGGTCAAGAGATTGAGACCATCCTGGCCAACATGGTGAAACCCCGATTCGACTAAAAATACAAAAATCCGCTGGGCGTGGTGGCACGCGCCTATAGTCCCAGCTACTCGGGAGGCTGAGGCAGGAGAATGGTGTAAACCCGGGAGGCAGAGCTTGCAGTGAGCTGAGATTGTGCCACTGCACTCCAGCCTGGGCAACAGAGTGAGACTTCATCTCAAAAAAAGACAGAAAAGAAAAAAAAAATTAGCTGGGCATGGTGGCATGCGCCTGTAGTCCCAGCTACTCGGGAGGCTGAGGCCGGAGAATCGTTTGAACCCGGAGGCGGAGGTCGCAGTGAGCCGAGGTCGTGCCACTGCACTCCAGCCTGGGTGACAGAGCGAAACTTTGTCTCAAAAAAAAAAAAAAAAAATTATAGGCTGGGCACGGTGACTCATACCTGTAATCCCAGCACTTGGGGAGGCTGAGGTGGGTGGATCACCTGAGGTCAGGAGTTCAAGACCAGTCTGGCCAACATGGCGAAACCCCCCCGGGAGGTTGAGACAGGAGAATCACTTGAACCCGGGAGGTGGAGGTTTCAGTGAGCCGAGTTCATGCCACTGCACTCCAGCCTGGGCAACAGAGCGAGACTCTGTCTCAAAAAAAAAAAAAAAGTTGAATTCATTAAGAAGAGGGGCAGGAACATCATTAGGGAAATTATTTGCATTATAAAAATGTTTAGAGCTGGCCGGGCACGGTGGCTCACGCCTGTAATCCCAGCACTTTGGGAGGCCGAGGCGGGCGGATCACGAGGTCAGGAGGTGGAGACCACCCTGGCTAACACGGTGAAACCCCGTCTCTACTAAAAAAAATACAAAAAATTAGCCGGGCGTGGTGGCGGGCGCCTGTAGTCCCAGCTACTCGGAGAGGCTGAGGCAGGAGAATGGCGTGAACCCAGAAGGCGGAGCTTGCAGTGAGCCGAGATTGTGCCACTGCACTCCAGCCTGGGCAACAGAGCAAGACTCCGTCTAAAAAAAAAAAAAAATGTTTAGAGCTTGAGAATTGTTAATGTGGAAGGTGCACGTTCTGAACAGGTGGAAATGAGCTCTACTTGTTAAATGAAGTCAGCATAGGCCCGCAGATAGAGGAGCTGGGAAGGGCCTGAGGCTGCAGCCCTGGACCTTGCTTTAAATGCTTCTTTCTGGCCCTCCCCTTCTTAGCTGGAGGACCGTGATGGAGAGAAGAGAGAGGACTTGGAACAGCTGCAGCAGAAGCAAGTCAATGACCATCCTCCAGAACAGCATGGGATGTTCACAATCAGTGACCACTCACCAGAACAGCGTGGGATGTTCACAATGAGTGACCACCCACCAGAACAGCGTGGGATGTTCACAATGAGTGACGATCGTCCAGAACAGCGTGGGATGTTCACAATCAGTGACCACCCACCAGAACAGCGTGGGATGTTCACAATGAGTGACGATCGTTCAGAACAGCGTGGGATGTTCACAGTCGGTGACCAGCAACCAGAACAGCATCCAGAACAGCGTGGGATGTTCACAATCAGTGACCACCATCCAGAACAGTGTGGGATGTTCACAGTGAGTGATGATCGTCCAGATCAGCGTGGGATGTTCACAATCAGTGACCAGCAACCAGAACAGCGTGAGATCATCACAAAGGTATTCTTTAAGTTCTCTGTTAAGGTGTATTCTTTGTCAAAGGATTTCTTTATGTTGTAGAAATCCAAACCAGTGAGAGGACCTTCCATCTCTGCAGGGCCTCTCTTTAGAAGTGGAAACTGGAAGCATAGAGAGCTGGAGGCAGAGGCTCACCCTGTAGGCCCCACGTGCTGCCACCTGCACATTCTTAATGTTGCCTGTGGATGGAAAGCTTCTCTTCAGACCCTTCTCCCTGAGCTCAAATCTGCCTCCCTTGTGATCTTCCTTTTTTGTTTTTCCCGTGGGACATTGAAGAGAAGCCACCCTTCATAAGTTTGAGGAATGTCATGAATTCCCTTTATTCTAGTTGCCCTTGTCGATTGACTCACCTGTCTGTTCAGCCTGTTTCTTAGGCCTGGTAGCTTGTTTCTCACATAATCTGTTTGTGACTGTGGAAGTCCTGTGCCAGTTGAGAGCCTGGCAGGGCAGGGAGGCTGTGGTCAGTCTTCACGTCCCTGGTTTCTGCCACGTGCCTTGTGGGATGAATTCCATACATGTTGAGTTGATTACCTTTATTTTATTGACATGTTTTTTGTTAGCACGTGGAGGAAAACACTGTTTGGAATTGACTAATTTTAAAGTGTTACGTTAAAAGCATATATTTTAGGCTGGGCGTGGTGGCTCATGCCTGTAATCCCAGCACTTTGGGAGGCCAAGGTGGGCGGATCACGAGGTCAGGAGTTTGAGACCAGCCTGGCCAATATGGTGAAACCCCGTCTCTCCTAAAAATACAAAAATTAGCTGGTTGCCACTGCACTTTAGCCTGGGAGACAGACCGAGATTCCATCTCACACACACACAAAAAAAGCCTATATTTTAGCCATTTGATTCTAGCTAGACTCAGTTCACACTGCTTTAGGCAAGTTTGGTTGTTTTTTGGTTTTTGGGTTTTTTTTTTTTTTTTTTGAGACGGAGTCTTGCTCTGTTGCCCCGGCTGGGGTGCAGTGGTGCGATCTTGGCTCACTGTAACCTCCGCCTCCTGGGTTCAAGTGATTCTCCTGTCTCAGCCTCCCAAGTAGCTGTGATTATAAGCACCCACCACCACGCCTGGCTAATTATTGTATTTTTAGTAGAGACAGGGTTTCCCCATGTTGGTTAGGCTAGTGCTGACCTCAAGTGATCTGCTGGTCTCAGCCTCCTGAAGTGTTGGGATTACAGGCGTAAGCCACTGCACCTGGCCGGCAAATTTGTTTGTTTTTTGAGATGGAGTTTTGCTCTTGCCCAGGCTGGAGTGCAGTGGCATGATCTCGGCTCACTGCAACATCCGCCTCCCAGGTTCGAGCGGTTCTTCTGCCTCAGCCTCCCAAGTAGCTGGGATTACAGGCGCATGCCACCACGCCTGGCTAATTTTTATATTTTTAGTAGAGAAGGGGTTTCATCATATTGGTCAGGCTGGTCTTGAACTCCTGACCTCAGGTGATCCTCCTGCCTTGGCCTCCCCAAGTGCTGGGGTTACAGGTGTGAACCGCTATGCCAGCCAAGTTTAGTTTTTTTTTTTTTTTTTTTTTTTTGAGAGATGGAGTCTCGCTCTGTCGCCCAGGCTGGAGTGCAGTGGCACAATCTCAGCTCACTGCAAGCTCTGCCTCCCGGGTTCACGCCATTCTCCTGCCTCAGCCTCCGAGTAGCTGGGACTACAGGCGCCTGCCACCACGCCCGGCTAATTTTTTGTATTTTTTTTTTAGTAGAGACGGGGTTTCACTGTGGTCTTGATCTCCTGACCTCGTGATCCACCCGCCTCGGCCTCCCAAAGTGCTGGGATTATAAGCGTGAGCCACTGCGCCTGGCCAGCAAGTTTAGTTTTTAATCTGCATTATTGCAGGAAAGATCTAACTCCTGGGTGAGGCCTGGAAGAACAGTCTCTGGTGGGTTCTATAAAACCCACTCTTCATTTATTTATTGCCTTCTTGGGACTGCGTCTCTTTCTGTCCCCTGGGCTGGAGTATGGTGGTGCCATCACAGCTTAGTGTAGCCTCAACATTGTTTTGATTCTTAAGTTGTTGCAGCTCTGTCTGGGGAGCCCCTTTAGGTGGCTCCTGTGTCATGCGTTTGAAGCACATCCTGGCTTGTGACACTGCAAGTTGGTGCCGCAGGCTCATTGTGTGGGCCCTGTCTCTTCTGAGTCCGCTGTTTCTCCAAGGAGTCTTGGTGCCTTTTACGGGATTATGGTGTTGAGACCAAGACCTGGGCACTAGGTGTGCTCACTCCTGCTGGGATGTTGCTGCTGCTTCTGGGCTCTCTGCGTGGACAGAGTGAGGAAGGGCGTGCCTGGGAGCCAGTCTGCGTGTACACTCATAGCTGTATTTATGTTCATTTGTATTTATAGACATATATATTAAACAGGAATACATACTGATACCTCAGAGCCTAATCCAGCACCACAGAGTTCACTCTGCCCTCCCCCCCGGTTTATTTGCAGTTTCCTTCTCAGACAGTGAGAAGCCTGGCTCTCACTTCTGCCATTTATTTACTTTTAAAAAAATAAATTAGAAGGTTTTTTTTTGTTTGTTTGTTTGTTTTTTGAGACAGTCCCGCTCTGTTGCCCAGGCTGGAGTGCAGTGGCAGGATCTTGGCTTGCTGCAGCCTCTGCCTCCCGGGCTCAAGTGATTCTCCTGCCTCAGCCTCTCTAGTAGCTGCGATTACAAGTGCTGCCACCATGCCTGGCTAATTGGGGTTTCACCATGTTGGTCAAGCTGGTCTCTGACTCCTGACCTCAGGTGATCCACCCACCTCAACCTCCCAAAGTGCCGGGATTACAGGTGTGGGCCACCACGCCCAGCCCCATTTATTTACTTGTTTGTTCAACTCTCCTGTAAGTGTATAATAGCTTCAGAATTAGCAACCCACGTCATATAAGAAACAAATTTACTAAGTTGAGTTCAGTGTTTGTTTATAGCTCCTTTTGTCTCCATTTTCAGTTTCCAGTCACAACTGTTTTCCAAGGTTACTCAGGTCACTCCTCTCTTCCCCAGCCCCTCACTAAGGTTGTGTCTTCACTGGTGAGTATGTAGTCAGGTTCATTGGTCACTGGCTACTTCCTATCCTGGGATCCCACAACATTCTGGTCAATTTTTTTTTTTTTTTTTTTGAGACGGAGTCTCGCTCTGTCGCCGAGGCTGGAGTGCAGTGGCGCTATCTCGGCTCACTGCAAGCTCCGCTTCCTGGGTTCATGCCATTCTCCTGCCTCAGCCTCCCGAGTAGCTTGGACTATAGGCGCCCGCCACCACACCCGGCTAATTTTTTGTAGTTTTAGTAGAGATGGGGTTTCACCGTGTTAGCTAGGATTGTCTCGATCTCCTGACCTCGTGATCCACCTGCCTCGGCCTCCCAAAGTACTGGGATTACAGGCATGAGCCACCGCGCCCGGCCCATCCTGGTCAATTTTTTAAAGTTGCCTACTGTTTTGTTTTGTTTTGTTTTTTGAGCTGGAGTTTTGCTCTTGTTGCCCAGGCTGGAGGGCAGTGGCGCAGTCTCGGCTCACCGCAATCTCCGCTTCCCGGATTCAAGCGATTTTCCTGCCTCAGCCTCCCGAGTGGCTGGGGAGGCCTCACCACCACGCCTGGCTAATTTTGTATTTTAGTAGAGATGGGGTTTCACCATGTTGGTCAGGCTGGTCTTGAACTCCCGACCTCAGGTGATCCGCCCCCACCTCGGTCTCCCAAAGTGCTAGGATTACAGGCATGAGCCACCGTGCGGACTTTTTTTTTGAAACAGTGTCTTGCTCTGTTGTCCAGGCTGTGGTGCAGCGGTACAGTCTCGGCTCACTACAGCCTTGAACTCCTGGGCTTAGGCAGTCCTCCCACCTCAGCCTTCCAAGTAGCTGGGACTACAGGCATGTTCCACCACACCTGGCTAAGTTTTGTTTTTATTTTTTTGTAGAGACAGGGTCTCACTATGTTGACAGGACTGGTCTTGAGCTCTTGGGGTCAAGTGATCCTCCTGCCTTGGCCTCCAAAAGTGCTGCGATTACAGGTGTGAGCCACCTTCCCCACCCTAAAATTTGCATGCTTTTAAGTTCATTCTTCGTGATGTACAATTGTGTAGAGTCATATCCACCACCCAGTTACCCTCCAGAACAACCCCAACCCCCAAGAGGCCCGTGTCCTCTTTCTAACCAGCCTCTCCCTCCTTCCCCAGCCTCTGGCAACCACTGGTCTGTTTTTTGTTCTATGGTTTTGCCTTTTCCAGAATGTTCTACAGATGGAATTCTATAATATGTAGCCTTTTGGGTCCAACGTTTTAAATCACTTAGCAAAATGAGTTGAAGATTCATCCAAGTTTTAGATTGATCAGTAGCTCATTCCTTTTTGATGCTGGTTAGTACTTCATTGTGTGCATGGTTCCCAGTTTGTTTATCCACTCACCTGGTGAAGGACATCTTTCTTGCTTCTAGCTTTTTTGTGAATATGAATAATGAATGTGTCTTTTTTTTTTTTTTTTTGAGATGGAGTTTTGCTCTTGCACTCTTGATGCCCAGGCTGGAGTGGTGATCTCAGCTCACTATAACCTCTGCCTCCTGGGCTCAAGCAATTCTCCTGCTTCAGCCTCCTGAGTAGCTGGGATTACAGATGTGCACCACCATGCCCGGCTAATTTTTGTATTTTTTTATTTATTATTTTTTTTTGAGACAGGGTCTCTCACTCACCCAGACTAGAGTGCAGTGGCCCATTCTCAGCTCACTGCAACCTCCGCCTCCCGGGCTCAAGAGGTTCTCCCGCCTCAGCCTCCCGAGTACCTGAGATTACAGGTGCACGCCACTACTGCCCGGCTAATTTTTGTATTTCTGGTAGAGATGGGGTTTCACCATGTTGGCCAGGCTGGTCTCGAACTCCTGACCTCAAATGATCCACCCGCCTCGGCCTCCCAAAGTGCTGGGATTACAGGCGTGAGCCACTGCACCCGGCCTAATTTTTGTATTTTAGTTTTACCATATTGGCCGGGCTGATCTCAAACTCCTGATCTCAGGTGATTGCCTCACCTCGGCCTCCCAAAGTGCTGGGATTACTGGTGTGAACAACTGCGCCTGGCTTGTTTTTATTTCCCTTCTCGAAAGTCTGGCTGGCGTAGACATATAGTTGGCAGTTGGTGTCTTGCCTGCCGGTGGTTTCGCTCTGCCCCTCTCTAGCTTGTGTTCACTGCCGTGGCCATCCTGAAGACTTTTAGTGTCTTTGGTGTTCTGCAGTTTTGATTTTATGTGTTCTCTACAGGGACAGAACAGGGATGGATAGATATGTAAAGGGGAGTTTATTAAGGAGCATCGACTCCCATAATCACAAGGTGAGGGCCCACAGTAGGGCATCTGCAGGATGAGGAGCAAGGAAGCCAGTCTGAGTCCGAAAGCTGAAGAACTTGGAGTCTGATGTTCAAGGGCAGGAAGCATCCAGCATGGGAGAAAGATGGAGGCCAGAGGGCTAACCAGACTAGTCTAGTCCTTCCATGCTCTTCTGCCTGGTTTTATTTTGGCCACACTGGCAGCTGATTAGATGGTGGCAACCCAGATTGAGGGTTGATCTGCCTTTCCCAGTCCATTGACTCAAATGTTAATCTCCTTTGGCAACACCCTCACAGACACACCCAGGGACAATACTTTGTATCCTTCAATCCAATCAAGTTGACAATGTTAACTATCACACCAGGTGTGGCTTTTTATGATGTCTTTAATTCTGCTTGGGATCCAGGGTTTTCTTCAACGTGTGGATGATGCTTTTCTCATCTGTTGCCTCTCAAATCCTAACCAGTATGTCCATGCATACCTTCTACCTGTTCTTTCTCTCCATTCTTTTGCATACCGTATTTGTCCATTCTCATGCTGCTATTAAAGGCATACCCAAGACTGGGTAATTAAGGAAGAGAGGTTTAATGGACTCACAGTTGCACGTGGCTGGGGAGGCCTCACACTCATGGTGGAAGACAAGGAGGACCAAGTCACATCTTAGGTGGATGGCGGAAGGCAAAGAGAGAGAACTTGTGCAGAGGGACTCCTCTTTATGAAACCATCAGATCTAGTGAGACTTATTCACTCTCAGGAGACCAGCACAGGAAAGACCTGCCCCCATGATTCAGTTACCTCCCACTGGGTCCCTCCCATGACACGTGGGAATTGTGGGAGCTACAAGTCAAGATGAGATTTGGCTGGGGACACAGCCCAACCATATCACATACGTATAGCTCAGCCCACTTTTGTGCTTGCCTTCTTTTTGCTCTTGGCCATAGGCTGGATAGTTTTATCTGTGTTATCTCCCATTTTTCTAAACCTCTGTTCATCTGTATATAATCTGCTGTTAAATATGTCCAGAGTTGTTAATTTTGTTCTTGCTGTTTTTAGTTCTATTTGGATTCTTTAAAATTGGTTGTGTCATTCTGCATAATTTCTTGTTTCCTAGAGATATTTTCAAACTTATTTTAACTGTACATCTTTTTTGTGAGTGAATTGGTCTCCACTTTGGCCTGGTATTTAGAGGTGCAGTGAGCCTATCCACTTTGTTTTTTATTGAGATGGAGTCTTGCTCTGTTGCCCAGACTGGAGTGCAATGGCGTGATCTCAGCTCACTGCAACCTTCACCTCCCAGGTTCAAGCGATTCTCCTACCTCAGCCTCCCAAGTAGCTGGGATTGCAGGTGCCTGCCATCGTGCCGGGCTAATTTTTGTATTTTTTTTAGTAGAGATGGGGTTTTGTCATGTTGGCCAGGCTGGTCTCAAACTCTTGAGACGAAGTCTCGCTCTGCGGCCCAGGCTGGAGGGCAGTGGCGCCATCTCAGCTCACTGCAACCTCCGCCTCCCAGGTTCAAGCGATTCTCATGCCTCAGCCTCCTGAGTAGCTGGAATTATAGACGTGTGCCACCACATCCAGCTAATTTTTGTATTTTTAGTAGAGATGGGGTTTCCCTATGTTGGCCAGGCTGGTCTTGAGCTCCTGACCTCAAGTTATCTGCCTGCCTTGGCCTCCCAAAGTGCTGGGGTTACAGGCATGAGTCACCGCCCCTGGCCAGCCCGTCCACTTTGAATGGAGTGTGTTGCTCGGGTTGATCTGGATCACTTTTATTATTTTGGGTCTGCTGTGGGTGCCACTTCTCAGGATCTTTTTTTGGTTCCTTTAATGTTTCCTGTTTTCCATATGTCCGTTATTCCGCTTGGAGTAGCACATTGTGTGGTTCTTTTTTAGTGAGGTGTTTGTGTTATTTTTGTGAGAAGTCTGTGTTCTGGCTTGTGTGTGTGGTCCTTTTTAGTGAGGTGTTTGTGTTACTTTTGTGAGAGTTCTGCGTTCTGGCTTGTGGGAGTCCCTTCAAGTTGAGTGCTACATTTTCGTCTGATCAGTCTTCCAAAAATATCCCTTTCCCTAGACACATTTTAATTTAATTTTTATTTTTTATTCTATTTTTCTCACATCTAGTAAGGCAGGGAATATTTTTAAATTTTTTTGTAGCGATAGGATCTCACTATATTGACTAGGCTAGGCACTAACTCCTGGTCTCAAGCCATCTTCCTGCCTTGGCCTCCCAAAGTGCAGGGATTATGGGTATGAGCCTCCACACCTGGCCTTCTGGACATGTTTTGTTTTTTTAATTTTGAGACACGGTCTTACGCCGTTGCCCATGCTGCAGTAAGTGGCACAGTCATAGCTTACTGCAGCCTCGACCCCTGGGCTCAAGCAGTCTTTCTACTCAGCCTCCTGAGTAGCTGGGAACACGGGCATGCGCCACCATGCCTAGCAAATTTTTAAATATTTTGTAGAGATGGAGTCTCATTACATTCACTAGGCTGGTCTCAAACTTCCGGCCTCAAGTGATGCTCCTGCTTTACATGCTTTTTACTTATTTTTTTTTTTGTGATGGAGTCCTGCTCTGTTGCCCAGCCTCTAGTGCAGTGATGCGAATTTGGCTCATTGCAACCTCTGCCTCCCAGGTTCAAGTGATTCTCATGCCTCAGCCTCCTGAGGAGCTGGGATTATAGGCATGCAGCACCATGCCTGACTAATTTTTTATTTGTAGTAGAGATGGGGTTTTGCCATGTTGGCCAGGCTGGAGTGCAATGGTGCAATCTCGGCTCATTGCAACCTCTGCCTCCTAGGCTTAAGTGATTCTGCCTCAGCCTTGTAAGTAGCTGGGATTGCAGGCGTGTACCACTGCGGCCAGCTAATTTTTGTATTTTTAGTAGAGACAGGGTTTCACCATGTCACCCAGGCTGGTCTTGAACTCCTGACCTCGGGTGATCTGCCCGCCTCGCCCTCCCAAAGTGCTGTGATTACAGGCGTGAGCCACTGTGCCTGGTCTCCATACTGTTTTTATAATGATTGTACTAGTTTACGTTCCCACCAGCATGTAAAAGTTTTCCGTTTTCACTGCATCCACACCAACCTGGATGTGTTTTTTATCTGTTTGTGTCATCAATTCTTTCTTTTTTTTCTTTTTCTTTTTTTTTTTTTGAGACGGGGTTTCGCTCTTGTCGCCCAGGCTGGAGTGCAGTGGCGCGATCTCGGCTCACTGCAACCTCCGCCTCCCAGGTTCAAGTGATTCTTCTACCTCAGCCTCCAGAGTAGCTGGGAATACAGGCACATGCCACCACACCCAGCTAATTTTTGTATTTTTAGTAGAGACGGGGTTTCAGCAGATGGTCTCAATCTCCTGACCTCGTGATCCGCCTGCCTCGGCCTCCCAAAGTGCTGGGATTGCAGGCGTGAGCCACCGCGCCCAGCCAGTGATTTCTTTCAGCAGTGTTCTGTGGTTTCCCTTGTAGAGATTTTTCCCCTCCTTGGTTAGGAATATTCCTAAGTATTTTATTTTATTTTTTGCAGCCATCGTAAAAGGTGTTGAGTTCTTCATTTTGGTTCTCAGCCTGGTCACTTTCGGGGTATAGCAGTGCTACTGATTTGTGTACGTTGATTTTGTGTCCTGAAACTTTACCGAATTCATTGATCAGATGTAGGAGCTTTCTGGATGGGTCTCCAGGGTTTTCTAGGTAAACGATCCTATCATCGGCAGACGGACTGTTTTTCCTCTTTACTAATTTGGATGCCCTCTATTTCTTCCCTTGTCTGATTGCTCTGGCTAGGACTGCAGAGCAGTGGTGAAAGTGAGCATCCTTGTCTTTTTCCAGTTCTAAAATGCCTTCAACTTCTCCCTTTTCAGTGTAATGTTGGCTGTGGGTTTGTCATGAATGGCTTTTATTGTCCCTTCTATGCCGATTTTGCTGAGGGTTTTAATCGTAAAGGGATCCTGGATTTTGTCAAATGCTGCTTCTGCATCTATCGAGATGATCATATGATTTTTCTTTTTAATGCTGTTTATGTGGTGTATCACATTTGTTGACTTGTGTGTGTTAAACCTTGCATCCCTGGTATGAAACCCAGGTGTATTATCTTTTTTATGTGCTGTTGGATTCTGTTAGCTAGTATTTTGTTGAAGATTTTTGCATCTATGTTCATCAGGGATATTGGTCTGTGGTTTTCTTTTTTTGTTATGTCCTTTCCTGGTTTTGGTATTAGGGTGATACTGACTTCATAGAATGATTTAGGAAGGATTCTGTCTTTCTCTATCTTTTGGAATAGTTTCAGTAGGATTAGTACCAATTCTTTGAATGTCTGATAGAATTCAGCCGTGAATCCCTCTGGTCCTGCACATTTTTTGTTGGCAGTTTTTAAATTACTGTTTCAGTCTTGCTGCTTGTTACTGATCTGTTCAGAATTTCTGTTTCTTCCTGGTCTAATCTCAAAGGGATGTATATTTCCAGGAATTTATCCATCGCCTCCGGGTTTTCTAGTTTGTGCACGTAAAGGTGTTCATAGTGGCCTTGAATGATCTTTGGTATTTCTGTGGTATTGGTTGTAATGTCTCCCGTTTAGTTTCTAATTGAGCTTATTTGGATTTTCTCTCTTCCTTTCCTAGTTAATCTCACTAATCTATCAGTTTTGTTTTTCTTTTTTTTTGAGATGGAGTATCGCTCTGTTGCCCAGGCTGAAGTGCAGTGGCGCGATCTCCGCTCACTGCAAGCTCTGCTTCCCAGGTTCACGCCATTCTCCTGCCTCAGCCTCCAGAGTAGCTGGGACTACAGGCGCCTGCCACCATGCCCAGCTAATTTTTTTGTATATTCAGTGGAGATAGGGTTTCACTGTGTTGGCCAGGATGGTCTCAATCTCCTGACCTCGTGATCTGCCCGCCTCGGCCTCCCAAAGTGCTGGGATTACAGGCATGAGCCACCATGCCCAGCCTGTTTATCTTTTCAAAGAACCAGCTTTTCATTTCATTTATCTTTTGTATTTTTCTTTTCTTTTTTTTTTTTTTTTTGAGACGGAGTCTTGCTCTGTCGCCCAGGCTGGAGTGCAGTGGCGCAATCTCGGCTCACTGCAAGCTCCGCCTCCCGGGTTCACACCATTCTCCTGCCTTAGCCTCTCCGAGTGGCTGGGACTACAGGCACCCTACCACTACGCCCGACTGATTTTTTTGTATTTTTAGTAGAGACGGGGTTTCACCGTGGTCTCGATCTCCTGACCTCGTGATCCACCCGCCTCGGCCTCCCAAAGTGCTGGGATTACAAGCGTGAGCCACCGCGCCTGGCCTTGTATTTTTCTTTTCTTTTTTTTTTTTTTGAGACGGAATTTCGCTATTGTTGCCCAGGCTAGAGTGCAATGGCACGATCTCAGCTCACTGCAACCTCCGCCTCCTGGGTTCAGGCGATTTTCCTGCCTCAGCCTCCCGAGTAGCTGGGATTACAGGCATGCGCCACCACACGTGGCTAATTTTGTGTTTTTAGTAGAGACGGGGTTTCTCCATGTTGGCCAGGCTGGTCTAGAACTCCCGACCTCAGGTGATCCGCCTGCCTCAGCCTCCCAAAATGCTGGGATTACAGGCGTGAGCCACCATGCCTGGCTATCTTTTGTATTTTTCATAGCAATTTCATTTCATTCTGCTCTGATCCTGATTATTTCTTTTCTCCTGTTGGGTTTGGGTTTGGTGTGCTCTTGTTTCTCTACTTCCTTGAGGTGTGAGCTTAGATTATCTGTGCTCTTTCCAACTTTTTTTTTTTGAGACGGAGTCCTGCTCTTTCGCCCAGGCTGGAGTGCAGTGGCGCCATTTCTGTTCACTGCAAGCTCTGCCGGGTCCGCCTCCCGGGTTCATGCCATTCTCCTGCCTCAGCCTCCCGAGTAGCTGGGACTACAGGTGTCCGCCACCACGCCCAGCTAATTTTTTTGTATTTTTGGTAGAGAGAGGGTTTCACCATGTTGGCCAGGATGTTCTCAATCTCATGACCTCATGATCCACCCGCCTCGGCCTCCCAAAGTGCTGGGATTCCAGGTGTGAACCACCGTGCCTGGCCCGAGCTCCTGACATTGAAGGGAGATGTTGCTGCACTCATGTGGCCGCCTGCCCTGGGGACGAGTCCCCGCACAGGCAGCCCCTGTGGAGCCCACCATGCCACCCTTCTCTGTCTAGTTCCTCTGGGGGCCTTTCTAGCCTTTGCAACTGTATCAAGCCTGTATCTCTCCACCCCTAGCCAGTTCCCCAGTTGAGGCAGAAAAATTTAGTTTGGGTCATTTTTTAATCTGAAGTACTCTGTGAGCAAGTGGGTCACCTGGAGCCCAGAAAGGTGCCTGGCTGATGCGGGGGAAGCCGGAGAACGGTCGCTTCCACAGGCAGGGGATACATCCCAGGCGCCAGTTGAGGGGCAGGAGCCTGCTGGGAGGGCCACGGTGACGGTGAGCTCGGGATCCGTGCCGAGGGGCCCCCTGCAGCTTTTCTTTTCCCTTTAGGTTATTGCTGCTGAAAAGGTTTCCAGAGGTGGGAATGTTGAGACAGGGAAAGGCTTTCTGTGGCTCAAGCTATGTTGCCAAAACGGCTGCTGAGAAAAACGTTGAAGCGACTGATTCTGATGTTGGTAGTGTTTGGGTGCATTTGTTTCCTGTGACTGTGGTGGCACTGAGGATTTGTAATTTTCTTACCAACTTTTGCTGATTTAGTGGCCATACAAAGATCTTTAAAGTTTGTGTCTCTAGATTGGTTTACCTTTCATTGGTACCCGCTTTTTCCAGGCATTTTATGCACATTTTCTCTCTGTAGGTGTCATTTCCCCCTTTTTCCTGAGAGCACGTTGTTTGTTCCTCCCGTGGCAACACTGCTGTGGCGTGGGGAGAGTCCACAGCTTCTGTTTCTGGGACTTTATTTTATTTATTTATTTTTTGAGGTGGAGTCTCGCTCTGTTGCCCAGGCTGGAGTGCAGTGGCGTGATCTCAGCTCACTGCAACCTGTGCCTTCCAGGTTCAAGTGATCCTCCTGCCTCAGCCTCCCGAGTAGCTGGCACTACAGGTGCCTGCCACCACGCCTGGCTAATTTTTGTATTTTTAATAGAGATGGGGTTTCACCATGTTGGCCAGGCTGGTCTCGAACTCCTGACCTCAGGTGATCTGCCTGCCTTGGCCTCCCAAAGTGCTGGGATTACAGGCGTGAGCCACCGTGCCTGGCCTGTTTCTGGGACTTTGACTTTACATTGTCATTTAAGCGGGTTTAGTATTTTTCCATCATTTTTTTTAATGAGATACAATTAACAAGCATACAATTCACCATTTTAAAGTACAGACCTCAGTGGCATTTAGTACATTCACAGCGTGTGTGAGCATCATCTCCAGTGGTTCCAGACATTATCATCACCCCAGAAGGAAGCCTGGTGCTCGTGGCAGCCACCCCGCTCTCCTCCCTCAGCTCCTCGCAGCCTCCAGGCTGCTCCATGTCTACGGATTTGCAGATCCTGAACACTTGATGTAAATGGAACCTCACCACACGTGGTCTTCTGTGTCTGCTCTGTCACTCAGCCTCACGTCTTCAGGGCTCCTCTGTGTTGCAGCCTGACGTGGGGCTTCGTTCCTTCTTGTGGCTGAATGGCAGCCCACGTTTGTTCATCCATTCATCCCTCAGGAGGCATTTGGTTTGCTCCCACCTTCTGGCCGTTGCGAGTGATGCTGCTGTGAACAGCTGCGAATGGGATTTTGTGAGGACGTGCGTTGTCAGTTCTTGGGCACATCACTGTGGCTTCTTAGTGACTGTTTTCTCATGTGAATTCTGGACCACATCCTTTGCCTTTTTTCCCCAGGAGTGTGAACAAGAATGTGAACTTGCCATTACTGACCTGGAGAGCGGCCGTGAAGATGAGGCTGGCCTGCAGCAGAGTCAGGTGACCCGGCGGGGCCCGCACAGGCTCACAGCATGGGCTCTGTTATCCCCATAGGGCACAGTGGGCATCCGGGTGTGGGGGGGCGAGCGCTGCCATCTCCTTTCTCTGCCTTCTCTGTTTCCACGTTCTGTGTGTGGGGCCATCAGCAGGGCCGGTGGAGGAGACACACGTGGATGCCTGGGGTCAGGGGGCTTGGTCAGGTGCAGGCCACATGAGTGACACACTGACCTCAGGGCCGGTTGCTCTCCCTGTCAGCTGTGAAGCCCCCTCCAGGTACACACAGTGCCGTCATACAGTGAGGGAATTCGGGGTGCTGGTGCTCAGGGCAGTGATGCGCTGTGGGGTCACTGGCGGAGTAGCTGGGTGGCATCTCAGTGGCATCCGGGCCTCTCTGTCCTGCCCCTGCTTCCAGGTGGTGTCTGCTGTTTCCTTTTCTGTGTCTTCCTTACTCATTCCCATTCATGCTTCTGTGTCTCCCTGATGCGCCCTGGTTCTGACCATGGGCCCTTATCAGAGGCCTTTTCTCCACCGCAGGCCGTGCATGGCCTTGAACTGGAGGCGCTGCGCCTGAGTCTGAGCAACATGCACACGGCGCAGCTGGAGCTGACACAGGCCAACCTCCAGAAGGAGAAGGAGACGGCGCTGACGGAGCTGCGGGAGATGCTCAACAGCCGGCGTGCCCAGGAGCTGGCCCTGCTACAGAGCAGGCAGCAGCACGAGCTGGAGCTCCTTAGGGAGCAGCACGCACGGGAGAAGGAGGAGGTGGTGCTCAGGTGTGGACAGGAAGCAGGTACTGCACGGCTAGGCGGGCACGGGCGGCGTGTGGGCTCAGCGTGGGCATTCTAGTGCCTGTTCCCTCTTGGGGTTGGAAGCTGGGGCACCCTAGCACTGTCTCCCCATCTCATTCTCAGCACCTTGCCTGGTGTCTGGCACCGTGAGAGGGGTGAACAAAGGGGGCCCTTGGGTTTTTGTGGCCAGGACATTATTAGAGCAGGTTTCCAGGTGGTCTGTGATAGGTGTGACCCAGAGCTGGCCTTCACCTCCTCTCTTAGGTCGTCCTGTGTGTCTGGAAGTCATGGTGTCCTCAGTTTGTTATTAAAGCCAAGCATCATCACAGACACATCCTGCTAGCCCGTGAATGCTGGCACGTGTCCAGTGGGTGCCAAAGCCTGGTCGTTTCCTGGGCAGTCGGGTCACTGAAAAGGTTGAGATGCAGTGGCCTGAGCTGCTTTTTGTTTTTCTTGCAGCTGAGCTGAAGGAGAAGTTACAATCAGAAATGGAGAAAAACGCCCAGATAGTAAAGGTACCTGGGATCGATTCTAAAATGCACGCCTCTGTGTATGTTGTTTTTCCTTTCTCGCCAGGTCCCATGAGAACGCTCCTCGCCATGATTCAGACAGAAGCCAGTCGAGGCTTTATTAGAATATGCTGATTGAAAGTGTATTGCATTCTTTGTTTATATCGTTTGTATTTGTCAGAAAACTTGTTTTGTTGTTTCACATTGACATGTATAACATAAAGGCGCTGATTGGCCCCTCCGTGCTGGCTTCTGAGTGGCCCCCGTGGCCTGCCCCTCAGCTGTGTTCTGGGGCACAGCCTCTGCCCTCGTGGATGTGGCAGTTCCCTGCAGTGCATGGGGTGTGGGTGCTGGGGTGCCGGGGAGAATACCACACAGGGAGGAGGTTTTGGGTGGGGCGGGTTGCACCTGCTGTGGGTGGCCTCACTGGGGACCACAGGTAGCAGTGCCCTGTCATTGCCAGGCCCTCCGCTAGAGGGCCGAGCTGTCAGCCGTGCTGAGTGTGGAGGCCCCTCGTGAGTCAGGCATCCGGGCAGCTCTCAGGCCCTTGGCAGACGATGGATGTCAGTCCAGGCTTGGGGTTGTGTTCCGGTCACCTGCCCCTCTGACCCAGGCAATGAGACCCATTTCTCAGAACACTTGGGACAGAGCCCAGCCCTTGGGTGGAGGTTGGCAAAGTTGCAGTTGGCCCCTGGGCCTTATAGGGAGATGTATTCCTAACGCTTTGAGGGTGACTGTGTGGATTAGGCCTTGCGTGCAGAGGCTTGTCTGTTTCGGGGTGGGTGGTCCCTGTGCAGAGGCTGGTCTGTTTCAGGGTGGGTGGTCCTCGTGTGCAGAGGACAGTCTGTTTTGTGGTGGGTGGTCCTTGCTCACTTTTCCTTGACTGCTTGCCCCCTGGATGCTTCTGCTTTTGTGTCCTGCCAGCATTCAGGGGAGAGACTGGGTATAAGGCCTGTCGGGACAGTTTAGTTGGGGGCCATGACTGCCTGTTCTTTTTTTTTTTTTCTTTTTGAGATAGGGTCTCATTCTGCCTCCCAGGCTGGAGTGCAGTGGCACAATCACAGCTCACTGCAGCCTTGACCTCCTGGGCTCAATTGATCCTCCTGCGTCAGCCTCCCAAGTAACTGGGACTATAGGCACATGCCACCACATCCCACTAATTTTTGTATTTTTGTATTTTTTTTTGTAGAGATGGGGTCTCACTATGTTGCCCAGGCGGGTCTGTAACCCTAACTCCTGAGCTCAGACGATTTGCCCGCCTCAGCCTCTCAAAGTGCTGGGATTACAGACATGAGCCACGTCGCCTGGCCTGCTCATAGGTTTTGACTGTGTGATTTAAATTTCTTTAGCACAGATAATCAACTATTGACTTTAATTTTTTTTTCTTTTAAATTAGACCCTGAAGGAAGACTGGGAATCTGAAAAAGATTTATGTTTAGAAAATCTACGCAAAGAATTGTCTGCAAAGCATCAATCAGAAATGGAGGATTTACAAAACCAGTTTCAGAAAGAATTGGCAGAACAGAGAGCTGAGTTGGAGAAGATTTTTCAAGACAAAAACCAGGCTGAATGTGAGTAATGAGAATGAGCAAGTTTGGAGTGGGACTGAATTTTCCTGGGTAGTACCGGAAGGAATGTCGTTCACGTCACCGTGCGTCGTTGTGCACGTTTCCTACCTTCTAAATGCTGGATGGCTCCATGCACATGTGACACGCTGGTGGCCGTCATGGGTCACAGGTCTCTCAGGGTCCTTAAACCTTGATCTTTGTTTCAGAGATTTTTCTTGGCGTGTTCAGTTGCTAAATGATTACAAAGCAGCAGTGTTGTGCTTGTTCACTTTTCAAACTCCAGGGTTGTGTGTTCCAGCTTGACCCTCATGGTGGGTGGCATGGATAGGTGATGTCCCCTGGTGCTATCAGGCGTGTGAGGCTCAAATGAGGGGCCCGGGGGAGGTGAGGGCGCCCAGGACGGGGCTCTGGGTGGCAGCGCTCTGGGTGCACCATTATTGTCACTGAGGTCACTGTTGAGGAGAGTGATGTCTTGTAAACCAAGTGCCATTGCTTTACCTTTCTAGGGGCCCTTAGGAACCTGGAGAGTCATCATCAGGCAGCCATTGAGAAGTTACGTGAAGAACTGCAGTCCGAGCACGGCCGGTGTTTAGAAGATTTGGAGTTCAAGTTCAAAGAGAGCGAGAAAGAAAAACAGCTGGAGGTGGGCAGCAGCTTCGTTATTTTAATTACTTGGTATATTAGGGAAGTTTTAACAGATTTTGGAATTGGGCTATTTCATATTATGTTATTTGCTAAAACTTAAGTACTAAATTTAAAGAGACTGTCTGGGAACAGTGGTTCACGCCTGTAATTCTATCACTTTGGGGGGCCAAGGTGGGCAGATCATGAGCTCAGGAGTTTGAGACAAAAATTAGCCAGGCATGGTGGTGGGCGTCTGTAATCCCAGCTACTCAGGAGGCTGAGGCACGAGAATCGCTTGAATCTAGGAGGTGGAGGTTGCGGTGAGCTGAGATCTCACCACTGCACTCCAGCCTGGGCGACAGAGCAAGCCTCCGTCTCAAAAACAAATAAATAAAATAAAATAAAATAAATAAATAGACTGTTAGTGGTGATAAAAGTGTAAGGATATGGTCTGTGAGACTGATTTAATAATTATGTTCAATCTTGTACTTAGAAATGCATATTCTTTGCAGGTGTCCCTGAAACAGTTACACAAATTGCAAACACTGGGTAGGAGTGTAAGGCCACATCCTCTAACCGTGATCCAGTACACACGAGATTCCTAGGAAAAGTTAACAAGCATTTCTTTCTGCTGTGTGTATTCAAGATGCTTCTCTAATGAAACACTACGTATCAAAATGTCGATGTGGCCCTCATTGGAGGCCTGACAAACCTGAGACTCAAACTGAGTATCCCAAGAATCAGTTGAAGAAATTAAAGCATAAATCAGAGATAGGGTTAATCGTGGTGCGTGAAAGATTTACAAACCTGAGAACACGGAAGTAGTTGGGGTCTAGGGTCTTAGGGAGGCCTGTCCTGGGCCCCTTGTGTCTCCCAGCGGGACTCTGGTGCCCACACACCCTCCTCTCCTGCAGAGAGTCCAGGCCGGGGCTCACTCCACACCCCCAGTCTCTCCCTGGGCTGTGCCAGGCTCTCCCTCCGAGATGGGAAAGAGGGGGCTGGTAGCATCTTCTGGTCCTGATATCCTTGATGGGGAAAGGTAGGAGGAGCCATTTCCACGAGGAGGACAGGCCAGCCCCAGGTGCAGCGTTGCCCAGGAGGACATCACGCCATGCCGCGCTAGGCTGGGCTCTTGCTGATTGTACAGAAAAGTTTAGTGTCAAGGTGTAAGAGGTACCTGCTTCCTTAATGTAAAAGTATTGAAAGTGAGAGACCTCCTATTTGGGAGTGTTGGGTACTGTGGGCTAGTAAGACTCCCTAAATTCCATTCAGCGGTCTGTATGTGTGACCCTAAACCAAAGCAGGGAGGTGCACAAGATGAAACCGCACAGCTGTGGCCGGCATGGAACCTGGCCATGCCAACTCCTCAGCTGAGACAAACAGACCTGGAAGTTCCTGAGATTCTGAAAGTGCCTGGCCTTGTGGGGTCAGCACTGACTGATCCCACTTGTCACAGACAGAGCTCTCTCGGTCACTGCTGTGGCTGGCTTTCTCTGAGCTGCAGGTTTGGGATGTGAGCTTTTACCCTCAGGATCGCAGTGGCAGGGATAAAATCACACACGTCACTGCTGGGGTGGGGGCCTTGAGCTCATTAAGATCTCACCTGGACGCTTTGCTTTTTCCAGTTAGAGAATCTTCAAGCATCATATGAAGACCTGAAGGCGCAATCACAAGAAGAGATCAGGCGCTTGTGGTCCCAGCTTGATTCTGCCAGGACCAGTAGACAGGAATTGAGTGGTGAGGAATCGTATTGGAAAATTCAGATCCTCAAAAGCTGAAGCTGTGTGTTTTTCATTGTTGTAACCCCAAGCCAGAATTTAACAGTTCTAGCAAACACAAAAAAGTGGATTTGCCTGTTTGACATCCTGAAGGTTGAGGCGTCTGATTTGAAGGTGGAGGTTTGCTTTGTGGGAGACAGCCCTGGTTTTATGCTAAGCAAGTCAGTGCAGCAGTGACGTGCACCTGTGTGTCCCTCAAGGCCGAGACCAACACTCGCAGGGGGTGCCTTCATGTCTAAGGAAAGCTTACCAGTGGTGCTGAGCGTTTGCCTTGGAAGGACAGTTGAGTGCTGTCCAAGTGCTGGCTCACCTGGTGTCTGGGGTCACAGAGCAGTGCCCCATATCCTGCTGCCAGGCTCCTGTGGCCCCAGCTCTCCAGGCCACTTGCTGAAGGCAGCTCTGCTCCAGGTGTCCCCTTATAGCTGAGCACCTCTGGAGACCCCAACCCCAGGCCCCCCGTTCCGTGTCAGAGAGGTCTTTGTGCAGCGGGCGAGGATGGTGCCTGAGGGCAGGGGCTGGCCAAGCCCAACTCAGGCACTGGCACCCAGGGCCACAGATCAGGAGGGCGAGCCACTGCGTGTCTCCTGGCACTCATGCGCTGACAGAGCCTTCTGGCCCAACTTGTCCTTGTGGGTGGTGGGATTTAAAGCAAAGAGCACTTAGGAGAAAGAACTGGAGACACCGCCACTGTCACCAGGGCACCAGGCCTGGCTCTGCCTCCCAGCCCTGCACCCTGTCGGGACCAGGTGCAGCTGAGAGCGTGTCGATTTATCTTTCTCTGGGGGTCTGTCTGTCGCTGGAGGCTGGAGAAGAGAGAAGCTGAGGGGGCCACAGGCACAGCTGCTCCCTGCAGGCTCCGGCTCTGGCTTGGTCCTCTGCTTGTCTCTGTCCTGCCTCTTAGGACCCATGCAGAGAACCCCGATTTGCCGTCTCTGGGGTACCTGTCGCTGGCTGTCAGCTTCTGTAGAGCCAGCGGGCTGTATTCTGACCATAGTAGCCATGGAGACAAGTTCTTTTAGGTCCGTGTTGCTTCTCTGCTGCTGTGTAACAAATTACCACAAACTTGGTAGCCTAAAACAACACAGTTGTCCGCTTACAGAAAGTACAAGATGGCACAGCTGGGTTTTCTGTCCAGGGTCCCCCATAGCCCACATCCAGGTGTCCGCTGTCATGTGCCAACCTGCTGAGCCTGCTTCTGGGCTTGACGTTGGTCTGGATCCAGTTTCTTGGGGCTGCAGGACCATCGTCTGTCTCCTTGCTGGCTGTGCCCACCACATCCCTGCCACTTGGAGTGCTGCTCTTGCTCCCAGCCCTGTGGCTCTTGCCACTGCTTGGAGAGAGCTCTCCACATTCGGGGTGTTCGAGAGTCTAAGCCGTAGGGTTCCCTCGTCACTCTCAGGTTCTGGGATGGGCCCTTTTCCGAGTTCTGCCCCCATCACAGGTAACCAAGCTCTTGCCTCTCGCCTGGCTCGTTGTGGGTATCCCATTTTAAGATGATTGCCTGGCTCCGTCATGTTGCAGAGCTACATGAGCAACTCCTGGCACGAGCCTCTCACGTGGAAGATTTAGAACAGCTGAAGCAGCGAGAAAAAACCCAGCATGAGTCTGAACTGGAGCAACTGAGGATTTATTTTGAAAAGAAATTAAGGGATGCTGAGAAAACTTACCAAGAAGACCTAACCCTGTTACAGCAGAGGCTGCAAGGGGCGAGCGAAGATGCTCTTCTGGACTCTGTGGAAGTTGGGTAAGCAAAGCAGTTCCAGCCTCAGTGAGTTCCTGCCATACAGGGGCCAGGCTCTGAGTTCAGGGGTAGTTTTGTTGGTGATTTCATGCCAGTAGGCACCAATGGCCTTTTATACAAACACATTTTATGGTCCGGACTAAAAAGATAACACAGGCACGGGTACCTGAATGTGGCCTGCATGTGTGCGTGCGAGCCATTGGTGGCCACACTCTTCTCCAGGCCTGCGTGTACATGTTGGTGATGGACACACACTCATCTAGGCCAGCATGTGCGTGTGTGTGCACAAGTCAGTGGGTGCGCTTTTGTCCAGGCCTGCATGTGTGTGTGTGTTGGTGGCAGGGGCGCTCTCCTTCAGGTGTGTGTGTGTGTGTGTGTGTGGTGTGTGTGTCAGTGACAGGCACACTCCTGTCCAGGCCTGCGTGTCCCTGTGCTGTGTCCCTGGTGTGTGTGTGTGTGAGAGAGAGAGAGTCAGTGGCGGGCACACTCTCTTCCAGGCCTGCGTGTCCCTGTGCTGTGTCCTTGCTGTGTGTGTGTGTGTGTGTGTGTGTGTGTGTGAGAGAGAGAGAGAGAGAGTCTGTGGCGGGCACACTCTTCCAGGCCTGCATGTCCCTGTGCCGTGTCTCTGGTTTTGCGACTGCCACGGCTCCCTGCACGTGGGCATCGCCTGTCCTTGACTGGAAGCACGAGGAGGCACCTCTGCTGTGAGCAGTTGGTCCTGGGGAGGGAATGGTGCACGCATGGAAAAGGGGCACGTGTGTAAAGCTTCTATAAAATGTTTTCCTTTCAGGTTGTCCTGTGTGGGTTTAGAAGAGAAACCTGAGAAAGGAAGAAAAGATCACGTTGATGAACTCGAGCCTGAGCGACATAAGGTAATTGGCCGCGCGCTGAGAAGTGGGGGAGTCCCGTGCTCTTGACCTTCCAGCCCTGCGTCTTCCACATTACAGAGCCTGCGTTTCCGTCCGTCCCGCCTTGTCCAGGGGAGGAAGGCTGCTTGCGGATGCTGCCCCGACCTCACTGCTGCTCCGCGGTGGGCCTCACCATGCACTGTCTGATCAAGAAAGGGGGTGGCCGGGGGAGCCGGAGCCCCTCCCTCAGCCCCGGGATGCCCTGGCTGTGGGCAAGGCCTCCAGCCTGCAGTGGGTTGCATTCGTCAGACTTAGAGTGGCATTTCGAAGAGTGTGAAATTGTGTCTTTGCTTTGAGTCCACATGGAGCGTCTGCTGGTTTTTGTGTTTCTTGCTTGAGTTGCTTCCATGCTGCGACTTCTGTCACCTTTAACTTCTGTGTGGCAGTGCTGTCCAAACGGAACTTCTGCGATGATAGAATGTTCTGGGTCTCTGCTGCCAGTGTGGTGCCGACCAGTACGCGTGGCTGTGCAGCATGAGCAAGCCCTGTGTCAGGCTCCGGGGGACACACGGGAGGACAGGGAGGAGACGCAGGGGCAGCACCGCGTGGCTTGTTGCACGGTGGAACCAGTGGAGGGGAACTCAGGGCATCTGGGTGCAGCGACCAGGAGCCCTCACTCTGGAGTAGGGTCCCTGGGCCTGCTGGAGGCCGCAGGGTGGCCAGGCAGGGTGGCAGTGGGCTGTGCACCAGTTTGAGTTCCCTGCAAAGCAGACCCCAACACAGAATTTGCTGCACAAGAGGCTATGGGGGAAATGCCAGAGAAGGGCAAGGGCCCGGCTGGAACAGGCAGCCAGGACCTTCCCATGAGCAGGCCTTGCACCAGAGAGAATCCGGGAAGGGCTGGGGTGGGTAGCCCCACCAGCCATTCCTGTATCACCTGAGAGCCAACCCCTGCCTCTGTGCGTGGGTGTGATAAGGACACAGCTGTTAGTGGGCAGTGGTCACAGGAGGCTGGCCTTGAGAAGAGAGCCCAGCCCTGAGATGTGAGGCCACCCGGGGAGACGTGAGGGGCACGTGCCGTACCGACCTTGCTGCTGAGAGAATTGAGGAGAGGTCTGCCCAGTCCAGGGCCCTGCCGCCCTGGGGAGCACCAGCCCCTGTCAGTGCCACCAATTCCTGTATGTCTTCCGGAGGCCTGGCTGAGAGATGGGTGTGGGCACGAGAGCATGTGAACACGCCAGTGGGCTGGCGGGGTTCACCAGGGCGCAGCGTGTGGTCTCATGAACCTGGTGAGGTTTGAGTTTTCTTTGTGCATAGCAGGAAACACCTTTGAGGGTTATAGCTGCGAGCGAGGTAGCTTGGCTCACTAACGTGCTTGTCCCACATGGTTTCTCTGTAGGAGAGCCTGCCATGCTTCCAGGCGGAGTTAGAAGAAAGCCACAGGCACCAATTGGAAGCACTGGAGTCTCCCCTCTGCATCCAGCATGAGGGCCATGTCCCAGACAGATGCTGCGCAGAGACTTCAGCATTGGAACACGGGTGGCGTCTGGAGCCCTCCAAAGGGCACAGCCAAGGTGAGCCCCTCCCGCCCCGCCATGGTGTCAGCAGGTCCCAGGTCTGGGGCACATTCTCCGGGAGCCTGGGTGCCTGGGTTCGATCCAAGTCCTCTGTGAAGTAGCTGAGTGCTCCAACCTCTTCTGCTGGGGCTGGTGCCTCAACAGAGTGTGTCCTGATGAGGGTTTGGCGTTAGACGCAGGGTCACTGGCTGGGCAGGAGTGCGTGTCCTGAGCCAGCGCCCCAGCAGGGCAGGTCTGACCTGGGCGGCCACCCTGTGGGTCATGGGGATTGCTGGATGGACATGGTGACCATTCACCTCTGGAGGGAGAATGTGTGTCCACTGGGCCCAGGGGAGGCTTTTCCAGGATCCTGCTCTGCTCCCAGCAGGCCCAGGTCCCCCGGCTCGCCTAGTCAGACTAAGGTTGTGGGATGTTCAGGCAGGGCACGGGGCACAGGGCTATGGGGTCAGAAGGTGACAGAGAGGAAACTGCAGTCATCCCAGAGTCACGGTCCCATGGCGCCGGACAGTGGCCACTGATGGGTTCCAGGAGGGGCAGGCGGCCCTAGCCACTGGCGTGGAGTGTGCAGATGGTGGGGCTGCCGTCCATGGTGGGGGTGAGGGGCTGAGGCCGCGGGTCCTGCTGGGAGGTGTGTGGTCTGACTCCATTCTGGGCTGTGGCCAAGTTGAGAGAAGCCTGGGCCTGCCTGGGCGTCCTTCAAGCTGGGGGTGGTGCAGCGGCGCCTGCATCTGGTCCTCACTCCCGTCTGTCCTGCACCACAGTTGTCCCCACAGCCGCCCCTTGATGCACATGGTTGTTGGCACCACTGGTGCCTGGCCAGCACCTAGTCCCTTCTGCTTTTTTCCTCTTCTGCAGAAGAAGAGATGGGCCGGTGGGGGTAGTGTGCCCGGGCACAGAGCAGCAGGGGGAGGTGCTGGGACGGGAACCCTGGCAGGCCCCGGAGCTCAGGCCCTGCCCTTGTGGCTGCCTCATAGACCGTGGGTGACACATGTGTGCCCACATCTGGTCACAGGCATGAGGCTCACTCAGGAACTCATGGAGGGTCACTTGTCACACCTGACCTGAAGGAGTAGCCTGGGCGGGTCGTGTGGCTGTCGTGTGGGCCCAGGACATCCCTATGACTCAGGACGGCACTGTGCTGGGGCAGCATGCAGGTGTCCCAAAAGGGAGGGGAGACTTGAGAGAGCCGTGCCTGCTTTCATCACTGAGTCGGCACAGAGCTTGAAAATCCACAGTGTCTGCTGTCAGAAGCATTTATAGTTTGCCGTTCTGCCTGTGCGGACTGTGGGCTCCGTCGAGGGCCAGCACCGGCCTGACTGTCTTCCCTGCTCCTTTTCCACACAGAGCTTCCCTGGGTGCGTCTCCAGGGTGTGCAGGATGGGGACTTGGAGGCCGACACAGAGGTGGCAGCCAGAGTCTTGGGTCTGGAAACTGAGCACAAGGTTAAACTTTCGCTTCTTCAGACTGAGCTCAAGGAAGAAATTGAACTCCTAAAAATAGAAAATAGAAATTTGTACGAGAAGTTGCAGCATGAAACCCGTCTGAAGGAGGATTTGGAGAAGGTGAGTCGTGACTCCACAGCCCAGCGCCTCCTGCCTGAGTCCTCACTCTCTTCCACTTGGAAGGCTTGTGTCCTTGTGTATGGAGGGGCGTCCTGGGGACAGCCCAGTGCTGTACGTGCCACATTTGTAAGGGCGACAGTCCTGTAAATTCTTGAAACTATTCCTGGCAATGCCAGTAGTGGGTGGTGGTTGGATAGAATCTCGTCAGGGTCAGCACAGGGGCAAAAGTGAAGTTCTGAGTGAAGATTTCTTTTTGTTTTGTTTCATTTTGTTTTGTTTTGTTTTGAGACAGTCTCATTCTGTTGCCCAGGCTGGAGTGCAGTGGCACGGTCTCAGCTCACTGCAACCTCTGCTTCCTGATTTCAAGCGATCCCCTGATAGCTGGGATTACAAACGTATGCTACCATGCCTGGCTAATTTTTGTATTTTTTTGTAGAGGCAGGGTTTCACCTTGTTGGCCAGGCTGGTGTCAAACACCTGACCTCAAGTGATCTACCTGCTTTGGTCTCCTACAGTGCTGGGATTACAGGTGTGAGCCACCACGCCCGGCCCTCTGAGTCAAGATTTCTTAGGGAAACTGTCCATGTGTCCTAAGAGGGCTCCGGGAGGAGGCACAAGCCCGGGTGCCAAGCACGTGGCTGGCCTCTGATGCTCACCCCAAGTCTTAAATTGCGTCCACGTTCCCCAGGCTCTTCCTGTGCTGTTTTGCACCTGTGGAAGAGGCGCCCTCTGATGCCCTTCCTCGCCCTTTGCGAGTGTGAGGACACTGCTGTGCCGTCATAAACAATGACAAAGCAACATGACAGCAGCCTCCACATGGCCCGATGGGCTTGGTTACAGCCAGGGCAGCTCAGGGTCCGTCCTGTGCTGGAGCAGTGGAGTTAAAGTGAACCGACAGGGCAGCTCAGGGTCCGTCCCGTGCTGGAGTAGTGGAGTTAAAGTGAACCGACGGCAGCTCAGGGTCCGTCCCGTGCTGGAGTAGTGGAGTTAAAGTGAACCGACGGCAGCTCAGGGTCCGTCCCGTGCTGGAGCAGTGGAGTTAAAGTGACTGAAATTGTCATGTCTTGTCATATGTGTTCTGACTCAACCTCATGCTTGTGACAGTGTTTTCATTTCTATTTGTGTCCTGCTTCTCCCACCCCTTTGCTCCTCCCTGTGAATATCTCCCCGAGAATGATTTTCATTCTCCATCAAGAGACAGCTTCATAGGAAGCTATGATGACCTGCAAGTCTGATCCCATGCTGTTTGTTAAACGCAGGTGTTGGTAAGGACTTCCAGCAAAATAGAGGTAAGGGTGGGTGGAGCCCTGTGGGGAGCCAGGCAGGCAGTAGTTGGGCCAACGGTCATGTGCCGATGGCACCTGCAGCCACCAGTGTGTGGCCTTCTCTGGCACTGTTGGCTGAAGACAGACTTCCCAAGTGACTTTTTTTTTTTTTTTTTTGGTTTTTTTTGAGACAGAGTCTTGCTCTCTCGCCTAGGCTGGAGCACAGTGGCGCGATCTCAGCTCACTGCAGCCCCCACATCCCGGGTTCAAGTGATTCTCTTGCCTCAGCTTCCCGAGTAGCTGGGATTACAGGTGCACACCACCATGCCCGGCTATTTTTTTTTATTTTTTTATTTTTATTTTTTGAGATGGAGTCTCGCTCTGTCACCCAGGCTGGAGCGCAGTGGTGCGATCTCAGCTCACTGCAAGCTCCACCTCCTGGGTTCACGCCATTCTCCTGCCTCAGCCTCCCGAGTAGCTGGGGCTACAGGCACCCACCATCACGCCTGGCTAATTTTTTTTTTGTATTTTTAGTAGAGACGAGGTTTCACCGTGTTAGCCAGGATGGCCTCAATCTCCTGACCTCATGATCCACCCGTCTCAGCCTCCCAAAGTGTTAGGATTACAGGCATGAGCCACTGCACCCGACCATGTCCAGCTAATTTTTGTATTTTTAGCAGAGACAGGGTTTCACCATGTTGGCCAGGCTGGTCTCAAACTCCTGATCTCAAGTGATCTGCCGGCCTTGGCCTCCCAAAGTGCTGGGATTACAGGCGTGAGCCACTGAACCCGGTCCCAGGTGACTTTTTGATGCTCATGTCTTTATGCTTTTCTCAGGCCACCATTTTACCTCCTTATATCAATTATGGGGAGAAGACTGTGGATTTCTCTCTTGTTAATTTTAATTCTTGTTTTGAGTATGTGGAAGCTCTGTTGTTACACGTGTACACATTTGTGATTGTAATGTCTTCCTAAAAATTCACCCTTTTCTGTCTTGTAGTATTCTGTCCAAAAACACACCTCTTTGTTGTTTTTGTTTTTGTTTTTTTGTTTGTTCGTTTGTTTGTTTTGAGACAGAGTCTCACTCTATCGCCATGCTGGAGTGTAGAGGTGCGATCTCGGCTCACTATACCCTCCGCCTCCCAGTTTCAAGCGATTCTGCTGCCTCAGCCTCCCGAGTGGCTGGGACTACAGGCATGTCCCACCACACCCGGCTAATTTTTGTATTTTTAATAGAGACGGGGTTTCATTATGTTGGCCAGGCTGGTCTCGAACTCCTGACCTCATGATCTGCCCACCTCAGCCTCCCAAATTTTTGGGATTACAGGC
The DNA here is from genome assembly GCF_006542625.1 of Nomascus leucogenys. Classification (NCBI taxonomy): domain Eukaryota; kingdom Metazoa; phylum Chordata; class Mammalia; order Primates; family Hylobatidae; genus Nomascus; species Nomascus leucogenys. Next base: position 31,206,291 of record NC_044405.1, read on the forward strand.
GTGAGCCACCGTACCCAGCCTCGTCTTTTATCAATACAGTCATTCCAACCTTTGTGTGCATTTTGTCTGGTGTATCTTTTTTTGTTCGTTTTAGTTTTTTTTTTTTTTTTTTTTTTGAGACAGACTGTTGCCCAGGCTGGAGTGTGTGGCACAGTCTTGGCTCACTGCAACCTCTTCCTCCCAGGCTCAAGGGATCCTCCCACCTCAGCCTCCCAAGTAACTGGGAGTACAGGTGCACACCACCATGCTGAGCTAATTTTTGTGTTTTTTGTAGAGATGGGGTTTCGCCATGTTGTCCAGGCTGGTCTTGAGTTCTTGGGCTCGAGTAATCCACCCGCCTCGGCCTCCCAGAGTGCTGGGATTACAGATGTGAGCCACTGCACCTGGCCTACTTTTTATCTGTTCAAAGTAAAATGCATTTTATGTGGACAGCATATAGTTGGCAATTTTTTTTTTTTTTTTTAAGATGGAGTCTCACTCTGTTGCCCAGGCTGGAGTGCAGTGGCACGATCTCAGCTCACTGCAACCTCCGCCTCCCGGATTCACGCCATTCTCCTGGCTCAGCCTCTCCAAGTATCTGGGACTACAGGTGCCCGCCACCACGCCTGGCTAGTTTTTTTTATGTTTTTAGTAGAGACGAGGTTTCACCATGTTAGCCAGGATGTTCTCGATCTCCTGACCTCGTGATCCGCCTGCCTCGGACTCTGAAAGCGCTGGGATTACACGCGTGAGCCACCGCGCTGGCTTTTTTTTTTTTTTTTTTTTTTTTTTTGAGACGGCGTCTTGCTCTGTCGCCCAGGCTGGAGTGCAGTGGTGCGATCTCCACTCACTGCAAGCTCCGCCTCCCAGGTTCATGCCATTCTCCTGCCTCAGCCTCCCGAGTAGCTGGGACTACAGGTGTCTGCCACCACGCCCGGCTAATTTTTTGTATTTTTAGTAGAGACGGGTTTTCACCATGTTAGCCAGGATGGTCTCGATCTCCTGACTTCGTGATCCGCCCACCTCGGCCTCCCAGAGTGCTGGGATTACAGGCATGAGCCACCGCACCTGGCCATAGTTGGCAATTTTTAATCCATTCTGATAATCTCTGCCTTTTAGTTGCAGTGCTGAGTCTATAAATGTTTAATGTAATTATTGATGTGGTTGATTTAGGTCTTCCGTTTCACTGTTCATTTTCTGTGAGATGCATCTGGTGGTCATGGTTCTGCTTTTCCTTTTTTCTTGTGTTTTTGGATTATTTGAATATTTTCTAGAAGTGATTTTAATGTATCTGTTGACTATTAAGTTATTCCTTTTTGCATTATGTTTTTAATAGTTGCTCCAGGGATTAAAATACACATTCTTGGCCCGGCACGGTGGCTCAGGCCAGTAATCCCAGCACTTTGGGAGGCGGGTGGATCACCCAAGGTCAGGAGTTTGAGACTAGCCTGGCCAACATGGGGAAACCCTGTCTTTACTAAAAAATAAACAATAAAAAAATTAGGCGAGCATGGTGGTGCATGCCTGTAATCCCAGCTACTCGGGGGCCTGAGGCAGGAGAATCGCTTGAAACCGGGAAGCAGAGGTTGCAGTGAGCCGTGATCACGCCACTGCATTCCAGCCTGAGTGGCAGAGCGAGACTCTGTCTCAAAGAAAAGAGAAAAAAAAGAATACACATTCTTAACCTTGTCTTTTATCAGTACAGTCTACTGAGAGTCACCATGATGCTGCGTTGTGTAAACTGTGACCTCTGACTGCACAGGTGCTTTTGTCACCTCCCCTTCGTCTTCTGTGCTGTAGTTTTCATAGACTAGACATCACATCCGCCTCCTGCAGTGTCAGGAGATTTGCTTTGGAAAACATGTATTTGAAAGAAATTGAGGAAAAATGGCCTTATACTTGCCATTTCTGGTGCTCTTCATTTCTTCCTGAAGATATGAGTGTTTGGCATCATTCCCTTCAGCGTGAAGGATCTCCTTCAGCATCTCTTGCTGTGCTGCACACATTTTCTCTGTTTTTTTGAAAAGTCTTTATTTTAGCTTGATTCTTGAGGAGTATTTTTGTGGCATAAAAAAGTCTAAGGTGACAGGTTTCGTGTTCAGGATTTAAAGATGTTTAAAACCCTTCTGTGCAGATTTTATGATCTGTTTTGTCTTGGTGTTGGTTTCCACTGATTGTGTTTTCTCTTCGGCAGGGGTCACGTTTTCTTGCTTATTTATGGGTCAGCTGGGTGCAGGTTGCATCCTGGACACCATGAGTGATAGATTTGGAGACTCTGGGTTCTGTCCTGCTCCTCTGGAGAGTGTTGGCTTTCTGTTGCAGCAGGCAGTTCACTCGGGTGACTTCAGACTCCATGCTCCCCTGCGTCTGTGCTGGGCTGCGGCATGGTGTTAATTCAGCTCTTGTAGCTTTAGCCGGCTTGCTTGCTTTTGGAGTCTGCCCCTCGTACGTACAGATCGGGGTCAGCCTGAGACGTGGGCGGGGTTCATTCCCAGGCGTTGCAGCTCTCTTTCCTCCCTCACCCTCCAGTTCCTCTGGCTCACATGAAGGATTTGGGATTTCTGTGTGTAGGGCACGGACAGACAGATAGTACTCTTACTGAAAAGCTGGAAAAACAGCAATGGCCCAGTGCCGTTTCTTCCTTGTGAGTGTCCAGCCCTCTCCAGGGTCTGTCTGCTTGTGGATCTCTCCATGGCTTTCGGGTTTTTTTTTACGTTCTGTTCAGTTCATAGTGGTTGTCTCTGGAGGGCTGGTCTGTCGAGGTGCACAGGCATCACCAGAAGTAGGACCCTAAACTTTAATAACTTAATTTTTAAAAAAGGAGTTGAGGTCAATCTTATATGCCTTTTTTTGGGTTTTTTGTTTGTTTGTTTGTTTCTTTTTGATGAGTTCAGTAGTTTATTGACCTACTTTCTTTCTCTTTGAAAGTCCTAGTCAGGCACAGTGGCTCACACCTGTAACAATCCCAGCACTTTGGGAGGCTGAGGCAGGCGGGTTCCTTGAGCTCAGGAGTTCAAGATCAGCCTGGGCAACATGCAGAACGCTGTCTCTATAAAGGATTGCTTGAGCCCAGGAGTTCGAGGCTGCAGTAAGCTGTGATTGTTCCCCTGCACTCCAGCCTGGGCGACAGAGCCAGATCCTGTCTCAAAAAAAAAAAAAAAAAAAAAAAAAAGATTAGGATATTTGCCCTCTGCATTCTCCTTCATCCCCCTCTGCACAGGATCCCTTTACAGTGTGCCTTGCAGTTCATCCACCCCTTGCTCAAGGTCTTTCACTGTCCTGGCGTTGACCTTGTACAGATCGGGAGCATCACACCATCGGCTGCTCTTGCCTCCTGGGCATCCGGTCGTGCTTGGTGCAGTGGCCCAGCGCTATCTGTGGGGTTGGCGTTCCCCTAACAGAGGCCTGCGGCCGATCTGAGTCCTGCCACTGGTCTTGGTCTGAACAAAGAAGCCTCCAGCTGCTGCCTTTGCTCGGCTGATGTGTGCTGTCTTCGGTTGTTGGTTGCTGTCAAGGCCATGCGCTCCAGAGATAAAGAATAGTCGGTTCTCGGTGCCAGGATGTAGGAGGCATTTTATTTAGTTTTAGACTTGTCTACTTTAGGTTTCTTCCATTGTCATCAACATGAGAATCATTTCCGTTGCCGTGTACAGCGTAATGGGTGTGAATCATTCCCGTTGCCGTGTGCAGCGTAATGGGTGTGTGTGGTGAAAGTTGCCTGTCTTCAGAGGTGGGTTTGGGTTGTCTCTTCTCATAATCTCTTCCATTAGCATCTTTCCTCCTAAATGAAATTATGTTGTCTGTAGGTAAAACATAATCTAATTGAAGACCACCAGGAGGAACTAAATAATGCTAAGCAAAAGACTGAGCTGATGAAACAGGAATTCCAAAAAAAAGAAATGGACTGGAAAGTTATGAAGGAGGAGCTACAGCAGGAAGCTGAGGAGAAGTTAACGTTGATGCTTCTTGAACTGAGAGAAAAGGCTGAATCCGAGAAACAGACCATTATAAACAAGTTTGAGCTTCGAGAAGCTGAAATGAGGCAGCTTCAGGACCAACAGGCAGCCCAGATCCTGGATCTGGAGAGGTCCTTGACGGAGCAGCAGGGCCGCCTGCAGCAGCTGGAACAGGACCTCACTTCAGACGACGCCCTGCATTGCAGCCAGTGTGGGCGGGAGCCGCCGACAGCCCAGGATGGGGAGCTTGCCGCGCTCCACGTGAAGGAAGACTGCGCCCTGCAGCTGATGCTGGCCCGGAGCAGGTGGGTTTGCGGTGACGCCATCTGCAGTCCCTGTGAGGCCAGACACCGTGGAGGGTAGAAGGTGGGCAGGCTCTTGGGAGAAGGCGCTGTGGGCTCCCCTGGTCGAAAAGGTCTGGAGGGAGCTGGAACAAGGTGTGGTGCTTTAGATTTTCAGCCTAATTGCAGTGGGACAGGTTTGTGCTCGGACGGGCAGGTTGGCAGCTGCTGCCCCGAAGCCCTGCAAGCCTGTACTCCCTGGGTGGGTGTCGGGGGCGGGCATCAGTCATTGTCTCTGTTGTTCTTCGTGTGTTTTAAGATTTGAACAGCAGAAGCTAAACCTCTTTTATAGGTGTCATAAGGACATGGAGTTTATCCACTAAGCGTTTTTGTGTTTTTTTAACTTAAACAGGTGATTTTTTAAAATAAGCACGTTTTTCTAAAACATACACACTCTTATTTGAAGTTTTCAAGAGGTTTAGAAAGTGATTGCATTCTTTGCCTGTGGGTGCTGACCCTTTTTTCGAGCCGCAGTCCCTGGGCTGTGCCGTTCCTTCTCATCTGTCTGCCCCACCCAGCCCTTCCCTAGCAACCAGGGCCACACAGGGCCCTGCTCAGGGATTGGAGAAACTCACGTTCAGGTCACTGGGGCTGCATGAACACGAGCAGGATGCTCTTCTTACCAGGCTACGACATGCACTTCGTGGTGGAGCTGAACCAAGGAGGCCCTCAGGAGAGGCTTCCAGGCGCAGAGGTGCCCATGCCTCTTGCCATCTATCCTGTGTCGCCAGCGCCCATTGGAGGCCTTGGCATTTTGCAGGACCCTCCAGCTCCAGGCTCTTTGGCCTCCTGATGGGAGCAGGTCCTTCTGTGAGGACTCTCCCTGCCTCTGTCGTTGGCCCTGAGTGCCGTCTGCACTTCCTTAATTCACTGCCATGGGGTTCTATTCACTGCCATGGGGTCTCTTCATTCACTCCCATGGGGTTCTGTTCACTCCCATGGGTTTCTGATCACTGCCGTGGGGTTCTATTCACTGCTGTGGGGTTCTATTCACTGCCTTGGGGTTCTGTTCACTGCCTTGGGGTTCTTTTCACTGCCGTGGGGTTCTGTTCACTACCGTGGGGTTCTGTTCACTGCCGTGGGGTTCTGTTCACTCACTGCCCTGGGGTTCTATTCGCTGCCGTGGGGTTCTGTTCACTGCCGTGGGGTTCTCAGGCCTCACCCTCCCCATGGACCCCCATGGGTAGTGCCCCTTCCCTGCTGAGGAGCAGAGATTGCCTTGGGATTCTTGGTTGGGACCTGGCTTGGACCCTGTGGTGTGAGTAGGAGGTCGGTTGTGCCTGCCGTGCGTGGCTCTGGCGGGGATGTGTGTGTGCCAGCGCTGGTTCCTACCTGTGGTCTGTGACCTGGTGACTCCCATGGCTTTGGCCTTTGGCCTCTGGGCTCCTCTGGCTTCATGGGGCCTCTTCACTCTCCCACTTACTATTTCTGGTGGTCGAGGGAAAAGTAGTAAGAGCAGATAAAATCCCGAAACGATGACCTAAACAGTTGAAGTGGCGTTTCCTGTGGGAAACTGACTTGGCTTTTGCAAGGGTCAATGCTTCCTGGTGCGTGTTTAACTGTCCTGTGTTCACTTTGTTGCCACAGGTTTTTAGAGGAACGTAAAGAGATCACCGAGAAATTCAGTGCGGAACAAGATGCCTTCCTGCAGGAGGCCCAGGAGCAGCACGCCCGCGAGCTGCAGCTCCTCCAGGAGAGACACCAGCAGCGGCTCCTGTCAGTGACGGCGGAGCTCGAGGCCAGACACCAGGCCGCGTTGGGCGAGCTGACAGCCTCCTTAGAGAGCAAGCACGGGGCTCTGCTGGCCGCACGTGTGGCCGAACTGCAGACAAAACACGCTGCCGACCTCAGCGCTCTGGAGACCAGACATCTGTCCAGCCTTGATTCTTTGGAATCCTGTTACCTGTCTGAATTTCAGACCATCCGTGAGGAGCACAGGCGGGCCCTAGAGCTCTTACGAGCAGACTTTGAGGAACAACTGCGGAAAAAGGACTCTCTTCACCAAACGATTTTGACTCAAGAGTTGGAGAAACTGAAGCGGAAACATGACGGGGAGCTACAGTCTGTGCGGGACCACCTGCAAACCGAAGCGAGCACAGAGCTCGCCGGAACCGTGGCTCACAAGCTGCAGGGAACGCACCAAGTAAGGCACCAGGGCCCTGCTCCAGCCCAGGGCAGGCCTCTCCCCACGGCCTGTGTGTTTCCACTGCGTGTCACATGTCTGCGTGCGTGCTGTGTGTGCCTGTGCGGGTGTCTGTGTGTCTCACAGGCTGCCGAGATCAGTGGGGACTTCTGGTCTCTTTGTGAACTGGGCTTTTTCTCACTCTTTCGCCAGGCTGGAGTGCAGTGGCGCAATCTTGGCTAATTGCAACCTCCGCCTCCTGGGTTCAAGTGATTCTCCTGCCTCAGCCTCCCAAGTAGCTGGGATTACAGGTGCCTGCCACCATGCGCGGCTAATTTTTGTATTTTTAGTAGAGACTGGGCTTCACCATGTTGGCCAGGCTGGTCTCGAACTCCTGACCTCAGGCGATCCACCTGCCTTGACTCTCAAAGTGCTGGGATTACAGGTATGAGCCACCGCACCCGGCCTGAGCTGGGCTTTAAAACACTGAGTTGAAGGGTTATTTTGATCACAGGCACCTTGTTAAAGGCTTTGCTCTCATATGTATGTGGGAGGGCCTAGACCTTGGTGTGGGATTTTGTGGGCTTTGGAGTATTCCTCAAGGCTGGCCGGCACCTCTGCAGCAGACTTGATTTCCAGGCTGCTGTGGGAAGATCTGATGGTCATGTTGTGTATTCAGAGCCTTGGTCCTCTCCTTTATTGATATTTCCTGAAATAAAACCCTTTTGTCACATTTTAAGAGCAGTGATGGGCCAGGCACAATGGCTCACGCCTGTAATCACAGCAGTTTAGGAGGCTGAGGCAGTTGGATTACTTGAGCCCAGGAGTTTGAAACCAGCCTGTGGGCTACAAAAAGTAAAAACAATTCACTGGGCCTGGGGGCATGCACCTGTAGTCTCAGCTACTTTGGAGGCTGAAGCAGGAGGATTGCTGGGATACAGGCACGTGCCACCACGCCTCGCTAATTTTTATTGTTTTGTCTCCCAGACTGGTCTTGAGCTCATGGGCTCAAGTGATACTCCTGCCTTGGCGTCCCCAAAGCCCTGGGATTACGGGTGTAAGCCTCTGCACCTGGCCAGTGTAGTTACTTTTTCAACTTTTAAAAATCTTGTGTGTCAGAATATGTGTAAGCACTGGTACCAAGTTGTGTCAGAAGAAGCCAGACCGAGCAGTCAGAATCCCCCTTGGATTCCCAAGGTGGCCGTGGAGGGGCCTGCACACACAGCACATGCAGACACAGCACACGCACATACGCAGCACGTGCGCACAGACAGCACATGCACACACGCAGCATACACACACAGCACGTACCCATACAAGGCACGCACACACACAGCACATGCGCACACACAACACGTGCACATGCAGCACATGTTCTCATGCAAGGCACATGCACACAGCACATGCACACAGCACATGTACACACACAGGATACGCACACACAGCACATGCTCGCACAGCACACACACAGCACATGTGCACACAGCATGCACACACAATACATGCTCATACACACAGCACATGCACACACGTAGCACACACAGCACATGTGCCCATACAAGGCACACACACACGGCACATGGTCACGCACAGCACATGCATGCACACACAGATCACATGCATGCATAGAGCACGTGCGCGCACACAGCACATGCGCATACATAGCACACGCACACACACAGCACATGCACACACAACACATGTGCCCATACAAGGCACATGCACACACGTGGCACATGGTCACACACAGGACACGCTCACACATAGTACATGTGCGCACACACAGCACATGCACATATGCAGCACTCACAGCATATGTGCCCATACAAGGCACATGCACACGCACGCAGCACATGTGCATACACAGCCCATGCACACACGCAGCACACTCACAGCACATGTGCCCATACAAGGCACATGCACACACACAGCACACACACACAGCCCATGCACACACACAGCTCGTGCACACACACAGCACACGCATATACACAGCACACAGCACATTCACACACACAGCACTTGAACATACACAGCACATGCTCACAGCACATGTGCGCACATAAACAGCACATGTGCATGCGTAGCACATGTATGCACACAGCACATACACATAGCAGATGTGCACACAGCACGCACACACAACACATGCACACAGACGTGCACATGCTCACACAGCACATGCTCATACAGCACGTGCACACACGGCACATGCACACACATGCACACACAGCACACACACAGCACATACACATGGCACGTGTGCACACAGCACACACACAACACGTGCATACACAGGGCATGTGCTTACACAGCACATGCTCATACAGCACATGTCAACATGCACAGCACATTCTTACACACACAGCAGATGCACACATACACAGCACATGCATATGTGCACACAGCACATGCACACACACACTGCACATGTGCATATGTCATTCTGCATGTCGTCCTGCAGGCTGAATGCCTGGGGCCCTCCTGCTTCTGTGTTCTGGGTCTGTACGATCTTCTGGCCTTTCTGTGGGGGGAGGGTTAGAGTCTGGAGCACTTCAGAAATAATTGATAATTTATTTGAAGCACTGTGTGCAAATTTTAGGTGATTTGTTTTTGTACATACGGTTTTAAGGGGGTTTTAAACAAGGACATGCTAAGATCTCATTTCTAGCCATAAAGTAAGGCTTTGAGCCTGGAAGGTTTGCTTGGTGAAGAGGGACTGCTCCTGAGAATGGGTGATGCAGCGCCAGATTCTGAGGTTAGAGGGACTGCTCCTGAGAATGGGTGATGCAGCGCCGGATTCTGAGGTTAGAACTGACTTGTTTCTTCACATGGACAGCTCTGGGTGCTGCCCAGTGTGGACACTGGCCCCTCAGTCCTGAGGCACAGCCCTGAGATGAGACCTGCACCCTGCTGGGTATCGTGTGGGTCTGTCTTCTCTGGAAAAGTCAGACTCTGTCTCGCTTTTCCAAGGACTCATGCTAAAGAAATTCTGTCCATTTTATCTGTGCATAGCACAAAGAGGTGTTCATTTTCTGAAGTCGTGCGTCACCTGCGTCCTTTAACCTGTATTTTTGTTCTTCTAGGGTGACTGTTTTTGTGTTGTTGTTGTTTTGGAGAGAGGATCTTACTCTGTCGCCCAGGCTGAAGGTAGTGATGCAATCACAGCTCACTGCAACCTTGAACACCTGGCCTCAAGTGGTCCTCCTGCCTCAGCCTCTTCAGTAGCTGGGACTACAGATGTGCACCACCACGCCTGGCTAATTTATTTTTTGTAGAGATGGGGTCTCATTGTGTTGCCCAGGCTGGTATTAAATTCCTGGCCTCAAGCAATCCTTTTGTCTCAGCCTCCCAAAGTGCTGGGACCATAGGCGTGAGCCACGCCTGGCCCGGACTATTACCGGAATACTCCTAGAGTGTCTTTGCAGTATTTTTCTAGTTGAGGTACAAGTTTGCGCGAGTAAGTTATCTTTTTACTTTGCTGCTAAGGATGTGCATGTCAATACTCTTTTTTTTTTTTGAGACAGAGTCTCGCTCTGTCTCCAGTCTGGAGTGCAGTGGCGTGATCTCGGCTCGCTGCAACCTCTGCCTCCCTGGTTCAAGGGATTCTCCTGCCTCAGCCTCCCAAGTAGCTGGGAATGCAGGCATGCGCCACCCTCCCAAAGTGCTGGGATTACAGACGTGAGCCACCACGCCCAGCCTTAGCTTTTTTTTTTTTTTTTTTTTGATGGAGTCTCGCTTTGTCGTCAGGCTGGAGTGCAGTGGCATGATCTTGGCTCACTGTAACCTCCGCTCCCCCAGTTCAAGTGATTCTCCTGCCTCAGCCTCCCGAGTAGCTGGGATTACAGGTACATACCACCATGCCTGGCTAATTTTTATATTTTTAGTAGAAACAGGGTTTCACCATGTTGGCCAGGCTGGTCTAGAACTCCTGACCTTGTGATCTGCCCGTCTCGGCCTCCCAAAGTGCTGGGATTACAGGCGTGAGCCGCTGCGCCCGGCTGCTCAGATACTCTTTTATGTGATTGTTTTGGTGTAGCTGATTTGACAGAAGAAAACAGTTGGGCTGTGGGGAGGTGAGATGTACTGTTAATTTTATATTATGTTTTTTGGGGCAGATGGCAGCATTTGCAGAAATAGAATAACTCAGCAGGCCCCCGGTCCCACTGGTTAGTGGGGTACACACTCAATACATCAGTCCCCCTCTCCTCCTGATTGTTCAGAAGCAAATCCAAGACACCATGTGTCTGCGAGTGAGGTGTTTTCCCCCAGTACAGCATAACCGTGATCCATTCTCACCTAAAACATCCGCAGCGATCCCTGCATTTCATCACAAGCCCAGCCCACGTGCCAGTCTCTTCTGGCTGGCTCACATCAGGATCTGCTGGTCACTGTTCCCTCGTTCCTGCAAAGCGTGTTGGTAGATCCACAGGCCTGTGATTGGTGAGAATGCTTCTTGTATGGTGGCCACTCCTCTCCTGGTCTCCTGGTCTTTCCTCAGGCTTTACCCCGTGAAAAGACTTATACAAGCTGGCCGCAGTGGCTCGCGCCTGTAATCCCAGCACTTTGGGAGGCCGAGGCGGGTGGATCACCTGAGGTTGGGAGTTTGAGACCAGCCTTACCAACATGGAGAAACCGTGTCTTTACTAAAAATACAAAACTAGCCAGCCGTGGTGGCACATACCTGTAATCCCAGCTACTCGGGAGGCTGAGGCAGGAGAATCGCTTGAACCCGGAAGGCGGAGGTTGTGGTGAGCCGAGATCATGCCATTGCACTCCAGCCTGGGCAACAAGAGCCGAAACTTCGTCTCAAAAAAAAAAAAAAAAAAGTTACACAGAGCCCTGCCAAGCCCTGATGGGAGTGTTTTGGGTCATTGTCCCAGAATAGCTGGGATGTCCTGTTCTTCCCCTGTGGCGATGCTTTATCTGAGCCTCAAATATCTTTGCACCTGTTGGAACAGCAGTCACTTGTCAGCAGGGCGACTTGACCTACGCTTGTGGGGTGATTGGATTACTTTCCGGGATACCGCCCTTGGGGTTTTGGTTGTGAGGAAAGTCCTCTGAAAACGTAAGCTTGATTTCTTTTTGATAGAAGTGTGTATCCCATAAGATTCCCCCGCGCTGCCCTGCCCTGCCTCTGCTGGTAACACACGCAGAGCTGAGTGCAGAAGTGAATCGCATGCGGCCGGTGTGGGGTGCTCAAGGCGGTGTCATCTTTTCTTGGATTGAAAACCCAAATCTATTCATAGGTTAATTATTTTAAATATTAAGATAATATTAATGTTGGTTTAGATAGCGTTTGAATGTCCTGAATGCATCCTCAATTGAATGTCTTTGCCTTCTGATATTGGTATTCTCTGTGCATGCCACTTACTTATGATTAAAACATATGTGATATTTTTCTGTAATTGTGTGGATTTTAGAAAAACCTGAAAATAACTTTTTTTAAAACATCTTTTTTGATACCTCACAACTTAGAACATGGTCAATTTGAAGAGTTTTATTCCAGGCTAGAGCCTCTGCCAGGGGGTTGCAAGAAGAAAACCTCCTTTCAGCCGGCCCGGTCAGATTGAGGGGTGGCTGAGGACACACGCTTCTGCTCGACATTGCGGCCGAGCCGAGGCCCTGGGCCTGAGGGATCACACGTGGGGCACTGGCCGTCCCACTGCTGGGCCTGCATGCCTATGACCTGTCCAGCCCTGCCCAATGTCTCCTGGGGGCTGTCCCCCTGCGGGGAGCCACCTCATTTGGCCTCCTCCACCTCCTATGTCCTCTGCAGGTCTGCCGAAGGCCTGAGAGTGTGCAGGCAGGACAGGGCCAAGCGTGGACAGTTAGGGTGGCTCCCCTGGGTGCGAGGTGGTACCTGCAGGTGGTGCTGTGCCTTGAAACAAAGCGAAGGTCAAGACTGGACACGTGGAGCTTCCAGCTGCCAGTGGATGGAGGGAGTGCCGCCTCTGTCTGCCGTGCCCGGGCATCCTGGTGGGCTGCGTGCAGTGTTGGCCCTCCCTGGCCGGGGTTCTCTGTGGAGCCTGCCCTCTACCCTCTCCGTCTGCAGTGTGTGACTCTGGGATCCAGGAGGCCGCGGGGCTAGAGCGTGGCACCAGCCGTGCTCCTGAGTGGGGCATAGCTTGGGGCGCCTGGGGCTTAGGACAGGCTCCGCAGGCTGTGGAGGTGTCCGATGTTCCTGGGCTCCCGTGTTGGCCTCAAACAGAAGTTTGATTTTCTCATTGTTACACAGTAGGCCTCTATGAGAGGTTTTTGTCCAAAGAGAGTAAGTAGTCTGTGGCTCAGAAAGATGTTCAAAGGACCACTGATTTCAGCCTGGGACTCTTGCCACATCCTTTGCTGGGCACGGGGAGGGCAGAGGTTTGCCCTCGGGCCCCACAGGCTGACACTGTGAGTGCCAGGAGGGAAGTGCCTGATCCGTGCCTGGCTGGGCCTGAGGAGCCCGTCCACTGTGTCTGAGCATGAGCCGTTGTGGGCACCATGGTGGCACCTGGTCTTGAGGATTAATTTTCCTGTTTTCCCAGTCTCTTGGCCTCTGTCCTGCTGGGTGCACTGGCATTTGGGGTTTTGTTCTTGAATTCACCGGCATTTTGTGGTTGGTGTACACAGAACCAGCATCCCTGTTTGGACCTCTTACTCCTGGCCCGCTGCCCCCTCCCTGGCTGTTGGTCCAGATCAATGCGTCTGTCCCCTGGGAGACGCACTGCTGATGGTTGGGGTATCAGCAAGGTAATTAAAGTTCTTTGGAAACTTTGTAGTGTGCACAGCTCAGAAGTTAATCTTAAGTCCTTCCTTTCAAACAGATGGAACTAAATCAAATCCAGGAGAGAAAGTTTATTAAAGTGAACTGTACTCACAATTCCAAATGGTCTTGAGACCTTGAGAGTGACTTTAGTGTTGTACCGTGTGAACCTGTTTCTGGTTCCTGTGACTAAGATGCAGATGCACAGCCCACCTGGCACCTTCAGCAAGTTCCAAGCCGGCGCTGGGGGCACCCGATCCTTCATCCTTTTCCTCCCCATGGCTTATCACACGAAAAAGGTAGAGAATAAAGGTCATTTCTGGTGTCAAGGATTCCATATGTTTATTGAAACTGTTGCCCCACTTACTTCAGAAAAGGCACTCACTCAGTGTTGACGTCTTCCTCCTCCTGAAGCTGGTGGAGCCCCAGCCCTCAGCCCTCCTGGCCGTGCTGGGCAGGGAGCGGGAGCCGGCACTCCACCCCAGCTGTCCTGGAGCAGCAGGTCTTCTTTTCACGTGCCAAGTTAAAACACAAAATAATTTCATTGTCTTAAAACTGAGCTTTTTCTAGGCAACTTTTGTCAGGCCTTTTTATATTTAAATCTGCTGTTTAACATACCTTTTCTGCCAAGAATCTGTCATCACTTATCTTAGAGCTGAGAAAAGTTTATTCTAAAATATTTCGTCACCTCAAAAAGAAACCCCCAGTGGCTCGTGCCTATAGTCCCAGCACCTTGGGAGGCTGAGGCAGGAGGATTGCTGGAGCCCAGGAGTTCAAGACCAAAAATGAAAAAATAATAAAAAAATTAGCCTGGCATGTTGGCGTGCCCATATGGTTCCAGCTACTGAGAAGGCTGAGGTGGGAGGACCACTGGAGCCCAGGAGGTTGAAGCTGTAGCAAGCTGACATCGCACCACTGCACTCCAGCCTGCACGACAGCAAAACGTTGTCTCAAAAGATAATAAATGAAAATTAAGGAAGAAAAGAAGAAACCCCCCCTCGTTAGCATTTACTCCCCATTGTCCCTTCTCCCCCGTCCCTGGTGATCTGCCGACTGCTCGCCGTACCTGTGGGCGTCCTATGTAAATAGACTCAGTGTGTGCCCTTGGTGTCTGCTGCTTTCACTTTGTGTGTTTCCCAGGTTCACACACGTTGTAGCATGTGTCGGTACTTGCTTGATATTTGTTTTCTGCGTATCTTATGCCCTTTTTGTTCCTGTATTCCTCCATTATTGCCTTTTTTCACTTTAATTTCCTTGATGTTTCCTTTACCGTACGGTGGTCGCCACTTACCCTCGGGATGCATTCCAAGACCCCCAGTGGGTGCCTGAAATCGTGGATGGTTCTGAACCCCTTATACGCTGTTTTTTCCTATACATACCTGTCATCAACTTTTACCTTAAAGGAGTCACCCTATGGTGTCTCTGGCATGTCTGAATTGCACTGTCATCAACTTTTAACTTAAAGGAATCACCCTGTGGTGTCTCTGGCATGTCTGAATTGCACTGTCATCAACTTTTAAAGGAGTCACCCTATGGTGTCTCTGGCATATCTGAATTGCTCCGCCATCAACTTTTAAAGGAGTCACCCCATGGTGTCTCTGGCATGTCTGAATTGCTCCGTCATCAACTTTTAAAGGAGTCACCCTGTGGTTCTGCATATTGAATTGCTCCGTCATCACTTTAAAGGAGTCACCCTATGGTGTCTCTGGCATATCTGAATTGCTCCGCCATCAACTTTTAAAGGAGTCACCCCATGGTGTCTCTGGCATGTCTGAATTGCACCGTCATCAACTTTTAACTGAAAGGAATCACTCTGTGGTGTCTCTGGCACGTCTGAATCGCAGCATCGCCTCTCTTGCGCTTTGGGGCCGTTATTAAATGAAATAAGGGTGACTTGAACACAAGCACTGTGATGCCGTGACAGTTGGTCTGATCACCGAGATGCCTGCGTGTGGGCAGGTAGTGCTTGCCACGTGGATAACGCTGGACAGAAGGATGACCCCCGGCCTGGCCTGCGAGATTTCCTCACACTGTTCAGCTTGGGGGCAGGCAGTTTAACACTCATAAGAGTTGTTTACTTCTGGAATTTTTTCAGAATGAGGTTGAACACAGGTAACTGAAACCGCAGACAAAGGGGACTGCCATATATTGAGTTATTTTCTTAGCGCTTGCCCTGAGCATTACAGCAAGCACCTTCTAACAATCTGGTTTGGATTAATACCAACTTAATTTAAAAAGTTTACAAAACCGTTTGCTAATGTAGCTTCATTCCCTCGTCTGCCCTTTGTGCTCATATTGTCGTACCACGCACATCTTTCTTTTTGTGCTTGTTACTTTACGCACGTGTCTTTTAAATCAGGAGGAAGAACAGTTATAAACAAAATGCATGTTGTTTTGTCTCCTGTTTTCTCTGTGTCGTTACCTGCGCTACTGCTGCTTGTTTCTTCCTGGGAATTCAAGTCTGGTGCCTTATGTTTCAGCCCGAAGGACTTCCTCTGGGATTTCTTGAAGGACAGGTCTGCTAGTGATGAATCCTCTTAGCTTTTGTTTTTGTGGGAATGTCTTAATTTCTCCTTCACCCTTGAGAGATCATTTCCTGGATGTGGGCTTTTCCTTCAGTGCTGCGTGGGCTCTCCGCTGCCTCCCCTGTCATCCGGGGCCGCGTGTCATGAGCCGTGCCCGTCCTCCCGGGCCGCCTGTCATGAACCGCGCCCGTCTTCCTGGGGCTGCGTGTCTTGAGCGGCACCCGTATACCTGCTGTGCACTGTCTGGCCTCAAGCTTTGTCCTGAACCCTGCTGAGGTTTGGCTGTGATGGGTGAGGTGTGGGTCTCTGTCAGTTTGTCCCACTTGGAGTTCATTGAGCTTGTATGTGGGGATTATTATTATTATTGTTATTTTCATCAATTTAGGAGGTTTTTGGCCATCGTGTCTTCAAGGGTTCCCTCTGCCCTTTTCTCTCCCTCTCTCTGGCTTGAGGGTGCCCCACGGGCCTTGGAGACTCTGCTGAGTTTTCTTCATGTTTCTTTCTGTTCCCTGACTGGATCGTCTTAATTGACCTGTCTTCCAGCGTGTGAATTCTGTCTTCTGCCTGCTTGACTCTGATGCCGAACCCCTCTGTAGTGATTTTTTTTTCAGTGATTGTATTTTTCAGCTCCAGATGTCAAGGGAGCTCTATTTCAGTCTTTCTCTCCGCTGAGGGCCCTGTGTGTGTTGTGCCCTCAGGGCTCTGGCAGGCGGTGGACAGCCTGGCCCTGGCCTTCACCCCTGCTGTGCCAAGCCACAAGTTCACTGCAGCCAGCCCAGGGCCTCTTGGGCCTTCCCAGTGTGGGCACAGCCCTGCACGTGTTCACACCTTGTAGAGTCCCAAAAGATGTCAGAGCTTTTCAGAGCCCCCTGTGGACATCTCATTCTCAAGTGTTTTCTTTTGTTTTTCCGGCAGCCCCTTATTAGTCCCAACTGGTTTCTCTACTGCGGGCAGCTGCAGCTGTTAAACAGTTGACACTGGCTGTTTCCAACCAATGCCTTGGGGTAGAATTTTTTTTTTTTTTTTTTTTGAGATGGGGTCTCTCTCTGTCACCCAGGCTAGAGTGCAGTGGCGCGATCTCGGCTCACTGCAAGCTCTGCCTCCCGGGTTCACGCCATTCTCCTGCCTCAGACTCCCAAGTAGGTGGGGCTACAGGCGCCCACCACCACACCCGGCTAATTTTTGTATTTTTAGTAGAGATGGGGTTTCACCATGTTAGCCAGGATGGTCTTGATTTCCTGACCTTGTGATCTTCCCAAAGTGCTGGGATTACAGGCGTGAGCCACCGCGCCCGGCCAACCCTGGGGTAGAATTTTTGACACCGAGAGCTCTGACCCAGTCACGGCAGCAAGGAGCCCGGCAAGTTGTGCATGGACATTTTGGGGTGCCCCAAATCCATTGTGTCCCCCACCCCACCCCAGCAGCTACTGGTTTTCAGGGCTGTTAGATTGGAGAGGAGATATGGAGTCAGGGTAAAGTTAAGCACCTGAAGTTTGTTCTGATGGACACTCAGCCTGTGTTTTCCATAAACACTCTTCGGATGATCGCAAACCTGACCAGTTTTCCACAGCTCTGAAAACACTGGTTTTGATGGTTTTTACCACTCTTTCTTTTATAGAGGAACAGATTTTGGAGGTCCTTACTTTGCCATTCTAGAAGTGCTACCTCTGGAGGTTTAAAAAAAAAGCTTATTTCATTAATTTAATTGGCCAGGTGCAGTGGATCACACCTGTAATCCCAACACTTTTGGAGGCCAATGTGGGCGGATCACTTGAGGTCAGGAGTGTGAGACTAGTCTGGCCAACAGGTTTTGGTAGAAACCCTGTCTCTACTAAAAGAAAAATTACAAAAATTAGTTGGGTGTGGTGGCAGGCGCCTACAATCCCAGATACTTGGGAATCTGAGGCAAAAGAATCCCGTGAACCTGGGAGACAGAGGTTGCAGTGAGCTGAGATCACACCACTGCACTCCAGCCTGGGTGACAGAGTCCTTCCAAAAAAAAAAAAATGTGTGTGTGTGTGTGTGGTGTGTGTGTGTGTATAGAATTTAATTCATCTGTTGAACCTTATTTAAAAGTTTTTGTTATTTAGAAAGAAAGAAGGTTTAATCTTTTAAAAGGGAAGGAACCTGGGTTTCCAAATATCTTGGGTTTTCATGGCTGTAATCTCTTGATGGTAAACTTCTTAGTGTGACAGAAATGTTACAGGAGCCATTTGGGAATGGTAGTGAGCAGTTGCTTATGACATGCAGCTGTCACCAGTGCGAACTTGTGTCTCCTTAAGTGTTTTATCCCCGAAACCAGGACTTCGTGTTCCCAGTGAAGTCCTTGAACCCATGTTTTCTGTGATGGGGGCTGTGGTGTGGCTCATCGCGGCTCTTGGTGCAGAGTGGGGGCTCCCTGCATATCTGCTGAATGTGCTGAATTCTGGCTAACAGCAAAGAATGTATTTTTCTAGCTTACTGGTATTTTTTATTGTTATTGATGTGTACAGGGTGAATTTGGAAGTGAAAAGAAAACTGCTTTGCATGAAAAAGAGGAGACACTTCAGCTTCAGAGTGCGCAGGCACAGCCTTTTCACCAAGAGGAGAAAGAGTCTTTGTCTCTGCAGCTTCAAAAGAGGAATCACCAAGTCCAGCAGGTCTGTGGAATACGCCGTTCCCTTGTGATAAGACGTGTATAGCATAAAAATCATTTTCACTATTTCAGTGCATAGTTCAATGGCAGGAGTGCACTCATGGTGTTGTGCATTCACAGTGTTGTGCATTCAGTGACGGAAGCGCATTCATAGTGTTGTGCATAGTTCAGTGGTGGAAGCGCATTCATGGTGTTGTGCATTCAGTGACGGAAGCACATTCATAGTGTTGTGCATAGTTCAGTGGTGCAGGCACATTCACGGTGTTGTGCATAGTTCAGTGGTGGAAGCGCATTCATGGTGTTGTGCATTCAGTGACAGAAGCGCATTCATAGTGTTGTGCATAGTTCAGTGATGCAGGCACATTCACAGTGTTGTACATTCAGTGACGGAATCACGTTCACGGTATTGTGCAGCCATCACCACCATCCATCTCCAGAAGTCTTCATCTTGCAAAACTGAACTCTGTCCCCATTAGACTCTCACCCCCCATTTGCCCTCCCCTGGCACCATGGCTCACACCTGTAATCCCAGCACTTCAGGAGGCTGCGGCAGGAGGACCACTCCAGCCCAGGAATTCGATACCAGCCTGGGCAACATAGGGAGAACCTGTCTGTACAAAAAATAAAAAAATTAGCCATGGGTGGTGGCACACGCCTGTAGTCCCAGCTGCTCAGAAAGCTGAGGTGGGAGGATTGTCTGTGCCCTGGAGATTGAGGCTACAGTGAGCTGTGATTGTGCCACTGCACTCCAGCCTGGGCAACAGAGTGAGACCTTGTCTCAGAAAGAAAGATCTTTGCCTGCCTGGCAACTGACTTTTGTGAATAACCAGATACAGTGACTTATTTCGAATTGCTGTTTGAGCGGTGGATCTCCGATGAACTGGCCCCTTCCCTCCCCTGGCCTCAGGTTCCACCTGGAGATGTTTGTGTATTCTTTTGTAAATGATGAATAACGGAGGAAAAACCGTATCAATTTTCACCTTTAATCAGCACCTCGTTCACCTTTCCTGTATTTTTATTAAATGTGCAGGTGCTCCTTGGCCTTTGCTGGCGCCACGCCTCGACCACTGTCAGTCGAAGGTGTTGTGAGTCGAGGGACGTGCCAAAGTGCCTGCTGCTTTTGCCCCATCGCCAAGCTGAAAAGTCCTAAGTCAGAGACTCTCAGATAGTGAAATTGTGTTGAAAGTCCCTTACAGCCATTTGCTTTTAACCAAATTGTTTTAACTAAAGCTTTAACCATTTTTCCCGATAGCTGAAAGACCAGGTTTTATCCTTAAGTCACGAGATAGAAGAGTGCCGCTCCGAGCTGGAGGTGCTGCAGCAGAGGCGGGAGCGGGAGAACCGGGAAGGCACAAACCTCGTCTCCATGCTCAAGGCCGACGTCGACCTGTCCCACAGCGAAAGGTCAGTGTGTCCTCGGCACCGAGGCTGCCTTGTGGCGATGCCATTGGTCCCCACGGCTCCTGACCCCGTGGCTGGTGCCACCATGCACGCTGGCTCCTGGTGGACGGGGACCCGACTTCCTTCTTCTCTTACTTAGAAAGATTGTAAGCACCGGGAAGAACTCGCCTGCTGTGTCTCATCTCCTCATCTGGTCAGATTAAAACCAGCCATTATCTCCCACACAGAGCCCGACCCCTCCCCTTTAGTGTCCGCGTCCCCGCAGCGTGTCCTCGTCCCCGGCATGGGGTGCAGGCCCACATGTCTCGTGGTTCCTGTGCTTTGGACTGTGTGCAAGTGTCATGCCTCATGCATCTCTCTCTGTCACATGTGTTTCTGAGACCGGCCCGAGCAGGGGCCGTAGCCCTGTCTGTTCCTTTCTCCATTGGGAGCCTGTGCCTGAGGAGCTGCAGGCACTGGGCTGAGCGCCCAGCCCCAAGGGCTCTCCCAGGGCGGGGTGTGGGTCTGCTTACCACGGGCTGTGGGGTCGCCTCCCCTGAGTGCATGGGTCCAGGCCGCGTCCCGGCTTGGTGCCTCCTCACCTGCAGTGATGCTGTCCCCAGGCTTGACTGCCCTTTTGTCTCGTTTGGGGTCTTGAGAAACTGTTTGCTCCTCTGACACCATGTAGGTTTTTCCCAGGTCATCTCACAGAGTTTTAAGTTTTGCTTTTGTATGACTCTGGGGTGAGCCTGCAGCTCTTCCGTTGTTCTTGCTTGCACCTGTCTGGGTAGTGGACTCGGCACCGTGTTGCCAAACGCAGCCTCCTCTTGGGTGTACGTCCTACCCATCCCCTTGTGTGGGTCTTTGGCTGCTCCCACTGGCGTGTCCCCGCCCGAGGCCTCTGTGTCCTGCTGCTGCTCCCATCTGTGTGTCCCCACCCGAGGCTTCTGGGTCCAGCCACTGCTCCCGTCTGTGTGTCCCCACCCCAGGCCTCTGGGTCCTGCTGCTGCTCCCGTCTTTGTGTTCCCACTCGAGGCCTCTGGGTTGTGCTGCTGTGTCCTGAAGCTCTGGACTGGTTTGGCTCTGCTCTGGAGACCAGCCAGGGTCGGAAGACCCGGTCGGGCTGATGGGACCCTCTGAGCTCACAGCCGTTTCTGGAGCATTGGTGTCTGTCATGCTGAGGGTCTGTCCGTGTGTGGGGGGTGTCTGTGCAGGTCTCTCTTTGTTCTTTTCATCAAGTTTTGTGATTTTTCTGTGAGGACCTTGCCTTCTGTAGCACTTGGCTGTGGGTGCCTCGTAGCTTGGTGCTGACTCTCTCGAGTCACCCGCGTCAGTGGGCGAGCGAGGGCTCTAAACTGAGGGACACAGAGGCCAGTGGGGCGGTCTGTGCTCTAAACTCGAGGGGTGCAGAGGTGGGTGGTGGGCGGGGTAGCCCCAGGCTCTAAACACAAGGGGCGGCCGGGCGCAGTGGCTCACGCCTGTAATCCCAGCACTTTGGGAGGCCGAGGCGGGCGGATCATGAGGTCAGGAGATCAAGACCATCCGGGCTAACACAGTGAAACCCCGTCTCTACTAAAAAAATACAAAAAATTAGCCGGGTGCGGTGGCGGGTGCCTGTAGTCCCAGCTACTCGGGAGGCTGAGGCAGGAAAATGGCGTGAACCCGGGAGGCGGAGTTTGCAGTGAGCCGAGATAGCGCCACTGCATTCCGGCCTGGGCAAAAAGAGCGAGATTCTGTCTCAAAAAAAAAAAAGAAAAAAAACAAAAACACAAGGGGCACAGAGGTGAGCCCACGGTCCCTGGACACTGGAGAGGCTGCCTATCTTGAGGTGGGGTGGCTGCAGACGCCCTGATGCCTGCAGGAGTTGGGCATTTTGGGGGGTGGAAGTGTGCCGGGGAGCAGGTGGCATTCTCTCCGTCAAGCCCCTCCTCAGAACTCCCCCTCCCTGTTATTTGCCCAGAGTCCGGTCGCGGGGCCTGCACGAGGCTGCCTCCCGTTCTCACCTCACAGTCCCCACGAATGAGTCCTCGTCGTCTGCCCCACAGGGTTGGGCTTTCTGGGGACAGAGCTGTGAGCAGAGTAGAGGGAGGGCTGGCTGTGTAGGCACCGGGTCAATGTGCCTGTCCTCAGCGGCGTCACAGCCAGGAGGGCTGCCCCTAAATCATAGTGCAGGGAGCAAGGTGTGGAGGGGCCTGTGGCCTCGGGAGCCCCTGTGTGTAAAAATAGAAGCATCCCGGCCGGGTGCAGTGGCTCATGCTTGTAATCCCAGCACTTTGGGAGGCCGAGGCGGGCGGATCATGAGGTCAGGAGATCGAGACCATCCTGGCTAACATGGTGAAACCCCATCTCTACTAAAAATACAAAAAATTAGCCGGGCACGGTGGTGGGCACCTGTCGTCCCAGCTACTTGGGAGGCTGAGGCAGGAGAATGGCGTGAACCCCAGAGGTGGAGCTTGCAGTGAGCCAAGATCGTGCCACTGCACTGCAGCCTGGGCGACAGGGCGAGACTCCGTCTCAAAAAAAAAAAACAGAAGCATCCCAGACCGCACATCCATAAGACCTAGAGAGAGGCTGGGAGACACCATCCTCTTCCTGCCACTCAACTCCTGTGAATGTGTGGCTGAGGCCTGACTTGGTGTTGGACAGACATCTTGTAAAATGGCTGGCTGGTGCACCCTGTGCTCCAGGGGAGAGACGGAGCCTGTGTGCTGCTCCTGGGTGATTTACGCTGTGCGGCCACATCACACACCTGCAGGACGGGTTTGCTGTGTTCCTAATATGATGCCTTTTACAAATCAGAAATGGTATCAGGAAGACCTCACCTAGGAAAGCCCGTGTCCCTGAGTGGGCTCCACGTGGTTGTCTTGTCTGTGGCCTCAGCTTCCTGTGCTCACACGGGCATGAGGATCATGTCTTCTGGCCCTGTGGGGACAGGCAGCCGTGGGCCGAGGGGTGCAAACTGGTGGGCGGCCCCTCAGCAGCATCCAGGGTGGGGGTTCTCATGCCGTGACTGGCCTGCCTGATGATGGGCGTTTCCTGTCTCAGAGGGGCCCTCCAGGACGCCCTGCGCAGGCTGCTGGGTTTGTTTGGGGAGACGCTGAGGGCAGCCATCACCCTGAGGAGCCGGATCGGGGAGCGCGTGGGGCTTTGCCTGGATGACGCGGGCGCGGGCCTGGCCCCGTCGGCAGGTGAGTGTGCCGGGACCAGCCGCCCGGCCCTGTGCTTGTGGCCCCTCGGTGGTCCTTGGAGCTCTCTGAGAGGAGCCTCCGTACTGGGCGATGCCCTTGGGAGTGCTGCCGTCCTGGTTTCCTGCTAGTTTCTGCACTTACAGAAGGCCGAGACCGGGGTCTGGGCTAAATTTGTCAGCTCCTGTGGACGTGGCGCTGTCTCGTCTCGGCTGGGGCGACATTCTGAGTTCTGTGGCTTCCTTGTCGTCCTGGCTGCTGTGGCCGCGGCCAGCTTGCTTGCTGAGCCGCGTGTGCCGGCGTCTGCTCGTCTTGCAGCTCCGGCGCTGGAGGAGACGTGGTCTGATGTGGCCCTCCCGGAGCTGGACAGAACTTTGTCTGAATGTGCAGAGATGTCTTCCGTGGCTGAAATTAGCAGCCACATGCGTGAAAGCTTTCTCATGAGCCCAGAAAGTGTGCGGGAGTGTGAGCAGCCCATCCGAAGGGTCTTCCAGAGCCTCAGCCTGGCTGTGGACGGCCTCCTGGAGATGGCCCTGGACTCCAGCAGACAGGTGAGGCCCAGGCTCCCGGGGTCCTGTGGAGAAGTGAACGGCTGAGTAGCTGACGATGCCACATGAGCCTGGTGGGTGCCGGTGCCAACCACACTCGCACAGGTTTCTCCCAAGGAGGAGGCTTTTCTGGACCAGATCTTTCAGGACGTGGGCTTGCTACAAATGAGAGAATCTGTTTGTTTAATTTGGATAATAAACAGGCCCATTTCCTTTACTTCATGCACTGTTGCAATTCCATGTGGAGTGTTTTCATATTTAGAGATTATCACTAAGAAAGGAAATTTTTTTCAACCCTTTTAGAACATTTCAGACAATTAAAAAAGACATTAAATAGGAATATGTGGAAAGCAATCAAAGATCCTTTTTTCAGCCAGGCACAGCGGCTCACTCCTGTAGTCCCAGCACTTTGGGAGGCTGAGGCAGGAGATTCACTTGAGCCCACGAGTTTGAGCCAGCCTGGGCAACATAGCGAGACCCCATTTTAAGTTAGCCAGGCATGGTGGCATGCGTCTGTGGTCCCAGCTCCTCAGGAGGCTGAGGCAGGAGGATTGCTTGAGCCCGGGAGGCTGAGGCTGCAGTGAGTTGTGGTTGCACCACTGCACTCCAGCCTGGGTGCAGAGCAAGACCCTATCTCAAAGAAAAAAATAAAAATAAAAATTCTTTATTGCTAAGTTTTGAGTTCAGAGGTGTCTCTGGGCCTCAGCCTGTAGATGGCCTGGGAGCCCCAGACTGGACACAGTTGCCAGGGGAGTGTCTGGAGGAAGGGAGAGGGGCCCAGGGCTGAGATGGGAGGCCGGGGAGGGGTCCTCATTGGGGACTGTGGCCACAGTGCCTCGGAGGGTGGCTGAGATGCGCTCAAGTCCCGTCACCCTGGCCTGGCCCTGCCTGGGTGGTGACGACCCGAAGGGTCTGGGGGTAGAAATGGCGTTCTCTTGGTCTTAATGTAGACTTCAGTTATTTTTGGTCTGGAGTTTTGATTTGCAAATGTGTTTTAACAGCTGGAAGAAGCACGCCAAATTCATTCTCGTTTTGAAAAAGAATTTAGTTTTAAAAATGAGGAGACAGCACAGGTTGTCAGGAAGCACCAGGAGCTGCTGGAGTGCTTGAAGGAGGAGAGCACAGCAAAGGCAGAGCTGGCGCTAGAGCTGCACAAGACTCAGGGTGAGCAGCACGGGGCCTCGGGGCACCTGGAGCACAGGCACGGGGAGCAGGCCCGGCCTCACTGAAGGAAGGAAGCCTTCAGAATAGGGCTTTTAAAGTGAAATGTAAAAACAAAGCCAACGTGGGAGGCACGCATGGTTTGGGAGGAACGGGGTGGTCGGGAGCTGCTGTGGCCAGCAGGGCTGTTGGAGGCCTACAGCTGGGTCCTGGAAGCTGCCGGCTCTTAGCTCTGCTGCTCTCGGCGGCAGCGGCCCCGTCCCTTCCTCCAAGCAGGCTCTCCTCAGTTGCACCCGGGACTGGCTTTGTCAGAGCATCTGTGTCTCCCACAAAGGTACCCTCGAGGGATTCAAGGTGGAGACAGCAGATCTGAAGGAGGCGCTGGCTGGGAAGGAGGATTCCGAGCACCGTCTGGTGCTGGAGCTGGAGAGCCTGAGACGGCAGCTGCAGCAGGCAGCCCAGGAGCAGGCGGCGCTGAGGGAGGAGTGCACCCGTCTTTGGAGCCGGGGGGAGGCCGCAGCCACGGACGCCAAGGCTAGAGAAGCTGGTAAGGAGCACCGGCTGTGGAGGGCGGTGCGAGCTGTGGGGCGCGGATACAGCTGCCACGGTTTCCCCAGCTCCCAGGGACGCTCAGTGTCTCTAGAGGGTCAAGTGTAAACCAGCACGCAGCTTCTCATGGAACACTGGGCATGGGAAGCTTGTGCGGGATCAGGTGAGGCATCCACTGGCTTTGCTGCCCTTTCAGAGAAGGCGGGTTGTCTGTTGGTCCTGCTGGTTGGAGGGTCCCCACCTCTGTGAGGTGGAAATAAGAGGGGCTCAGAGTCCAACAGCAGCAGCTGGAGGCAGAGCCGAGTGCCGCAAACAAGAGCTACTTTAAAATTTCATTTAAAATAACCAAGTGCCTGATATTAACCCTCATTAGGAAAACATAGTTTTAACAATATTTGTATCTTTTCAGAATTTTAGATATTTTGGTCTCAAAGGTATTTAAAATGAAAACTGTCAAAACATAAGCTTAAAATGTCGAGCCTGCAGGGAACTGCATCCTCAGTAGCTGGTTCAGCTCGAGCAAAGGCTTTTCACATTGCATTCGTGGATCTCAGGCACGTGGGAGGCAGAGGGGCCTGTGCTTCTCCAAAAGTTCCTTCCAGGATGGCTGTGGCCTTGGGGTCATCCCTTCAGAACACTGATTGGAGTTAGAAGCTTGGGCATCGCAGGCACCACCTCAGCCAATTCAGAAGTCTCATTTATTATTATTATTTTTTTTTACATTTTTCTCTTTAGAAAACAACCAGCTTTTGATTTTCGTGGCCATTCTCATTTGCTGTCTTCTGTCTTGCTGATTTTTGCCCTTGTTCCTGTGATTTCTTGTTCCTATCGTTTTTTTTTTTTTTTTTTTTTTTTTGAGACGGAGTCTCGCTCTGTCCCCAGGCTGGAGTGTAGTGGCGTGATCTCAGTTCACTGCAACCTCCGCCTCCTGGGTTCAAGTGATTCTCCTGCCTCAGCCTCCCAAGTAGCTGGGATTACAGGTGAGCACCACCACACCTGGCTAATTTTTTAGGTTTTTGGTAGAGATGGGGTTTCACCATGTTAGCCAGGCTGGTCTCGAACTCCTGACCTCAAGTGATCTGCCTGCCTCGGCCTCCCATAGTGCTGGGATCGCAGGCCTGAGCCACCATGCCTGGCCAGCTCCTATGGTTTCTTGCTGCCTTCGTTGGGTTGGACGCTTTCGGACATGTTTGTTGCCTTTCACAGGATATGGGGTTCAGGTCGTGCCTCCTAGTGGTGCCCCAGCCTTTTCACCTGTGGCGCTCGTATTGACATCTGGGTCCCACAAGCTTATAATTCTTTGGCCCAGGGGGTGTTTTCCAGGGTGGAAGACATTGGTCCCCCGGGATGTTTTAAACTCTGCCTGTGACTGTGCCCACACTTTGTCCTCTCCTTTTCTTGGTTCATTTCTGTCATTCTTGTTTATCCCGTTCTATTTTTTATATAAATTTCTGATGGTGAAGGATTAGCCTGGTATTTTTCCCCTCGTGTATCTTTTCTTGTCCTTTTAAGTCTTTTTTTAACACTCTGTTTTAGTTGTGCCTTGTATGGATACCATATTCATGACTCTTTTTTAAAAGCCTATCTGTGAGTATCTTCTTTTGGTCCATTTAGCCAAGTTTTATTTGCCGCACCTCCTGGCGTTGGGCCCTTCTTGATGCTCTTTGTGTTTCCTTTTCGCCTGCCTGCTTGGCCTTGCTCTGGGGTGGATTTTCCTTGGCCAGCTGTGAAGTTCTCACTGCGGTGTTGCCAGCTGCCGGGCTCAGGGCAGCGTCATCTCCCCACGGGCCTCTAAGCCCTGTTGCCCCTACGCTCCGTGTGTCCACAGAGGGAGTGTGGGGGAACCTCCAGGGCCAGGAGGGTCTGGAGTCTCTTCAGGTCCCCTCCTCCACCAGTGAAGTGGTGCTGGAGACACGACTCAAGATCCTGTTTCTTTTCCTTTGAGGCCCTCGTTTTCCTGTACCTCCTCAGGATTTTTCAGGGTGTTTTCAGGAACATCTCTGACGTCCTGCATTGCTCTCAGCATCTCTGCCCTGGCGATGCTGTTGCATCTGGGTGTCTGTTGTCACTTTCTCTGCTTTCTCTGCTTGCCCTCTGCTGTCCAGGGGCAGCCTCATGGTCGGGCCCCTCCCTGTGGACTCTGCTGCCCCATTTCCAGTGTCTTTGTGCCTAGCCAGCTGGCGCTGGGCCACACTCCGCCGGGGGAGACCACCTGGTGTTTCATCACCTCGAGCCCTTGGACTTCAGCCAGTCACCTTGTTTGTCAGGCCTCCTGGCAGATAAAGGGGTGTGTGGCCTGCATACTGCTGAACGGCCCGGTGAGGCCTGGGCCCTGTGGCCAGCGCCCCCGTGTCAGGTGCCTGTGTCGTGCCCTGGGCCTGAGCACATGGGGCTGAGCACCTCAGGGCTTCTTCCCAAGGCTGTGGTGGCCCCTCTGCTGCCTTGCCTCTGGTTCACCTCCCGCCACAAAGCCTGGCCCACCAGGGAGTGTCGTGACAGGTAGATGTGGACCCTGGCTGTGCATAGCCTGGCTAGGCTCCCTGCAGGCCCCGGGATTGAAGCTGAGGCTTACCATGGGCCCTGCAGTGGCAGGCGCCTGGCATGCTGGGAGTGGATCTCATGGAACCCTTTCACAGGCTCAGGGGGCCAACTTTGTTTTGTCACTGGGAAATTCTCGTCGTTTCTCTGGGGTCCTCTTTGTTTGCTTTCATTTTGACGTTGTTAACCCTGCCCTAGTTTCTCACTCTGGTTTCTTTTCTTTCCTTTCACCCTGGCTCTGCCGTTGTGTGACTCTGCACCGGCTACCGGCATATACCCTCCGTGGCCCTGACCACGCTCCCAGCAGGGCCTAGGCTGCGACAGTGGCGTGAACTTTGTCCTTGGGTGCAGCGGCCCTGCCTTGCCGTGTTGCGTGACACCCCCTTCGCTGTGTGGTGTTTTGTGACCCTCTTCAGGTGTTGCCGTCTGTCCCTTTTGTTCTCTTTGTCTCCTTGAAAAGTCGAGGGGCCTGCAGCCGCACAGGCAGTTGTGGGCATGGTGGACGCTGAGTGTGGAGGTTGTTCAAGGCCAGCAGCGTTGCCTGGAGCCCTGCTGCTGACGCTGCCGTCACTGGTTCTAGCTCTCACATTCTCAGCTGCGGGGTTCTGTTTCCACCTCAGTAAATGCAAACTGTTGTTCGTAGGCACAGCTGTCACTGCAGCACACAAGGACTCAGGTTTGTAAAGACAAACGAGTGATTCGTGTGTGACGTGCTGTGTGTTTGCACTGGATTTTGCAAATTATTTACTAAAGAAAAGTACTTCAGAATTTTTGTGGCAAACAGTAAATACAGCGATACTCTAATCTTCGTATTCATAAAAATGGGTGGAGTTGTCCGATTTTAACACCCCAGCAAAACAGGAGCATTTCTCTAACGGTATTTACTGCAGTGCCTAAGCTACAGTTTGTGCTGCTTTTCAGAAACTGATGTCTTGTGATAGTTACAGCTGTTCTTGGGCTGGGTCCCTGCTCTGGTCTCCAGGGAGGGCCTGTGCCCGCTAGATCCCCCATGCCTGCTCAGTGTGGGTGTCACCTGCTTCGCCAGCTGGGATCGCGATCCTCGTGTGCCTCCCTGAGTCTGTGTGCATGTCAGCAGGCACCCTGCCCCAGTGCATGGCCCAGCGTCCCTGGCCCTGAGTTGGTGATGTTCTGGGCCAAGCACAGCCCGGGTCATGTCCAGGCCCAGGGAGTGCAGTCGGGGGAGCAGCTGCCCTCGGGCCTCGCCGCACGTCTCAGGTTGTGAATGTTACCACAGCAGCATGTTTACGGCGGAGTCACCATTACTGCTGACAGTGGCATCAACATTTATTGAGAATGTTACTTGCATTGGTCATGATAGTTTGTGATAAAAGACTTAACAATTTTACAAATCAAAATGATTTTTTGGAAGCTGGTGAAATGTCAGTTAACATGTATGAATTTAATATTTTAGTTTTTGGATGGCTTAAAGACTTCAGGATTCAGGCCGGGAGTGGTAGCTCACACCTGTAATCCCAGAGCCAGACTCCATCTCAGAAATAATAATAAAATAGAGACTTCAGGATTCAGCAGCAGAGACTCCATCTGAAGAAGAATAATGATAAAATAGAGACTTTAGGATTCAGCAGCAGAGACTCCATCTCAAGAATAATAATTATAAAATAGAGACTTCAGGATTCAGGCCGGGAGTGGTAGCTCACACCTGTAATCCCAGAGCCAGACTCCATCTCAGAAATAATAATAAAATAGAGACTTCAGGATTCAGCAGCAGAGACTCCATCTCAAAAATAATAATAATAAAATAGAGACTTCAGGATTCAGCAGCAGAGACTCTATCTCAAAAATAATAAAATAGAGACTTCAGGATTCAGCAGCAGAGAGCCCCTTTTTCCAAGACGCTTTTTCGTCTGCAGTTTCCACTTGAGCGGGGCTTCGCCACCCCGGATCTCAGGCTGGTTGTGCTGCTGGAAGAGAATTTTTGAGGCGATTTATCACAGACACACATTTGTGACTTACAGTTCTGGAGGCTGGAAAGCCTGAGGTCAAGGTGCCAGCAGGTTTGGTGTCTGGTGAGGTACTGGTCTCTGCTTCTAAGGCAGAGCCTTGCACACTGCATCCTCCGGAGTGAAGGGCTGGATCCTCACGGGGCAGAGGCAGAAGGGCTGAGTGGGAGGACCACTCCCAAAGCCGCTTATTGAGGCATTAAAACTGCTGTGAGGGTGGAGCCCTTGCGGCCTCGTCACCTTTTCAAGGCCCTTCCAATACCATCTCTTGGCAGTTAAATTTCAACATGAGTTTTGGAGGGGACAGAAATTTAAACTGTGGTACCCAGTTAATTTTATTTATTTATTTATTAGAAGGAGTCTCACTTTGTCACCCAGGCTGGAGTGCAGCAACACGATCTTGGCTCACTGCAACCTCCATCTCCCGGATTCAAGTGATTCTCCTGCCTCAGCCTCCCGAGTAGCTGGGATTACAGGCACGCACCACCATATCTGGCTAATTTTGTATTTTTAGTAGAGACGGGGTTTTACCATGATGGCCGGGCTGGTCTCAAACTCCTGACCTTGAGTGATCCACCCGCCTGGGCCTCCCAAAGTGCTGGATTACAGGCGTGAACCACCCCACCCGACCTAGATTTGCTTTCGATTCACCGATGGGGCGTTTGCCTTTCCCCTAGACACGTCACAACCCCAGGCACTCAGCACCGTCCATCGTCTGCTGGGACTGGGCTTAGTCATGTGTTTCTGTCTGGGAGAGTGTAGTGAAGACAGAATTCCTAGAGAATCACCCGCGTGTCACACAGAAGTATTCTTCTCAGGCTTCAAAGATTTGCTTTAGCCAATGTTTTAAAAGATGGGCTTTTTACCCCGAAGTCATGGGACTTCATTTTCGGTGGGTTTTGACTGAATCACCATCAGGAGATGCACGTGTCGTGTTCCCTCTCGGTACAGCGCCAGCCTCTGAGGTGGGGGGGTTTCCCCGTGTCTGTTGTGTTTGCATCCTTAGCTCTCTGGAAGGAAGTGGAGGATCTGACCAAAGAACAGTCGGAGACCAGGAAGCAGGCTGAGAAGGACCGCTCAGCCCTGCTCTCTCAGATGAAGATTTTGGAGTCTGAGTTAGAAGAACAGCTGTCTCAGCATCGTGGGTGTGCCAAGCAGGCGGAGGTCGTCACTGCCCTGGAACAGCAGGTGGCATCTCTGGACAAGCATTTGCGCAACCAGCGGCAATTCATGGATGTAAGAATTCTGAATAATACATTTTTTTGCATCACTAAAAGTTGCCGTTACAACATGAACTTCTTTCCAGATCGTTACGTAAGCTTCTGCAGTAGGATGTTGAAGAGGGCGCCCCACACCTGCTGCACAGGTGCACCCAGGTCGATGACTCCTGGTGGGTGTCTTCTTGCCCACATTTTGTGGCACAGGCCTCTGAGGGCTGCCTCCCATGGTCTTGCCATGCTCCTTCTCACAGTCCTGGGGGCATCCCTTGGGGCCCGGGCTGGGCCTGTGCTGCAGCTCTTCACTGGTTCTTGTCCTCCCACCCACTGGTCTCAGACGTTCCTCTGTGTTCCATGGAGAGAGCTGTTTTTCTTTACTTAACTCCATTTTACAAAGCGACTGTGATGAGGGGGGTATTTGGAGTCTGAGCTGCTGGGCGGTTGCACTTGCACGTGCAGTGGAAGCCTGGTTGGACCTTCGCTGCAAGGGGCACACCAGCCCCGTTGGGGTGGTCCCAACACAGCTGCCTCTCCTCCCAGGAGCAGGCAGCCGAGCGGGAGCACGAGCGCGAGGAGTTCCAGCAGGAGATTCAGAGGCTGGAGGGGCAGCTCCGCCAGGCGGCCAAGCCGCAGCCCTGGGGCCCTCGCGACAGCCAGGTGAGTCAGTGCAGTGTGCAGTGCCGCTGGTTGCTGTCTTTTACTGTGTTTTTAAGCTTTAACTTTCGTTAAATTTTTGCCTTCCATGTACATGAAATCGGCAGCAGGCGCCGCTGGATGGAGAGGTGAGGAGGCGTCAACGAGATGGGCACTCCCTGTGCTGGCGCCCAGGCTTCCCTGCGCTGCTGGGGACTGTCCTGCCACCCACTCGCTTTTCTTGCTCTTGCTCGGGCTGTAGCCATCTGCTTTCTCTTGTCTGAGGAAGCTCTAGTAGGTTCATTTAGTTTTTTAAAAAATTAATGGTGGGTTCACACACAGTTGTAAGAGGTAAGACTCGGATCCCTCGTGCCTGGCACGTGGTTCCCCAGAGATCACATCTGCAGAGCCAGAATGCAGTGTCACAGCCAGTATGGGCAGGGATCTGGTGACGCTGCAGCACCTTCTGCCCCCCCAGGGACCCTTGTGTACTGGGTCACGGCCATGCCGCCGTCCTTTCTCTGGCAACCACTCATCTGTCGTCTATTTCTAAAACTTTACCATCTTCCTGATGTGTAAAGTGTGCCTGTCATCTTGGCGGATTGACACTGTTCACCAAGCCTGACTCTCTGGAGATTGATCCAGGTTGCTGAGTGTAGCCATAGTTTGTTCTTTCTGTTGCTGAGAAGTATTCCATTCTTTTTTTTTTTTTTTTTTTTTTCTTTTTTGAGATGGAGTCTCACGCTGTTGCCCAGGCTGGAGTGCAGTGGCGCAATCTCAGCTCACTGCAAGCTCCACCTCCTGGGTTCACACCATTGTCCTGCCTCAGCCTCCCGAGTAGCTGGGACTACAGGTGACAGGTGCCCACCACCACACCCGGCTAATTTTTTGTATTTTTAGTAGAGATGGGGTTTCACTGTGTTAGCCAGGATGGTCTTGATCTCCTGATCTCGTGATCTGCCTGCCTCAGCCTCCCAAAGTGCTGGGATTACAGGCGTGAGCCACCGCGCCAGCTGTAGTATTCCATTCTTTTCTATCAGAATAAATTTCATTTTCCTTGGCCGGGTGCGGTGGCTCACGCTTGTAATCCCAGCACTTTGGGAGGCCGAGGCGGGCGGATCACGAGGTCAGGAGATCGAGACCACGGTGAAACCCCGTCTCTACTAAAAATACAAAAAAAAAATTAGCTGGGCGTGGTGGCGGGCGCCTGTAGTCCCAGCTACTCGGAGAGGCTGAGGCAGGAGAATGGCGTGAACCCGGGAGGCGGAGCTTGCAGTGAGCCGAGATTGCACCACTGCACTCCAGCCTGGGCGACAGAGCGAGACTCAGTCTCAAAAAATAAAAATAAAAAAAAAAAATTTCATTTTCCTAACAAATTCTGTATTATAGAGAATGCCTTTCTTAACACAACATCGCCCTATACTTCCCTTAGATCTCTCTGTTCAGCCTGTGGGTCGGGGTCTCCCTGTGCAGCCTGTGGGTCTGGATCTCCCTGTGCAGCCTGTGGGTCTGGGTCTCTGTTCAGCCTGTGGGTCTAGATCTCCCTGTGCAGCCTGTGGGTCTAGGTCTCTGTTCAGCCTGTGGGTCTGGGTCTCTGTTCAGCCTGTGGGTCTGGGTCTCTGTTCAGCCTGTGGGTCGGGGTCTCCCTGTGCAGCCTGTGGGTCTGGGTCTCTGTTCAGCCTGTGGGTCTGGGTCTCTGTTCAGCCTGTGGGTCTGGGTCTCTGTTCAGCCTGTGGGTCTTGGTCTCTCTGTGCAGCCTGTGGGTCTCGGTCTCCCTGTGGGTCTAGGGGAGGGTGTAGGGCATCTGTTTTCTCTCTATTGTTTTGGGTACTTTTTTGTTTGGAAAATGGGTTTTTATAAAACAGCCTTGTATTCCTCAAGCATTTTTTGTTGTTTTAGGTTGAGTTGTTACAACAAAAGTTGAGAGAAAAGTTGGATGAATTTAATGAATTGGCTATACAGAAAGAGTCGGCAGATAGACAAGTGTTAATGCAGGAAGAAGAAATTAAACGTCTGGAGGAGATGAACATCAACATCAGGAAGAAGGTGGCCCAGCTCCGGGAAGAAGTGGAAAAACAGAAAAACGTCGTGAAAGAGCTGGAACAGGTAAAGCGTCTCCACGTTGTGGTTGGGCATGTGGTGAGGTGTCCCCGCAGGCGTGGCTTCGTCGCTGAGCTGGCAGGGAGCGGGCAGGGCGTCTTTTTCACTCGCAGCCACCACGTCTGCACCAGAAACACTGGCATTAGGGAGAAACAGAAGTCACTGGTGACTGGGTAGCAAGAGTACTTTGACCTTTCTGGAGATTGTTGATTTTATTTGCTGTAGTAGGATTTTATACCATTTTGTTATGTCTCAAGAACTCTGAATTTATCCTTAATATTTCATAAAGTAAACATTTAAGATTTTAGGTTTAAAAAAAACTTAGCTTATTAAATACTTTGATAAGAGCCGCTTGTAATTATTTCAGCTTTTGAGTTCAG
Organism: Nomascus leucogenys; assembly: GCF_006542625.1. Classification (NCBI taxonomy): domain Eukaryota; kingdom Metazoa; phylum Chordata; class Mammalia; order Primates; family Hylobatidae; genus Nomascus; species Nomascus leucogenys. The sequence continues at coordinate 31,240,270 of NC_044405.1, forward strand.
GAACTCATGTCAGCTCCCAGTGAAGAGATCTCCAGTGATAGTTTTGCATTGCTGGTGTTTCCTGTGTTGCGTGTGTTCGTTTGTGTCTGAGAGTTTAAAGAGGGGCTGGAGCATTGAGCCAGGTGGGCCATCTCATGGCTGGATGGGGCAGGGCCGCCTGTCTGCATTTCTGGGTAGCGGCTGTGCCCTCCTTTGTGAGCATTTAGCTAAAAGGAATTCAGCTGACTTTTATGAAATTAAAAGGTTACTTGAAAAGTAAGGCTCAGTAAGAAATTAGATTTTAGAATTAGTAGTTTGGCCTCAGACACAGATGAGAGGAGTCTTTCTCAGGTATGTCTGATCTGATTGTTTTTTTTTGAGACAGAGTCTTGTTCTGTCGCCCAGGCTGGAATGCAGTGGCACGATCTCGGCTCACTGCAACCTCCTCCTCCCGGATTCAAGCGATCTTTCCTGCCTCAGCTTCCCGAGTAGCTGGGAGTGCAGGCACGCGCCACCACACCCGGCTAATTTTTGTATTTTTAATAGAGACGGGGTTTCACCATGTTGGCCAGGCTGGTCTCAAACTACTGACCTCAGGTGATCTGCCTGCCTCGGCCTCTCAAAGTGCTAATATTACAGGCATGAGCCACCACGCCCGGCCAAGTGTCTGATTCTTGTAAGTGCTGATGAGAATTATTAAATCAGGGCCTTTCCTGAGGCCCTGACGTGTTTCCGTTCCGCTGTCACAGGGAGGACTGCTGAGCATCACCTGCACTTGGAGCGGAGTTGTCCCCCTGGCCGGCTACTGCTCACGTTTCAGTGACAGCTGCTCCAGGGCGGCTTCACCCCTTCCTTCTGCCTTCACTCAGCAAACGTTTACTGAGTGTAGTAGATACCAGGGTTAGAAAATGTGTTTTTATCCCTTCGTGAAATTTGGACTGTGTATGCAATTTTATATGTCATGCTCTTGTGCATGTAATGTATTGTGACCATTTTCGTCATATTAAATATTCTTTGAAAAATTTTTTCTAGGCAAGTAATACTCATTGTATGAGCATACCATCAGCCATTGCCCTTTTTTGGCAAGTTCTTGTCAGTTTTGAAAATACTGGTAATAGTTTGGTGAATATTACTGTAGATAAATTCCACACAGTGGACTCGGGCACAGGATGTGGCTCTGGGTCACGTCCTGCACCAGGCAGGCCTCTGCTGGGAGGTGGCTGGGTCCTGGGTACCAGTGCTGCCTGGTGTGTCACTGAGTGCAGGTGCATGCAGGTCCGCCTGCTCTGCTTCAGGCGCAGCTGAAGATGGTCTGTGCTTTAACAGGCAGCAGTTTGAGGTACTGAATTCCCAAATACTTGCCTAAAATAGAGTTCCTTTTTTTTTTTTTTTAATAGGATAAAGAGGTGTTAAAGAAACGGCAGGTGAGTAGCTTGCTTCTGGCGTCCACATTGCAGTCTACACCAGATGCAGACAGATGTCCTGAGCCTCCTTCGGGCAGCCCTCCTGAGGGTCCAGAAGTACAGTTAGAGGTGACACAGAGTCCACTCCTGCAGCGTGAGAGTGAGGTGAGTGTGGAGCGGGGCCATGGGACTGCCAGCCCCGGGTCAGTGTCCAGTGGGCTTCTCTGTGGATAACGCAGGTGATGGGCTTGTGACCACTGTGTATTCTTTTCTTTTCTTTTTGTTTTTTTTTGTTTGTTTGTTTGTGACAGAGTTTTGCTCTTGTTGCCCAGGCTGGGGTGCAATGGCGCGATCTCGGCTCACTGCAACCTCTGCCTCGTGGGTTCAAGTGATTCTCCTGCCTCAGCCTCCCGAGTAGCTGGGATTACAGGTGCACCCACCACCACGCCCGGCTCAGTTTTGGTATTTTTAGTAGAGACAGGGTTTCACCATGTTGGCCAGGCTGGTCTCCAACTCCTGACCTCAGGTGATCCGTCTGCTTGAGCCTCTCAAAGTGCTGCGATTACAGGCGTGAGCCCCATGCCCAGCCCTGACCACTGTGTATTCTTTGCAGTTTTACCATTTGTATGTGGGTACAGGTACAGGGTAGTAATTGTTGTAGGCATGTGCATTTAAATCTCTTAAAGCTATTTTAATAATTTCTTAATTATTAATATTAATAGAATATTAGATGACTTTTAATACTTTCCTTCTTTTGTTTTAATGAAAGGTTTTGGACTTAAAAGAACAGCTAGAAAAGATGAAAGGTGATTTAGAAAGTAAAAATGAAGAAATACTACATCTGAACTTAAAATTAGACATGCAGAACAGCCAGACTGCTATCAGCCTCAGAGAACTTCAGGAAGAGAACACGAGCTTGAAGGTAAGCTACCAAAGGTCCACGTGACGCCTATGTTGCTTATGCCAGTGCCGAGTGGCTGCCAGGACCCTCATCGGGGAGGCGAGTCTCTGGTCTTCACAGACGCCCATGGCCCCCATGTGGCAGAGAGCGCCCAATTCTACCTGGGGAGATGTGCATGGAAGCAGCTTTCTAGGGATCTTGAGTGAGGAACCAGCGACCCCTGCCCCAAACTGCTTTCTGATTGCAGCCTTGATAGTCAGGGATCTGAGGAGAGGCCCTTCCCTAGGGCAGCACCCCGGGGCTGTGAGAGGCGCTGGGCTATTGGGCTGTTGCTGGCTTGCTCTTCTCGAGGTGACTTGAGTAAGTGGCCACTCACTGTTTCTCTTCCCACTGGCATGATGGGAAAAAAATATTAAAAACAAATTTTTAAAAAAATTTTTGTGGGTACATAGTAGGTGTATATTAAAAAATCTATTTTTAAATCTTTTGTTTTAATGTAGCCGTGCTTTTGAAGCAAAAAAGAAAACCAAAACCAACCTGTTTATAGTAGAGATGATATTCAAAATTGCAGAGCGTTCATAACTTCACAGATGCCCTTGAAAGACCTTGTGTAGACTCGTGTGTGTGGTGCCCACGTGGCGTGTGCTCAGTGAATGAACACAGCGTGGGAGAATTGTGTGTGGTGCCCACGTGGCACGTGCTCAGTGAATGAACACAGCGTGGGAGAATTGTGTGTGGTGCCCACGCGGCACGTGCTCAGTGAATGAACACAGCGTGGGAGAATCGTGTGTGTGTGGTGCCCACGCGGCACGTGCTCAGTGAATGAACACAGCGTGGGAGAATCGTGTGTGTGTGGTGCCCACGTGGCACGTGCTCAGTGAATGAACACAGCGTGGGAGAATCGTGTGTGTGTGGTGCCCACGCGGCACGTGCTCAGTGAATGAACACAGCGTGGGAGAATCGTGTGTGTGTGGTGCCCACGCGGCACGTGCTCAGTGAATGAACACAGCGTGGGAGAATCGTGTGTGTGTGGTGCCCACGTGGCACGTGCTCAGTGAATGAACACAGCGTGGGAGAATCGTGTGTGTGTGGTGCCCACGTGGCACGTGCTCAGTGAATGAACACAGCGTGGGAGAATCGTGTGTGTGTGGTGCCCACGTGGCATGTGCTCAGTGAATGAACACAGCGTGGGAGAATCGTGTGTGTGTGGTGCCCACGTGGCACGTGCTCAGTGAATGAACACAGCGTGGGAGAATCGTGTGTGTGTGGTGCCCACGCGGCACGTGCTCAGTGAATGAACACAGCGTGGGAGAGTCTCAAAAAACAACAAAACAAAACTTTTCCAACTGATTTTCCGTTTTTCCGATTGAAAACTGTAGGCTTATTTAATTAGGACATTTCCTATCTGTAGGGTCAGTGGAATATTTCCCTAGCAAGGTTCTGTCGGCTCTGTTTGGATATGGTTGTTGTTATTACCATTTCCACCGGCATTTCTGCCCAACAAAGAAGAGGAGATACTGTGTGTGAGCGAGCAGCTCCAGGCGCGGCAGGTTTACCTCGGCGAGGTTAGCCACTCCCCAGTGCTGGGGGAGAAGGGGGTCTTCTCACGCTTCTGGCTATGCCTGCGTCTCCTGTACGAAGTCCTCATAGTTTCTGGGTATGATTGACTGGGGCCTTGGCTTTCCAGGATGACAGTCTTCTGTTTCCTCATATAATATTTATAATACTTTTCAAAATTAATTTTATCGGTTGGGCACGGTGGCTCAAATGCCTGTATTCTCAGCACTTCGAGACCAGCCTAAACAACATGGCAAAACCCCATCTCTACTAAAAATACGAAAATTAGCCAGGCATGGTGACACACACCACTCAGGAGGCTGAGGCAGGAGAATCACTTGAACCCAGGAGATGGAGGGTGCAGTGAGCTGTGATTGTGCCACCGCACTCCAGCCTGGGCAACAAAGCAAGACCCTGTCTCAAAAACAAAATTAACTTTATGGCCGGGCACGGTGGCTCTCACACCTGTAATCCCAGGAGTTTGGGAACCTGAGGTGGGAGGATCGTTTGAGCCCAGGAATTCGAGATCAGCCTAGACAACATAATGAGACCCATCTCTACATATTTTTAAAAAAAATTTAGCCCGGCATACACCTATAGTACCAGCTACTCTGAAGGCTGAGGTAGGAAGATCACTTGAGCCTGGGAGGCCGCGGCCACAGTGAGCGTGATCATGCCACTGTAATCCAGCCGTAATGACAGAACAGGACCCTGCCTAAGAAAAAATAATTTTGGAGGGGACCATAGAAGTAAGAAGGAGAAGTTTGTCTCCAGTTTGTCACTTTTAATTTCCCTTTGACAGAGGCTACTGAGATATTAATTATCTGTCTTAGTATCTGTTGGTATCTGGTATATTTGGCAAAAATTTAAAAATAGCATTTTGGGTTACATTGAAGAATGCCTTTTATGGCCAGGCACGGTGGCTCACGCCTGTAATCCCAGCACTGTGGGAGGCCGAGGCAGGCAGATCACTTGAGCTCAGGAGTTCGAGACCAGCCTGGCCAACGTGGTGAAACCCCGTCTCTACTAAAAACACAAAAATTAGCTGGGCCTGGTGGCCGGTGCCTCTAATGGTTACTTGGGAGGCTGAGGCAGAAGAATCACTTGAACCCAGGAGGTGGAGGTTGGCAGTGAGCCAAGATTGTGCCACTGCATTGCAGCCTGGGCGACAGAGCAAGACTTGTCTCAAAAAAAAAAAAAAGAATGCCTTTAAAAACCATTGGTTACTTTTCAAAAGAAGTTGTATTATTTGTCTATAGTGCTCTAGAATTTGACATGTAACTATAATCTTATATAATGAAAAATATATAAAAAATAATTTACATGTTAAGGACAGTATTTTAGTTCCATTAAGAATTGAAAGCTTTATAAGGACAATCCCCAATATTTTCTTGTGGGATTTTTCTTCCAGATATGTGCAAATTCATACATCCTTCGTTTTCTGTAATTCTCCTAATTTTTTGTAAAGATGCGGATGCTATTTTGCTTTACATAATAAAGAAAAGTAAAATTCCATTTAAAGGTTTGACTCTTGTTAGGTTTCCAGTTCTTTCAAGGAAACCACACTTGCTGTTTTCTACCCTATTTTATGTCAGTGAAGATGTTTGTCTTCTAGAAGTGTCTTTTACGTTTGTGGGGAAACGGAGCTCCCATCTCCCTGGCGTGGTTGTGGTTGTCGTCACTTGTTCTCTACTGCTGTCCTCCGGGGCTCCAGCCATCCTAACGCCTCATCCTCAACGTGGGCCCTCCCTTCCTGTGTGGCTTATTCTAACTCTGGGGTTAGTGATGTTTTAGTTTTACCATTTACTTCTCCCTTATTCTATAGGTTTTAATAAAGAGGTCTGACACATCTTTTGTTAAATTTATCCTTAAATATTTTAGGTTTTTCGCACTATTGTAAGTGAGATTTAAAATAAGTATCTAGCTGTTTACCGTGAATACACGTACACCTTTTGTATGTTAACCTTGCTGTTACCTTGCACAATTTATGTATATTAGTAGTGTTTTGTGGATTCCTGGAGGCTTTTTATGTATAACATCATCTTCAAATAAAGACAGTTTTATTTCTTTCCAATTTTTGTTATTTCCTTCTTTTATTACAGTGTCTGGCACTCCCAGTACAAAGTTAAAACTGGCTAGAGCAGTCATCTTTGCCCAGCTCCTTGTCTTGCAGGGAAGTGGTCATTAAGTATGTTAGCTTTAGGTTTTTCACAGGTGCCTTTTTATCAGCTCAAGGAAGTTCCGTTATATTCCTAGTTTGCTTTTTCTGGATCTATTGAAATAGTGATGATATTTTTCTCTTTTATTCTACTAATAGGGTTAACTTTATCGAGTGATTTATTTCTTGGAGATTAAACTAACCTTGCAGTTCTAGGATAAACCATACCTGGTAGTGATGTACTGCCCTTTTCATATGTTACATATATTACTGAATTTGATGTGCTAATATTTTGTTAATGGTTTTTGCATCTGTGTTCATGAGGGATGTTGGTCCGTAATTGTCTACTTTTTGCAGTGTTTCCTAAGGCTTTGGTATGAAGGTTATGTTAGTCTCATAAAATAGATTGGGAATTTTTTCACTTCCTCTCTTTTCTGAAAGAGGTTATTTAACATAGCTGGGATTTCTTCTTTGAATGTTTTCATAGCATCAACAATGAAGCCATTTGGAGTTTTATATCTAGAGAGATTGATGATAATTCATTTTCTTTAACAGACTGAGGTATTTGGATTTCTGTTTCATGTTGTTATAAGTTGTATTTTTCAAGGAACTTGTGCATGTCATCAAAATTGTCAAATTTCTTTGCATAAAGAAGTTCATACTTTCTCATTTTTTTTTTTTTCTTTTGAGATGGAGTCTCACTCTGTCACCCAGGCTGCAGTGCAGTGGCACGATCTCGGCTCCCTGCAACCTCTGCCTCCCGGGTTCAAGTGAGTCTCCTGCCTCAGCCTCCCGAGTAGCTGGGGTTACAGGCGTGCACCACCACGCCCAGCTAATTTTTTGTATTTTTGGTAGAGATGGTTTCACCATGTTAGCCAGGATGGTCTCCATCTCCTGAACTTGTGATACACCTGCCTCAGCTTCCTAAAGAGCTGGGATTACAGGCGTGAGCCACCACGCCCAGCCTATACTTTCTCATTTTGTAACTGTTCACCTTATTAACCATTTCCTTACTTGCCATTGAATATCTGCAAGTTCTATGCTGATGGCCCTCCTTTTATTCCTGATATTAGTGAGTTCGTGTTTTCTCTTTTATTCTTGAGTCTCTCTAGCTAGTAGTTTATCCGTGTTGTCAAGTTTTCAAAGAATCAGCTTTTGGCTCTGATACTTTTCTCTTTATTTCTTTGATTTCTTCTCTTATTTTCATTACTGGCTTCCTTCTGTTTACCTTGGGTTTATTTTCTCTTCTTTTTCTAGCTTTTTCAGATAGAACCTTAGGTCGTTGATTATAGATACTTCTTATTTTTCAGTATAACAATTTAAGTTTTTTGTTTTTAGACTTCGTGCATAGTAAAATTAGTTTTTTTTTTTAGTATACAGTTTTATAAATTTTGAAAAAAGGATTTAGTCCTGTAATAATCACCACAATCTTATCACTCAAAAAATTTTCTTTGTGCTGTTTCTTTGTGGCCACCCATCAGGCCTGCTGTCTTCCTGTCTGGAAGTGTGTTTCGAGTCAGGTGTTGTAACACACTTGAAATTGATGCATGCTGTCGCCTGTGTCTGTTCCTTTAGTTGCTGAGTAGTGTTGTCTGGATGGACCACAGTTGTTGATCCATTCACCCATCGAGGGACATTTGGATAGTTTCTAGGTTTTGGCAGGGATGAATCAAGCCGCCATAAACTTTCATGCACGGCTTTTTGGGAGAAAATAAATGTTCACTTCTTTAGGTTCAATACTTAAACTGAATGCATGGCTGATTCACGTGTAAGTATATATTTAACCTTAAAAGAAACTGTCAAACTGTTTTCCATAGTTGCACTACCGTTTTACATTCCACCAGCAATAGATGAGTGTTCTGGGTAACCACGTTCTCATCAGCACTTGGTAAGGTCAGTCTTTTTTTCTAGACATTCTGGTAGATACGTAGTGGTATGTCCTAGTGTTTTGTGTTTCCTTAATGACTAGTGATCTTGAGCGTCTTTTTCTATGCTTATTTTCCATCCACATTGTGGGGGAAATGTTTGCTTAAGTCTTTCGGAAGGTTTTTTTTTTTTTTTGAGATTGAGTCTCTGTGGCCCAGGCTGGAGTGCAGCGGGAGCATGTCGGCTCACCGCAACCTCCACCTACCGGGTTCAAGCAATTCTCCTGCCTCAACCTCCTGAGTAGCTGGGATTACAGGCGCCCACCACCACACCCAGCTATTTTTTAAATATTTTTAGTAGAGATGGGATTTCACCATGTTGGCTAGGCTGGTCTCGAACTCCTGACCTCTGGTGACCCACCTGCCTTGGCCTCCCAAAGTGCTGGGATTACAGACATTAGCCACTGTGCCCCGCCTCAGAAAGTTTTAAAAAGTTGGATTGTTCGGTTTCTTACTGTTTTGGGAATTCTTTATGTCTTTTGAACACTGTTTTTTTTTTTTTTTTTTTTTTTGATACATGATTTGCAGGTATTTTCTCCCAATGTATGGCTGGTCTTTTCATTCTCTTAACAGTATGTTTTGCAGAGCAAAACTTTTTACTTTTTTTTTTTGACAGAGTCTCTCTCTGTTTCCCAGGCTGGAGTTCAGTGGCGCGATTTTGGCTCGCTGCAACCTCCGCCTCCCAGGCTCAAGCAGTCCTCCTGTCTCAGCCTCCCGAGTAGCTGGAATTACAGGCACCCGCCACTATGCCCAGCTAATTTTTGTATTTTTAGTAGAGACGGGGTTTCTCCATGTTGGTCGGGCTGGTCTCGAACGCCTGACTCAGAATATCCGCCTGCCTTAGCCTCCCAAAGTGTTGGGATTACAGGTGTGAGCCACTGTGCCCCGCCAGATTATACTTTCGAAGTTCTATCTGAGAGCTCTTTCCCTAGCCCAATTTTCTTGAGAAATTTCATAGTTTTACTTTGCATTCAGGTCTCCTTGAATATGCTTGCATATGCTTTTTGCTTTTTTTTTTTCTTTTTTCACACTGTCTTGCTCTGTCGCCCAGGCTGGAGTGCAGTGGCGCAATCTTGTCTCACTGCAACGTCTGCCTCCAGAGTATAAGCAATTCTCCCACCTCAGCCTCCTGAATAGCTGGGACTACAGGTGCCTGTCACCACACCCGGCTAATTTTTGTATTTTTACTAGAGACCAGGTTGCACCACATTGGCCAGGCTGATCTCGAACTCCTGTGCTCAAGTGATCTACCTGCCTCAGCCTCCCAAAGTGCTGGGGTTACAGACGTGAGCCACCGCACCCGGCCTCAGTTCACTGATTTTAGGTTTTGGTGTTTTACATTTAGAGCTACCTTCGTATGCTGGCTCCAGTATTTTAACATGATATATGCGTTGTGATTATGACCGTCTTTAGTGCCCACCCTTTGATTCCAGTTTATTTAGTGCATTTAGGGAATGAGCAAAAGCTGCGTGTAATCAGAATTGTCCTTAAAATTCCTTCACTTGCCTGTAGAGTACAGAGACACGGGCCGGTGCCGCACACAGTAAGGCACTCGAGGGGGAGCAGAATGTGCAGCGGGCATTCCTAGCCCGCAGCTGGGAGGCTGCTTTTGCTAAATGCATGGTGTTGTTCATCGGTGGTAAATGCATAGGAAGGTGTCATTAACAGCGTCCAAACCAAAGCCACAGGTTCATCCGGTTCCTTTGTTTTTTCTGTAGGCCAGATTTGCATTTGAGTCCAGACTAATTGTGAGGTAGTTCCAGAGAAACCTGGAGTTGTTATGAAACCCTCAGTTTTTTTGGAAGAACATATTAGTGTATAACGAATTGTTTTAAAATTGTTAGAGCACAAATGGATTAGAATTTTTGTATTTTTTGTCATTACCAGTAATGTTATCTTAAGAGAATAGTGTTTGGAGCTATATTGACACAGTTCTCAATCCTAATTTTCCACTTACTGTTTTTGTGGGTTTAGAAAGATGTTTAATATCTCAGTTTCAATTTTCCTGTCTTTAAAGTAGAAATAATCGTATTTCCTTACATGGCCGAGGATTATGTTTCATGACACAAGTAAACTCACTTTGATGCCTGGTGTCACCGAGGTGGCAGTGGCAGTGGCAGAGATGCCTGCATCACCAGCGTCACCATGAGCAGTGTTGGGATGGAAGGGGAGCGTGCCTGGCTCACTGCTTTGTTGGTGCAGATTCTCTGCCTAGGTTTCTTACTTTCCTCCTGGAGTTAGAATGACACCTAAAATCTAATGCACCTTCAGGAAAATCAAACAAATCAAAGTTGTTTAAATATTGACAAAATAACCTTTAAAGGGTGGTAAAAGCATCATTCTGTAGACATCCTTGCATGGAAAGTGGCTGCATTAGAGCTTCGTCCCACGATCAGACGTGGAGCACAAGGTGTGCACCAGGGCCCAGTGGCAGCCAAGGCGGGTGTGGAGTGTGTCCAGCACTGGCAGTTTGCTTCTGTGGCTGCTTTGTTTTTCAAGCTGTGGGGTCTTCACTCCAAGAATGCATTCAGGATGTAACGTGTCCTGAAGGAGGGACATTCTGAAGTGGATACATTTAATTTGCCTCTGAAATGTGCTCTCTCTTCAGGTCATATATACCAGAAGTTCTGAGATTGAAGAGCTGAAAGCCACTATTGAAAATCTGCAAGAGAACCAGAAACGATTACAAAAGGAGAAAGCAGAGGAAATTGAACAACTCCATGAAGTCATTGAGAAGCTGCAGCACGAGCTGTCCCTCATGGGGCCCGTGGTGCACGAAGTCAGCGACAGTCAGGCTGGCAGTCTGCAGAGCGAGCTGCTCTGCTCCCAGGCCGGGGGCCCTCATGGGCAGGCCCTGCAGGGCGAGCTCGAGGCTGCGCTGGAAGCCAAGGAGGCCCTGAGCCGGCTGCTGGCTGACCAGGAGCACGGGCACAGCCAGGCCCTGGAGGCCCTGCAGCAGCGCCTCCAGAGCGCAGAGGAGGCTGCGGAGCGGCAGCTGGCTGAGCTGGAGCGCAGTGCAGCTCTCAGGGAGGCTGAGGTCGAAGGCGTGGCCTCCCGGATTCAGGAGTTCGAAGCATCCCTGAAAGCAAAGGAAGCGATGATTGCCGAGAGAAATTTAGAAATTGACGCTCTGAACCAGCAGAAGGCGGCACACTCTGCCGAGCTGGAGGCCGTCCTGTTGGCCTTGGCCCGTATCCGCCGCGCCCTGGAGCAGCAGCCCCTGGCAGCCGGGGCGGAGCCTCCCGAGCTGCAGCGGCTCTGTGCGCAGTGTGCCCGCCTCAGCCGCCAGCTGCAGGTGCTGCACCAGCAGTTCCCGAGGTGCCAGGTGGAGCTGGACAGGCGGCAGGCCCGCAGAGCCACAGCTCACACGCGGGTGCCCGGGGCCCACCCACAGCCTCACATGGATGGTGGCGCCAAGGCCCAGGTCACCGGCGACGTGGAGGCCTCCCATGATGCTGCTTTGGAACCGGTTGTCCCTGACCCACAGGTAGGCCCCCGCCGCGGGCCATGGCAGGGTATTTTTTTCTTACTCTCCTCCTACTCCTTTTCTCCTTTAATGTTAATGACTTCTCTCTGTGCTGGGCACTGGGGGCTGCAGTTGTCATGGTGGCTCATGACACAGCAGAGAAAGGGGGCCTGAAGCTCAGGCCAGCCTGGGCCTGTTCCGGGTCAGTACGCAGTGAAGCTGGGCTGAGGATTTCACTGTTCTGTACCATTTTAAGCTTACTGTTTTAAGCTTTTAAAAACAATTCTTTCTTTCACATGATAGGGACTGTCCAGTGAAACGGAGCTCACTGTGTGAGGCGGGTCTGCTTAAGCTGCTTCTCTGGTTTCTAATCAAATGGTTTGTCTGTCGATAAGCAGTACCAGTGTGAGATGTGGCGAGCTCTTCTTTTGGAGCTGGAGGCCCTGTCGGGAGTCGTCTTTTAAGGCTTCCACTTGTATTTGAGCAGAACCTTGGGAACTTGGTGCCTACCACCCCCACACCAGCTGGGTCTTTGTAGAGCGGCTCCCGCTCTCAGATGCCCCAGTCCACCTTGCTCTGTGGGGTCATCCTGGGTCGGGGCAGCTTCCTGCTGGGTCCTCAGCCCCGTTCCTGTGTGGCCTGCTGTGGACATCACTGCCACCTCCCTCTGGCATCCCTGCTGGCTGCCGTACTGGCTCCCAGCTCCAGGCCACCTGGGGGGCAGCCCCAGCAACAGCCTCCTGCATGCTCAGCTTTCCTCTGTCTCCTCTGTCAAGGGTGATCTGCAGCCCGTCCTGGTGACGCTGAAGGATGCACCTCTCTGCAAGCAAGAAGGCGTAATGTCAGTGCTCACCGTCTGCCAGAGGCAGCTGCAGTCGGAGCTGCTCTTGGTGAAAAATGAAATGCGCGTGAGTCTGGAGGACGGCGGCAAGGTGTGTGTGGACGGGGTGGGGGAGGCGCGAGGCCCACCTGGGAGAGGCTGGGTGCAGAACATGTGGGTCCTGCCCTGAGCAGAGGCGGGTATTCTGCTGAGGTGACGAGCGCAGTCTGTGCCTGCAGTGACATGTTCTCTGAGTCCTTTCTGTTCCGTAACGAGCTGTCCATAACTGTTGTGAAATTTCATATGTGCTTCATTTAAGCCACTCTCTAGAAACAATCAGTTGGGTTTTTTTCTTTTAATTGATACAAATGGATTTAACTGTGCTCGAGGGTTAGTCCCAGGTTGTCTTTTCATGGGAGGACCACATCGCCCCCATGGGCCTCACCTCAGCTCAGGACTTTGATGGCCAGCGTCTGTTTTACTTTGAAAGGCTTCAGATTTATTCTTGTAATCTGTTCACCTCACTCCATATTGTCACTTGAAAAAAAGCTGACACTTCTTTTCCCCGGGGAAGGAGGCTGCACCTTGACAATCTCAAATCGTAGCAGGGTTGAGATTTAGCGAGAAGAGCGGGTGCTGGTGCTTCTCCCACCCAGTGCACCAGGGGCGGGTCCCCAGTGCCCCCTTAGAAACACCTGCACAGGAGCTGCCCTCTCCTCAGGGTGCATCAGGTATGGATGGCACCTTTATTTTTTTCTCTTTTTTTTTTTTTTTTTTTTTTTTTGAGACAGAGTCTTGCTCTGTCGACCAGGCTGGAGTGCTCTGTCAACCAAGCTGGAGTGCAGTGACGCGATCTCAGCTCACTGCAACCTCCGCCTCCCGAGTTCAAGTGATTCTCCAGCCTCAGCCTCCTGAGTAGCTGGGACTGCAGGCATGCACCACCATGCCCAGCTGATTTTTGTATTATTAGTAGAGACGGGTTTCACCATCTTGGCCAGGCTGGTCTCAAACTCCTGACCTTAGGTGATACGCCCTCCTCAGCCTCCCAAAGTGCTGGGATTACAGGCGTGAGCCACCATGCCCGGCCTTAGATGGCACCTTTTGATGCATTGTCTGCACCTCGCCTCCTCCAGTCCAAGGCCCAGCGCAGCCCCCCTGGACACACAGCCGCCCACCCTCCTCCTCCTCCTCCTCCTGGACACACAGCCACCCACCCTCCTCCTCCCCCTCCTGGACACACAGCCGCCCACTCTCCTCCTCCCCCTCCTGGACACACAGTCGCCCACCCTCCTCCTCCTCCTGCTGGACACACAGCCATCCACCCTGCTCTTCCTCCTTCCCCTCCTCCTTGCTGTTTGCTAAATGTGCCCCAGCTACTCCTCCAGGCTCTGAAACCCAGAGGCTCTAACACCAGAAGTGCTGGGGCAGGTATTTTATGGTCTCTAGGGTGGCACGGAAGCATGCTTGGTGCTGAAGCCTGCTGAGACCCGGGCTCACCCAAGCCCCTCGCAGCCCTCGTGAGTGTACTGCACGTTGCTGGGGCGTTTCTTGCATGAGTACAGGTGCCGCCTGTTCCTGGGTCCACACTGCATGCACCTCATTGGCGTTTAGAGCCTGAAAGATTCTGAATTCCACAGAAATCAGGGAAGGACAGGCCTAGGCCTGCAGTTCTGAGGAGACCCATGAACCTGGTTCATGTGCTTGTCATGTGCTCTCGGGAAATACATCCTGTGTGGAGAGCCCTTCACGTCTCTTGCAGCAAACAGTCTTGGGGCCCTCGTGACGGGAACATTTCTTTGAATTCTTTTTTTTTTTTTTTTTGAGACAGAGTCTCGCTCTGTCGCCCAGGCTGGAGTGCAGTGGCGAGATCTTGACTCACTGCAACCTCCACCTCCTGGGTTCAAGCAATTCACTGCCTCAGCCTCCCAAGTAGCTGGGATTACAGGCACCTGCCACCACGCCCAGCTAATTTTTGTATTTTTAGTAGATACGGGGTTTCACCATTTTGGCCAGGCTGGTCTCAAACTCCTGACCTCGTGATCCACCTGCCTCAGCCTCCCACAGTGCTGGGATTACAGGCATGAGCCACTGCACCCGGCCCATTTCTTTGAATTCTTAAGAGAAAGCTCAGCCCTGCCTGCCAAATTCTTAGAAGTTACACACAAACTCCAAATTCATCACATAAACCACAATTTTGTGTTTTCAGTGCTCAGATATAGAACCTTCCCGTCCTTCTTCCCTTGTATGAAGCTTGTGCCCTCAGTCACTGCAGAAGTAGGTTGTGACAGGTGCCTTTTAAGCAAGGAGATGTAAGCCTTGGTTCTGTTTCTCATAGAATTAAATAAACTTGAAATGTGCAAGGCTCATTGTGGAATCACCCCCGAGTGTTCCCAAACTCCCTGAAATCTGCTCATTAACACCAGACAGGTGCGACTCCTGGTGAGCCAGATATTCTACCATGTGCCTGTTCTGTTTCACCTGCAGGGTAGGGAAAAAGTACTGGAAGATTGTCAGCTGCCGAAGGTCGATCTCATAGCTCAGGTGAAACAACTTCAGGAAAAACTGAACCGTTTGCTGTATTCCATGACCTTCCAGAATGTGGATGCTGCCGACGCCAAGTCTCCGTGGCCCTTGGCCTCAGCACACCTGTTGGAGAGCAGCTGGAGTGATGATTCCTGTGACGGAGAAGAGCCTGATACATCACCCCCTGTAGACACGTGTGATGCCAATACAGCCACGGGGGGTGTAACTGATGTTATCAGAAATCAGGCCATAGACGCGTGTGACGCCAATACAACCACGGGGGGTGTAACTGATGTTATCAAAAATTGGGATTCCTTGATAACAGATGAAATGCTAGAATCTCCCATTCAAGAAAAATCAGAATGTCAGGACAGGTCCCTTTCTTCACCGACCAGCGTGCTTGGCGGTTCCCGCCACCAGAGCCACACTGCAGAGGCTGGGCCCCGGAAGAGCCCGGTCGGGATGCTGGACCTGTCTTCCTGGAGCTCCCCTGAGGTCCTCAGGAAGGACTGGACCCTGGAGCCCCGGCCCAGCCTCCCCGTGACACCCCACTCAGGAGCCCTGAGCCTGTGCAGTGCCGACACATCCCTGGGGGACAGGGCGGACACCTCGCTGCCACAGACCCAGGGGCCGGGGCTGCTTTGTTCCCTGGGCATGTCTGCAGCAGCGCTGGCCCTGCAGTGGGCCGAGTCTCCGCCGGCTGACGACCACCATGTGCAGAGGACAGCTGTGGTAGGTGCCCGCTCTGCTCCCAGGCCCTCTGTTCCCGTGGGAATGTGGCCCGCCCGGCGCCATGGCAGCTGCCATTGTTTGTTCATCTCCTGACAGTGCACACCTCGCAGTGCTGTGTGGGGCCAGCTCTGCAGGACTGGCATCATGGGAGCGTTTAGACTATTTCAGTTGTGCAGGTATTTTTAAAATGCCTGAGATGCATTTGCCCGCCTCAAACGTACCCTGGGCATGCTTCTCCACTGACGCTCACTCCAACGGGCACAGCCACAGACACGTCTTCATGTGTGATGGGTTAGGGTTCTTTGTCCAGAATGGTTTTTTAGATTTATGTTTAGGAATGCGTGTGTGTGTGTGTGTGTGACGGAGTCTTGCTCTGTCGCCCAGGCTAGAGTGCACTGGTGTGATCTCAGCTCACTGCAGCCTCCACCTCCCCAGGTTCAAGCAATTCTCCTGCCTCAGCTTCCCGAGTAGCTGGGACTACAGGCAAATGCCACCACATCAGGCTAGTTTTTGTAGTTTTAGTAGAGACAGGGTTTCACCATATTGGCCAGGCTGGTCTCAAACTCCTGACCTCATGATCCACCCACCTCAGCCTCCCAAAGTGCTGGGCTTACAGACGTGAGCCACCGTGCCCAGCCAGAAATGCTTCATATTTTTAACAGGTTTCACATATGCTAATTAATTTTAATAATTTATGAGTTAGATCATATTATTTCTAACATAACCATTTTGGGATTTTGTGTATCTTGAGTAAGATAAAATTAAAAATCAGGTATGGTTGGGCTCACGCTTGTAGTCTCAGCACTTTGGGAGGCTGAGGCAGGAGGATTGCTTGAGCCCAGGAATTTGAGACCAGGCTGGGTAACACAGTGAGACCCTGTCTCTACAAAAAACATAAAAAATCATCTGGGTGTGCTGGTGCCACCCATGGTCCCTGCTCTTCAGGAGGCTGAGGCAGGAGGATCACTTGACCTCGGGAGGTTGAGGTTGCAGTGAGCCAAGATTGAACCACTGCACTCCAGCCTGGGTGACAGAGTGAGACCCTCCCTCAAAAAATAATAATTTAGCAGATACATATTATTTGAAACATCCATGTACTATCATTTCATGCACAAGAATTTAAATCAGAAATACTTACTATTGGCTACATTAAAATATTCCTAAAGAGCTGTGGGTGAATCTGATTAAATTGTTGGAAGCATTCGACCTGCGCGTGTTCACCAGTTTCGAGTTGTTTCATTTGGGGTCTATGTGGGAAGATAAATTCAGGCCTTTGAAAGTTTTCACCTGGCAAAGTCAGCTCTATGGTGTAATTACTCATTATTTTATGACCATTTAAAAATCTCTCTATCTGAACAGGAGAAAGATGTTGAAGATTTTATCACAACATCCTTTGATTCTCAAGAAACATTAAGTTCACCTCCTCCTGGATTAGAAGGAAAAACTGATAGAAGTGAGAAAAGTGAGTTGGTTATCCTTCATTTTTAATTTTTTATTTCAGTGGTTTCCTAGCACAGAATAGTCAAAAAAATTCCTGCATCCTTCGCCTGGTTCTGCGTCTGCCCCCTGCTGACCTCCACCCCGGCTCTGCGTTTTGTCGGGTGTTTGCCTGGGGCCTCTTGACTCCTGAAAACACGCCTGTACCTTTCACACAGCGAAGGCCGCCGGCCCAGGCCACACTCCACCCTGGAATGTTCACCCTGATCCGAGGCCAGCACCTCAGCTACAGCTACAGACCTTGCTCAGATTCGCCGATTGTCCCAGTAGTGTCCTTTATGGAAAAGACATCCCAGCTCACAGTCTGTGTTCAGGTGTCTTTGGCAGGATGGAGACTGGGGCGGCGCACGCCATGTTTCCAGGCTCTGCTGCCTTGCCTGCCCACCCTGCCCTTCCCGCCCCTTGGGGTGGACGTCCCTCTCTCTGCTGTGGGTTTCGGGGCACTGGCCCCGGCGTCAGCGGGACGGTGGCGTGTCCTTGCGATGGCGCGTGGGGGGCTGCGTCTCCCCGGACCTCATGGCGGGAGGTGCGTGGGCTTGACTTGGGCCTTTGTCTGTGGTGGTGCCTGCCAGGTTTCCTCCTCCCTCCGTGGGAGACGCAGAGACTGAGTATCCTCTTCCCTCTCATGCTAACACCCACTGGTCTCAGCCTCCCTTGGTTGCCCTGGCCTGGATCAGTTGTGGTGGCGGTTACCTGCCACACTGTACTTTTTTTAATTTCATAACTTTTTCTACAATTGTTGTCTTTTTACAAGTCAGTCACCTTTTGAGGTGCTCTAACTTTTTAAAAAATCTGTTGGATTTTTCAGCGATTTAGTGATTTTTGAGAACATGGTCACGATTTAATTAGAAATTTTAGTGCTTGCAGAGCAGGGCCATCAGCTTTTTAATTTTGTTTGTATTTATTCGATGAGTAGTGAGCATGCAGGGTAACAGTTACGGGTGCTGAGAGGACCATTTCCTGAGCAGCCTGTGTCCCAGCTCCCCACTCAGGACTGCAGCTCCCTGGGGATGCCCACATTCGACTCTCAGAAATGTCTTCTTGTATTTGCTTTATTTTCAAACCCTATTTGCTGTTTAAAGTAGCATCTTCAGCCCTCCTAGCCCCTTGCCACGTGCCCCTTGCTACACGAGGTCCAGTGTGCACGCCCTGTGCTGTTGCAGCCAAGGTTTGCCCTTCGAGGACGCGCCCCGTGTTCTAGCAGAGCCGCTGGGAGCGTGCGTCCCCCTCGAGCCACTTTTGTTTTTCTTGGCTCTGTTTCTCCTGTGTTCTTCATTGCTGCCCTAGCACATGGTGCCCGGGTGAATGTCATCCAAGCCTTCCAAGCACAGCAGGTGCTTCCCCAACAACTCTCAGGAGCTCCCAGACGGCCCTTTGCCCCTACTCAATGGTCTCTTATTTTTCGAGGCAGGGTCTTGCTGTGTCACGCAGGCTGGAGTTCAGTGGCATAGTCTCGACTCACTGCAGCCTCCACCTCCTGTGCTCAAGTCATCCTCCCACCTTAGCCTTCCAAAGTGCTGGGATTACAGGCGTGAGCCACTGCGCCTGGCCAGCCCCCTCTTTTTTAATGAAACATGTCCCCAGAAGCCTCTGTAGAAAAGGTGTCTGGCAGGTGCTTGTTTTTGAGAACTTCCTCGTCTCCCTGGCGGTTGTCGGTCGGTTGGCTGGGTGCAGACACTTGGGTTGGAAGGTATCGCATGCCTGTCCACCGCCTCTGTGCCTGCGCCCTCCAGTGACGCGCGACCTCGGAGGTCTGCGCGGTCGGGGTGGAGGATTTCCTCCTCATTCGTCCTTCCTCCAGTCACGGATCCTGTGGTTTTCTCTCTTCTTTTTGTAATTCCTGTTATTCAACTATATTGGGCCTCCGGATTTGATTGTCAAATTTTCTTTCCCTGTTTCTACTTCTTTTATTTTTGTTCTCATTTCTAAAAGGTTTTCTTTAGAACTTTATTTTTCAACATTTGTGCTGAGCGTTCTGTTTCTGCGCTCATATTTTAAATTTCTCAGAACTCTTTCTTATCCTGACTGTTCCTCTCTCCTTTAGCTTTAGCTCCTTGGTTTCTTTCTTTTTTGGCGTGCGTTCTTAAGTTTATTTTGGGCACAGCCAGGTGAGAGGTCCCTGCACCTGGAGGAAGGTGTTGGGCCCTGAGGTGAAGCATGGTTTGTGCTGAAGGCACAGGGTCCGGTGGGACAATGGGGAATGTGGTCTTGGACTTGTGGAGCTCTGACCACCCGCTGGCGGCACCTGCTGGCTGTGATCTCCTCTGGATGGAGTGGGCCGGGGCGCGGTGCTGGGCACCCATGTCTCGGTGGCACTGGGTGACAGTGCCCGCAGCAGTCACATCCCAGAGTTCCTGGTACACGCTGTGGGAGCTGCGGCTCAGGGAGATGCCAGCGTCCTCAGAGATTTCTCAAACACCTGAAGTAGATGATTTCCCCAAAGATTTCTTCATCGTCATCTTTAGCTGAGATATACAGGGCAGAAGTAGGACTTGGCACCATGATTAGGCACAAAGATTCGCAGGCGGTAGGGGTGGCCTGGGGCATTTTTGGGGGTACAGGCAGCGACCCAGCACCCTGCACCCTTGCACTGCCCCTGAGGCCTTCGTGCTGCTCTCTCGGCACTTGCCGCCACTCACAAAAAGCACTTTGTTGGTTCGTTTTGTGAATGATGTGCCCGTTATTTCTCTGAGGGGCCATCGTCATCCTCCGAGGTTGTCCTCTGCTCCTCCCCAGCGTGCTCTCTGCTCAGCAGGCTGTGCTGGGGCATCATCCCCCCTGTGCTCAAGTGCTGCAGCCTCCTCTCCCCAGGGAGCTTTGTCCACACAGGGGCCCCGTCTCACTGGCATCCGCATCCTCCTGCTTTGAAGGTCCAACACCCTTTTTCCAGGGCGCCGCCTCCTCGTCTGGGTCTCATGTCCCTGACACGATCCTGCCTCAGTTTCCAAAGCGCCTCCCTCCCTGTGGGCTGGCGCAGCTGCAGGTCTCTGGGATGGACCAGGGTCCTGTGCATTGGGAGGTTTTGAATTTTCCTCATTGAGACCCCGTGCCCACCTGACACAGGAGCTGCACTGCAGTGGGGAGCCGCACTGCAGGGACCCCACAGCAGGCACGGTCAGCGTTTCCTGAGCAGTCATTGGATGCCTGTCTGCTGCCTGCCTTAGCTCCGTGGCTGGTGGGGAGGGTGCAGGCCCTGCACGTCCCGCTGCTCTTGAGCTTGCCTAGACCATCTGGGTTTTGTGGAGTCTTTGGGGGCCACGTCTGGAAAAGTGAGCAGAGGTCCCCTAAGGCTGGCGCTGGAATCAGGGACTCAGGTGATGTACTCAACCTGCGAAGTTGGGTTCTTACTTGACGTGCGTCATTCTCACCAGGGTTATGTTTTTATGAAAGCATTTTTGGGGCCCATCAGTGTTTTCTCCGTGAGCAGAATCACAGTGTGGTTGTCGCTGGGGGCTGCGGGCCAATCACCCCTGTCCTGCCTCTGCAGTGCGTCCCCTGCGGAACCCCCTGGAGAGCTGTGGGTGGGACCCTGACCCTGTGGTGTTTTTAGGTGACGGCTTGGGTTTTGGAGCAAGACTGAGCCCGCGGTCAGGAGGCCCTGAGGCTGGAACTGCTGGTCCTGTGACCCCTGCTCCCATCTCTGGAAGGTTTCAGCCGCTGCAGGAAGCCATGAAGGAGAAGGAAGTGCATCCGAAGCACGTGAAGGTATGGCTGGTAGGGGCGGCCCTCACAGCTTCACATGTGCAGCCTCGGGGCATCCCCCAAGCCCTACGTCGTCCTGCCTTGCCAGGGAGAGCCTGGGAGGGCCAGCTTTTCCTGGGTGCCTCTGAGCACCTGCATTTTAATGACTCATAGGAGGCAGCCCCATGGTGGCCCCGGAAGCCGCCTGCCCAGCCCTGCAGTGGCCCCTTAGGTGGCCACTTCCCATCTGGGCAGGGAGGGTCCTGTGAGCCCGTGGGCAGGTGGTGTTGCCCCGAGTCGCAGAGCTGGCCTGTGCCTCCCTGCTGCCTGTGCCTCCCTCCCGCCTGTGCCCTGTAGAGAAGCCGAGGCACCAGATGCCTCAATGCTCTAGGACTGAGCCGAGTTCTCTTCAGACGATGGGAGAGAAGCCACTCAGCCTCCTTGGAGTCAACTTTGAAGGCAGAATTTTGTGGAACTTTTCATAAGTTTTCTTTTCTCTCCCAGTTCAGCAGATCATTTTATGGTAAAACCATTGACAAAAACTTGGCTAAACAAGTGAGTGATAGAATGATGCCACTACAGGAGCTTAGCCAAGTGGTAAACATATTCCCAAACAAAACAGTTTTCCCATCAGTGAAACCTCTTCTGAGATTGCACAGTAAGTCCTCACTTCGCGTCGCCCCGAGGTTCCTGGAAGCTGACCTGTGCTGCTGGCCCAGCTCCCGCTGTCTCCGCAGGCCCTGAGGGTGCCTTTGTTACATGTGTTTCAGTCACGGTTTCCAAAACCCATCCATGACGTTAAGTGAGGACTTACTGCATTCAGAATAAAACTTGTTTTACTTCATTTGGCTGGGCACGGTGGCTCATGCCTATAATCCCAGCACTTTGGGAGGCTGAGACAGGGGGATCGTTGGGGCCCAGGAGTTCAAGACCAGCCTGGGCGACATAATAAGACCCCTCTTTGTCAGAACTGAGTCAATTAAACCTCTTTTTTTCATTAAAAAGAAAACTTATTTTACTTTCGTAAACATGGAAATTGGAGATATTTTTTTTAATCAGTTTTTTATTTCTTCTTTGCAATTCCTTTTTTTTTTTTTTTTTTTTTTTTTTTGGTGAGACAGAGTCTCACTCTGTCACCCAGCGGTACAGTCACGGCTCACTGCAACCTCTGCCTCCCAAGTGGCTTGGATTATAGGCGTGAGCCACCACACCCAGCTAATTTTTGTATTTTCTGTAGAGATGGAGTGTTGCCATGTTACCCAGGCTGGTCTTGAGCTCCTGAGCTCAAGTGATCTGCCCACCTCAGCCTCCCAAGGTGCTGGGATTACAGTGTGAGTCACAGTGCCTGGCCTCAAATTTTTATACAATATAAAACATCAAGGAGATGTTTCTGTTAGTGTTTCCTATGGAAAACAACCTAATATTAGAATTCCTGATTTTTAAGGAATAAATTTGATTAATGTTAACTCTTCATACTTAGGTTTCATAATTTAAAAAGAAAAGCAAAGAAGGCAGGAAAGGCCTCCTGTAGCCCTTGAGGCAGCAGCTGCGAAGTGGAGGAGGAGGGGGAGGGGGGGAAGGAAGAGGAGAGGGAGGGGGGAGGGGGAGGAAGAGGAGGAGCTGCTGTCCAGGGAGCACCTCCAGCTTTCAAAGGTCCCAAGTCCAGTTGAAAATCACGAGGAGTTTTTTTCACGGATGTCTCAGACTGTTTCAAACTCAGGGTTTTCCTTTATTGTCTTAATTTCTGGCCTGTGTTTGAGTGTGGAGCCCCAGGGTTGTGCCCACAGTGATGCGCAGTGGGGATCTGAGTGGAGCTGGGTGCTTGCCCTGCTTGGAGGTGGCTCCAGGCGCGTGGGGGACATCCACTGCTCAGATGCAGCCACAGACGCCAAGAGTATGGTCGACGCTCTAATATCCCTTGTGACCGCTATACTGAGGAGGCTGAGGTCCTGAGCACAGGTGGGGCCCCGGCCACTCTTGGCCACCTCCGGCCATGCCTGGAATTGAGCCATGAGTGGGCAGGGCAGGTGCTGGAGCTGAGGAAACAAGGACTACCCCCCCAAACCGCCGCCACCACCACCACCACCGCGGACAGAGCCGCCTGGTCCTGAGTGTGGAGGTGGCAGAACCTTCCCAGCCCTAGTGACTGTGTCTGTGGGACCCCCCAGGCTGCCTCACAGGCCATGTTCTAAGGTGCCCACTGGACTCTGCCCCACTTCCCGGCCTCACGGGAACCGAGCTGCGAGAGCCCCGTGTCACCTGGCGGGAAGCTGTGGCCCAGGGCCTGTGCATCTCTTCTTTGTAAGAGATGTTTTTTAAAATGCATTTTCTCCTCAATACAGGATCTAGAAAAGCATATTAAAAAGAAGGAAATGGCCTGTCCTCTGCAGTTGGAAGGGAGGGACAAGCAGCTTCAGTGTCTTCCTGCTGCCCTGCTCCCCCGGCCTGCTCCCACTGCACCCCCAACCCTGCTCCCCCGGCCCTGCTCCCACTGCACACCCCCCCAACCCTGCAACCCTGCTCCCCCAACCACGGCCTTGCTTCCCCCATCTCCGCTCCTCCCTGCACCACCCCGATCCCCCCAACCCCACCCTGCTCTGCTGTAGACCTCAGTTTGCATCCATCCTATGCCACATACGTTATGTTTAAAGTAAAAGTGTTTTCAGTTGTTAATTATTTTTAAAATAAACGTAGTATGCAATTTGGTTTTACTACTTAAGTGTTAGTATTTGACTTTTTTGGGCATATCATTAAAATTATAGGAAAGCATATTTTCAGTCAGTCACACCCCATCGTAGGCCTCGTCATTGCCTCATTTTGCATTTCCCTCTTTTTGGGCTTCATTAGATTACTTTTCTCTTCAGGTTTTTATGCAGATGTGTCCTGTGCTTGGGTGTGTGCTCATGTGGTGGTGACTGCGCGGAGCCTCTGGGCTCTGGGCTCTAGGCTGGTCGTGACACTAGCTTCTCCATAGGGCCATCTGCTAACCCCTCAGCCTCTCCGGCGAGACAGTCAAGTGTGTGTCCAGACACCCACTGCTGCGTACTCGGTGGTATGAAGCAGCCGCCTCGTGTTCACAGACCTGTGGGCAGGGCCTGCTGGGGATGGTTTTCTTTGCTCCCCATGCCTGGTACAGGCAGCTTCACCCCACGCTGGTGGTTGGCACTGGCCTCAGCCGGACCACGCACAGAGGCCTCCTGGGTGGCCATTGTGTGGCCTCCTCGTAGTGTCCCAGGAGGGCAGGGAGTGTGTGATGTTTGTGATCTTGCTATGGACATTGGCCTAAAGCCCTGCCCTGAGCTTTGTCCAGGCTTAGACAGGGGACGGTGTCCCCCTCAGGGAGCAGATGGAGTGGAGGAAGTGGCGGGGCCATCTTTGGAGCGGCTTATGGAGTTGTGGGGCCATTTTTGGAGTGGCTTATAGAGGCAGGTGGAGTGGAGGAAGTGGCGGGGCCATCTTTGGAGTGGCTTACAGAGAAATTCACTCCAAGCCTGGCTTCCGTGTTGTCTCTCTGAAGGTCGGGAGAGGTGGGCTTGAAAACCTTATAGCTTGAGAAGTGGGTGCTGCCTGTACGAAGCCAAGGTGGTGCCCTCCCTCTCCACAGCTGCCCGCCCTTCACGGAGTCCTGGCTGCAGCTTGGGACCGCAGGTGTTATAGAGCGTGGCTGTGTGGGGTGGCAGGCGACTCCCTCCTGACGCACTTTTCCCGCCACAGGCTTTACTGCAGATGGTGCGTGATGAGAGCCATCAGATCCTGGCGCTGTCAGAAGGCCTTGCACCCCCGAGCTGCGAGCCGCACTCACCCCGGAAGGAAGATGAGGTACAGGACAGCTCGTTCGTGGGGGAAAGACGCAGGTTTATTTTGCATCTCACACACTTCTTTTCCAAAGGATTTAAGGAGCTTGCGGTAATGGCCGCGTCCTTAGGGCCACGTGGAGACGAGGATTTTTTTTTTTTTTTTTTTTTTTTTTGAGATGGAGTCTCGCTGTCTCTCCCAGGCTGGAGTGCAGTGGCGTAATCTCGGCTCACTGCAACCTCCACCTCCCCGGGTCAAGCAGTTCTCTGCCTCAGCCTCCCGAGTAGCTGGGATTACAAGTGCATGCCACCATGCCCAGCTAATTTTTGTATTTTTAGTAGAGACGGGGTTTCACCATCTTAGCTAGGCTGGTCTTGAACTCCTGACCTTGTGATCCACCCGCCTCGGCCTCCCAAAGTGCTGGGATTACAGGCGTGAGCCACCATGCCTGGCCTAGGATTTTTTTAGCGTGGCCAAGAAGACTGAGGTCCAAGAACCCTGGGGAGGCCTCGCCATCTCCCACAGCCAGCACAGGCTCTCGGGGCAGGTTCCCTGTGGGACGTGGAGGTGTGTGTGGGGCAGAAGGGCTCAGGGCTTTCAGGCCTGTGCCCTATGTGAGCCTGCGGGGAGGCTGAGGGTGGTCTCTCCTGGCCATGTGGCCCTGCGGACTCAGCCCATTCCAGCACTTGTCCCCCAGGGCCTCTCCTCCTGCCACTCAGGTGACTTGCCCTCCGGCCTCTTTCCTCCCCTTGGGTCTCTCCTACCTCCCCCTCCACACCCCAAGCCCCAGCAACTGGACCTCAGGGCCTCACCTCTGTGCTGTTCACCCTGTGCCCCACTTTTCCCCAAGCCCTCCCCATCTCCCTGCCTGTCTGCTTCCAGCACCAGGGCCTGTGGAGCTTGTGGAGTGGGCGCCAAGCCCCATCACGCTCCCTCCCATCTCCATGCCTGCCCTGTCCTGCCCCTGCGCCTGCCTCTGACTGGGATCAAAGCTTCGTGAGGGAGGGAAGGGCTTTGTGCCTGTGCCTGGAACGCACAGGGTGTGCTGGTGCCTCTGCCCGCACCTCCAGCAGGCCCTGGTTGTGTGCGAGCGGCAGCCTGGCTGGCATTCAGGAGGCTCATCGGTGCTGCACGCCGCCCCTGGGGACCAGTGGGTAGCCCCTTGCAGCCTTACGTCCCCTCCAGGCCCCGGGCCTCGAAGGTGCAGCAGCAGGAAAAGAGGGAAGGAGCTTTGCTGACATTTTCCTGACCTTACTTTATCATCTTTTTCAGTCTCTTTTGTGCTTATGATGGCAGCCTCTGCTTCTCGTGCCCTGAATGGCCCTGGGCAGTGTGTGTCTTCTCTTCTGTCAAGGTCATTTCTGTTTGAACGGCTGTCTGTCTGCTCAGCTGCCGTAACAGAACACCCCAGACCGGGGGCTTGAACAGCAGACATTGATTTCACCTGTTGTGGCATCGGGGTGCCCACAGGGTTGGATTCTGGTGTAGGCGCCCTTCCTGGTTTGCAGACAGCGCCTCCGTGCTGTGTCCTCACATGATGGAGAGAGCGAGTGAGCTCTGGTGTCTCTTCCTCTTATGAGGCCTCATTTACCCTGAATCACCTCCCGCAGGCCCCATCTCCAAACGCAGTCACACTGCGAACTTCGGGGCACAAGCATGCAGGTGCATTTGTGAGGATGCCACGTTTCTTCCCTCTTTAGGAAGTGCCTACTGCGTGCCCCGATTGGAGAGGGGACCTTCTGCAGGTTGTGCAAGAGGCGTTTGAAAAAGAGCAGGAGATGCAGGGGGTTGGGCTGCAGCCCCGACTCAGTGGCTCAGATCTGGGGGGTCACAGATCCCTGCTCGAAAGGCTGGAGAAGATCATCCATGAGCAGGTGAGTGTCAGCTCTGCCACCAGGCCTCAGTTTGCCCCAGGGTTCCAGCCCTGGCAGAGAGGGTGACACAGACTGTTTTGTATGTGAATTTCGGTTTGTGTGTTTCTCTCGACCGCTGGAATGTGGCTGTGACTCACCCAGGCGTTCACGCTCAGTCCATGCAGGATGCTGCACTTTTCCACCTGCAGCTGTAACAGGACAGGTGTGCTCGAGATGCACCCTCACGGCCTCACTCTGTTCTGAGATAAGTGGCTAAAGAAACGTTCTCCATTCCTAGTAGCCCCTCCTGGGGTGAGAGGTGCTCTGTGTGCAGGGCTGGGTGGCATTGGTGCCATGGGGACACTAGAAATCCTGTCCCTGCCAGCGTACACATGAGACCTAGTGTTGAGAGTAACTGGCTTGCAGGCCTCACGCAGGGTAGCGCAGCCCAGCCCTGACGCCTGCAGGCCCCAGAGCTGAGGCCCAGCAGCTACTGTGCACCCATCCCAGACTCAGCAGGCTTGTCCCGGCGCAGCGGGTTTTGAGGGCGGGCAGCAGGGAAGGCTGGGGCATGGGGTGGCTGCCCAATGCTCAGGCTGCTTTTCCCATTGTGCCCCCAGGGAGACCTGCAGGAAAAGTCCCTGGAGCATCTTCGCCTGCCGGACCGGAGCAGCCTGCTGTCCGAGATCCAGGCTCTGCGCGCCCAGCTGCGCATGACGCACCTGCAGAACCAGGAGAAGCTGCAGCACTTGCACACAGCGCTGACAAGCGCGGAGTCGCGTGGGAGCCAGCAGGAGCACCAGCTGCGCAGGCAGGGTGGGTGCCACTGTCTCTGCTGCCTGTGGGGCCCGGCCTCTGCACCTGCCCACCCAACACTCACCTGTGTGGCCTTGGGAGCAGAGGGTGGTGACAGGGCATCATCTTGTCAAGCCCCTGAGTGTTGCCATGGTTGTCAGCTGATAGAACTGAGCAGAAAGGACCCTGGAGACAGGCAGCGCTGGGTGGGGCTGGCATGGAGGCCTCACTCTTGGGCCTGGTGTGGGCAAGAGGGGCCTGGGTTGGGCTTTTGAGTGCTGGCAGGTTCTTGGGAGCTCGTGCTAGAGTTCAGGAATGTCTTGTAGGTTTCTACATTTAATTTAGCTTCTTCGGGAGTTTTTATGTAGATGCTCAGGTCATCTGTGGGTAAGTAACGATTTTTTGTTACCTTGTGGGTAAGTAACGATTTTTCTTGCCCACGTTCTCTCGCGTGCTGTGCCGTCAGCTGTGTGGCAGATGCCGTTCCCTGCTCTTAGTTTTGGGGGCAGGAGCTGGTCTCGTACCCTTGCATGTGGGGTCAGGCGCCCTTGGTCAGCTTGGGGAAGTGCCCTCTGTTCCTAGTTTTGGATTCCGTCAAGGGGAACGGCCTTGCAATTCAGCCCACAGCCCTTGTCCCAGCGCCCGTGCCCTTTGTGCTCTCTGGGGCTGGGGGCCGGTGCTGTGCAAGCGCTCGTGAGGGGCACGGGCGGGGGGTGCCGGTGCTGTGCATGTCCTTGTGAGGAGCACGGTGGGGCCGGCGCTGTGCAAATGCTCGTGAGGGGCACAAGGGGGCCGGCACCATGCGGTCACTCGTGAGGGGCATGGGGGGGTGGGCCGGTGCTGTCCGAGTGCTCGTGTGGGGCACTGGTCTGTTTTCTGTTGTGCGTTTTTGGTCGTGGTGCTGGGTAGCACCAGCCCCACGGGGGTGCGGGAAGTATTTGGGAAGTAGCCCCTCCGCCCTCCGTTGTCTAGAATTGGGGTTATTTCTTCCTTAAGTTTCGGGAGAATTTTCCAGTAAAGCCACCTGGGCCTGGAGCTGCCTCTGTTGGAGGCAGTTTAGGGTGTGAGTGGGGGTGGGGTGGCGTTTTTAGGATGGCCCCAGGGCTGTATCACTCCTGGGCTCTGGGTGCTCCCGGCCAGGAGGGTGGGCCCCGGAAGGAAATGGGCCCAGAGGGCAGAATTGAGCATCCTGGTTCCACCCGCAGTGAAAGCTTCTAGTCCACAGAACCTCCTTTCTTCCCGAAGCACATACACCCCACGCCCCCACGAGTCTGTCTCTAACCTGGTATCACTTGTGCAGCACAAGGAGCTCATGGGGGCCTGTTTCTGTTCTTTCGTCTTTCTCAGTTGAACTGCTGGCTTATAAAGTAGAGCAGGAGAAGTGCATTGCTGGTGACTTGCAGAAGACGCTGAGTGAAGAGCAAGAGAAAGCAAACGGCGTGCAGAAGCTCCTGGCGGCGGAGCAGATTGTGGTGCGAGATTTGAAGTCCGACCTCTGTGAGAGCAGGCAGAAGAACGAACAGCTGTCCCGGTCCCTCTGCGAGGTGCAGCAGGAGGTCCTCCAGCTGAGGTGCGCCTGATCCACCTTCCCTGGGCACTGGCGGAGTCTCCCCGTTGTGGCCATGGTTTTCTTGGTCATGAAGGGACACAGAACCTCTGGTGGGCCGCAGTTGGGCAGCCCCAGGGGCACCGTGCCCTGCTGTCCCCGGGTTGATAATCCTGTGGTGGGGGGTGAAGCACATGCGTGGGACCTATCAGGGCTCTGCCTCCCCTCCTGGAGCTCCCAGCCCCCGGGAGCATACTCTGGCCCATGTGGTCAGATTGTTCTGTGATGTCTCCATGCAGATCCATGCTGAGCAGTAAGGAGAACGAGCTGAAGGCCGCACTTCAGGAGCTGGAGAGTGAGCAGGGGAAGGGGCGTTCCCTGCAGAGCCAGCTGGAGGAGGAGCAGCTGCGGCACCTGCAGAGGGAGGGCCAGAGTGCCAAGGCCCTGGAGGTAACAGGGCGTCAGGGCAAGGCAGCCGGCATGGGCTGTGTCCACTGGAAGCCTGAAGCCATGCTCCTCTTTCATCCTCCTTTTCCTGTTCTTCCTGGCAGTGTGCCCAGTTGACAGCAGTGTGACGTAGCAGGATAGGGCTGTGTTTTCAGGTAAAATTGCACCTTGGTGTAGTGGCAGCCACCACAGGGCGAACAGTACAGTGACCCGTGGTGGCACGATACCCCTCTGGGAGCCCCCGCTGTCCCTGAGCACTTGCTGTGCAGACGGACACAGCCTCCTCGCTGGCATCCAGACAGAGCGCAGCCTCAGAGCTCTGAGCACAAGGCAGGCTGGTGGTGGGGGCCCTCTGCTTTGTATGGCAGAGGCCCAGCCGGCGTCCTGTGGCTTCCGAGCAAGTCTGCGCCAGCTCCATGGGTTATGGCTTTCAGCGTGGGAGTGGTGGTGCATAGCAAGCTGGGTGTGTATCTCTGAGCCTCTTTGGTGGAGCGATTTTCTGAAGAGGGGGCAGGAGCCTCTGGTGGAGTGCTTTTCTGGAGAGGGGGTGGGTAGGGGACATCTCTGAATCATTTTCTGGAGAGGGACAGACAGGGAGCATCTCTGAACCCAGGATGCGTATGTGCAGCTACTCAACACCACTTATAAAAAAAGTATGTCATCTCCGCTGTCTGGGTTTTTTGTTACTTGATGAACTAGCAAAAAAATCTTGCCCCTACATATGGCTAGTAGGGTGCATTTCAAAAGGTAGAATTGCTGGGCTAAAGTATGTAAACAAATGTGGACAGGAAAACCATGCAGACGCTTTTCCTCTTGATTCAGTGTCTCCCATCGTATGTGTTTGCTGTCTAGGAGCTGCAGGCATCTTTGGAGACACAGCGTGCTCAGAGCAGTCGACTCTGCGTGGCACTGAAACACGAGCAGACGGCCAAGGACAACCTGCAGAAGGAGCTGCGCATCGAGCACTCACGCTGCGAGGCCTTGCTGGTTCAGGAGCGGAGCCAGCTCTCTGAGCTCCAGAAGGACCTTGCGGCTGAGAAGAGCCGCACCCTGGAGCTGTCAGAGGCCTTGCGGCATGAGCGGCTGCTGACCGAGCAGCTGAGCCAGAGGACACAGGAGGCTTGCGTGCACCAGGACACACAGGCGCATCGCGCTCTGCTGCGGAAGCTGAAGGAGGAGAAGACCCGGGTGGTGGACTTGCAAGCGATGCTTGAAAAGGTGCAGCAGCAAGCCCTGCGTTCTCAGCAGCAGCTTGAGGCTGAGGCTCAGAAGCACTGTGAGGCGCTCAGGAGAGAAAAGGAGGTAAGTGCCACACTGAAGTCGACGGTGGAAGCTCTGCACACCCAAAAACGAGAGCCGAGATGCTCTCTGGAGAGAGAGAGGGAGAAACCAGTGTGGTTGCAGGCAGAATTAGAGCAGTCACACCCACGGTTGAAAGAGCAAGAAGGACGCAAGGCTGCGAGGAGGAGCGCGGAGGCCAGGCAGAGCCCAGCGGCTGCGGAGCAGTGGAGGAAGTGGCAGAGAGACAAGGAGAAGCTGGTGAGAGCCGCCTGCTGGCGGAGCGTCCACACTTAAAAACGATAAGCAGTTGGAGTTAGGATGGTTCACGTGGGGGACGCGAGATTTACGTATGGCCCTCTGATGTGGTCTGCCCTGGCCTGTGTGCCCTGATGCTGGCACCACACTGCTGTTACTGTAGCTTTCTAGAAAGTATTGAAATCAGGAAGTGTGATTTCTCCAACTTCGTTCTTCCTCTTCAAGATAGTTTCAGCTCTGTGAGGCTTCTTGCTGTTCCACAGGAATTTGAGGATTGGTGTGTATTTCTGCAGAACCTGCCATTAGGATTTTCTTAGAGATGGCATTAAATGTGCTGATCGCTCTGGGTAGTATTGACATCTGGACAGTGTGAGGTCTTTTGATCCACGATTACAGAATGTGTCCCTCCATTTAATTAGGTTTTTTTTTTGAGATAGGGTCTGGCTCTGTCACCCAGGCTGGAGTGCAGTGATGTGATCTCAGCTCACTGCAATCGCTGCCTCCTAGGTTCAAGCGATTCTTCTGCCTCGGCCGCCCATGTAGCTGGGACTGCAGGCACATGCCACCACGCCTGGCTAATTTTTGGATTACTAGAGACAGGGTTTTCCATGTTGGCCAGGCTGGTCTCAAACTCCTGACCTTAGGTGATCCGCCCGCCTCGGCCTCTCAGACTGCTGGGATTGCAGGCGTCAGCCACCACGCTTGGCT
Organism: Nomascus leucogenys; assembly: GCF_006542625.1. Taxonomy (NCBI): domain Eukaryota; kingdom Metazoa; phylum Chordata; class Mammalia; order Primates; family Hylobatidae; genus Nomascus; species Nomascus leucogenys. Next base: position 31,271,592 of record NC_044405.1, read on the forward strand.
GTTTACCTAGGCCTTCTTTAGTTTCTTTCAGTAGCGTTTCATTGCTTTCAAAATATAAGTTTTATACTTTTGTTAAATTTATTTACTTATTTTTTGAGATAGAGTGTCATTCCGTCACTCAGGCTGGAGTGCAGTGGCACGAACTCAACAATGTTGAATAGAAGGGATGAGAGCAGGCTGGGCATGGTGGCCGATGCCTGTAATCCCAGCACTTTGGGAGGCCAAGGCGGGCAGATCACTTGAGGTCAGGAGTTCGAGACCAGCCTGGCCAACATGGCGAAAGCCCATTTCTACTAAAAATACAAAAATTAGCCGGGCATGGTAGTGTGCACCTGTAATCCCAGCTATTCGGGAGGCTGAGGCAGGAGAATTGCTTGAACCCCGCAAGGCGGAGGTTGCAGTGAGCCGGGATTGCGCCACTGCACTTCAGCCTGGGCAACAAGAGGGAGATTCCATCTCAAAAAAACAAAAAAACAAAAAGAAAACTCTTCGGAATAGTCGTAGTTTTTTTATCTCCAGAAGCCTTGGAGAGTGGGGAGGTGGTTTGGTGGTGCAGACAGTGTGGCCAAGCATGGCAGGGGCGTCTACACAGGACCCCAGCTGAGGGTGAGACGTGGTGTGTGTTTGCCTTTCTCCTGGGCCAGGGCTCTACCTTTCATGGAATGCTCAAAGGAGTCTTTGCTTTTTGAGAACTTCCTGAAACCACGCCCGAAGTTGCCAGCCAAAACCTTTTATTTAATTTTGATTGTTTATTAAACAGAATAGTAACATGAGTGCTTAGAAAATATTTTCTAAGTTGCATTAGTAACTTGCTTCAGGGTGCACATTGACCTGTATTTTGAGGGAGGTGGCCCTTCCAGAGTGATTTTTTGAGGCAGAGTCTCGCTCTGTCTTCCAGGCTGGAGTGCAATGGCACGATCTTGGCTCACTGCAGCCTCCACCTCCCGGGTTCAAGTGATTCTCCTGCCTCAGCCTCCTGAGTAGCTGGGATTACAGGTGCATGTCACCACATCCAGCCCAGCTAATTTTTGTATTTTTTTTTTTTTGAGACGGAGTCTCGCTCTGTTGCCCAGGCTGGAGTGCAGTGGCGCAATCTCGGCTCACTGCAAGCTCTGCCTCCTGGGTTCACGCCATTCTCCTGCCTCAGCCTCCCGAGTAGCTGGGACTACAGGCGCCCACCACCGCGCCCGGCTAATTTTTTTGTATTTTTAGTAGAGACGGGGTTTCACCATGTTGGTCAGGCTGGTCTTGAACTCCTGACCTTGTGATCCGCCCACCTTGGCCTCCCAAAGTGCTGGATTACAGGCGTGAGCCACCACGCCCGGCCTCCAGAGTGGTTTTTACTGAGGATAGTGAATTCGATCTGGATTATAGAACCCTTCTCTAGCTGTAGCCGTGGAAGCCTCCCAAGATAGTGGCATGCCAGAGACAATTCCATATTTTCTAAATAATATAATCTCATTAGTTCCTCTGTATCTTACTTTCCTTACTAGAAAATAGAAAAGATACTCATTCCTGTTTAAGAGGCCCGAGCATTGAGTGAGGCGCTGTCAGGAGGGTAGAGTCTGAGCTGCATCCTGGTCACTGCAGTGGCAGGAGTGCTGGTGCCATGCAGTGCAGGCTCAGCCATGGGTCCTCTGGGCTGGGGCGGCCTCAGCTCAGTGCTGGGGTTCCCTCCCTGACACGGCAAGCCGCCTCTGTGTGTCTGCATCTTGGGCCTCTTCCCGCCGGATCTGTCTTTGTGTTGTCACAAGGAAGCCCCAGCGGCGCTGCTGGGAATCCGAGGCCCTTCAGAGGCTGCTTTGTCCTTCCTTGCCCCATTGTGCAATAGACCTTCTGTCCCCTGCCTGGCAGGAGTCGGGCCGTGGGCAGGGGCTCAGGCACTTGCTGACATGCTTCTCCCGGGCACCAGACATGGCCTGTGCCCCCGTCCTGCAGAAGGAAAGGCTGCTGCTCCTTGAGGTCTGGCTTAGGAGCCCAGGCCCACCTGGCCACCCAGGCTCAGCCCCAGGGGTGCACTCAGGCTCATATGTGTGTGCACATTCCCATGCACAAATGTGCCTGTCCGTGACTATGCTGGTATGAACGTCTGGGCGTGTGCGTGTACATATGTGGATGAGTGGGACCAGGGCACAGGGAAGCGTCATCCGGTCTGTTTCAGCTTCTCAGGCTCCTCTCCTTTGGACCCTGCGTGCTTGTCCTGGGCCTAATGAAAGCCTGATAGTTTTAAAAACTACGATGGAAACGCTTTTACCACTGAATCATTCTGGAGTGTGATTCAGCTGCCTCCGTGCTAGAGGGACACAGAGCAGCACAGCACGAGGGTGTGCAGTGCGTCGGCTGTGGGTCCCAGTGCAGGACCACAGAGGCCGCCTGCCCGAGGGCCTGTTTCTGGTCTGCAAGGGGCCTCCCCTGTAACGTGGCTATGTGTTTTGGGCTTTTGCTTGGCAGTTTTTTTGTTTTTTTTTTTTTTTTGTAGATGGAGTCTCACTCTGTCGCCAGGCTGGAGTGCAGTGGCGCAATCTCGGCTCACTGTAACCTCTACCTTCTAGGTTCAGTGATTCTCCTGCCTCAGCTTCCCAAGTAGCTGGGATTACAGGTCCGCGCCACCACGCCCAGCTAATTTTTATATTTTTAGTAGAGACGGGGTTTCCTCATGTTGGCCAGACTGGTCTCAAACTCCTGACCTCAGGTGATCCACTTGCTGCAGCCTCCCAAAGTGCTGGGATTACAGGTGTGAGCCACCACACCCTGCTGGCAGTTTTGTTTCTTGTTTTGCTTTGTTTTGTTTTGTTCTGTTTTGTTTTGTTTTGAGATGGAGTCTCACTCTGTCGCCCAGGCTGGAGTGCAGTGGCGCGATCTCGGCTCACTGCAAGCTCCACCTCCCAGGTTCACGCCATTCTCCTGCCTCAGCCTCCCGAGTAGCTGGGACTACAGGCGCCCGCCACCACACCCAGCTAATTTTTGTATTTTTAGTAGAGACCGGGTTTCACCGTGTTAGCCAGAATGGTCTTTCTCTCCTGACCTCGTGATCCACCCGCCTCAGCCTCCCAAAGTGCTGGGATTACAGGCGTGAGCCACCGCGCCCGGCAATTTTTTGTATTTTTAGTAGAGATGGGGTTTGACTGTGTTGGCCAGGATGGTCTCAATCTCCTGACCTCGTGATCTGCCCGCCTCGGCTTCCCAAAGTGCTGGGATTACAGGCATGAGCCACCGCGCCCGGCCGGCAGTTTTGTTTTTGGACACTGACGTGAACGTTTTCTCTGTCTTTTTTCTGTTAACAACAGCGAGAATTAGAGCTGCAGCGTCAGCGTGACTTGCATAAGATCAAGCAGCTTCAGCAGACGGTGAGAGACCTGGAGTCGAAGGACGAGGTGCCTGGCAGCCGCCTCCACCTGGGTTCTGCCCGCAGGGCTGCTGGCTCCGATGCAGACCACCTCCGGGAACAGCAGCGAGAGCTAGAGGCGATGAGGCAGCGGCTGCTCTCTGCTGCCCGGCTTCTCACCAGCTTCGCCAGCCAGGCCGTGGACAGGTGTGCACCCACGCCACCTGGCGCTCGCTGGTCCCTTGCAGCCACCCCTCTGTCCCAGACCCGTCCCCAGGGCTTGGGCGCGTCTGGTGTGAGGCCCCTGCTCCTTTGCACTTAACGCTCTAGTCCTCCTCCTGGGACGTTCCTGAGGGATTCTGGATTGGCAGGATGGCATATTCATATTCTAACATCAGAGAGAAAAATCCTGTGATTCAAAATACGCCTGACGTGGGGCTTCCATGTTCCTTTGAGGGTTGGCTTGGTTCTCTTTACACTCTGTGTAGTTGCTCACCACCCACAGGGTCGGGTTTGGAGCCTCCTGTGCCCCCCCCAGCTGGCGCTGCCCAGTGTCACTCAAGGCCACTCACACCCAGGATGATGATCGTGGTATTTCATATGGGCAGAAAGGGTAATGCTAATGTTTGTCTTTTTCCCTATCCACAGAAACTCAGCAAATACAGTTCTCCTTTCTACACTTGGACTTAATATATAGAGCAGCATGATTTCTAAGCAAAGTTTCACTTAGGACAGCATTTTAAATCATTCATTCCAGAGGAAAGCCACGGGGCCTGGCAGGCGGTGGCTTCCCATGCTCAGTGGCGCGCCTCCCGGCTAGAGGTTTCTGAGCTCTGCAGAAGCGTCCAGTCACAGGCCTGTTGCCCCCGTGGGCCTCTGGCTCTGCCTCACGGCTGGACGAAGTGATTCACACACAGGCTCCTCAGGAACCTGTCGCCTTGTCTCTCTTGAGCCACGAGCTCTTGTTTAGTTTTGGATAATGGTCACTTGGGGTGCATATGTACCTTTAAGTGCCCATTTATTTTTACAGGACAGTTAATGATTGGACGTCATCCAGTGAGAAAGCAGCGATGTCTTTACTGCACACGTTGGAGGAGCTGAAGTCTGACTTGAGCAGGCCCACCTCCTCCCAGGTAAGGGGTGAGCGCCCCCAGGTCCCTGCCCTGGCTCCTCCCCCAGAGGGGCCCTCTCGGCAGCTTTGTGGTTTCTTTTTCACGCTGCCCAGTTCTTCCTCCCTCGCTGCCTTCTCTGAATTCATGGTTGCTATCTGGGTGAGTGGGTGGGGTCGACCCTGTGGGCCAAGTGGGGACGGATGTCCTCCATGTCCTGGGGCACTTGTGTGGTCTTCAGGGGCTGAGCCCTGCGGCCCATGGAATGCTGTGTGACTGTGTGGACCCCCCTCACGTGCTGCTCACTGTGCATGACCCGACCACATGGGGCTGCTGGTCAGGAGGGGCTATGGTTCTGCTCCAGTGCTGGCGGCCGATGTTCACCTCCACCTGGCCCAGCCTGCTGGCTTTGTATTTGTGTTGATGGCCTTTGCTAGAAACAAAAACCCAAGTCCTCCTTGCAAAGTCTGAGCTCACTGTAAGCTGCGTCTGAAGGAGGTGGGAATCTGGCTGCTGGTATAAATTCTTGATGCGTGTTTTGTGGCATTTATGAAATCATGACTTTCATTGTGGAGCCCACGCATGTGAGGTGCGGGAGAGCTGCACCGCTTGCCCTCTGGCCCCGCCAGCTGAACGTCATTGTGGGTGGGGTGCACCCTGCCCCGTGTTGGGCCCTGGTGACCTTTCAGTGTGTCCACCCTCCATAGGCTGAACGTCCTTTTCGTGGTGGAAGTAATAAACCTGTTTTGAGGGGCTTCACATCCGCCCCCTTGGGATGAACTAACAACAATCCAGCCACCTGTTAATTTCAGTGCTGTTAGAACAACCAAACGGGCTATGCTTTGTGACAGGCCTGCATTGTTCATACAAGCCAGTTTCATGCAAAGTCTGTGATTCAGTGACTTCTAGAATTTTCTGCCAGCTCCACAAGCTGCTTACTGAACCCCAGACACATTAATTACAATCCCTAAAAATAACTGTTGACAAAAAAACACAAGTAATGTGCATGCCCTTTAACAACAAATTCTTACAAATTTATTTTCTTTTCTCCAAGAAAAAAATGGCAGCAGAGCTGCAATTCCAGTTTGTGGACATCCTGCTGAAAGACAATGTTTCCCTCACAAAAGCCCTCAGCACGGTGACCCAGGAGAAGCTGGAGCTGAGCAGAGCCGTGTCTAAGCTTGAGAAGATGCTGAAGCACCATCTGCAGAAGGGCTGCAGCCCGAGCGTAGGTGTCTGTGCTTAACTCTCACCTGCCTCAGCCTAACCCGCCATGGGCCAGAGCAGCTCCACCCCACGAGAGGCCGGGCTGCCTTTAGGGACCTGGGGATGTGGGCGTCAGCCTCTCCCTAAACGCCGGGCTGCGCTGCCTCTGTCTGAAGCCTTGCTAAATGTTGTGGGATGTTTGAACGTCTCAGCTGACTTCCAGCTCCACCACAGACAGCGTCCTCACTGACCCTGACCACTATACTTGATGTTTGGTGCATGTTCATAAAAGGGTATTTTGACTAAGAATATTATAATCTGATCTAATTTAGAGTTTTATTTAAAGTGATTTATAATTTTTTTTTTTGAGATGGAGTCTTGCTCTGTTGCCCAGGCTAGAGTGCAGTGGCGTGATCTCGGCTCACTGCAACCTCCACCTCCCAGGTTCAAGCAGTTCTCCTGTGTCAGCCTCCTGAGTAGCTGAGATTATAAGTGCCCGCCACCACACATGGCTAATTTTTATATTTTTAGTAGAGACGGGGTTTTGCCATGTTGGCCAGGCTGGTCTCAAATTCCTGACGTGATTCCGCCTGCCTCGGCCTCCCAAAGTGCTGGGATTACAGACATGAGCTACCATGCCCAGCCTAAAGTGACGTATAATTTTCTCAATGGTATAGTTGGATAGAGTTACCTTCCGGAATGTCTGATTTTTTTTTCTTTTGTATTCAGGCTATTTTGTTTGTGATTTGCTTTATTTTTTATAACTTTTTAAAAATTATTTTTAAATTTACCTACAGTAAAATTTGCCCTTTCCTGGTGTAGTGTCATACAAGTTCACACACGCACACATCCCTGTAACCTTCATAAGTAACCACCATTCACAGAGCACACAGCGATGCCCCCCCAAAAAGAGCAGCAGGCACCCCCACCTGCCGCAGGCCCTGGCTCTTTCCCAGAAAGGTGTGTCAGTGGATCCAGCCCGTCTGGGACCTCCTAAACTGGCTTCTTTCACTTTTTGGGTTTTTTTCTGAGACAGGGCCTTGCTCCCTCTCCCAGGCTGGAGTGCAGTGGAGCAGTCACAGCTCACTTCAGCCTTGACCTCCCAGGTTCAGGGATCCTCCTGCCTCAGCCTCCTGACCTGAAGTGTTAGCAGCAACCTGTGCACATCCTCCTGTACACTCTTAAGTCATCTCTAAGATCACTTGCAACACCTCATTCAGTGTAAATGCCATGCAAATAGTTGTTATCCTGTATTGTTTAGGGTGTAGGGGCAAGAAAAGAAGTATACATGTTTGGTACAGACGCATCTTTTTTTCTGAATATTTTTCACCCACAGTTGGTTGAATCCATGGATGTGGAACCCACAGCTGTCGAGAGCTGACTGTGTTTGTAGTTACCAGTGGTTGGCATTTCTAGGACCAGAGAATATGAGAGTGTTTAAGGCTTAAAGCTTTGAATTTGGGGTGATTTTACAAAGAATTGGTTTTCTGTTTCTACTAAAATGTACCTTTTTTGCAGTCATACTTCAGCAAGTGGCGTGTTGTAATTCCTCCATGTTAATTCTTTGGCTGATCACAGCACGGCGTAACCTAGGCCCTGCTGAGTAGGTGCTGAAGATGAGGAGGGGCCGGGTGTGGTGTGGTCAGCCTGGCCTCCCCGCACATGGCCTTCTCCCTCACCTGCCCCGGCTGCTTCTCTAAGATGCTCTTGTTGACGAGCAGCTCTGTAGACAGCGCTGGCTGTGCTTCCTTACAGAGGTCGGAAAGGTCTGCTTGGAAGCCAGACGAAACGGCTTCACAGAGTTCCCTGAGGCGCCCAGACCCCAGCCGGCTTCCACCAGCTGCCAACGAGGAAGCACACACTAGCAATGTCAAGGTAGGAACAGTGCCACGAGTATAGGACTTTGATGCTTTTTTAAGTCCTGGGTTTGTAAATTGCAGGCAAAGCATTTTTGTGCCCACAAGGTTCTCGTCTGCCGGGTGTAGCAGTCACATCACTAAAGGAAAGGAAGTTCACAGAATAAACTTCGGCTTGAATTGTGGTTTAGTTGTGCACAAATACTGAGTTTCTGGAACGTGGAAGGCTTTGACAGAGTCAGCAAATGGCAGCCTCTGCAGCCTGAGGGAGGCCTGGCCCAGGGACTTGGACTTGCCGGGATTCGGCCCAAGCTGTGCTGGAGCCTCCTGATGGCACACAGCCCCCACCCCGTGACGTCCATCTCATGCCCAATTTGGACCTTACCTAAGGGGTTAAACTCAAGAAGCTTCATAGGGGCTCATTCGATGATGCTGTGGAGAGGAGCTTGTGGTCCTAGATCTTGTCTGACAAACACAAATTGATCTTCCAGCAGCAAGGTTGTTTCTGGCCATGGTTGCTGTGGGAAGGCCGACAGCCTTTGATGATTCGATGAGAAAAAGCAATCTGGCTCTTCGGAAAGAGCAGTGGTGGAAACGTGCTTTTGTCAGCAAGACAGTCTGTTTCCTATGATAAAATTTTACTGCTTTTTTTCTTTCAGATGGAAAAATTGTACCTGCATTATTTGAGAGCAGAGAGCTTTAGAAAAGCTCTGATTTATCAAAAGAAGTATCTTTTGCTGTTGATTGGTGGATTCCAGGATTCTGAACAAGAAACACTCTCCATGATTGCCCATTTGGGGGTATTTCCTTCCAAAGCAGAACGGAAAATCACATCTCGTCCTTTCACCAGGTTCCGCACAGCTGTCAGGGTGGTCATTGCAATATTAAGGTAAATGCCATGACGTTCAGTCAGCGCGTTCCGCGTCTGTCTCCGTGAGTGGGCAGCACACTGCGTGGTTTTTTGGTGATTTTATTCCTTGAAACTCCATAATATATGCTTTTTAAAGATGAATGGCATTTGAGGCCTTAGAGAAAATACAGATGATGAACTTGTCTTCAAGAAGTCATATGTATGAATCTGTCACCTTCTAAAACTAAAGATTTAAGGGCACCTTTGTATTACAGAGGAACATCGATTTAAGGGCACCTTTGTGTTACGGAGGAACGTCCTGACTTTTAATGGGTTTCGTGCCACAGAGAATGTGCTGAATTTCTAAAACTCTTTTCCCCCCTAAACATTGTGCGGCTGTGCCTCCTCCCTGATGCCACAGAGGTGTTTCCCAAGGCCACGCGCAGGCCTGTCTGGAGGAGCAGGTGCAGCAGAGAGCAGCTAGGAGTCCCTCTCCTTTCAGAGACCAGGTGCCGAGCCAGTTCAGTCATCGCGGCCGCGGGCCGGGCCGAAGTGGGGTGCAGGCGAGGCCTCCTGGGGTGCTGTACGCTCAGCTTCTCTGGTCCTGGGGCACTTGGTCTCCTCGTCTCTGAGCTCCCCTGACCATAGGCCTCCACCGTCCATCCTTCCACCCACCCATCTGTCCATCCTGTGTTCATGGGGAGAACACCCTGCATGAGGAAGCATTTTAGGCACTAGATAGGGGAGGTAAGCAGACCCAGATCCTACCTCCTGTCAAGGAGGGGAGCTCTTTTGAAGGCAGTGGTGTCCCAGAAAGGAGCAGTCTCCGTGTCCCTGTGAGGGCACTGCCTAGGGTAGCTGCCACCATGGGGCCTTGACAGGTCTCATGGAGGAATCGGCAGTGTCTGCTGTGCCTCACAGGAGGGAAGCGGCAGGATGATGCTTGTCCCGAAGGCCATCCTAGCAGGGCGTCTGGGGCCCTGCACGCCGACCTGCATGCCCTCGTCACCTGCACTCTGCATGCTCACCATCTGACGGACTCCTGCGAGGGCTGGGGTCTCCGTGTTCTGAGCCTGTCCAGTGGCGTCTGTGACACGATGAAGATGGGAGGGTCCTGCACACCAGGCGGGAGCGGCGTGTGTTTCCTAGTCACTGGTGTAGCCAACTGACTGTGAACTGGAGTCGTCCTGAGCTGGGCCATGGCGGGTGTCTAGGGGGCCAGATGGTCCATGGTGGGGCCGCGGTGAGGCTTTGTCAGGTGGTCGGGCATGGGAAGGTCACCGCCACCGGCAGCCCTGCGAGCACTGTGGATGTGTGCACCCGGCGTGCCAGGCCCGAGTCAACAGACCTGCCGACCTCGGCGTCCTGGTCCCGTGGGCAGCGAGGCCCCCGTTCTGCTTGGTCACAGTGGGGTTTTCATTGCTCTTTCCCTTCCTGTCTTGCCGTACTTTTAAGTGTGTCTTGTCTCTTTTTTTTGTAGATTACGTTTTTTGGTTAAGAAATGGCAAGAAGTAGATCGGAAAGGAGCTCTGGCACAAGGCAAAGCCCCTCGCCCAGGTGGGACTCTAGCAGCCGGTGGCCGCTGGACTCACAAACCTTTCTTCCTACTCTGCTTTTCATTCACTTTGGGTCATTTTTCAGTGTTGATGGGGATGTAATAAAGCACGATAAAAAAATCCATGAATTCCATCAGGGCAGTCGTCCAGAGAGAAGGCGCGCCCAGTGCAGGGAGGTCAGAGCTCACGTTACCTATGAACACAGGTCACAGGGGCGTACGGCGATGGGAAACACTGAGATGCTCAGTATATTGATTCTTTAATAGTGTTTAGCAAAATGGTCTTTTTTTATTCCTCAAATCAACTGAAACTCACTTCACGTCTCTTTCCTTGTAGAGCATCGTGCTTATTTCTGGCTCACTCACATCTTTGTCTCAGGAGTTCTCTGCCGTGCCATTGCCCCCTACAGCAGAGCACAGCTGGCTGCACTAGTGCTGAAGGAGCCGGCCTCAAAGCAGGGCATTTCCAGGGGCTCTTGTCCCAGAGTGGCAGGCGTTGTGTGCAGAGAGCGCCCCTCCCACTCAGCACAGAGAACGCGGGGTGGGCTTGCGGCTCCGGGCGTGTGGGGCTTAGGCTGCCTGAGCCACTGCCGACCGGCACCGTGACTCGGCATTCCTGGAAGTGCCTTACCAAGTTGTTGTTTTTTGTTCTTGTTTTAAGAGACAGGGGCTTGCTCTTATCATCCAGGCTCGAGTGCAGTGGCACAGTCACAGCTCACTGCAACCTTGAACTCGTGGGCTCAAGCCATCCTGTGTCAGCCTCCCCAGTACCTGGGACTATAGGCGTGAGCACTGCGCCCGGCAGCTGTCAGTGTCAACTCCACATTTTAATAGTTGCTTCTTGAAATTAAAATGCTTTGATTCAGCCTTCAAGACATCAGGAAAGTTTGCCCCTGAGTCACACCTGGTGGTCTCCAGGGTTCCCACCCCTCCCTCCTGAGCCAGCTCCTCAGAGCTGATAGAGGCAGGACCCCCACCCAGGTCTTGAGACCCCCCTGCCCCGCACTCCCCCGGAGACGGGCTGCCCCTGCAGGTGCAGATAGTCAAAGCTCAGGTTTCTTCCAAAGCTTTAAAAAAGATACTGTACCTTGAGCACTTTAAAAATGTCTTAAAATTGCCATACAGACTCTTAAAAGCTTATACATTTAAACTTTTGATAGATGGGCCTTTACTAAAATGCATTCATTTCTTTTCCTAATCCCTTTGTTGTTAAATAATTCTGGGGAAGGGCCCCGAGCACGACGGCCGCAGTCTCCACCCAGAACCAGAGAGTCCCCCCCAACCCGGGATGTACCCTCCGGCCACACCAGAGACCCCGCCAGAGGCCACAGACTGGCAGCAGCAGCCTCCCCACACAGTGGGGGAAGGTCAGTGTGACGCCTTCAGGCCCTGTCTCCTGCTGGGGCTCTCCCTTCAGCCTACATAGGGCCTCAGAGAAATGCATTTTTAGTTCTGGCTTTGGCCCAGCCCAGGACAAGGCAGGAAACTCTCTAGCCTGAGTCCATGAGGGCCTAGAAGTCCCGCCCTGTTTTGGGGGAGGACCTGGTTTCTCTGGTGGCTCTGGTGCCCCAGAGCCCGGTGCCGCGATCTTCAGTGAAAGAGTAAATGGTGGCCGAGGGCCCCTTTTGTGAGGGATGTGCCTAGGTGAAGAAGGCATGTTCCCTGCCCTGAAGATACTTGGAAGCTCTGGGTGGAGGGAAAAGGGATACCCCAGTGCTCCCTGGGCCTGGTGGAAGGCTAGGAGGAAGGACAGCTGAGGTGAGGACTGAGCGGGGCGGGTATCACCCTGACAAAGAAACAGTTTGGGAAGATCAGGAAAGGCAGGTGAGACCTGGTGCAGAATCCAGGTTGGGTAATAGATACATCGTTGAAGATTTAGCAAACCAAGTAATATACTCAACTCTGGAACATTGCACAGAAGCTTTTAAAGCACTCTGTGACACTTCTTATAAGGAAGGATCTGAAGGAAACGGCCCCGGAGTCACCCATCCCCACGGGTCTGGTTGGCGGGGCTGGCACCTTCCTTCTGCACTCAGTCACCATGGCTCCATCTGTCAAACTCAACTTTTTTTTTTCTTCTCTTGGTGTGGTAATTTGTTTGAAGAGCCACTCCATCCCCAAATTCAAGATTAGAAAGATCCCTGACTGCTTCTCAAGATCAAGAACATTCCTTGACAGAATATATTCATCATTTAGAAGTGATCCAGCAAAGATTGGGAGGGGTACTACCAGGTAATGCAAGTCCTCGCCGAGTATTTGTTAAGCCGATTATCACTGTACCCTGGAAATGTAGGGTCCGTTGAAAGATGGCTGGTATTCAGCTTAGTAACCAAAGTTTCAGTCTGAACAATCAGTGTCACTAATAGTATTAGAATAGAGGTTATAAGTGAAGAATCTCACGGAAGTCGAAGCCAGTGTACTCAGTGATACGTGCTGGGGTCAGTTTGACTTAATCACCGTCTGGACTTCTTTGTCCTTTCTCTTACATTGATAGCGAACATAAAGATTATATTTCCACCAGGATACAATTTGTTCAGTGTTTCTTAAATATCATAATTTAAACCACTGTATAATTCATATTTTTACCAAAATTTACATGAATTCAGTGAGTGTTTCAAAATTGTGGAATTCTTTTCAAAAAATCTGTGAAGCCTTGTAACCAATTTGCTGCTTCATTTTTATTTATATGCAGATTCTACTTCAAAGAAATCCTGCCACCAGACGATTAAACAGTGAATAAAATGTCATGGCTCTTACCTGCGGCAATTCTATTTGAGGAAAAGATTTATTTTTCCCTTTTCCCAAGGAAGCTGGTGGGACAGCATGGGCACTACTCTTCACGTGCGGTGACACCAGCCCCCAGATGCCTTGAATTAAGTGTCCTCACCTTTATGCATGACTGCAAAGCCAGATGGAGCATTTTCTACGGAGCCTCCGTATGTTTTAGGCCCATGACCTTCGTGAGGTGACGGGCACTCACTCCCATGAGCCCTGGCTGTGTGCTGTTGTGTGCCTATCGACAGATCCATCCTTCCTGCCTCCAAGAAGGATACACAGAGAATGGCTTCCTGTTGTTTTATTTTCTTAACGTGTACAGATGGAAACTTCATTTAAAAATAAAAACAAAACAGCTCAAAAAGGAATAAAATTTAACCACTGTTTTGTTTGTGAATAGCCCTTGTGTTGTTTTTTTCCATTGTATCCATTTTATCAGTTTGCCTTTCTCACTGACTAAAAAGTTAAGCAGAGAGTTTATGTTAAACTCATAAGTCAAAAATTTTCAGTGGAACTCGGAGCATTCTTGAATAGCCACTTGACTGTTGTTTACTCTTACTTGGTTTCTTATTTTTTTAAAGATGCTGCCACTATGTATCCACCTCTCATGGCCATGCTTTTTGTTTTTGAGATGGGAGTCTCCCTCTGTCACCCAGGCTGGAGTGCAATGGTGCAATCTTGGCTCACTGCAACCTCCGCCTCCCGGCCTCAAGCAACTTTCCTGCCTCAGCCTCCTGAGTAGCTGGGATTACAGGCGCCCACCACCACGCCCAGCTAATTTTTGTATTTTTAGTAGAGACAGAGTTTCACCATGTTGGCCAGGCTGGTTTGAATTCTTGACCTCAAATGATCCATCCTCCTCGGCCTCCCAAAATGTTGGGATTACAGGTGTAAGCCACCATGCCCGGCTGGCTGTGCTTTTTTATGTTTCACTCATACTCGCTTAGACTAGACAGTAATACCTAGCCAAGGACCCTTTACCCAAAAATGTACTAGATGGGTATAATTTTTTTATTTTTAGAGACAAGGTCTCACTCTGTCACCCAGGCTGGAGTGCAGTGGTGCAATCACAACTCACTGCAGCCTTGACCTACCAGGCCCAAATGATCCTCCTGCTAAGCCTCCCGAGTAGTTGGGACTACAGGTGCGTACCACCACGCCTGGCACTAATTTTTGTATTTCTTTTAGAGACAAGGTTTCACTTTGTTTCCCAGCCTGGTTTCAAGCTCCTGGCTCAAGCAATCCTACTGTCTCTGCCCCCTGAGTAGCTGGGAGTACAGGCATGCGCTGCCACATTCAGCTAGTTTTTTTTTTTTTTTTTTTTTTTAAGTAGAGACGGAGTCTCACTCTGTTGCCCACACTGGTCTTGAACCCCTAGCTTCAAGTGATCCTCCTGCCTTGGCCTCCCAAAGTGCTGGGAATACAGGCTCAAGACACTGCGTCCAGCCCTTCTAGTTTATTGAAGGAGAAATAAAAGAAACCATGAGGAAAAAGACGAACATAGGCTATTCTACAGTTAACTGCCCTCGTTTCATCAGAGACAATGGGACGTGAATGTGAGGAGCCTGTTCTAGCTTAAAGAAGCCAAGAAGCTGTCAGCCGGGCGTGGTGGCTCACACCTGTAATCCCAGCGCTTTGGGAGGTCGAGGTGGCCAGATCACAAGGTCAGGAGTTTGAGAACAGCCTAACCAACATGGCAAAACCCAGTCTCTACTAAAAATACAAAAATTATCCAGGTGTGGTGACAGGCTCCTGTAATCCAGCTACTCGGGAGACTGAGGCAGGAGAATCACTTGAACCCAGGAGGCGGAGGTTGCACTGAGCCAAAAGTCCTCAGTACCAAAAGGTACCAGTGAAGACACTAGATTGCAGGTAAAGATGTTCCTGTTTTCATTGTGTATGAGCCACCCAGTTTCCCTCAAAAATTGGGATCAATAGCACCAGTTAGTGCAGTAACCCCACCCCTGGGTGTTGGCTCAGGCAGCAGTCTCAACTGCTAGTTCAAAGTTCAAAATACCACCATTGTCGTATCTGGTAGAAGCAGTCCTCCTTTGGAACAGTGGAGTTCAGAGTTACAAGATGAGAAGCAAAAATTCCTTCTGGGGTTACTTAGCATAACAGTAAGAGGGGCCATTCCTATCTGCAGCCCTTAGGTTTCCAAGCCAGCATATGCTAGCTGTGGGAGAAGTAGCACTAGGTATTGTTCAGTTAAAGCCTATACCACATCCTGTATTATAGCACTCCATATTGACGGGGCATTGTCTCCAATCTGGCATCATAATTGAGCCTTCGGGAGGCCTTTCCACCATCCACTAAGCAAGCTACTTCTGACTGATAGGAGTTTGGGGTAAGATGAGGGCATCGTACAACCACATGCTTAGAGCCACACTTGCTGTCAGAAGAGTTTTCTGGGTAGAAGCGATGATGAATTAGGAATTTTGGAAGTCTGCAAATGAGTGTTGGGCAGGAAAAGCAAATTAATATGCAGAATAGGAATGGATAGATGCAGGGGGACAGCAGAGCTGGAGAACTGCATGGGAGCCTGAGCTCCCTGTTCATGCTGCCTGCTGCCACCTCCCTGACCTGCTGGAGGCTTGTCTCCTTTTCCGACACCATTCTCTAACAGGAGCTACCTGTCCCACAGTTCCATTCTAACACTACCTAGAGTCAGAGTGGACACAGTTCCCACAAGTTAAGGACAAAGTCCTTCAATTTTTAATTATTTTTGTAGAGATGGGGGTCTCCCTGTTGCCCAGACTGGTCTCGAATTCCTGGGCTCAAGTGATCCTATCTTGGCCTCCCAAAGTGCTGGGATTACAGGTGTGAGCCACAGTATCCAGCCTAAAGTTCTTCAATTCTGATACTACTTGGAGTCAGCACAGACCCTAAAAGCTAAGGACTCAGTCTCCATGTCAGACATCAGCCACAAGTGGTGTTCCCAGGCTACCCCCAATTCTGCCCAGCCAATTTATAAGTTTGTGGGGTTTTCAGCCCCACCCCCGTAGGTTTAATAATTTACTAGAATGATGCAAAGTACTATTCTTGGGATTATCAGTTTATTATACAGGGTACAACAAAGGAACAGCCAAATGGAAGAGGTGAGCAGGACAGGTATGGGGCCCAGAGCTTCTGTGTCCACTGCAGGCGTGCTGCCCTCCCAGCACTATCGGGGGGACCCATCCCCAATATTTCAACGTAGGTTCTATTTTCCCTAAGTGTCGGCCAGTCTGAGAAATAAAGAGAAAGAGAACAAAGAGGAATTTTACAGCTGGGCCGCCAGGGGTGACATCACATAGTGGTAGGACCGTGATGCCCAGCTGAGCCGCAAAACCAGCAGGTTTTTATTAAGGACTTTAAAAGGGGAGGGGATGTACGAACAGGGAGTAGGTCACAAAGATCACATACTTCAAAGGGCAAAAGGGAGAACAAAGATCACATGCTTCTGAGGCCAATAAAGATCACAAGGCAAAGAGCAAAATCAAAAACTCCTGATAAGGGTCTATGTTCAGCTGTGCATGTATTGTCTTGATAAACATCTTAAACGACAGAAAACAAGGTTCAAGAGCAGAGAACCGTCTGACCTCAAATTTACCAGGGAGTGGTTTTTTCCCCACCCTAATAAGCCTGAGGGTACTGCAGGAGACCAGGGCGTATTTCAGTCTTTATCTCAACTGCGTAAGACAGACACTCCCACAGCAGCCATTTCTAGACCTCCCCCAAGGAATGCAATTCTTTTCCTAGGGTCTTAATATTCCATGTTAGGAAAAGAATTTAGCGATATCTCTCCTACTTGCACGTCCGTTTATAGGCTCTCCGCAAGAAGAAAAATATGGCTCTTTTTGCCCGACCCCGCAGGCAGTCAGACCTTATGGTTGTCTTCCCTCGTTCCATAAAAATCGCTGTTATTCTGTTCGTTTTCAAGGTGCACTGATTTCATACTGTTCAAACACACGTTTTTTTTTGTTTTTTGAGATGGAGTCTCGCTCTGTCGCCCAGGCTGGAGGGCAGTGGCGCCATCTCAACTCACTGCAAGCTCCGCCTCCCGGGTTCAGGCCATTCTCCTGCCTCAGCCTCCCAAGTAGCTGGGACTACAAGCACCTGCCACCACGCCCGGCTGATTTTTTGTATTTTTAGTAGAGACGGGGTTTCACTGTGTTAGCCAGGATGGTCTCAATCTCCTGATCTCATCAAATGCACGTTTTACAATCAATTTGTACAGTTAACGCAATCATCACAGTGGACCTGAGGTGACATACATCCTCAGTTTACCAAGATAACAGGATTAAGAGATTAGACAGGCATAAGACATTATAAGAGTATTATTAGGGAAGTGATAAATGTCCATAAAATCTTCGCAATTTATGTCCCTCTGCCACGGCTCCAGGCGGTCCCTCGGTTTGGGGTCCCTGACTTCCCACAACACAGCACAACCTAGAATCTCCCTAAGCCTCATTGGCTAAGAGTTTTTATCAAGGCCTCATTACACAGTCATGATGGATTGGATTATTGATCACGATTGAACTTAAACTCCAACCCCCTCCCCTCTCCAGAGGTTTGAGGGTGGGGCTGAAAATCCTAACCCTCCAATCATGTTGGGTCCTCTGTTGTCCAGCCCCCACCCTGAAGGGGCCCCACCACAATCACCTCAAAAGCCTGAATAGAAAACTTTTAATGACTGCACCTGGGATGGATGCCTGATATGGTTTGGATCTGTGTCTCTGCCCAATCTCATGTTGAATTCTAATCCCTAATGTTGGAGGTGGGACCTGGTGGGAGGTTATTGGATCATGGGGACAGTTTCTCATGAATGGTTTAACACCTGGGTGCTGTTCTCAGACAGTGAATGAGTTCTCGCGAGATCTGGCTGTTCAAGTGTGTGGCACCTCCATCCTCTCTCTGCCTCCTAATCCAGCCATGTGAAGTGCCTTGCTCCCCCGCTTTGTCTTCTGCCATGATTGGAGGCTTCCTGAGGCCTCCCCAAAGGAAAAGCCACTATGCTTACTGTACAGCCTGCAGAACCGTGAGACAAATATACTTTTCTTTATAAATTATCCAGTCTCAGGCATTTTTTTTTTTGAGATAGAGTCTTGCTCTGTCACCAGGCTTAAATGGCACAATCTTGGCTCACTGCAACCTCCACCTCCCGGGTTCAACCAATTATCCTGTCTCAGCCTCCTAAGTAGCTGAGACTACAGGTGCATGCCACCACGCCCGACTAATTTTTGTATTTTTAGTAGAGACAGAGTTTCACCATATTGGTCAGGCTGGTCTTGAACTCCTGACCTCAGGTGATCCACCAGCTTTGGCCTCCCAAAGTGCTGGGATTACAGGCCTGAGCCACCACACCTGGCCTCAGGCATTTCTTTATAGCAGTGTGAGAACAAATACAGTGCCTCACAGAGATGCTGATTCTCAAAACCCAACAATACCACCTCACTTGCAGACCCCCAAGACTCTGATCCCGATACAGCCCACAGAAGCATGAGGCATACCACAGGAGATAGCCTATACAACAAATCATTAAACTGGACATAAACAACAGCATTTCATTGAAACTGGAAACAGTATACACAAAACTATGCCTGAACAGATTCAGAAGGCATAAGTATGTGACCCAAGTGAGTGACCAAACGCATGATGCCGCCTTTTCTACTTCACACCCCCTCAGTCTACATCTGTGGTTTCACAGGATGCTCCCTAAGACCAGTTGACAGAAGATGAAAAAATACAGGTATGTTTTACCAATGGATCCATACAGTATGGCGGCATGAACCATAAACAGTTGCTACACTAGTGACTCACACCTGTAATCCCAGCACTTTGGGAGGCTAAGGCAGGCAGATCATGAGGTCAGGAGATTGAGACTATCCTGGCCACCATGGTGAAATCCTATCTCTACTAAAAGACAAAAAATTAGCCGGGCGTGGTGGTGGGCGCCTGTAGTCCTAGCTACTCAGGAGGCAGAGGCAGGGGAATCACTTGAACACGGGAGGCAGAGGTTGTAGCGAGCTGAGATCACGCCACTGCACTCCAGCCTGGAAGACAGAGTGAGACTCCATCTCAAAAAACAAACAAAAAGATAGTTGCTACACTACAACCTAGTTTAGGGTTGGATTTTTGAAGATTTTCAGCTGGCAAAACTTGGGAGGGTACAGCTGGTGGTCCATCTTATGTGGAAAGGAAGGTGTCTGAATTTACTGATCTGCAAGCATTCCTGTGCAGTTACGGACTGTCCAGCTGGTCAATAACAGAAAGATTGCAAAGAACGGTTTCAAGGAAGTCTTCAGTGCCGGGCTCAGTGGCTCACGCCTTTGGGAGGCTGTGCCTTTAGCATGTTGTCCCAGTGCTCTGCCAGGCAGGAGGGCCCATGGACACTACACTTCCTTGGCTATAAAGTGAATCTCGTTTGAAATGTTATGTGGTTATGTCAGTGAAACAAACACTCCTTAAGCCTTTCTGGCTGACACTTGTGAGTAGGAAAAGACAAGCCTCGTATCTGGAATATGAGACTATTCTTATGAAAAGTGAACCACCAGCCCTTCCAGGACGGGAGAGTTCCAATACAGTAAACTCTCCTTATAAAATAGGGACTATGTCTAAAGACCTCTGTAAACCTGGATGTTTGTGCTCCTTGATGAAGTGACCCACAATGGGAGTTTAACATTGGTCTCTTTTGCTGGCAGGTTAGATATTCAGGGGCAGCTAGATATTAACCAAAGCTGGGTAGATTGGCTTTGGTTAGAGAACCCATGCTGTTAGGCCCATGAACAGCCTCCAACTCCATCACCTTGGCTACCTTGTCCATGTGCCCATCATGCCAGTAGTACAGTAGCCAATCAAAGATAATTCTGTCATGGATGCTCTCTCGTGGGCATTAACATTGTATACAAAGAACATCGTACTTCGTGCCTATTCCAATTTATCTGACCACATAAATCTACCACACACCTCTTTATCTCCAACTTCCAATTGTTTTCCTTCCAGGCCCTTAACCAGTTACCCAGGCCCTCTAGCACTGCCCATGGCTCCATGTATATTCTCACCTCGGGCTACTTCTTCCACAAAAAAGTGGATGACCAGGAGCTCTGCCTGAAATTCTGCCTATCGAGAGGATATGCCCTTATCACCATTTTTCAAGGTCACCCCTGAGGAGGCTGTAATGTAGCTGCTATTTTCATTTTGAACTCGTACTGAGCCAACCCATTTATACACCATGCTCACAATTTTTACTCCTGTCAACTGGTTATAAGGGCCCCCTCACACGGTCACAGGTGTGAAATGACATTGTGGCTGATCCAACAGCTCTGGAAGTCATGTGCCATCTGTGCTCTGCAGCTCATTTGGTAACCTCTGTACATTCTCATGCTCAATCTTGAATATACTACTTCCATATTGAGGGACTGTTGCCGGTCCCAACTGATGTTATAACTTGGTAGTTTAACACATTAACAGGCAGTTCTGGCTGCATGGTCATCTGGTGGCTTATGGTCAGGTGTTCCATCTCTATCAGAGACAAGCAGAACACCAGAAGATAGATCTACACACCCCCCCCCCCCCAAATGCATACAATTCTCTGCTCCAGGTGGCATGACAGAATCTCTACATTACATCATTCTGCACCATTAATAACACCAAAAACATACCTGTTAGACTATATGGCCCAGGCAATAGCATTACTTCATCACAACCCAGATCTACTGTACAGACTTTTCCAGTTCTGGGCTCTTTCCAAAACTGGCAATCTCCCAACTCCACTAGTATCTGGACCAGAGCAATATTCACAGGTGTGGGATATGCTGCCTCCAGAACCTGAGGCAAGAACTAGCTCAAGAACCAACAAGTGTCTTGCTTTCTTAATGGCAGGAGGTGCAAGAAGCAATAATTCATTCGCTTTTGGAAGGGATGCCCTAGAGCACCCCTGACCACTGGAGCCCTAAAAATGTTAGGATGTAGCAGGCTCCTAGATTCCTTTAGGGTTTACATGCCACTCTCTGGAGCAGCTGTCTCCAGGACCTTCTGCATTTCTCATCTGGCTGATCAACATGTCACTGATGTAAAGGAACAATGTAATATTCTACAGGATGTCTAGGTGGTCCAGATCTCTTTGGATTATGACAGAGAGCAAGAGAAGTAATATAACCTTCAGGCAAAACTGTATTTTAATTCCATGCAAATGCAAAATGTTTTTGATCCCTGACAGGTAAAGAACAAATCCACCTAGTCAACAACTACCTACCATATCTGGCAGAGAGGCTATTAGGGATACTTTTTTTTTTGAGATAGAGTCTCACACTGTCACCTGGGCTGGAGTGCAATGGCATGATCTTGGCTCACTGCAACCTCCACCTCCCAGGTTCATGGGATTCTCCTGCCTCAGCCTCCTGAGTAGCTGGGATTACAGGCACACACCACCACACCCGGCTAATTTTTTGTATTTTTAGTAGAGACAGGGTTTCACTATGTTGGCCAGACTGAACTCCTGACCTTGTGTCCCGCCCACCTTGTCCTCCCAAAGTGCTGGGATTACAGGCATGAGCCACTGCGCCTGGCCAGGGATACTCCCTAGATGAGTTTGCAACAGAGTACCCAAAACAACTACTGGTTGACAGCAAATAGAGTAGGCTGTCATTCTCCAGGATCCTTGTGACTTCTGCAGGGGTCATGCTGGTAAATTAAACAAAAATGTTGGTAACCACCACTTTACATCACTTGGATCCTTAAAAGTGGCACTTATCTCTGCCATTCCCACTCTGGGACAATTGTTTTATAATCTTGGTAGGGGATGGGACAGTTTCAGGTTTCTGTTTGGCTTTTTCCATTTTGTTATCTAACTCTATAGGTCAGGGACCTGGAATGACATTAACTGCCAAGTATGTCAATGCCAATTATTCACTCGAAGGCTAAGAAAATATCACTAGATCAGTCCACTAGGTCTATGGGTCCACTGTAAGCTGGACCTTTAGGAGAACTCCATCAATTACCTGGCCACCACATGCAGCCACTCTAACAGAAGGGGATAATACTCTAGGCATCTGGACCCTGTGTCCACAAGTCTTCCAAATGTTCGGCTAATCGCTTTTCTCCAGGATGTAGTTATCAAAAGAAATTGCTGTCAGACCCTTTGGAAAAGTACCTGGGGATTCATTTCTGTGTGTACTTGTACTGTTATAGGTCCTTCTTCTTGGTGTTTGGCCACCTCTCAAGTAATGTTTCCATTTCTGAAAACTGGCTCAGTTCCAGAAACTGGGCATGGAATCCTGATTTTTTAAAACTGGGACAAGCATCTTTATTTATTTTTTTCAATTGAGACAGTCTTGCTGCGTTGCCCAGGCTGGAGTGCAGTGGTGCAACCACAGCTCACTGTAACCTTGAACTCCTGAGCTCAAGTGATCCTCCCACCTCAGCTTCCCAAAATGCTGAGATTACAGGCACAGGCCACCGTGCCTGGATGGATTTTTTTTTTTTTGCCAGCTGAGTAGTACCCTTCCTAGCTGCCTATCTATTTTGCCTCCAGGGACGCCATGTTTATTAACCAGTTCTATAACCATACAGGTGAGGCCCCCTTGGCTGCCACTCAGACCCTGCTGGTACTATAATTGCAATCCTCTGACTTCTGTCAGCTGTGTTGCCTTTGGCTTCTTGGGTTTTTTTCTTTGGTCCCCATTATGTCCCAGAATGGCCTCTTTTGTCTTAGGATCCCATCATCCCCAGTGCTATCACCCAGCCAAGTTCTGGAACAGCCTTTCTATTGTCATTCTTGCCTACAGAGATGAGCCATCACTGAATATTTTAGTGACATCAGTGCCCCTTTCATCATCCTATGTCTAATGATCTTTATAAATGATGTGTTATTTACACCTTCATGTGGAATATGATCATCTCGAATGTCTTCTAGATGCACGGAGCATATAAATTTCAGCATGCCCACACTCCTGAACCTTTTACTCCCTTCCACCTATGCTATGCTATGACTGTCTGCCATAGCAATTTTGCCATTTCAGTTTTGCTTACCATGGCCCATGGCTTTTTCCAAGGGTGGTATTTTAAAAATATACTGGCAAATTTTTTGATATTCTTCCCTTTAGAAGATGAAGCCTAATTCTTCTCCCTTTGAATATGGGTGATTTAGTGACTCATTTCTTCCAAAGAGGAAGTAGCCGAAGTGATGGTATGCAACTTCTGAGGCTGGTTCACAAAAAGGATACAGCTTTCTTTTGTCCTTTGTCTTTAGATTGCCCTTGGAATCCAGCCATCATATTGTGAGGAAGCCTCGGCCACAGGGACTGGCCATGTAGGGGTGTGCTGGCTGACATCCCCAATCTGGGCTGCAGCCAATCTCCAGTATCAGCTGTCAGACATTCGAGCAGATGAACCTTCACTCATTCCAACCTCTAGCCTCCGAACTGCTCCAGCTGAGGCCTCAGACACTGTGGAATAGAGATAACCAATCCCCACTATGTCTGACCCACAGTAACCTAGAGATAATAAATGATTCTTGTTTTAAGCCACTAAGTGTGGAGTAATTTGTTAGGTAGCAGTAGCTATACCACCATTCTAGGAGCCATCCTTGCAGGAAGTCTGCAGCCAGTCTTTGCCAAGGTGCTAAATCGCGTATTTCAATAAACACATCTATGCAAGTTTACATTCCAGCTCCCTTCATCAAGCACCCTCATAATCCAGCCCCAAACTTTCCCAGCTCCTGTCAGTACATGTTGGCTGGGTGGTACAGCTTGTTATGGGCTAAAGTGTGTCCCCCTCAAAAGATGCTGAAGCCCTAATCCCTGGTAAATATGAACGTGACATTATTTGGAAATGGGTCTTTGTAGACAAGTTAAGATGCGCTCATTAGAATGGGCCCTAATCAGTATGACTGGTGTCCTTCTAAAAAGAAGCCCATGTCTAATGACCTTTGTCAATGATGTGTTATTTATGCCTTCGTCTGGAGAGACACACACAACAAGATCACCATGTGAATATAAAGGCAGGACTGGGACAATGCCTCTATAAGCCAAGGAACCAACGACTGCCAGCAAACCACCAGAATCTGGGAGAGAGGCATGAGACAGATTCTCCCTCCCAGCCCCAGAAGGAATCAACCCTGTGAACACTTTGATCTCAGACTTCTAGCCTCCAGAACTCGGAGACAATAAATGTCTGCCCAGTTTGTTACTGAAGCCCCAGCAAACTAATAACACAGTTCTTTTGAGGGGGAGGGAGCTATATTCTCTTTTCTCATTGTTTCCAGCTGAATAATGCAAAAGAAACAACCATAATTATACATCTACTGTGCAGTAAGTGGGGGGAGGGAGGAGGAGAAGTGCCAGGTTAGTAGGAGAGGTGAGCCACCCCGACAGGCTTCAGGGTTCAAGGCAGGCCAGGTGTGATGGCTCACTGGAGCCTAGGAGTTTGAGACAAGCCGGGGCAACATAGCAAGACCTTGCCTCTACAAATAATAAAAAATGTTATGTGGGCACGGTGACATATGCCTGTAGTCCCAGTTACTTAGGAGGCTAAGGTGGTAGGATCGTTTGAGCCCAGGAAGTTGAGGCTACAGTGGGCCGTGATCCAGCAACTGCACTCCAGCCTGGGCAATAGAGTGAGACACTGTCTACAAAAAAAAGGTTTAAGGCAGTTTGGGGAGTCAAAACCTTTGAAGGCATCTACCCAGGTTATCTCCAACCCATGTATGACGGGCTTTTTTTTTAAAGACAGGGTCTCACTCCTGTTGCCCAGGCTGGAGTGCAGTGGTGCAGTCACAGCCCACTACAGCCCTGAGTTCCAGGACTCAGGTGATCCACCCACCTTAGCCTCCCAAGTAGCTGGGACCACAGCCGTGGCCACCATGGCCGGCTAAGAGATGGGGTTTTGTCATGTTGCCCAAGCTGGTCTTGAACTCCTGGACTCAAGCAATCTTCCCGCCTCGGCCTCCCAAAGTGCTGGGATTACAGGTGTGAGCCACTGTGCCCGGCCTCATCTTTTCTTAGCAGGGATCCAAACTTAGTGGAAGAGTATTGCCTTGTTTGGGTGTTTTGCTATTTTTGGAGTTCAGTCAAACAGGGATGTTAATTCCTGGGCCTGGTTCTTGTCTTTGACCTGCTGCAGTAAATGGAGCTTCTCTATATGCAACGGGACAGACTCACTGGCTTACAACTGTTTGATGCTTGCCTTCAGCTGACCACTATTCTTAAGAGACTCGGCGGCACTGAGCAATAACTATCCAATCCCCTTTTCCTTCCTTTTATCTACTACGTCCACCATATATGAAATGTCTGATACTTCACCCACTCGTGGATCCCATTTCACTAGTTCACCCTCCTACTTCACCACTGGTGAGTGATGCAGCCTCGAATCCCATCTTCTCACCAGGTTTAATGCTGCAGAATGGTTTCTCCAGAAGCAGATGCTGCGACTGAGTTTGGGGTACGAGAATGTTGACATGGTATCAACACCTGTGAAAGGAAGGGGAAGGAAGCAGGACTGGACGGAGGAAGAAGGGTATGTAAGTCCCGCAAAGCTTTGGCCAACCTCGTGTAGAGCTCCGCAACAAGAACTGCTGAAGTTCGCCAGACTCGGGCACTCCTGCCTAACTCAGTAATAGGCGGGCGGCCTCGGGGCACGGACACGCTGCTCAGGCCCCGCCACAGCCACCCTCGCACCGTCAGACACACCCCCATACATTCGGGGAGCAGGACCTTCAGGACGCCGGCGGGGCCCTCTCAGTCCAGCTCCACCAGGCCCCTCGTCCGTCCTCCCGCCCTCCAAGGTCACCTCGCGGTCCGACATGGCTGCTGGGGCTCCTTCGGGGCCGACGATGTGTACTTCTAGGGCTATTTTTTAAAGCAAAGGAGTGAACACAGGTAAAGGCACGAGAAAGGTGCCTCGACGCCACCACGGACTGCGCAGCGAGCTTTCGCGATCAGCACAGCTCGAAAGCGAAGACAGCGGTCAACGCGGACACGCCATGGCGCGGGGACCAAGGAGGAGCCCCGAGAGGGGCGGGACAGGAGGGAGGGCCGCGCGCGGGGCCACCAGCGGCGCCTAGGAGTCAGCGCCAACGCCCACGGGCTGGTCATCCCCACGTAGGCGCCTCGGGCCGCAACTCAGCAAGCCTGCCCGCCTCAGGACCGCCACCCTCAAGCCGGCCCAGCGCAGAGCCTGTCGGGAGCGGCGCTCTCCCGCCTCTCCCAATGGGTGCCCGGAGCGGCATCGACGCGTCTTCGGGGCCAATGGAAGCGAGGCTCTGGTGTTGCTGGGCGGGGCCGGGAGGGCAGCCCAGGCCCGAGACCCACTGCGCACGCGCGCTCGCTACCCGCCCTTCCCGCCGCGCACGCGCTCCCGTGTAGGGCCAGGCGGGCTCTCAGGAGCGCGCGGGGCGGCGGCGGCGCGGAGGAGCCATCCGCGCTCGTGCCCGCGCGGGTGCGTTGCCGCCCTGGCCGCGCCCCTGCCCCGCCGCCTCCCGCTCCTCGCCTGGCGGATGTAGGTTGTTGGCCTGAGGGGAGCTGCGTAGTCGAGGTTTGCGCTGCCGCCGCCAGGCCCGGTCCGGTTCCAGCCTCTGCCCGGACGCTAGCCGGCCTGGCCATGGCTGACCGCGGGTGCCCGCTGGAGGCGGCGCCGCTGCCTGCCGAGGTGCGGGAGAGCCTGGCTGAGCTGGAGCTGGAGCTGTCGGAAGGTGAGTCCTCAACCCCCGCGACCCTCCCTCACCCGGGTCCCCCGCGCAGCCCGTCACTCCGGGACCCCCGCGCGGCCCTTCATTCCAGGACCCCCGCCCTTCACCCCCGGGACCCCCACGCGGCCTCTCGCCCCTGGGACCTCTGCCCCTCAAGGGGACCCGGGTTCCTCTACCCCGGGACCCTGCCCCTCGCCCCGGAGACACCGTTCCTCACCTGGGAGCCCAGCACGGCCCCTCACCCCGAGACCCCGGCCCCTTACCCCCGGGAACTCCCGCCCCTCACCCCCGGGACCCCAGCGCAGCTCCTTACGCCCGGGACCCCGCCCCTCACCCCCGGGACCTCCTGCCCCTCACCCCCGGAACCCCGCGCGGCCCCTCACCCCGGGGACCCCGCCCTTCACCCTGGGACCCCCGCGCTGCCCCTCCGGACTCCCGACCCTCAGCCTCGGGACCCCCGCGCGGCCCCTCAAACCAGGGACCACTCCCCGCCTCTCATACAAGGACCCCTCCCGCATACAAGGACTCCTCCCCCCAGGCCCTTCACACCTGGGACCCTTACTCCTCACCCCAGGACCCCAATACGGCCCTGCACCCGAGACCCTCGCCTGGACCCCCACGTCGGGACCCCTGCCAAACTTCTGGAGACCTTTCCCTATCCCCAGCTGCTCCCCCAATGGGATCCGACCCCAAGGACTGGCTTTGACTGGGTCGTTTGCACAGGTGTGAAAATCTTGAAAGGAATGACCACTTTTGCCCCACGCTGTGAGCCCCGCTTTTCTCAAGGCTGTAGGTCTGGGCTTGGTCTGGGCTTCACCGGGATGACTGCGCCCGTTGTCCGCAGGCAGCTACTTCCCTTGGAGCTGGGAGCCCTTGCTGCGCGCCTGATACTCTAGGAGCTGCACCCTGTGCCTCATTTTATTATCTATAAAGTGGGGTTATACCAGCACTTTCCATTTTGGATTGTTATGAGGCTAAAATACCTTAATATATGCAAAGCACATAACACTTAGGAGTTGTTAGCCCCCTCATGGAATTTTTTAAAGTAAAAAAAAAAAGTCCTATAAATGGTTGGTTGATAAAAATAGACTGGAGTAATCTGGCTTCAGAGGTGGTGGGGTGGCATTTCCCATTTGGATGTTATCCCTTTCAAGGCCTGTGTCCTGATATTCCTTTTGGCTGTCATTGGGAAAGAGTTAAGTTCTTCTCCAGTGTCAGAAAGGACTTGCAATCCTTGAAGGAAAGCATGTAATTGATTCTTACTCTGTTTTTGAGATCTAAATGCATTTTCAGCTTTTAGAATCCATTTTTTAATAATCTTATTATCCCTAATTTAAGTTTCAGATTGATAACATTTTGCTGGGTCTGGAGTGGTTATTTCTCAAAACATCTAATTAATATGCACTAGCATGTAGTAAGTCATTTAATCCTTACCAACCTTACGGAGGTAGATGCTGTTGTGATCTTGTTTTACATATAATACAACATGTACTTGCAACTATTTTGAATTCAGCATTCAGATTTTTAACAATGTTGTGATATGTGGCACTTTTTTTTTTTTTTTTTTGGAGACGGAGTCTTGCTCTGTCGCCCAGGCTGGAGTGCAATGGCGTGATCTCGGCTCACTGCAAGCTCTGCCTCCCAGGTGCAAATGATTCTTCTGCCTCAGCCTCCCGAGTAGCTGGGATTACAGGCACTTGCCACCACGCCCAGCTAATTTTTGTATTTTTAGTAGAGGCACGGTATCACCATGTTGACCAGGCTGGTCTCGAACTCCTGACCTCAGGTGATCCGCCTGCCTTGGCCTCCCAAAGTGCTGGGATTACAGGCATGAGCCACCGTGCCTGGCTTGTGGCACATTTTTGAAAATGGAAGTACAGGCTGAGTACACACTGGCTCATGCTTGTAATCCCAACACTTTGGGAGGCCACGTTGGCTTCGAGACAGGAGTTCAGAACAGCTTGGGCAACATAGCAAGACTGTCTCTACAGTATTAAAAAAAATTAGCTGGGCATGGTGGTGTGCATCTGTAGTCCCAGCTACTCGGGAGGCTGAGGCAGGAGGATCACTTGAGCACTGGAACACTGCAGCCTGGGCAATAGAGTGAGACCCTGTCTCTCTCACAAAAAAAAAAAAAAGAAAGAAAGAAAGAAATGGATGGATTTGAGAATTCTTGGTGGTTAGATGCTCTTAGACGGTCTGACAAACTTAAATTAGGAATGGGTTTGACAGGATCTACTGTACTGCATTTGTTAAGGCTCTTTAGGGAAAATCACATATACGCAGTTTAGATTCTATACGTTTCAAACATATTTTTGCATATTGCTCCTAATTTCTGCTCCAATGTATTCATTATTCCCTCAATTTTTTGTTGTTTTGTAGTTGTGTTTGAGTGCTTGCTAGGCATTGACAATTGAATCTTTTCCTCAAAGAACTTTATAATTTGTGCGACAGAACACAAGTACTTAAATGAAAGAAATGTTTCCTATCTGTTGGATCCATTTATGCTATTGTCATCTTAGAGATATGTAGGGGATGTATAGGTAAGTAAAGGTATAAGATTATGTAACATGGAGAGGAACCTGGAAAAATAGCTTCAGCTGAGAAAGGGGGTGAACAAAAAAAGTATTAAGCCCAGAAATGGTGGCTCAGGCCTGTTATGTTTGCATTTTGGGAGGCCCAGGCAGGAGGATCACTTGAGCCCGGGAGTTTGAGACCAGCCTAGGCAACATAGGGAGACTCTGCCTCTTCGAAAAAAAAAAAATTGGCTGGGCATGGTGGTGTGTGCTTGTAGTCCCAGCTACTTGTGGGGCCGAGGTGGGAGGATCACCTGATGAGGTTGTGAGCCTTTATAGTGTCACTGCATTCCAGCCTAGGAGACAGAGTGAGACCTTGTCTCAAAAAAAAAAGTGTTAAAGGGAAAAGACAGCAGAGAACAGAGTAGTAGAGTGGCAGCCAAGGAGGTGGAAGCTCTGGCTTCTTGGCTTCTTTCCCTGTTCCTAGACTGGCCTGACACTTTTCTTTTGGCCAAAATAGGTCAGTGATTACTTAGGCACAGTCACACGTGGACCTGCTTCCAGGGTGCTTCCACAGGTTAATGCTGGCTTCTGCAGTTTATGTTGTGGTTGTTGTTGACATGGGGTCTCCCTGTTGGATTTGGAGATGCTTACTGATAAGGACTATGTTTTAGGCAGATTTTTGGCATCTTCACAGAGTGGCGGGCATCTTGCAAAGTGTCTGTGAATCTCCAATGAATTATAATGTCTCTAAACTTGGGTTTAGTTACCTGTAAAAGGGGGTGGATACCAGCTTTATTGACATTCCAGGTTTATTGTCAAGATTCAGTCAGATAGTGTGTGTGAAAATGCTTTGAAACTGGTAAGGTGTTTTATTTATATAATTAAAGGGAGATATTAGTAATGAGTTATAGTCTTAAAATAACCAATGTTAGTATTTCATTGTTACAATTTTTATATATTGTCAAAATAGTGTAATTTTTTTATAGCATTCACATTTATCTGAGTGAGAAATTGCCTAAAACTTAGAGTTGTCACTGTGCTTGGTAGGTTGGAAGGAAGAAGCAGCTTAACAGTGACAAAGATGCTGTCTTCAACAGAAACTGGTAATGAGTGATACCTGAATAATCTAGAGAATCCTGCATGGCTTCCCCTCAGCCTGTTGAAAGTACCCTCTGCCTTTCTTCATACCTCACACCTGGCCTTATTCTCCAACATCCTCACTGCATTCTCATCATCAACCATAGTGATTGGCGTTGGCCCTGAGGGAAAGTTCTGGTAGGATGCTATGATTTCTTTCCATAGGGCAGGTTTGCCGAATTTCTGTTACAGATTCCCAAGAGGGAAATAAGGCATAGTTGTGTTCTTGCTCCTTAACTTTTCTGGCTGTTTTGCCCTCTTGACTTAGGAGTCTGCTTCAGATTAAGATGAAGATGAAGAGTAGAAGTACATGGAACCTTACTTTTCTTAGACCCCCTGCCCCCCGATCATGAGCACATACAGAAGAATTGATACATGTGGTTCCTGAAAACCTATCAGGATGTTCATTGATGAAAGTGAGATCATTAGAGGTATAACCTTGATATTTAAAAAAGGATTAATTCCCAAACCTTTGTGCTTTGCCTGTTATTGTAACAAATTACCTTGTACACACCTCACAGCTGATTTTGGCACACCAGTGCTGTACATGTCTTGGAGCTATTGCTGCTGAACTGCTTTAAAAACACGGACAGTGGTATTTTGTTCTTTGTTTTAATGGACTGCAGTGGGTTAGAGAGGAAATTCCTACACAATAGGCTACCTGTATCCCATTCCAATTACTTTATTCTGGTTAATAGGTCTATTCCATAGCTTTAACTTTAGTCTTTTTCTTGATTTCTTGTATTCTAACAATGCAGGACTTCTAGTCTAGATGGAATAAAATGAAAAGGGGTAAAAAACTCTGTGGGTATACAGGAAGAGACTTCTCTCACAAAGCTTTTTTCCTTTTCAACTGTCTTTAATTTCTAAAATCTGGGATATAATTTTTTTTTTAGTGTGTGTGTGTGTGTGTGTGTGTGTGTGTGTGTGTGTGTGTTTGAGATGGAGTCTCATTCTTGCCCAGGCTGGAGTTCAGTGGCGCGATCTTGGTGTGTGTGTGTGTGTGCGTGTGTGTGTGTTTGAGACGGAGTCTCATTCTTGCCCAGGCTGGAGTTCAGTGGCGCGATCTTGGCTCACTGCAGCCTCCACCTCCCAGGTTCAAGCGATTGTCCCGTCTCAGCCTCCTGAGTAGCTGGGATTACAGGCAAACGCCATCACGCCTGGCTAATTTTTTGTATCTTTACTAGAGACTGGATTTCACCATATTGGCCAGGCTGGTCTTGAACTCCTGACCTCATGATCCACCTGCCTCGGCCTCCCAAAGTGCTGGGATTACAGGCATGAGCCATCGCGCCTGGCCCATAATTCTTAATTTTCAAAATGACAGCCTGTCATTGCCTTTGTGTTAATAAACATTTGTTGTGCTTCTTGAATATTTTGTGGTATATAAAAGTTCTCACGTTCAGCCAGGTGCGGTGGCTCACGCCTGTAATCCCAGCACTTTGGGAGGCTGAGGCGGGTGGATCACCTGAGGTTAGGAGTTCCAGACCAGCCTGACCAACATGGTGAAACCCCATCTCTACTAAAAACAAAAAATCGGCCGGGCATGGTGGCGCATGCCTGTAATCCCAGCTACTTGGGAGGCTGAGGCAGGAGAACCGCTTGAACCCAGGAGGCAGAGGTTGCAGTGAGCCAAGATTGTGCCATTGCACTCCAGCCTGGGCAACAAGAGTGAAACTTCATCTCAAAAAAAAAGAAAAAGGTTCTCGTGTTCAGATTCTGCTCATCTGTCAAAGGCCAGCTCAAATGTTCTCTATCTTAGTCTATTTTGTGTTTGTGTTCTATAACAGAACACCACATATAGGTGATTTACAAAGAAAAATTTATTTCTCACAATTCCAGACGGTGGAAGTCCAATATTAAGGTACTAGCATCTAGCAAGGACTTTCTTGGCGTGTCATCCCGTGGTGGAAGGTGAGAAGACAAGAGAATGTGTCGACCAGAGAGGAAGGGGGCCAAACTCATCCTTTTGTCTGGAATCCGTTCCTGATAACTAACCTATTCCTGCCTTAACAGCATTAATCCACTAATCATCTCTTAAAGGTTCTGCCTCTCAACACTGCTGCATTGGGCATTGAGTTTCTTTCTTTCTTTTTTTCTTGATACTCATGTCTTTTTTTTTTTTTTTCTTCAAGACAACACAACAAATGTCAGAATATGAGATAGGGAAGTTCTCCTGGAACAGCATCTAGATTATTTTCTAGAGCACTTTAGTTACGTGGTACGTAATGATGATAATTCTTCTGAACACAATTCAGAATTTGAACCAATATTTGTTGTTTCAGGAAAGCAGAATTTCCTTTGAATGGTGGATAAGAATGGTGAGGATCTTTATAATATAGAATAAACTGCTGAAAAGAAACTTTGAGGGAATATTCAAAGCACCCTCCTATTTTGAACCTTCCTTGATCATCTCTAATGTGACTGCTTTCTCAGAACTCCCGTATCATTTGTCCCCTCTTTTGGAGTTCTTGCTGCTTTTTGTTTTTGTATTTGTTTTCACCTATGCAGTAATTATTCAGTGTCCACTGCGTCCTAGGTAATATTTCAGCGGTCAAAAGTCAGATTTATGGCTGGGCATGATGGCTCGCTCCTGTAATCTCAGCACTTTGGGAGGCCGAGGTGGGTGGATCACCTGAGGTCTGGAGTTCAAGACCAGTCTGACCAACATGACAAAACCCCGTTGCTGCTAAATACAAAAAAAAAAAAAAAATTAGCCGGTCATGGTGGCATGTGCCTGTAATCCCAGCTACGTGGGAGGCTGAGGCAGGAGAATCGCTCAAACGCAGGAGGCAGAGGGAGAATATTTTTATAATGATACTAAAATGCCATTTCTGTTTTCACTGTGTTGACACTTGTATGGTCCAAAAGCAATAGTAGAGAAAACTGCTGGCACTTTAATGTAAATTGAGGCAGGGACTCCAAGTGGCCCTAATAGTCATTATATTATTCACTACCTCTCCACTTGCAGTTTTAAAACAACAAAAAGGGCTGCTTTCCCTTAAACAGACCCTGATGAAGCAGTAAAAATTAAAAAAAATTTTGGCCTTTTGTCTTTACTTGAGGAAATGGGAAGTGCGTGAAGCACTTTTGCTGCACAAGGAGGTATAGTGCCTGTTTTGAGAAACAACAATTGTGTAGTTTGAGCTGCAAAGCGAACTAGCGACTTTTATTGTGAAATGCCATTTTTGCTTGAAAAAGTGGGTAGCAGACGATCTGCAGTTATTGAGACTTGGGTATTTGGTGGACATTTTCTGGAAAATAAATGAGAGGAAATAACTGACAATTTATGACCAATGATAATATTTGTGCTTTCAAGCAAAAATCAAAATTTTGAAAAACTTTTATCTGCTACAGTGAGCTTGACAGTTTCTCAATAGTTAAGGACTTCTTTGATGAGATTGGTGACAATATAATGAATGAGTATTTGATATTATATAATTAAATGTGTCAGCATTTGGAAGATCCACATAATTCTGTGAACTGATATTTCCCAGCTCACCATTGCACCACGTTACAAAGTCAGTGCATGGGTAAAAGTTTCATTCAAAAGATAGACCAATGGATTTTAATGTAATGATATGAAAAGTTCACCGATAAGAGTTATAGATTCTACATTACAACTTTTTTTTTTTTTTTTTTGAGATGGAGTCTTGCTCTGTCTCCCAGGCTGGAGTGCAGTGGCGCAATCTCAGCTCACTGCAACCGCTGCCTCCCAGGTTGAAGTGATTCTCCTCCCTCAGCCTCCTGAGTAACTGAGATTACAGGTACATGCCACCATGACTGGCTGATTTTTGTATTTTTAGTAGAGATGGGGTTTCACATGTTGGTCAGGCTGGTCTCAACCTCCTGACCTCATGATCCACCCGCATTGGCCTCCTAAAGTGCTGGGATTACAGGCCTGAGCCACCGCGCCTGGCCACAACTATTTTTTTTAAGAGACTACCCCTTGCCTGGTTTTCGTGTTGTATCAAGGAAGAATGTCCACAGTGATCTGAAAAGGCTGCTGAGACACCCCACCCTTTTCCAACCGCATGTCTCTCTGAAAAAGGATTTGATTCATAGACTTCAACCAAAAAACCACACAGTGCAACAGATTGGATACAGGAGCAGGTATGAGAATCCATATTGTCTTCTCTGAAGCCAGAGTTAAAGCGACTTGCAAAAATGTAAAATAATACCTCTTTTTACTAAATGTTTTTGTTTTCAGAAATCTTTTATTTTTAGTAAAAAATATTATTTACCTTAATATCTAGTCAGTTTATTATTAAAAATTTTAAATGAGTTAGGCCGGGCGCGGTGGCTCACGCCTGTAATCCCAGCACTTTGGGAAGCCGAGGAGGGTGGATCACCTGAGGTTAGGAGTTCCAGACCAGCCTGACCAACATGGTGAAACCCCGTCTCTACTAAAAATACAAAATTAGCCGGGCGTGGTGGTGCATGCCTGTAGTCCCAGCTACTAGGGAGGCTGAGGCAGGAGAATCACTTGAACCTGGGAGGTGTAGGTTGCGGTGAGCCGAGATTAGGGCCGGGTGCAGTGGCTCACGCCTGTCATCCCAGCAGTTTGGGAGGCCGAGGTAGATGGATCACTTGAGGCCAGGAGTTTGAGACCAGCCTGGGCAACATGGCGAAACTCCGCCTCTACTAAATAAAAAAATTAGCCTGGCATGGGGGCATGTACCTATAATCCCAGCTACTCGGGAGACTGAGGCAGGAGAATCTCTTGAACCCAGGAGGCGGAGGCTGCAGTGAGCTGAGATTGTGCCACTGCACTCCAGCCTGGGTGACAGAGTGAGACTGTCTCAAAAAAAAAAAAAAAAAATGCTGGGTGTGGTGGTGCACGCCTATAATCCCAGCTACTCTGGTGGCTGAGGCAGGGAGAACTGCTTGATCCTGGGAGGCGGAGGCTGCAGTTACCTGAAATTGCACCACTGCACTCCCTGAGACACTGTCAAAAAAAAAAAAAAAAAAAAAATCAGCACCAGAACAAATCCTACACAAGCCCACTTGTATCAGGAATTTAAAATAGTCAAACTCATAGAAGCAGAGAGTAGAATGGTGGTTGCCAGGGACTGGGGTGGTGGGAGAATCTGGAAGGTGTTGATCAAAGGGTTTATAGTTTCAGTTATATAGGATGAGTAACTGCTAGAGAGCTGCTGTACAGCATAGTGCATATAATTAACAATACTGTATTGTATATTTAAAAATTTGTTAGGAGAGTAGAGTTCATGTTAAATGTTCTTATCACAGACAGGAAAGGAAGAAACTTTTAGAGATGATGTTTATGTTTATGGTGATGGTTTCACCGGGATATACTTACCTTTAAACTCATCAAAATTTATGCATTAAGTATGCACAAGTTCTTACAGGTTAATCATGTTGGTTTAAAAAAAGAAATTTCAGTGATTTCAATTTTAATATCCTAAAACTTTAAACATGCTTCATTGCCAGCTATTCCATACCTGTTTAATTCCTTTCTTTCACCGCTTAAGTTTAAACTTCACTTTCTGTTTGAGGCTCTGCCTTCTACTAAAGCCCCCTTCTCCCCAACCTTCACAGAATAAAGTGCCTGTGCTCTGTAACCTTTTAAAACTCATTGTATTACTCTTGTAGGTTTCATGATTATTTGTTTGCTTGTCTTTTCTATATCATTTTACAGGGAACATTTCAAGAGGAAGGTTTGATCTGCTCATCTTTCTGTCTCCAGCACCTTGCACATTTTAGGCATTTTAATGGATGCTTATTGAATTAATAAAAGTGAAAACTTCACGTAGTGTTTATTCAGTTTCAAATAAAGAATCTTCTGTAAATGGATTCAAACTTAGCTTTTTTACAGTAGTTTTTCTAACTCAGTGAACCCATCAGCAGGTTAGATCTGTGCCTCAGGGAGCCATTGAATCAGAATGTGGTCTTTGTTGCTTTAAGTGACCAGAAAGAAAAAACTTAGAGGAGACTGAGACAAGTGCACTGTTGCTCCTGTCCTCCTGTAGGATCCAGGCTAAGCTGGAGAGGCCTCACTGGTGTGGAGCTCGATGACTTACATCTAATCTAATAGTTTGTTTGGGGCCCATGAGGGCATAATCCACTGATGGCCTCATCGCCGTGCTGTAGGTCCACACTGCCCTCAAGCTGAGGCTATGCTTCCTGTAGCAGGAATACCAAGGCTCTTTCCCAGGAGTCCTGATGAGAACTTTGTCTCAAGGACTCATTGGCCTGGCCGGAACTTTCTTAGTGCTGCCTTTAGTCTAAGACTTTTTCTGTCCGACCAGCCTGCCTTTCCTCTTCCCCTGGCAAACATCTGCTGGTTCCCTCCCCATTTTCCCTCAAGGGCATTTTCTCACATCTCTCTTTCATGTAGTGTGTCCTCAGTGAGCATTAGCCACGTGTGACTGCTTCTCTCATCATCAGGGCAGGTCAGGGGCCAGGGTACGTGTTCTATCTTTTGAAAAAAAAGAATTCAAGAGCTGCAGTTTTGTTTTTCAAATCATATATTTAATCTTTTAATGTATTATTTTGGCTGATGTGATATACATTTATTTAGTATAAAAATGAATTCAGGCCGGGTGCGGTGGCTCACGCCTGTAACTCCGACACTTTGGGAGGCCAAGGCAGGCGGACCACCTGAGGTCAGGAGTTCGAGACCAGCCTGGCCAGCAGAGAGAAACCCCATCTCTACTAAAAATACAAAAAATGGGCTGGGCACAGTAGCTCACGCCTGTAACCCCAGTACTTAGGGAGGCCGAGGCAGGCAGATCACTTGAGGTTGGGAGTTCGAGACCAGCCTGACCAACGTGGAGAAACCCCGTCTCTACTAAAAATACAATATTAGCCAGGCATGGTGGCACATGCCTGTAATCCCAGCTACTCGGAAGGCTGAGGCAGGAGAATCACTTGAACCCAGGAGGCAGAGGTTGCGGTGAGCCGAGATTGTGCTATTGCAAATCTCCAGCCTGGACAACAAGAGCGAAGCTCCGTCTCAAAAAAAAAAGGGGGGGGGAGGGGCAGGCAGGCACGGTAGCTCACGCCTGTAATCCCAGCACTTAGGGAGGCTGAGGTGGGCGGGTCACAAGGTCAGGAGTTCAAGACCAGCCTGACCAATATGGTGAAACCCTGTCTCTACTAAAAACACAAAAATTAGGTGGGCGTGGTGGTGCATGCCTGTAATCCCAGCTACCCAGGAGGCTGAGTCAGGAGAATTGCTTGAACCCAGGAGGTGGAGTGAGCAGAGATCACACTATTGCACTCCAGCCTGGATGACAGAGTGAGACTCTATCTCAAAAAAAAAAAAATTAGCCAGGCATGGTGGTGGGTGCCTGTATTCCCAGCTACTCGGGAGGCTGAGGCAGGAGAATCTCTTGAACCCAGGAGGCAGAGGTTGCAGTGAGCCAAGATGGTACCCCTGCACTCCAGCCTGGGAAATGAGCAAAATTCTGTTTCAAAAAAAAAAAAAAAGAATTCATATCATTTCGTCACTCTTCTATGGTATAACTGGAGAAAGGAAGGAAATGAATTAGGGTTAAGTTAATGGGAAAACTTTATTCTGCCAATAAATATTTTGTTTATTTAGTCTCGCTCTGTTCCCCAGGCTGGAGTGCAGTAGCACTATCATAGCTCATTACAGCCTCAAACTCCTGGGCTAAGCTATCCTCTGCTTTAGCCTCCCAAGTAGTTAGGACTACAGGTGCACTCTACCGTGCCTACTTTTAAAGTTTTTTTTTTAGATTCGGAGTCTCACCACGTTGCCCAGTCTAGTCTTGAACTCCTGGTTTCAAGCGATCTTCCCGCCTTGGCCTCCCAAAGTCCTGGGTTTACAGGCATGAGCCACTGTGCCTGGCCTTATTTGTTTTTGTTTTTTAAGAGCAGTCTTAGGTTCATGGCAAAACTGAGAGGTACGGAGCTATCCCGTATTCCCCCTACCCTTATGTGTGTAGAGCCTCCCGCATTATCAGCATCCCAGTAAATCTTTTAAAACTAATGTTTGCTGTGCAGTGAGCTTGCTTCTGGGTAGGACTAACATAATCCTTGTGGCCCAATCTTTACACCTTTAAATTAGCTGACATTTTCAGTATTGCACTGGTCTATTAAAAAGACTAGGCAATTATACACTGCTTAGCAAAGAAAACTGTGTAGTCAGTGAAGACACAACACTTAAAAATACCTGTTACTTCTATTGTGTATTGATAGATTATCACTTAGAGTAATGTACCCAAGGGTCTCCCTTCCGTTTTCACACAGGAAATGCATGGCCTCTGTTCCTAGGATTTCCTGGGTTCTTGAAGGCAGCAGCTAAAATTATAGCTGGGAGACAGTGATCATGCGGGGGCTTCCTTTCAGACTTTGAATTAATCAACTATAAGGAAAGAATAGAAATCCTGTGTCTTCTTTCTACACTGAACTGTTCATAATTTAAGAGTACCGTTTTGGAAATAGCAGACAAAGAACTTTTACACTCTTTCAGATTTTAGAACTTTTTCTGCAGTATCTTTAGTAAAGAACCTTTAAATTAAGTCTCTGAAACAAAAGGACACAATTGTTGGTATGCTGAAGCCCTAACCCCAGTGGATTATATTTGAAGGTTGGACCTTAAGGAGATATTTAAGATCAAATGAGGTCAAGGGGGTGGGCCCTCATCCAATAGGACTGGTGTCCTTATAAGAAGAGGAAGAGACACCAGGGATATTTGTGCATAGAAAGGCCATGTGAAGACATAGGCAGCTGTCTGCAAGCCAAGGAGAGAGGCTTCACCAGAAATGAACCCTCTGGCACCTTGATCTTGAGCTTTCAGTCTCCAGAACTGTGAGAAAATAAATGTCTGTTGTTTAAGTCGCCCACTCTGGTATTCTGTTACAGCAGCCTGAACAGACGGACACTCAGTGTGTCATCCTGTTGTTTGACAACATTCAACAGACTGAGTGCCAGGAGGCTTACAGTCTAGCGGGGGCTGAAAGACATGTAAATAGTGGCAATATCATGAAATGTGTACAGGACCCAGTCAGCCCAAGGGGAGGGATCATCAGCACTGTGCAAGCTGGGCCAGTAGAGGAAGTAAAGTTTCCTTGAGCTGTGTTTTGAAAGCATTTGTGAAGAGGGTGGAGGAGGAGCCGGGATGGACATGAAGACAGAGGGAGGTGAACTGAAGTTGAGTGGGCCAAGGAATTCCAGGCAGTGTTCCACAGGTAGAGGAGGAAAGGCAGGGGCTAACTTACAGCAGGGCTCACACATCCTAGTAAGGAATTTGGACTGGATTCTCTGGAGTCTAGACAAACTGACTGAAACAAACTCAAATTCCTCCCTGTAGCTGGTTGGGTGTTGTGGATGTGTGAGGTGACCAAGAGTAAGGCAGGAGGGGTGCTGGTACCTGTTGCCTCTAGAATGGCACTGTTCAGAACTTTCTGCAATGATGGGAAAGCTCTGTGGTGTCCAGCATGGTGGCCACCAGCCACATGTGGCTACTGAATACTTGAAATGTGGCTAGTGGGATGAGGGAACTGATTGTTCAATTTATTTTTAATTACTTAAAATTTAACTGTGCATGGCTAGTGGCTACTGTACTGGACAACAGCAAAGTGTATGCTCTGCATAAAGACTTCCTATTGACAAGAAATACCATGAAAATACATTTTATTCCTACTACTGCTCCTGACAAAGGGGAGAAAATGAGCAAGATGAAAATATGTGTACACATTTCAAGAACTCAGTGAATCTTGAAAACAGATGCCAGTTTCCTATTTTTAAGTAAAGGCCGTGGGGCAGGAGTTTGAGACTACCCTGGGCAACATAGGGAGACCCTGTCTCTACAAAGAAAAAAAACTAGCAAGGTGTATTGGTGCATGCCTGTAACCCCAACTATTTGATAGGCCGATGTGGGAGGATTGCTTGAGATTGAGGCTGCAGTGAACCATGATTATGCCGCTGCACTCCAGCCTGAGTGCTGCAGTGAGACCACGTCTCAGGAAAAAAAAGGCGGGGGGGGCTATGGGGGTGGTTTTTCTTGGGTGCTTTATTTATTATTTTATTTTATTTTGGAGACAGAGTCTTGCTCTGTTACCCAGGCTGGAGTGCAGTGGCGCAATCCCAGCTCACTGCAACCTCCGCCTCCTGGGTTCAAGAAATTCTCCTGCCTCAGCCTCCCAAATAGTTGGGATTACAGGCGTGCGCCACCACACCCAGCTAATTTTTGTATTTTTAGTAAAGACAGGGTTTCACCATGTTGGCCAGGCTGGTCTCGAACTCCCGACTTTAAGTGATCCACCCACTGCGGCCTCCCAAAGTGCTGGAATCATAGGCGTGAGCCACTGCGCCTGGCCAGGTGCTTTACTTTAAACAGGTCTTCTTTAATAAATGATGGAGCCAGCAGTACCCCCACACCGCCCCACCTTTTTAAGAAATGTATTAACATTTCTGCATAATCTCTTTTGTCTCTTTCTGTCTCCCTCTTTGATTTAGAAAGATTGTTCTGCAGTATGTGAAAAGTAGATTGGAGGAGTCTGAAATTGGGGGACAGAAAAGTTAGCTTGAAAAACCCATTGCAGTAATCCAGGGCAAGATATTTTGCTGGTCTGGACAGAGCTGAGCCAATAGGATGGAGACGGCAATCAGAAGTAGAGCCAGCAGGCGTTTGTGTGAAGTGAAGTAAAGGAACGCCTAGGGTGACTCTGGAGTTTCTGAAACACCTGTCTGGGAGATGATGGTGCTGCTCATGAAGACGTGGAACACAAAAGGAGTGTGAGGCTGCTCTAGGAGATCTGAGTGGTGGGACCCAGAGTGCATTTGGATATATGAGTCTAGTACTTTCTAGAAAGGGCTAGGCTAGTAATTTGGAAGTCATTGGCACATAGATAGTAACTGGAGTGAATATGGTTACCCCATAAGGAGAAATGAATAATGCAAAGAGAGCCTAGGAAAAAACTCTGAGGAACCCAAATCAATACGGGAAAGACAGAGACGGGAGAGACTGCAGGGAAGACTGAAGAAGGAGACAGAACATGTGTGTGGGCATCTGTGCAGCTGAGGCAGGGAAATGTGTGTGGAGGATTTTCTGGGTCAGTATTCATGACCAATCATCAGGTAAAGATGACTGTACTTCCCCAAATCTCATTGAAATGGTTGAAGAGGTTTTTTTGTTTTTTGGTTTGTTTTTTCCTAAAGAGATGAGTTGTCACTGTGTTGCCTAGGCTGGTCTTGAACTCTTGGGCTTGGGCTCAAGTGATCGTTTAGCCTTAGCCTCCCAAGTAGCTGGAACTATAGCTGCACACCCCCACATCCTGCTAGGTTTTCAAAATTGAAAAGGAATTCATAGTCTAGATTCTGGGAAATCGGAACAGTGGATCAGAACAGTGAGGATTATCTGATTAGGGAAGATAGGAATGGAGCAGATCTGAAGCAGATGTACAGCGCATCCTTTGAACAAAGTTGTGGAGGAGGGTAGGAGGTGGTAATGAGGAAAGGATATGGTGTTCATCGGTTTTCCAGAGTCTGCTGATGTATTCCTATAGAAGGTACCACCAGTTGTTTGGGGGAAGTGGGCACTCAGAGAGCAGCCCTATGTCTGCCTCAACCAGAGACACTTCTCCACTTACACTCTTCCTAAGAGTTCAGTTGAACAGAAGATGTGCAGCTGAAAGGTTGGAAAAACATTGAAGTGGATAATATCTAAGTTCTCCTTTCAGTTGTGAGGCTAGTCTAAGTTTTCTAATGAATGTTTAGTAAGAATTATATCACCATGTGGTTTTAGCTCACCAAGTGGTACTTAAAAGCATTCTTCCGTTAAATACCTGCTATTTTAAAAGGTTTGTTACCTATTTATACACAAACTTGTTAGCCAAGAGCTATATTTTTATGGAAGAGTCTTGTTACCTTTCACTGACATTGTTATCTACCTATATGTCCTGAATGCATGTTCAGGGTCTTACTTCTGTTAAAAGGAATAATTTAAATAAGCTCATGAGTACTGTAGAAAATATGGCAGACATTCATATTGAGCAAGTACTCTCTAGTCCTTGGAAAGTGCGGTATAGTCAGCCACAGGCTTCAGTTTGAAAGTCTTTTAAGAGTTAGAAACTTCTAAATGTGGATGACTGCCTCTTGTTTGATTTTTCTCTAATTGTGAAATATTTCAAACCTACCAAAAACTTGTGTGAGTCATGGTATACATACCCACGTACCTACCACCCAATTTTTAAAACATGAAGATTTGGACACATTAGATTCATATTTGAACCATTATAGAGAGAGATGACTCCCATTCACTCTCTGATTCCATTTGCCATCTTCCCAACTTCTCTCCTGAATTTGGTATTTTATCATTTAATTGCATTTCCATATATCCTGAAACAATCGATAGTGTTTTTGCATATTTTAAAACTATGTAAATCATCTTTATAAATCCTTCTGAAACTTGCTTTTTACCTCAACATTATGTTTTAAAAATTATGATCATTGGCCGGGCGTGGTGGCTCACACCTGTAATCCCAGCACTTTGGGAGGCTGAGGTGGGTAGATCATGAGGTCAGGAGATGGAGACCATCCTGGCTACCATGGTGAAACCCCGTCTCTACTAAAAATACAACAACAACAACAAAAAAAATTGGCCAGGCATGGTGGTGGGCACCTGTAGTCCTAGCTACTCGGGAGGCTGAGGCAGGAGAATGGTGTGAACCCGGGAGGCGGAGCTTGCAGTGAGCCGAGATCACACCACTGCACTCCAGCCTGGGGGACTGATCAAGACTCCGTCTCCAAAAAAAAAAAAAAATTATGATGATTATGTTAATACATGTAGCTCTGGCTCAATCTAACTAACTGCCATGTGGTATTATGTTACATGATTATACCATGTTGTGGTAATTTTTTTCTCCCAAGTGTATTTTTGAAACAAATAGAGGATGAGCAATCTACAGAGTTGGCATCAGCATCACTCCACAGTCCTCTTGGAGAAGAGTGCCCGAGGAAGGCGCAGGGCACTAGCCCAGAAGCACAGATAGAGACTAGCATGGGGAAGAGCTCAGGAAAAGGGGGGAAATGGAGAGAGCCATCAGACAGGGTAGTAAGTGTAGGAGTCAAAGTGTGCTCAATATTAGAGGAAGCAGATCTGGGGTGTTCAAGGCAGATTTGGGATGAATCTCACTAACATCTTCTAGTCATAGCATCACTCTATTTTTTTTTTTTTTTTTTTTTTGGAGACAGAGTCTCACTCTATTGCCCAGGCTGGAGTGGTGGAGTGATACAATCTTGGCTCACTGCAACCTCCGCATCCTGGGTTCAAGTGATTCTCCTTTCTCAGCCTCCCCAGTAGGTGAGATTACAGGTGTGTGCCACCATGCCAGGTTAATTTTTGTATTTTTTATTAGAGATGGGGTTTCACCATGTTGGCCACCATGGTCTCAAACTCCTGACCTCAAATGATCTGCCTGCCTTGGCCTCC
The DNA here is from genome assembly GCF_006542625.1 of Nomascus leucogenys. Classification (NCBI taxonomy): domain Eukaryota; kingdom Metazoa; phylum Chordata; class Mammalia; order Primates; family Hylobatidae; genus Nomascus; species Nomascus leucogenys. The sequence continues at coordinate 31,315,010 of NC_044405.1, forward strand.
CAAAGTGCTGAGTTTACAGGTGTGAGCCACTGCACCCAGCTCATAGCATCACTCTTAATCTGGAAGTTGATGTGCCCCTGCTAGGCCATGGATATGTAAAAATGATCATTTAATTTCTCTGTGCATCTGTCTTCAAGTTTTACAGTGGTCAAGTATGGATCACTCGTTTTCTTGCCTCCTCCAGCTCTTCCTGTGTGTGGGCACCTCCAGTAGGACCTGTCTGATAGTTTGGGTAAATCTAGCAACATTGACTTAGGCTTACTCCTCCCTTGGTAAGTCAAGGCAGCACGTGCCCTTTTTCCTAATAGAATATCAAAACTAAAGATTTATACGTATATATTTTTAGCCAGGCATGGTGGCTCACGCCTGTAATCCCAGCACTTTGGGAGGCTGAGGCAGGCAGATCAAGACCAGCCTGGGCAACATGGTGAAACCTTGTCTCTACTAAAAATACAAAAATTAGCCGGGTGTGGTGGCAGGCGCCTGTAATCCCAGCTACTTGGGAGGCTGATACAGGAGAATTGCTTGAACCCAGGAGAGGCAGGTTGCAGTGAGCCGAGATTGCGCCACTGCACTCCAGCCTGGGTGACAGGGTGAGACTCTGCCTAAAATAAAAAAAAAAGATGTGTGTGTGTGTGTGTGTGTATTTCTTTTTTTTTTTTTTGAGTCAGAGTCTTGTCCTGTTGCCCAGGCTGGAGTACAGTGCCATGATCTCGGCTCACTGCAACCTCCGCCTCCCTGGTTCAAGTGATTCTCCTGCCTCAGCCTCCTGAGTAGCTAGGATTACAGGCATGCACCATCACGCCCAGCTAATTTTTTTGTTTTGTTTTGTTTTGTTTTTTTAGTAGAGACAGGGTTTTGTCATTTTGGCCAGGCTGGTCACGAATTCCTGACCTTAGGTGATCCACCCACCTTGGCCTCCCAAAGTGTTGGGATACAGGCGTAAGCCACCACGCCTGGCCATCTTTCACATTTAGATGTGTAATTCACCTGGAATTTAATTTTATGCGTGATGTGAGGGAAGAGTGATTTCATTTCTATTGCAGTTGGGTAATCAGTTGACTCAGAACATTTGGAAGAGGCTATCTTTCCCCTGCTCCTTCGGACTGATTTCTGCTGTGTTGTTCTACTTGTTTATCTTAGCACCTGCTCCATTCTGTCTTCGTATTTGGTAAAGTCTGCCCTTTTAATTTTATTGTGTTTTTCAAGCTTGATTTAGCTAATCTTGGCCCTTTATATTTCCCTATATACTTTGGAATCAGCTTGTCAATTTCTATGCAAAAAACTTTCAAGAATTTTTTTTTTTTTTTGAGAGGGAGTTTCGCTCTTGTTGCCCAGGCTGGAGTGCAATGGCGCGATCTTGGCTCACAGCAACCTCCGCCTCCCGGGTTCAAGCCATTCTCCTGCCTCACCTCCCGAGTAGCTGGGATTACAGGCATGTGCCACCACGCTTGGCTAATTTTGTATATTTAGTAGAGATGGGGTTTCTCCATTGTTGGTCAGGCTGGTCTCGAACTCCGGACCTCAGGTGATCCGCCCGCCTCGGCCTCCCAAAGTGCTGGGATTACAGGCTTGAGCCACCACGCCCGGCAAAACTTTCAAGAATTACTCGGGCTAACTCTTGTGATCCACTTGGAGAGAAATTACACTTTACGGTATTGAGTCTTCAGATTCATGAATGTGGTATATCCTTTCATTTCTTTAGGTCTTTAATTTATCTCAGTAATGTTTTTATAATGTTTTTAGTTTCTGGGTAGTGGTCTTGCACACCTTTCATTAAATTTATTCCTGGATTTGAGATACAGTATTTTTCAGTTCTAGAATTTGTGGTTTGTTTTTTTTTTAAATTCACAATCCTGCTTTTTAATTCCCTAAACATATTGATTATGGTTATTCTAAAGTTCCATTTTGTATAGCTTTCTATTATTGTTTCTCATGGATTTTAGTCATAGCTTCTTGCTGCCATATGTGCCTAATTATTTCTGATCAAATGCCAGACATTGTCTATATAGTGACCATTTGTGACCACAAAGGGCTTACTTTTGCATCCGGTAGGTAGATAGGTTGGGAGTACATGCAATCCAAGATCACTTTAATCTATATAGAGAGAAAGTGATTTGAAACTGGCTCCAGTCCTTATGAGTGCTGCTCTATTTTTAATTCATACCCAAGGTGTGGTCCTTCTAAGTCCCAACAAACAACCTGGGATGCCTTCCAGGGCACCTCGTCCGTGATGAGCTCCTGCCTCTCTGAGTCTGTCCAAGTTCCACTCAGTTCAGCTACTTGGTGATTACTTTTTGACTTCACTTGGCCTTCAGTTCTTCACTTCTGTAATGTCTTCAGATTTAAAGAAAAATTTTAATGTGGTCTTTTTAGTTGTTCCCATTGGAAGAGTTGGTCTGAGTGCTGTAATTTTATCAGTGCCGTAAATGGAGTTCCTGTGTGTGTATGTATTCAGTTTAATGAACATATTTTTCATATTTTATTAAAAACTTTGAGATAAAATATTTACTAAACATTAAAAAAATCCGCTTTTAATTACAAATGAATGAGACAGTGGACATTCAAACACTACTGTGGAAGCATATCTATACTCTTCAGTGTTAAGCATAATAATTTGCTTATTTTTTTTTTAAGGTCTCATTCTGCTATTCAAGCTGGAGTGCAGTGGTGCGATCATAGCTCACTGCAGCCTCGAACTCCCGGGCTCAAGCAGTCTTCCCACCTCAGCCTCCCTAGTAGCTAGGACTATAGGCATGTGCCACCACAGCCAGCTAATTGTTTTTTTTTTTTCCTTTTTTTGTAGAGACAGGGTCTGTATGTTGCCCAAGGTGGCCTCTAACTCTTGGGCTCAAGCAATCCTCCCACCTTGGCCTCCCAAAGTGCTGGGATTACAGATGGGAGCCACCATGCTTGGCTGCATAAATAATTTAAATTGGTCAGATAGGCTCTACTTTTGTGTATTAGATCTGTATATTTAAGACCCCTGTGTTTGGAAACTTTAAGACTTGGAAAGCGAAATCTCTACATGCTTATATTAAGTATAAGAACGACTGTTACCGGTGAATGGTGCCACCATGCAAAATATTTCTCTTCACAGATTTTCTTCACTTTTTGTTCTGTGTCACGAGCTTGGAGACTACCTATATTTTTTTTGTGGCATCTGTTTTCAAGTTTTATTATGGTCAGGTATTGTATTAGTCTGTTCTCATGCTGCTAACAAAGACATAACCGAGACTCCGTAATTTATAAGGAAAGAGGTTTAATGGACACACAGTTCCACATGGCTGGGGAGGCCTCACAATCATGGCAGAAGATGAAGAAAGCAAAGGGACGTCCTACGTGGTGGCAGGCAAGAGGGTGTGTGCAGGGGAACTGTCCTTTTATAAAACTATCAAATCTTGTGAGACTTACTATCTGGAGAACAGCATGGGGAAAAACCTGCCCCCCGTGATTCAGTTACCTCCCACTGGGTCCCTCCCATGACACGTGGGGATTATTACAATTCAAGGTGAGATTTGAGTGGGGAGGACACAGAGCCAGACCATATCAGGTATGGTTCATCCCTCACTTTATTGTTTCCTCCTCCTCTGTGTCGGCACCTCCAGTAGGACCTGTCTAGTCCAGTGGCAGCTGTGGGCTTCCCCAGCTGCCATGGCACAGAGACCTTGCCTTGGGATCCTGGGTAAGCTTGTGTGGCCCAAGCTGGGACCTAGTGGACTCTTTGGACCCGTTCTTTGACAGCAAGGGAAAGGCCAACACCTTTCCAAAGGAATAAACACTGGCAGCTGTGTCCAGCTCACTTGGGTCCAAGGTCTCTGGTGTGTGTCTGATTTCCGGCTGGTACCCACCTTGGAGGCGGTAAAAGTGACCTGACCAAAGGCAGACTGTACTGTACTGGACTGGAACCTGCTGGGCCCTTGGGGCTCCCAGCCATTGTGTCATGCACTGTTGGGGTGCTTCTTCCTTAGCCACACTTGGTCCATTGTGGAGTCACCCAGCTGCTAACTGCCTGAAGTACTTCTTTGTCAGACACTCCTTTCAGACTCTGGGAAGCTGATATGCTTGAGCCCAGAAGTTGGAGGCTGCAGTAAGCTATGCCACTGCACTCCAGCCTAGGTGGCAGGGCGAGACCCTGACTCTAAAACATAATAAAAGACCAAAAAAGAAAAAGAACAGCACCGTCATCCCCAAACACTCCTCATATTATCCCTTTGCAGTCTCCTATTCCCCCAGCTGATCTGTTCCCTATCCTTATGGGTTTATCTTTTCAGAAATGCCATATAAATGGAATCATATAGCATGTAACCTTTCGAGAATGGCTTTTTTTCTCTCGGAGTAATGTGTTTTGAAATTTATTCACACTTTTGCAAGTATCAATAGTCTGTTCCTCTTTATTGCTGAGTAGTTTTCCATAGTATGGTTACATCACAGTCTCTTTATCCATTCACTTGACATCTGGGTTGTTTCTAGTTTTTTGGTGATTAAGAATAAAGTGGCTGTAAACAATTGTGTACAGGTTTTTATGTGAACACAAGTTTTTACTTCTCTAGGGTAGATATTCAAGTGGAATTGCTGGGTCATCTGGTGAGTGTTTGCTTTACTGTATAAAGAACTTCCACACTGTTTTCCAGAGGCTATACCATTTTGCATGCCCATCAGCAATATATGAGTTTCTATTGCTTCACAGTCCTTGTCAGCACTTGACATTGTCAGTATTTTTAAAGCTTTAGCTGTTTGAATAGGCATATAGTGGTATCTCATTATGGTTTTGTGTTTCCTAACAGAAGGAAAATGATAACAGCGGAAATCAGTGAAACTGAAAGCAGAAAAAACAATAGGAAAAAATCAGTGGGGCTGGGCGCAGTGGTTCATGCCTGTAATGCCAGCACTTTGGGAGGCTGAGACGAGTGGATGACTTGAGGTCAGGAGTTCTAGACCAGCCTAGCTAACATGGTGAAACCCCATCTCTACTAAAAATACAAAAATTAGCCAGGCGTGGTGGCGCATGCCTGTAATCCCAGCTACTCCGGAGGCTGAGGCAGGAGAATCGCTTGAACCCAGGAGGCAGAGGTTGCAGTGAGCCATTTGTGCCACTGCATTCCATCCTGGGTGACAGAGCAAAACTCCGTCTCAAAAAAACAAACAAAAAAAACCAGTAGAACCAATACCTGGTTCTTTGAAAAGATAATAAATTTGATAAACCTCTAACAAGACCGACAGTGAAAAAATGCCAATTACCAAAGACACATATTACCAGTGAGGAATGAAAGAGGCCAATCTCTATAGACTGCACAGACATTAAAGCATGATAAGGGAGTACTGTGAACAACTGTATCCATATCTGGTCATATACCCAGTAGATGTTTCGGGCAACGATGGACTGCATATACAACAGTGGCTCCATGAGATCACGATAAAGCTAAAAATTCTTAACCACCTAGTGACCTTGTAGCCATTGTAACACAACACATTACTCACGTGTTTGTGGTGATGCTGGTGTAAACAAACCTACTGTGCTGCCAATCTTAAAAATCTAATCCATATAATTATGTACTGTACATAATACTTGGTAATGATAATAAATGAATGTTACTGGTTTATGTATTTACTGTACATTTTATTGTTATTTTAGAGTATATTCCTATTAGATTTTAAACATGTTAACTGTCAAACAGCCTCAGGCAGACCCTTCAGGAGCTATTTGAGAAGAAGGCTTTGTAATTATAGGAAGTGTCAGCTTCCATGCATGTTACTACCCTTGTGCACTACTCATCCTTGTTCCTGTGACCTGAAGGGGTAGTTGAGTGCTTCTGAGAATGGGTTTTTAGAAATCGTGTTGCCGAGTGAAGGACTTGGTGATATTACTAGGGATTTGGCATCTGTGATCCTAAGTGAGATTCTTCTGCAGCAGTAGAGTTCAGCCAGAGCCATATTTCCTACCTCTGTGATGCAGATTAATTGCCTCTCCTACACACACGTACATTTGAAAATTACTGCCTTCTAAACCTTAAAAAGTTGTGCACAAGTTGAAATTTAATAAGTGAAATTGTACAGCTATATCCTGAACCTGATGAGGATTGTCACTGCAGCACTGAGCATGTTGGTGTGGGCAGTGGCTGGCTGTGGACCTGGGAGTGCCCAGTGATAGATGAGGGGGTGAACAAGGATGACGTACTTCCAAGGGGTACCCGGGTCAGTGCAGTGGATCAGGTGTGCTCATTGCATTGAGGAAGGGTTGGTTTTAAAAATGGAAGGCTTAGGGAAGAAAATAGTGATTTATAATATGCCATTCAGGTCAGTTAAAAATACGCAGACACAAAGCAACATGCATTCTGCAGAATATATTCTAAAAGACACTATAAAAAATTTCGAAAAGACACTATAGAAAGAAGCTATAAGAAAATATGTTTAAAAGACACTAAATGCAAAAAAAAGTCTGAAGAGATGGAACACAGTGGGGACACAGGGAATAAATAAATGGAAGGACAGGCAGATAAGCGTGAGAGGCTTGGGAGGAGCCAAGTGAGCTCTTAAAGCAGAGGCTCTGTGCAGAGGGCAGGGCTTGGGCACAGTGCAGGGTGGAGTAGGTGGGGAGGTTGTGGTAGGCTGGTCTTGACCAGAGCAGCTGCTTGGTCCACAGGCCGTGGCTCAGGCTCTTCTTCTGTAGGATGGCATATTAATACCTACCCAGAGGCTTCCACTGAGGCTTAACTTAGATGTCAGATATTCAGCGGTGTCAGTCTGTTCACACAACAAATCCTACAATAAAAAATTCATCTAAAGGAAATACTCGGTTATGTACTCAATAAATGACATCAGCCTGTGTCTTCTGATTCACAGCAGCCTTACTGCTTTGCTTGTTTGTTTTGAGAGAAGGGAGATCTTATAAAACACTAAAAACTCTACCATGTTCACCCAGAGGACAAGCTAATTATGAGAATTGTAATATATATTTCTGGTCTAAATAAAGTCTTCACATCACACATCCGCTGTTAGAACTTCCAGGTATGTGTAGGAAAGCAAATAGTGTGCTTACATTAAGAAGTGTTTTCATGATGGTGCATTTCCTACCTCATTCCTAGGTGGTTTAATTTGTTTTCAGGCTATTTTTCCTTATGATAATTTACTGGAACAGCCGTCCTTTTTCCTCCTTTCCCAAGGACACCCCTTGGCCTGGGAGGGCTTGTGTCCCATGGGTCCCTTATTGCAATACTTGTGAAACTTGAACCTGCACAGGAATTACTGGAGGATCTTGATAAAGTGCGGATTTGGGTTCTGTCAGTTTGGGATATGGCCTTAGAGTTTGCATTTTTGGCAGGCTCCCAGGGGATGGTGATCACAATTTTTAAAATTTGAAGTGTTATTTACACACAGTAAAATTCACCCTTACTCTTCTGCAGTGGTCCAGATTTTTGACAAATGCATATGCTCATGGAACCACCACTGCACTCCCCACGTAGAACAGTTTCACCACCCTCAAAATTCTCTTGTCTTTTCCTCACTCCCAGCCCCTGGCAACCATTATCTGTATCTCACTCTATGGTTGTATCTTTTCCAGAATGTCATAAAAGTTGAGTATTCAGTAGCCTTTTGAGTCTGGCTTCTTTCACTCAGCAGCATGCATGTGAGATCTATCCAAATTGCTGTGTGTATCAGTAGTTTGTTCTTTTTTTACTGCTGAGTGGTATTCCATTTTATGGGTCCATTATAGTTTATTTGTCCAAACACTACGTGGAAGGACATTAGTGTTTCCAGTTTTTCAATCGTAAATTGATGTTTAATTTTAAAATTTTGGAATTGTAGAAGAAATGTAATTCTTTTTTCCATTGTTGTTTTAGGTGACATCACTCAAAAAGGATATGAAAAGAAAAGGGCAAAGCTGCTTGCGCGTTATATACCGCTTATTCAAGGTAAGGTCAATACCCTCAGGTGTTACAGAGCAATTATATTGTTTCATAACACTTGATTTTTAAATTGTTTTTAGAGTTTAACATTTGTTAGCAATGTTAAACCAAGTTTAAACACTGGTATATGTTGATTATTGATTGAGACAGGGTCTCGCTGTGTTGCCCAGGCTGGCTTGAAAAATATGCCTCTAATATTAAATAATAAAATCCAAAGGCATAGATTATAATTTAAAGCTCTGGCTTGGTAGAGATCTCAGACCTCATTCCCAAAGAGGATTCATTTTATTTTTATGGTTATGAACAGCCTGGCACAATTCCTTGCTACAGCATCTATTGTAAAGATGTCGGTTCTTCCCACATTCGACTGATTTGTAGATTCAGTGCATTCATCATTTCAGTAGGTTTTGTGTGTGTGTGTGTGTGTGTGTGTGTGTAACTTAACAAGTTAGTTCTTTAATGTATATCCAAGTATAAAAGGTCAAGCGACCCAAAATATTTTCAAAAAAGAGTGAGGTGAGAGGATTGGCCCAACCAGGATATGAAGAGTTATTATTAAAGCCGTTGTCACGAAGACAGACTGGACAGCTCAGACAAATGCATACGTGTGTGGGCTTTGCACACGGGAGTGGTGGTGTGGCAGGCATGGTGCTGGCATAGTTCTTTATCCATATATAAAACACATGACTTTGGAGACAAAAATCGGTTCCAGATGTATTAGGCCTAAATGTGAAAGGGCTTTAAAGCCTTTAGAAAATCTTATAGGAAAATTGTTACCATCTCAAGATAGGAAGGATTTTTTGATGTCACTAAAGGTACCAAAAAGCAGGAACCATAAAGGAAAGGATTGATTAATTGGACCACATTAAAATTAAGAACTTCTTTTTTTCAAACGTCATCATAAAGAGATTGCAAAGACAAACTACAGAGTGTGAGAAGATAGTTGTAACACAAATAAGAAGTAGTATCCAGAGGCCAGGCGCGGTGGCTCACACCTGTTATCCCAGCACTTTGGGAGGCTGAGGCGGGGGGATCATGAGGTCATGTCATGATCATGAGGTCACGTGTGTGCAAAGCCCACACACGTATGCATTTGTCTGAGCTGTCCAGTCTGTCTTCGTGACAACGGCTTTAATAATAACTCTTCATATCCTGGTTGGGCCAATCCTCTCACCTCACTCTTTTTTGAAAATATTTTGGGTCGCTTGACCTTTTATACTTGGATATACATTAAAGAACTAACTTGTTAAGTTACACACACACACACACACACACACACAGTTCAAGACCAGCCTGGCCAACATAGTGAAGCCCCGTCTCTACTAAAAATACAAAAATTAGACAGGCATGGTGGCGCGTACCTGTAGTCCCAGCTGCTCGGGAGGCTGAGGCAGGAGAATCACTTGAACCTGGGAGGTGGAGGTTGCAGTGAGCCAAGATTGTGCCACTGCACTCCAGCCTGGGCGACAGAGTGAGACTTCATCTCAAAAAAAAAAAAAAAGAACTAGTAACTAGTATGCAGGATGTACCAAGCAGTGCTGTCCAGTAGAACTTCTTGTAGTAACAGACATGTTCTCTGACTGCATTGTCCAGTATATGAAACACCAGCCATGTATGATGATTGCGCATAAGAGACAAGGTCTTAGTCTGTTGCTCAGGCTGGTGCACAGTGGTGTGATCGTAGCTCACTGCAGTCTCAAACTCCTGGGTTTAAGCAGTCCTCTCACTTCAGCCTCCTGAGTACATGGGATTACAGGTGTGCACCACCACGCCCAGCTTACTGATTGAGATGGGATCTTGCTATGTTGCCCAGACTGGTCTTGAACTTCTGACCTCAGGTGAGTTTTCTGCCTCAGCCTTCCAAAGTGCTGGGAGCACTTTGGAAGTGTGAGCCACTACACCTTCCCTTAATTTAATTAGTTTAAACTTAATAGCCAGGAAGTCTCCCAACATGATAAGAAAAAGTATAGTAGAAAAATGGATGAAGATTCAAATAGGTTATTTCATAAGAGGAAATCCAAATAGCCAATGAGCAAATGAAAAGATGTTTAATCTCACTAGTAATCAGAGAAATGCACATTGTAACCACAGCCATCTATCCTGTTGGAGAGGATTCAGTCAGTAGGATGCAGGCAGCTAGTATTACGTAGTAAAGTTGAAGAGGTGCAGCAGTTCTTCAGGTACATATTTGCCCTAGAGAAACTCCTATTTGTTTGCACCTTATTCTCTTGTACAAAAATGTTCATTATATCTGTAAACTGCCAAGAACTCAAATACCCATCAACAGAATTCATACAGCGGAAAGCTAAAGACCTACATGCATCAGCAAGAATGAATCTTGTAAACATCGTGGGGATGAAGGAAGCAATTACAAAGGCGTATAGCCAATACAAGCTTAAAAAAAGATGCCAAACCGAGCTGTTAATATTTAGAGACCTGGTGTAGTGAGTCCAGAAAGAGAAGGAAATGGTTTTCACAGAAGCCAGCACACCATTTCCTCATGGAAGTTATATTGGAGAGGGCCACAGGGACCCCTAAGGCACTGAGTGTTTTATTTCATAACCTATGTGGTGTTTACCTTGACTGTTTCTTAATAATACTCTTAAACTGTATACCTGCTTTATATTGCCTATATTGGTATGATATATTTTATAACAGATCAACAACAACAAGAAGATTGATGAGGCTCTTTATATGCTGATATTTATTCACCCAAAATAAAAACAAACTCAGAGTAAAACTGGGATTGAAGGAAACTATTAAAATATCTTTAAAGCCCATTTGTCCAAAATCACCAGCAATCATCAAACTAAACAATCAGATACTGTAGCCATTTCCATTCCGAATGGGTAAACAGAAACGCTGGCCATGCCCATTCTTATTACACATTATTTGGGTGGTCACAGCTGATGCAGTGCGATGGAAAACAAAGCAGAATAAATAATATTAGAGAACAAATGATAATCATCTTTAAATATAGGTGATATTATTTTATACCTCAAAAACTTATGTGACTGCTCATGTAACTATTAGAATTAGTAAGTGATTTTGGTTTGATAGATATGAAGATAGAAGGCAACTATGCGGCTTTTCTCTAGCAATATTTCTGTTTTCAAATATGCAAAAATCTTATTCATAATGAAAACAAACTGTCAAATGCTTAGTAATGCATTTGGTAAGAAAGACAGAACCTATGATAGGATCGTAAAATCTATTTGAAAGAAATAACCAAGACCCTAATATATGAAGAAACATACCAGTTTCCTAACTAGAAAAACTTAATACATCCTGTAAAACTGGCAGATCCCAAGTCAATGTGTGAACATAATGTAGTCCAGTCTGAATACCAGGCCTGAGGTTTTCCTAAACCTAGGATTGGAAATGACCCATTAGAAGAGGCAAAGTTCTGGGAGTAGCCCATCAGTTTTTGAAAAAGAACACTGGTGATAAAGGACATTTGAGATACTAAACCTGATGGTGTATGCTTTATAGTCACAACAGGAGAATGTCAGTGTACAGAGTACACGACCCAGTCAGTGGAAGAGAAGAAGTCCAGAAGTGATTTGAGAGGATATGAAGGAGGAAGGGTTAATTTAATAGCTTGTACTATCCTTCTGCAGGCAAGAACCCTCTTCCTCCTCCCCACCATTAGTGAACATAAACTTCAGAACAATTAAAGTTCTAAATATGTTTTTAATTATAAAAACATACAATTCAGGAGGCTATTTGAACACCTCTTTGAGTAGGAATTGTCTTCATAGGCGAGATAGGAGACCTGGGAGCTAGAACGGAAAAGACGGACAGGTGTGATAGGCTCCCTAGAAATGAGAACATTTCAGAATGACTGAGCTGCTACTCACCAGGCCACAGCTCTGTATGTGTACACAGTTCAGGGTGTCCACAGCAGACAAGGAGTGAGGCTTCCTGGTCTTTTAGTGAGGGTCTTTAGTTGGGTAAAGTAACAGAAATCCAAAGGAGAGGAAATGTGGATGGGCAATAAATATTAAATTATGTTCAACCTCAGTGGTAGATACGGAAATGCAAATTAAAGGGCACCATTTTTCTCTTACCACATTGGCAAAATTCTAGAACTTTTTATAACATCTAGTGCTGACAGAGAGTGGGGAAATGGCACTTTTCATACATGGCTTGTAGGAGTGTGAATTACTGTAACCTTTTTAGAAAGTTACCTCTTCATATCTGTTAAGTTAAAAATATATCTACTCCTTCATCCAATAATTTCACATTGGGTTTTGTATCTTTGTTGAACAGATGAATCTATCTCAAAGAATAAAAGGATGCATATTTTGGAATACAAGTGTAAGGAAGTCACTTTACAGCATGCTTGTTTGTCATCCATAAGGTGTAAGACTCTGTATTGTCCGTTGTGAACTTTAAAGTTCTTTTATCCAGTCACAAAAAGCCAAAAGCCAGTAGGGGCTCTGCTCAATGTGTTTTGTACATATATATACACACACACAGACACACACGTGTGTGTGTAGATGTATATGTGTATATGTATGCTCACATTTTGAAGGGCTAATACTGATTTCTGTAGAGAGTGTTCCCATTCTCCAGTGCTGTGTAACTGACCACCCCAAAATGTACATAGTACTTGAACAACATCAGCAGCATCTGTTCTGCTCATAAATGTGCAGTGTAGGCCCAGCTCAAATGTTACCTTGTCCCTGTCCACAGAGCCAGAGCTGAGTGCTCAAGTCCTGGGCCAACATCCTGTGAGGGCTCCGCAGTCACAGCTGTGGCTGTTGGGGTGGGGAGACACCTGCTGCCGAGCACCTGGCTCCCCACCCCTTCCTGTGTCTCCCTCTGTCCTCATGTGGCCCCTCCACTGGGGGGCTTAACGCTCTCGACTTGGTGTGTGGTGTTGCAGAGAGCCAGGTAGAGCCGTGTCGACTTTCACGACTAGCCTTGGAAGTCAACAGCATCACCTCTGCCACGCTGCGCTTGTTGGGGCAGTCACTGACTTGCCCAGGTTTGAGGCAGCGTGGACTCTGCCTCTTCAAGGAGTGGTTAGGGCTGGAGGAGCCAGTGGGACTGGAATTCCTGCTGGCCAATTCTATGAGACATTCTGAAACAAAGGCTAAAGCTAAATGCATATTTTTGTTGAAGCACAGCTGCAGGTTTTGCTTTGTGCTGTCTGCAGATGTTAGCAAATTGGGTTCAAATGATACCAGGGATTTTGTTTAGTGGCTTGAACAATTGTTCCCCATTCCTTCACTCACCCTAATGTGTCTTGAGGGCATCTGTGACCCGGGGGCCACTGCGCAGAGAGTGGAGGGCCTGGTGAGGGAGTGTGGAGAGCAGTGTGATCTTGATTTGCCCTGATTTGGAGGCAGAGCAAGTGGGCAGTGCAGCGAGGGCAGTTGGCCTGGCCTGAGCAGATCCCAGCCTCTGAGCCCTTTGTGCCCTGACGCCATCATTCTAATGCCCTCTCACTCTTGTTTTCTCTCACTTTTCACTTTTTTCCTGTTTGTGTCAGAAGGCTACTGGTGGACCCCAGTGGTGGTCTGGTGAGCTGTTTCTCACTCAGGGTTTACCGACACTGTAGAACAATGCTGGGGACGAACAGAACAGCACAGGCCATTTCAGACTTGGAAACGTAATTCAGAAGTGGGCTTTGGGAGGGCTTTCTGCTACGGCTCCCACCCCTGATGTGAGCTACCATGTACTGTGCTGCCAAGGGTACAGGGCCAGCTGTTTGATCATAACCCTTCATGCAGATGGTGAATGAGAGGCAGGGCTGGGTGATGTGGGGAGAGGAGAGCATGGAAGTGGATGTTGCCCTTAACCCACAGCATTCATGCGTCTATCACTGACTTCCAGATTAAAGGCTCTTCGATAGAGTGTATGCAACAGATGAGAAATGTAAGCTGTTTTCAGTGGATTTTTGCATAACTGGAAAAGCAAATTGTTCACATAAGGTATTCCCATAAAATTGTGTTTCAGGAATAGACCCATCTCTGCAAGCAGAGAATAGAATTCCTGGGCCCTCACAAACCACAGCCGCTGCACCCAAGCAGCAGAAGTCTCGGCCCACCACCTCGAGGGATGAGCGCTTCCGGTCAGGTAGGGTCACAGCCTAGGCAGTGGGGAAGGTGGATGGACCTGGAGCCCTTGGACTCTCGCCATGAAGTCTTCCAGTTATTTTTTCTTTGCCACAATATCTGCCAAGGAAATTATTTTCACATAAGCAGTAATGTACATCATCATTTTTTTTCAAGAAAAACATTTAACCTTCACGTAACCACAGTCTGTTTTAATGTATGGTGTAGCTTTAGTGGCACTTTCTTAGGGGATGCCTACAAAACTCTCTAGAGAAGTCTCCTTCTCATTCTTACTAGAATAATTTCTTTAAAACTTTTGTACACTTTTTACTTTGAAGTTGATACTAATAATTTTTGTGCTTTATGGAGCAGCTTTACTGCTAGGTGCAGGTGTTTTAGTATTTCTTTTATTAATTTTGGAGATTTCCTTCCAGTTAGATTTCTACCACTCTGTTTGGCAGTGCTTTTATGAATATTTAAATTTGTCTCTGATATTCTACTTGAATCAATAGAATGGCCATTGAAAAAAATTCACATTTTCTATTATAGTTTATATATTAATAACTTGAGCACGTTATCTGTTTAATATTTTCACCACTGTGTTATTGTATATTTTCTTCACATTTAAGCTCTTTTGACAGGCCTTTTTCAGAAAAAATTTTAATAGGGATAATGGTTGTTTTAAGAATACTGAAAACGAAGATTAAGATTTTAAATGTTTTTTCAACAGGGAGTGTAAAGAAATAGTCTAAGAAATATTCGGCCAGATAATGTCATACCAATTTGATACACATTTATAAAAAACTTTATCATGTGGCAAACAGCTTCTTCTCTGATTATATAAATAGTACATGCTTAGTGTTAAATATATTAAAAAAAATACCAAATTTTTTTTTTTTTTTTTTGAGACGGAGTCTCGCTCTGTCGCCCAGGCTGGAGTGCAGTGGCGCAATCTCGGCTCACTACAAGCTCCACCTCCCGGGTTCACGCCATTCTCCTGCCTCAGCCTCCCCGAGTAGCTGGGACTACAGGCGCCCGCCACCACGCCTGGCTAATTTTTTGTATTTTTTAGTAGAGACGGGGTTTCACTGTGGTCTCGATCTCCTGACCTCGTGATCCGCCCGCCTCGGCCTCCCAAAGTGCTGGGATTACAAGCGTGAGCCACCGCGCCCGGCCATGTTATACCAAATCTAAGGACAAAGGTAAAAATCACCTGATACCTCTGAATCCTGAGATGGCTGCCCTCAGCATTTCGCTGAGCACTGTTGTCCTCATGCCTGGATGCAGATGCATGCACACGTGTGCTTGCCGTGAGAGTGGTCCTAGAAAAGGTCTCCTCCTTTCTGCTGCTCCTTATTTTCTACATGTACCGGCTCTTCTCCCCAACCCTGTTCCTGCTCATGGAAGTGATGTTAATAAACTGGTTTCTGCCCTTGTGAAGTTTATACTAGGTATATTCTTTATCTTTTGAATACAGGTCTTTCATCATAAATATGATTTGCCAGTATTTTCTCTCAGGCTGTGATTTGTCTTTGTGTTTCTTTAAAGTATCTTTTGAAGAGCAGAAGTTTTTAATCTTGATGACGTCTGAGTTATCATTTTTTTAAATTGATAGTGCTTTTGTTCTTGTGTTTAAGAAATCTTTGCCTAACCCAAGATTACAAAGATTCTCTCTTGTGTTTTCTTGTACAAGTTTTATAGTTTTAGGTTTTTTAGTGCGATTTTAGTGCCCTTAAGTTTGTGATCTTTTTTTTTTTTAAGTTAATTTTAGTGTAAGTACAAGGTATGAATCAAAGTTTATTTTTTTTGCATGGAGATATTCAACTGTTCCTGGGCTATTCCTTAAGTCTGTGCTTTCTCCAGCGAATTCCCTTTGCACTTTTTTCTAAACGCAGTTGCACATAAATGCGTGCATCTATTTCTGGACTCTGTTCTGTTCTATTGATCTATTCATCTGTCTTTATGGCAAAACTGTTCTCTTGATGATCATACCTTAATAATAAGTGTTAAAATCAGTAATGTTAGTCCTTCAACTTTGTTTCTTATCTGTGTTCTGTTGTATCTAATGTGTCTTTTTTTCTTCTTGCACCTTTAAGATTTTTCGCTTTATCACTGTTCTGTGGGCTCGATTATATCCTCTCTGAAATTCCTATATTGAAGCCCTAACCCCAGTGGGATGCTGTTTGGAGTTTGGTCCTTTGGGAGGTAATTAGGTTTAGATGAGATCATGAGGGTGGGGCCCTCACGGTGGGATTGGTGCCCTTATAAGAAGAGGCATTGGCCAGGCGTGGTTGTTCACGCCTGTAATCCCAGCACTTTGGGAGGCTGAAGCAGGCAGAGACCAGCCTGGCCAACATGGCAAAACCCCATCTCTACTAAAAATACAAAAATTAGCCAGGTGTGATGACACATGCCCATAGTCCTAGGTACTCTGGAGACTGAGGCATGAGAATCACTTGAACCGGTAGGTGGAGGTTGCAGTGAGCCAATATTGCCCTACTGCACTCCAGCCTGAGTGAGACTCTGTCTCAAAAAAAAAAAAACAAAAAAAAAAAAAAGAGGCACTAGAGCTTGTTGGCCCCCGCCCTGCTCCATCACCCTATGAGTACAATGGTTAGAAGGCAGATGTCTGTAAGCCAGGAAGAGAGCCCTCACCAGACACCAACCATGAGGCACCTTGATCTTGGGCATACAGTCTCCAGTAAGAATATAAATTTGTGTTTTTTTTTTTTTTTTTTTTTTTTTTGAGACAGAGTCTCGCTCTGTCGCCCAGCTGGAGTGCAGTGGCGCAATCTCGCTCACCGCACCCGCCTCCCGGTCACGCCATTCTCCTGCCTCAGCCTCTCCGAGTAGCTGGGACTACAGCGCCCCCACCACGCCCGGCTAATTTTTTTTTGTATTTTAGTAGAGACGGGTTTCACTGTGGTCTCGATCTCCTGACCTCATGATCCGCCCGCCTCGCCTCCCAAAGTGCTGGGATTACAAGCGTGAGCCACCACGCCCGGCCAAATTTGTGTTGTTTAAGCCACTTAGTTTATGCTGTTTTGTTATGGCAGCTGAGCAGACTAAGATGCTGGTGTTGAGTGATTTATGATGCACGTGGGCTGGTTTTGTTTCTTGTGCTTGGGGTTTGTTGAGTATTTTTGGATCTGTTGATGTACCCTATCAGGTTGATATTATCTATATTTTTAGTTCTAAGTTGTTTTTAATCTATACTTATTTTCCTTTTTTTCTAAGACAGCAATAATGCTTAAAGTAGGGGAATCACAGTAACTTCCAAATTCATCACAAGGGTCTCAGTTTGTATCTTGCTGTCTTTTTGTGAGTGCCTTTTTCCATGAGTGTTTTCAGTTAAGTCCTTGTGTGGAAATGCTTTTCGAACCTTTTATGTCTGATAATATTTTTATTAAATATTCATGTTTAAATGATAATTTGGCTGGATGTAAAATTCTAGGTTTAACACTTTTTTCTTCAAAACTGTTGCTTTTTTGTGCCTGGTGTTACTAGTGAGTATTGTCAGTCTGTTTCTTGATCTTTCAAGGTGATTTACCCTTTTTCTCTGGAAGCTTTTAGAATTGTTCTGTGTCTTTGATATCCATGAGTTTACTTTATCATATGTCTAGGTGTGAATTCTTCACTTTTCCTGAGTAGGAAAAGGTTTAACCTGGCCCTACAAGCCATTTAAATGTGAGATTTTTAAATGTTTTCAGACATTTGTTGGGGAAAATTGAAGCGTCTACAAAACTGGCCATCATTGTATTATATCTCCCCTGGACCCATAGTCGAGCTCCAGAAATTCTCGGCCATCCATGCCCTGCCTTGGATTAATCTATGCTCTACCTGCTTCCTCCCCATATGGTTTCATAGCAAATCTCAGATATGTTATTTCATTTAGATGTCATAATATTCTTGATCTGTCATTTTGATGTCGTAATAGTCTTTGTTTCTGTATCTGAAAAGATTGTATTTCTAAAAGATAATGCCATTTTCACAGAGTAATTAACAATAAATACTTCCTTAATATCAAATATTCAGCCAATGTTCACATGGCTTTTGTTTGTATGGCTTCTAAAGAACAAGTTTATTTGGACCCAGGATCCAAATAAGAGCTACACATTGCAGTTGGTTGGTAAGTGTTTTCAGCCTCTATGAACCTTAGTTTGTAGAAGCTGAGCTATGTTTGTCTGATGGTTCCTCTTAGTGTCTTTGACATGCTTTTTAGCTCACTAGGTTTGATGAAAGTCAGGTTACAATGTTCAACTGTTTATGAGACTGTCATGGGTGGCCCTGTGTTCCTCCACCAAGAGGCCTGTTGGGCCTGACTCTTGCTGTTCGCTGTGGTGCTTGAAAACCAGTGATTTTTCTCAGTTCTTAGATTGATGATTTCCTTTGGGCTGCAAAATGGTGAAATTTAGATTCTGACATTCCTTCTTCATTCAAAGGCCAGAATATTTCCATAAAGAGAAAATTCCGTTATTTACAACTTGATACAGGAAAGTCAAGATGAATATTTAATTCTTTCCATTTATTTACTAGTTTTCAGAAGAATAGGTTGAGTCACTGGCCTCCTCCAATGGCAACCAGTTGATTTTGTTTCCTTTTCCTTTTTCTTCTTTTCTTTTGTCAGTATCATATTTGATGTTTCAGTCCATTTTAGTATTTATTCTTACCGATACTCAGATTGTCCCATTCTTTGCCACTGGGAATCTCTTCAAATTGGCTCGAGTTGTTTGACCATTTCCTGGTTGGCTGTTAGGATAAGAAGTTCTAGGCTCATCCTGGGCATTTCTCCCCTGCTCCAGAATCTGCCATCTCTAAGGGTTTTTTAAGTGAGGATGGTGTTTCAAGACCACAGTCTGGGCACTAGGGATGCTGATTGCTATTGGGCTGGTTGTTGTTTGTAGACATTTTCACTGTACAGAGGTAAGACAGACTTTTAAAAGACAGGGTGCCACATTTGTTTGTAGTGACATAATCTATTCAGATTCAGAACTACAGGGCCTGTACTTCATCTCTCTCTCTCCTTCCCTCCATCCCTCCCTCTTTCTCTTTTTCTCTTCTCTTTTTCTGTTCTCTTCTCTTTTTCTCTTCTCTTCTCTTCTTTCTCTCTCTCTCTCTGTTTTTGAGACGGAGTTTCACTCTTGTTTCCCAGGCTGGAGTGCAGTGGCGTGATCTCGGCTCACCACAACCTCTGCCTCCTGGGTTGAAGCGATTTTCCTGCCTCAGCCTCTCGAGTAGCTGGGATTACAGGCATGCACCACCATGCCCGGCTAATTTTGTGTTTTTAGTAGAGACAGGGTTTCTCCATGTTGACCAGGCTGGTCTAGAACTCCCGACCTCAGGTGATCCGCTGACCTCGGCCTCCCAAAGTGCTGGGATTACAGGCATGAGCCACTGCGCCCATCCTCTCTCTTTCTTTTCTTCCTTTCTTCCCTTTCTTTCCTTCTTTTTCTCTCTTTCTTTCTTGGGTTCTCACTCTGTCACCCAGGCTGGAGGCAGTGGTACAATCATAGCTTACTGCAGCGTGGAACTCCTGGGCTCAAGTGATCCTCCAACTTCAGCTACTTCCTGAGTAGCTGGGACCACAGTTGCATGCCACTGCACCTGCCTAATTAAACAAAAAAAAAATTGGGCCAGGTGTGGTGGCTTACACCTATAATCCCAGCACTTAGAGAGGCCAAGGTGGGTGGATCGCCAGGTCAGTAGTTCAAGACCAGCTTGGCCAACATAGTGAAACCCCATCTGTACTAAAAATACAAAAATTAGCAGGGCGTGGTGGGGAGCGCCTGTAATCCCAGCTACTCGGGAGGCTGAGGCAGGAGAATTGTTTGAACCCGGGAGGCAGAGATTGCGGTGGGCTGAGATCACGCCATTGCATTCTAGCCTGGCGACAGAGCGCGACTCCATCTCAAAAAAAATTTTTTTCAGAAATGTGGTCTTGCTGTGGTGCCCAGGCTGGTCCTGGCCTCAAATGATCCTCCTGCCTCAGCCTCCTAGAGGGCTGAGATTACAGGCATGAGCCCCTGTGTCCAGCTTTCCTCTTTCATCTACATTTGTATCTCCTCTCCCTCATGAGTGTCCAAGCTCTAGGGATGGTAGAATCAGACTATAAAGTGCTTTTCATTTGCCATATCCCACAGGACTCACGAAAAATCTATATGACAATGCCTTCACTGCTATCAACAATATGAGAGAGTTTAAAATTTTTTGTTCAGTTATTTTTGTCCTTATTAGATATTTCTGGAAGTAGAGGTTGACCAGTCTTAACTTCAGTGTTTTAAAGTCAGCTGCAATAGTTTAAACCAGGGGTGTCCAATCTTTTGGCTTCCTTGGGCCACGTTGGAAGAATAATAATTATCCTGGGCCACACATAAAATACACTAACACTAACGATAGCTGATAAGCTAAAAAAAAAAAATTGCAAAAAAATCTCATAATGTTTTAAGAAATTTTACAAATTTGTATTAGGCTGCATTCAAAGCCCTCCTGAGCCGTATGAGGCCCATGGGCCATGGGTTGAACAAGCGTGGTTTAAACCAACAACTAGATACGCATTTAGGCTCATTTGTTTCACTTTATTTTCAATTTTGGGGATTTCTCTTTTATTCAGTTTTAATTTATAACTAAGGAAATATTTACAAGATTCCAAAGTTAGATCTACAAACAAAGAAATATTTAAAGAAATCTAGGACCAACATGTGGGGATAGGCAGAGAGAGCTTCTATTCCTTTTACCCCCACTGAAAACAAACAAAAACATGAAACTTAATTTGTTGCTTTATAACCAGTCTTGTAAAAAGTATTTTTACTGCTGTCCTTCCTGTGTAGATGTCCACACTGAAGCTGTGCAAGCAGCTTTGGCCAAATACAAAGAGAGGAAGATGCCTATGCCTTCGAAGAGACGTTCTGTCCTCGTGCATTCGTCTGTGGAAACCTACACCCCTCCAGGTATTGATAAGCAATGTCAAGTGTGGCTTTTTTGAGTGTTTCACAGGCCTGATGTTATCCTATTTACTTCCCATTGAGTTGGAATAACTGCCTGGCCTGTAGTATAGATTGGACACATTTGGACATTAAAAATGCTTGCATATGCTCATATTCCTTACCTGAAAATCTATGGTGTACATAGTATTCTTACCCAAATGGGTGCTTGCTTTCTATAAGACTTTTTGTGTGGATCTTAATTTCTTTTACTAAGATGCTATTTATGTCTTTTAGTAAAGAGAAGAACCTAAAACACTAAGAGGAGCCTAAAATAAGCACTAAGCTAAAGCTTCCTGAATTAGGAATTTTACAGTTATTCTCATCTTATTACCTATAACTTAACAGGTTGTAACCAGGACTTACATGCAACAGTATAAGACTATTTGGAAAGTTTCGGGGTTGATTGTGTTGTTGTTTTATTGTTGGTACCGTTAGAAATGAAAACTTTTGGCCAGGAGTGGTGGCTCACGCCTGTAATCCCAGCACTTTGGGAGGCCGAGGCGGGCGGATCACGAGGTCAGGAGATCGAGACCACGGTGAAACCCCGTCTCTACTAAAAATACAAAAAATTAGCTGGGCGCGGTGGCGGGCGCCTGTAGTCCCAGCTACTCGGGAGGCTGAGGCAGGAGAATGGCGTGAACCCGGGAGGTGGAGCTTGCAGTCAGCCGAGATCGCGCCACTGCACTCCAGCCTGGGTGACAGCGAGACTCCGTCTCAAAAAAAAAAAAAACAAGAAATGAAAACTTTTATATGAGGTTTCTCTCTAGCAATAATGTATTTTAGTCTCTTCCTGTTAAACTGTACAAGACGTCAGTAGTGTCTAACGACTTCACATTCATGAACTTGCGTTGTTGTCATATATTTAAAGTATCAAAAATAGTGACACCCATTTTTGGTTTAGGCATTTGGAGATACTACACAATAAAACCAGACACACCAGATTCGTAAGATGATTTAGTGGTTTTGGTAACACTTTCTTGCTTAAAAGAAGTTTATTGTTGAAAAAATCTTAGAAATGGCTGTCAAATTATTGTTTTTGCTAAATATAGCTATAGACACTATCCAATTTTAAAATAATGTTTTAATTATTAATTGTAAAACCCATAATAAAACACACAGTCATGCTGACTTGAAGAAACCTTAACGTACAGTTAATTTTGTTGACTGAAGCAATTTTCTTGGGGAAGGAATTGTTTTTAGAGCTAGTTCACATGACTACCCTGAAAGGATGCATGTAGACAGGGCCGCGGCCCTCCCATGGCCACCATGTTGTTGCTGGGGCCGTGCACAGGCCAGAATGCCTTCTCATGGCCTCCAAGGTGTAGGGCTGGGCACAGGCTCGCCCCTGGGTGATGCTGACTGATGTGTGGATATGGTGTCTGACTCTGTGGACATGCAGTGCAGCACTGGGTATTCACAGAACACCCCCACTGAGGTATATGCTGAAGCTGTTTAGGAGATCAGAGGCTGTCTTCACTGAGTGTGTGGTGCCCTGTGGCTGAGTTCTCTCTGGGGAGCTGGGGGCTCATGGAATCATTTTCCCCACAGTAGGGCTTCTCGCATGCCCTTCTAGATTGAGGGTGACCTTTGAGCTGACTGCGTGGCTTTGGGCAGAGCTGTGCCAGGTGTACAGAAGCATGCTGCACACAGGCCTGGGAGGCTCCAGTGTGAGTGGGAACTCCGTCCTCCTCTTGACTCATCCCGATATCATGCCTGTCATCGTTATTTTAACCACAGACACGTCGTCTGCCTCAGAAGATGAGGGCTCTTTACGGCGACCCGGGCGACTCACCTCCACTCCGCTCCAGAGCCATTCCAGTGTCGAGCCCTGGCTCGACCAGGTCATTCAGGGCTCGTCCACCTCATCCTCTGCATCCTCCACTTCATCTCACCCGGGAGGGAGACCCACCACTGCTCCCAGTGCTGCAGCCACGCCGGGGGCCGCCGCTACCACTGCACTCGCAGGCCTCGAGGCCCACACCCACATAGGTCAGTAACAAGCTGCTGCGGCCCCTGTGCCAGCAGAGCGGGGTCAGGAGTGTCCAGGACAGAGGAGCAGGTGGAGGGCACCTGAGCCGGGCGCCACCCTGCAGACTTAGCTGCAGGCCTGAGTGCTGTCCAGTGACTGAGGTCACACAACCCAGATAACCCGTACTGGCTTATCTGCCTGAGACATTAAATGATTTTGAGCTTTTAATAATTGCACTCGAAAGAAATGGGGTAATATTTGATTAATTCATCATTCAGATTAAATCCCTAATAACCTTTTGAACAATACAGCTCAGTTGCAAATTTTTTCCCATCAAGACCTACCTATTTTTCATCTGGGAAATATCCTTTTGGTAACAAAAGTAGTTCTTGATACCTCTTTAATTTGGCAGTCCTAGTCCTTTGGGGCATGGGGCATTTCTCATAGTCCCCCAGAAGGGTGTGGTGTTTCTCAGTGTCATAATACCTTCCTGCTCTTGAGGGGCAGCTGGTGCACGCAGTAGGTGCAGGGGTAGATGGTCAGCACACATCCATACCTGCTGGTGGCTGTGATCATCACCCTTGACCTGGCTGCCTCTCTGTTGTCTGTGCCTTTCCTCTTGGCTATATGTTCACAGCTGCAGGCCCACTGGTTGTCTCTGTACCTTGCTGGAACTCTGAGGTTGGGGTAAAGGGCTTTTGCTCCTCCAGATACCGGGTTAAACAGCCTTCGGCCTGAAAAGGTGTCAGTCAGAGCTAATCATATGGATGCATGGATCTTTCCCAAATCATAGAATCCTTTGGATTACATTCATCTTAGACATGAAAAAAGTGTAAACCTTTCATCCTTTGAAATTCTATTTTTTAACTAAAACAGCAACATAGTTAGCTGTATGTAGCTGGCATGTGAAATCCACATACACTCTTGCACAAGTACCTTAAAATACAATCAGTATTGTTGAAGACTCATCTTAATCCCCTCCTTTTTCTCCCAGATGAGAAAGGAAGAAAAAAAGTCCAGTGATTGTAACTTGCTTGAGATCAGACAGCAGCCTAAGTGGTGAAGCCAGGGCTGATACCAATTTTCTTGATTCCTATTCATTTTCTTTGCTTTTTGTTGCTTTTCTGCCAAAACTGAAATGGTGACACCCGTGACACGCTGGTGTTTGTGCTGGGGTCCCCATGGGTGCCGAGCTCTTTTTTGTAAGACCTTGGTCATTTGGCTGGATTGGGGGCAAGCTGGGTATGTTGGGTGGCCCACAGCTTCTGTCTCAGCATCCTCTGTAGGGCGCATCACTGTTGCTCTTCATGTTTTTATTTGTTTGAGTCAATACATCTTTGTGTTTCCATTGAACATGTGTCCTTCTTCTGAGGTATCCGTCTCAGATGAAAGCTCACAGTGCCCTGCTCTGTCTCCACACTGCTTCCAGCTCATACAGGAGCTGCCAAGACTACCAGGGTAGCAGAAGGCAGCATTTTCCACAGAGAAGGCTTCTCTTAGGAAAACAGCCTGCTCAGATTGTTTCTGTAGCTTTCCTGGGTGTTCCATGGCCAGAGGCTGCTGCCCACCTTTCCTCAAGGAGGTGTACAGTCCGTATCTTGAAAACAGCTTTTGCACTGTTGTTTTCCTTCTCTGTTCATCACTGGTGATTTAACATTATAGAAATACATAGTTAACTCCAATTCTGAGGCGGGGGCAGGAAAACAGTAGTTTTAAATGTTCTGTTACCTCATTTCTTCTCCCAGAAGCTCCTTTCTAGGTGAGATGGTGCAGGAGAGCAAACAAAACATTTGTAGTTTGAGTTTATTAGCCATTGCTGAGTCATCTCAACACTGTTTCCTGGTGGGTTAGAAACAAAAGCTTATTCAGCATGAAAAATTAGCCACAGTTCAGAATGTTTAACCATACAGCACTCAACTTTCCAGTGATTGTGGGGTGTCTTTAAGCAAAGCATTTAACTCTAATGTGTGTTTGAATTAGATGTTTTCATTCTCTGAAAAGGACTTGGCTGCAATTATTTATAATGTAGGTTTATTACCTATGTTGGTAGAAGACAGCTCCTGACGTTGCAAATGCAGCTGTAATCATCTCTTCCTTTCTTGTCAGTCCTAGCATCAACATTTTGTATCAATTCTAATACATTTAAAAAAAATTCTTAACTTGGACTTGATTTAATACCTTGCTTACAGGATTGCAGTTTTCTACAGATTGTAGCTACCCACATCCTAAATATTGGACATAGTTAATTTGAATTTCTAAATCTCAAAAATACTCAACTTCCCTCTTATTACAGAAATCATCCTTTGTTTTAGTTTCTAACACTAGATGTATCTTCAATTTAAACTAAGGAAAGAAACATGAAAAGAGGAAGAATATATTAAGTAAAAAATTCGAGGTAGAACATATCAGGTAGAGATAATTTTTAAAAATATCACTTTCAGTTTTGGATTAAGGAAATCAGATATATTAAGCCTTTTTTATACAAATGTAAATACCTATTTTTAAAAGCAGTAGTTTTAATTATGGTAGCTTCTTTTAATTACGGTAGCTTATTTTTATTTTGAATGTAGTTTATGTTTATTTTTATGCAGTTTTTTTTTTTTTTCTTCACCTAGAGACAGGGTCTTGCTCTGTCACCCACGCTGGAGTACAGTGGCATGATCATAGTTCACTGCAGCCTTGAACTCCTGGGCTTAAGAAATTCTCCCACCTTAGCCTCCTGAGCAGCTGGGACTATAGGCAAATGCCAGCATGTCCAGCTAATTTTTAAAAATTTTTTGGAAAAATGGAGTTTTTACTGTGTTGCCCAGGCTGGTCTTGAACTCCTGGGCTCAAGTGATCCTCATGCCTTGGCCTTTCAAAATGTTAGGATTATAGGAATGAGCCACTGCTCCCAGCCATTATATAGCTATTTTAAAAAACTACTTGTAGTACGTGTATGTATACCATGTATACCTTTTTTTCCATATATACTTTTAAAATCATTTATTCTTTTTGCTAGATTTGGAAGAGTGGGGAAATTTCTTTTTAAACTAAAAGAACCTCCTGATAGACATACTTTAAAATGCTAATTTGATCAGCGTCAGGCTTTTTCAAGGGTTGTGAAAAATCTTAACGGTTTAGATTTTTTCAAAAGGTATATTCTGCTATGCAGATAGTGAGTTTGTGCTTTCATATACTTCAGCTTTCTACAAACCCAGTAAAAAGTTACTGCTTTACATTGTACCTAGGAGTACCACAGTGATACTAACAGTTACCTTCATTAAAATATTAAACAGTACCAGTTGTCTCTACCTAACATAGACTAGTGTTTATTTATTTATTTTTTGAGATGAGATCTCACTCTGTGGCCCAGGCTAGAGTGCAGCGGTATGGTCCTAGCTCACTGTAACCTGGAACTCCTGGGCTCCAGTGGTCCTTTCACCTCAGCCTCCCAAGTAGCTGGGAACACAGGTGTCCGCCACCATGCCCAGCTAATTTTTTTTTGAAGAGATGGGATCTTGCTATGTTGCCCAGGCTGGTCTCAAATTCCTGGGCTCAAGTGATCCTCCTGCCTCAGCCTCCCAAAGTGCTGGGATTATAAGTGTGAGCCACTGCACAGCTAGTATTGATTTTTTTTTTTTTTCTTGTGACAGGGTCTCACTCTGTCCACCAGGCTGGAGTGCAGTGGTGCAATCTCAGCTCACTGCAACTTCCACCTCCCGGGTTCAAGCGATTCTCCTGCCTCAGCCTCCCGAGTAGCTGGGATTACAGGCATGCACCACCATGCCCGGATAATTTTTGTATTTTTAGTAGAGACAGGGTTTCACCGTGTTGGCCAGGCCATTCTCAAACTCCTGACCTCAGCTGATCTGCCCGCCTCGACCTCCCAAATTGCTGGGATTACAGGTGTGAGCTACCGTGTTGGCCCCTATGTTGATTTTTATAAATGGGCGAGCATCTATGTATTCATTGTTGTGGTAGAACACAATTTCTATAGTCATATAGACACAGTGCCTTTCCTAGTGGTAGACCCAATTATAACCATAATTCCTATAGGAACTTACAGTCAGCCAGCATTCTGAACAGATAGATGGACGGTACCATGGAAATAAAACACAAAAATGTACATTCAGACAATGGAAGGAGTGACTTTTACATATGTTCCAGATCTAATGTCTGTTTTTAAATGTTACACCAATTTTACTTTAAGAACTTGATTGTGGCCAGGCGCGGTGGCTCACACCTGTAATCCCAGCACTTCAGGAGGCCGAGATGGTTGGATCACTTGAGTCCAGGAGTTCGAGACCAGCTTGGCCAACATGGTGAAAACCCGTCTCTACTAAAAATACAAAAATTGGCTGGGTGTGGTGGCGCATGCCTGTAATCCCAGCTGCTTGGGGGGCTGAGACAGGAGAATCGCTTGAACTCAGGAGGCAGAGGTTGCAGTGAGCCAAGATTGTGCCCCACTGCACTCCAGTCTGGGCAGTGATAAAGTGAGACTCCATCTCAAAAAAAAAAAAAAAAAAGAACTTGATTGTGGTCTCTTAGTTTTGCAGCTATTTTAACTGGCAGTGGGGGAAGTTTTAATTTCTGTAGTTTTATTCTTTTAGGACTGCAAAGGTATGGTGTCCAACATACTTTTTTGGGGGTTGTAGTAGTTTGTATGATCCTGGCTGTTTTTTTCATAATGTTACAAAAAAATGTACCAATGACAATTGATTTCAAATTTGTTTCTGCTTCCTTGAGGGAATTTCTTTCTTTCTTTCTTTTTGAGAGAGAGTGTCACTCTGTTGCCCAAGTTAGAGTGCAGTGGTGCTATCTCAGCTCACTGCAACCTCCGCCTCCTGGGTTCAAGTGATTCTCCTGCCTCAGCCTCCCCAGTAGCTGGGATTACAGGCATGTGCCATGACGCCCGGCTAATTTTTGTATTTTTAGTAGAGACGGGGTTTTGCCATGTTGGCCAGGCTGGTTTCGAACCCCTGACCTCAGGTGATCTGCCTACGTCGGCCTCCCCAAGTGCGGGGATTACAGGTGTCAGCCACCGTGCCCAGCCCCTTGAGGGAATTTCTAACCAAAATCTCATCAGGCCATTGTGACAGGCAGGTTTACTCTGTGCCTGCCTCTGTGCTGAAGATGGTGGTTCTGTCTGGATCCCTTTGAGAATTGAGCCACCCACATGCATGCAGATGTCTGCATAACGTGTCTGGGAGTTCATAGGGTCCCGGTATGCCTTTGGTCAGCCAAGAAAACAAATTAATGAAAATACCACACTCTCCCCACTTAGAACTCAGCTAGTGGAGCTTTAGACTAACGGGGTTTGAAGAGCAGCTTAATACTCATTTGACTTAACAGCCACTTTCATTTTGGGTGTGTTTTTCAAAAGCAGATCTGCATTCTGCCCCTCCTGATGTCACCACGGGCCTCGTGGAGCATTCGTACTTTGAGCGTCCACAGGTGGCTTCTGTGAGAAGTGTTCCTCGGGGGTGCAGCGGGAGCATGCTGGAAACAGCAGATGGTGAGCCTGCTTCTCTTTCTCCTTGGGAAATAGCAGAGCACAGGTTTTGTCTTCAGGTATTGAACACAGTTCTAATGTATTCACTGTAGCAAACCCAAGCCAACCATCAGTTTTAATCTATGCAGATAAATGGAAACCAGTGTGTGCAGTTAATGTTATGGAAAGCATCATGTGGAGAAATAATTGGAAATATCAATGGAATTGGTCAGAGGGGGAACAAGGAGAGTGTGGAGGGAAAAGACTTCCAAATTTAGAAAGGATGCAAAGGGAGTTTCGATCTGCAATATAGTAGGGAAATGAGAAGCTGTGGGAAGTTTCTTTATTTAGATTCAATGTGGCAGACAGAATGACTTAGTCAGTGCGAGTGCACACACCCACCTATGACAGAACAGCCCCCTACACTCCATCTTCAGCAGACTGTGAAATTGGTACTTGGTACAACAGCACTCATGGTTTCCCATGTGCAGCCTCAGACATGTCAGTGTAACTTTCATAATGTCCTCATTTATACCATTTTTTTTTTAAACAGTCTTCAATGTCTTTTATCAAGATCATGTCAATTTTTTTCCCAAAATAATAATTTAAATAAAAATTAAGAGGAGCTCAGAGCTAGGGCCTATCATATATTTTGGTACTTCCAAACAGGGTGTCAGATTTTGTTGAGGGCTTTCATCTCCTTGTCCAGAGGCAGAAGAAAAATACTGAATCAACATGAAGCAGTCTGTACATTGGCTAGACATGTTTTTAATTCAATTTGTTACTCTTTATATTTAAAAAAATTAAGAGCTTAATTAAAGGATAATTGACATGATGAATTGCACATATTTAAAGTGTACAGTTTTGGCTGGGTGTGGCGGCTCACACCTGTAATCCCAGCACTTTGGGAGGCCGAGGCGGGCAGATCACTAGGTCAGGAGATGGAGACCATCCTGGCTAACATGGTGAAACCCCATCTCTACTAAAAATACAAAAAATTAACCGGGTGTGGTGGCGGGCACCTGTAGTCCCAGCTACTTGGGAGGCTGAGGCAGGAGAATTGCTTGAACCCAAGAGGCGGAGGTTGCAGTGAGCCAAGATCGTGTCACTGCACTCCAGCCTGGGCGATAGAGTGAGACTCCATTCTCAAGTTTTAAGACATTTGTACACCTCTGGAAAGCATCACTACAATCAAGATAGTGACCATATCCAGCACGCCCAAAAGTGTCGTCGTGTTCCTTGGTCCTGCCCTCTTCGGATCCTTCTGGCTTTCCCCGTACGCTTCAGGCAACCACTGATTTACTTTCTGTCACTATAGATTAGATTGCATTTTCTAGAATTTTATATAAAAGGAATCATACAGCGTTTATGTCTATGGTCTGGCTTCTACCACTCTCCATAATTATTTTGAGATTCATTCATGTTCTGTGTCAATAGTTTACTCCTTTTCATTGAGTAATATTTCATTAAATGGATGCACCACAATTTGCCTGTTCACCTGTTGATGTGTATTTAGGTTGTTTCTAGTTTGGGCCGGTTACAAGTAAAGCTGCTATGAATAATCAATCTTGTACACGTTTTTGCATAGATGGGTACTTTCATTTCTTTTGGGTCAATACCTAGAAGTAGAATGGCTGAATTATATTGTAGGTGTATTTCAACTTTTTTTTTTGGAGACTGAGTCTCACTCTGTTGCCCAGGCTAGAGTGCAGTGGCATGATCTTGGCTCACTGAAACCTCGCCATCCTGGGTTCAAGCGATTCTCCTGCCTCACCCTCCCAAGTAGCTGGGATTACAGGCATGTGCCACCACGCCCAGTTAATTTTTGCATTTTCAGTAGAGATGGGGTTTCACCATGTTGCCCAGGCTGGTCTCAAACTCCTGGCCTCAAGTGATCCACCTGCCTTGGCCACCGAAAGTACTGGGATTATAGGTGTGAGCCACCGTGCCCAGCCTATTTTAACTTTTTAAGAAACTGCCACACTGTTTTCCAAAGTGATTGTACCATTTTACATTCTCATTATTAGCAGTGAGAGTATCAGTTCCTCCACACCCTTTCCAACAGTTGGTATTATGTTTAAAAAATTTCAACCATCCCAGTAGGCATGTAGAGATATCTCATTACAGTTTCTTTTTTTTTTTTTTGAGACGGAGTCTAGCTCTGTCGCCCAGGCTGGAGTGCAGTGGCGCAATCTCGGCTCACTGCAAGCTCCGCCTCCCAGGTTCACGCCATTCTCCTGCCTCAGCCTCCCAAGTAGCTGGGACTACAGGCGCCCGCCACCACGCCTGGCTAATTTTTTGTATTTTTAGTAGAGATGGGGTTTCACTGTGTTAGCCAGGATGGTCTCGATCTCCTGACCTCGTGATCCTCCCGCCTCTGCCTCCCAAAGTGCTGGGATTACAGGCGTGAGCCACCGCGCCCGGCTACAGTTTCAGTTTGCATTTCACTAACAGCTGATGGTGTGTTGAGCATCTTTTTATGTACCTATTTGCCATCTGTGTATCTCTTTAGGGAAAGTATCTGTTCATACTTTGCCTATTTTTTTTTTTTAAATTGTGCTTGTTTTCTTCCTTTTTTTTTTTTGAGACGGAGCTTCACTGTCACCCAGGCAGAGTGCAGTGGTGTGATCTTGGCTCACTGCAACATCCACCTCCCAGGTTCAAGCAATTCTCCTGCCTCAGCCTCGCGAGTAGCTGGGATTACAGGCACGTGCCACCATGCCTAGCTAAGTTTTGTATTTTTAGTAGAGACCAGGCTGGTCTTGAACTCCTCGTCTCTGCCTGCTTTGGCTTCCCAAAGTGCTGGGATTACAGTGTGAGCCACTGTGGCCAGCCAAATTGTGCTTGTTTTCTTATTGAGTTTTGAGGGCTATTTATATATTCTAGATACAAGTCATCCCATATGAGGTTTATCACTTGCATTTTCTCCCAGTCTGGCTTGCTTTAACAATGCCTTTCAAAGAGCAGATGGTTTAAATTTTTATGACATTCAGTTTACCAAATTTTTTTATAGATTGTGCTTTTGTGTCATATTGAAGAAATTTTTGTCTAACCCAAGGTCACAAATGTTTTCTCCTGTATTTTCTTCCAGAATTTTATAGTTTTAGTTTTTACATTTAGGTAGATAGTTCATTTTGAGTTAATTTTATCATAAGTATCAGGTATGAATCAAAGTTTATATTTTTGTATGTGGATATTCAGTTGTTCTAGCATCATTTATAATAAAGACCATTCTTTTCCCACCAAGTTTCCTTGGCATCTTTAATGAAAATCAGTAGACCATGTTGGAGAGGGAAGGGTCTATTTCTGGGCTCTGGGCTCTGTATGTTGTTCCGTTTCCTTATTTATCTGTCCTTACACCTCGTATAGCCATGACCACTGTGATTTTCTTAAAATTCTTGAAATTATACAGTTTGGGTCCTCCAACTCTGCTTTTTTTTTTCTTTTCTGTTCTTTTTTTTTTTTTTTTTTTTTTTTTTTTGTAGACAAAGTCTTGCTCTGTCACCCAGGATAGAGTGCAGTGGCTTGATTTTGGCTCACTGCAGCCTCTGCCTTCTGGTTTCGAGCGATTCTCCTGCCATAGCCTCCCCAGTAGCTGGAACTCCAGGCAACTGCCACCACACTTGGCTAATTTTTTTTTTTTCTTTACTACAGGTGCATACCACCAAGCTTGGCTAATTTTTGTATTTTTTAGTAGGGATGGGATTTTGCCATGTTGGCCAGGCTAGTCTAGAACTCAAGCGATCTGCCCACCTCAGACCCCCAACGTGCTGGGATTACAGGGGTGAGCCACTGTGCGCAGCCCCCCATTTTTTTTTTTTTTAATAGCGACTCTGTTGCCCAGGCTGGAGTTCATTGACATGATCATGGCTCACTGTAGCCTGAAACTTCTGGACTCAAGCAATCCTTCCTCCTCAGCCTCCCAAGGAGCTGGGACTGCAGGCACAAGCCACCACATCCAGCTAATTTTTTATTTTTTAAATTTTTTATAGAGACAGGGTCTTGCTATGTTGACCAGGCTAGTCTTAAACTTCTGGCCGCAAGCGATCCTTTCCTGCCTTAGCCAACCAAAGTGCTGGGATTACAGCTGTGAGCCACTGCTCCCGGTTGGCAAATGACTTTTTTTTTTTTTTTTTTTTTTTTTTTTTTTGAGAAGAAGTCTCCCTCTTTTACCCAGGCTGGAGTGCAGTGGTGCAATCTTGGCTCACTGCAAGCTCCACCTCCCGGGTTCATGCCATTCTCCTGCCTCAGCCTCCCGAGTAGCTGGGACTACAGGCGCCCGCCACCACACCCAGCTAATTTTTTGTATTTTTAGTAAAGATGGGGTTTCACTGTGTTAGCCAGGATAGTCTCGTGATCCACCTGCCTCAGCCTCCCAAAGTGCTGGGATTACAGGGCCATGATTTCTTAACATTACCATGGAATAGTTGTGACCTCATAAACTTCCTGAAAGGGACTTGGATGCCCCAGGGGTCCCTGGACCATTTAAAAAACTGCTAGCTTAGGCTGGGTGTGGTGGCTCACGCCTGTAATCCCAGCACTTTGGGAGGCCAAGGCAGGCAGATGACGAGGTGAAGAGATCGAGACCATCCTAGCCAACATAGTGAAACCCCATCTCCACTAAAAATACAAATTAGCCAGGCATGGTGGCGCACGCCTGTAGACCCAGCTACTTGGGAGGCTGAGGCAGGAGAATCGCTTGAACCCAGGAGGCAGAGATCGCAATGAGCCGAGATCATGCCACTGCACTCTAGCCTGGCAACAGAGTGAGTCTCTGTCTAAAGCAAAAAAACAAAAACAAAAACAAAACTGCTGGCTTAGAACAAGTCCTGTTTCCTGGAAGGCGTTCAGTAAGTGTTTTCTAAATGAACTGATCAAAATGACTGTCCAGTGGAGCCCACACTTGGATGGATTTGTAAGCTCTGATGCATCTTGTGGTTTGTCCTTGGGCCTTACACCTGTGTCCACTTCTCCAGAGGGTGTGATGTGTCCTGGCCTCAGTGCTCCTCTGTCCTTCCCGTGACAGGTGTCCCTGTGAACAGCAGAGTGTCCTCCAAAATCCAGCAGCTTCTGAACACCCTGAAGAGGCCAAAGCGCCCTCCACTGAAGGAGTTCTTTGTGGATGATTTTGAGGAATTGTTGGAAGGTAAGAGTTGTCCAACTTTGAGCTTTTGTGTTTGTATGAAAAGGGTGGCCACGAAGTTGAGAAACACAGGCAAATGTATATTATACATGGTTATTGCTATATATATTCTGTTTCCAGACTCAGTGGTCACTGTGTGTAATGGTGAATTTAGAATCACGTGACTGCTTCCTTTATTTGAGCAGGTAGAAAATTTGCTGCTCATATTCAAGTGACTTAGCATTTCATAAAAATACTTCTAAGGTTTTATTTAACTTACATTATTTAAATTTTTAATTTAAACTTTAACTCTGAAATACTTATCTTCTTGTGGTTTTAAAGTATTTAATTTTCAGCATAGATTTGGCTGCTTTTCAGAATTTTAGCCTCTCATATATGAATGAAATACATATTTAGAAAGAAAGAATATACATATTTTTTAAAAAGAAAACTAGCAAGAAGCAGAAACCAGAAATGAAGCCAGTACAAACATGTGAGTGTGTCGTTAGAGCCACAGGAGCCCCATGCTGCTCCCACTCTCAGACCTCGGCTGTTTGTACAGTGTCACTGCTGGGAGCCGACCAGCCCAGAGTCTCCTCCACACCCGAGGATTAGACATAGCTTTTAGGAGATTATTTCTCCTTTGTAATCAGATAGTGTGTATTAGTCAGGGTTCTCTAGAGGGACGGAACTAATAGGATAGATGTATATATATAAAGGGAAGTTTATTAAGGCATATTGACTCACACGATCACAAGATGAGGTCCCGTAATAAGCCGTCTGCAAGCTGAGAGCAAGGAAGCCAATCTGAGTCCCAATGCTGAAGAACTTGGAATCCAATGTTCGAGGGCAGGAAGCATCCAGCACAGGAGAAAGGTGTAGGCTGGGAGGCTAGGCCAGTCTAGTCTTTCCACGTTCTTCTGCCTGCTTTATTCTGGCCGTGCTGGCAGCTGATTAAATTGTGCCCACCCAGATTTAGGGTGGGGCTGCCTTTCCCAGTCCACTGACTCAAACATTAATCTCCTTTGGCAACACCCTCACAGACACACCCAGGAGGAATACTTTGCATCCTTCAATCCCATCAAGTTGACATCAATATTAGCCATCACACAGTGCCTTTCAAATTCAGAGTTTATTGGTATGAATGCATCTTAGAGCAGTGTTTCTTACCTCTTGGGCAAATTTTGGTTATACAGCTCCTGGAAAAAGATTAATTCTTTTTAAATAAAAAACAAGATTAAAGTAATCTTTTTCCAGGAGCTATATAATCACATAATCTTTTTTTTTTTGAGGCAGAGTCTTGCTCTGTCGCCCAGGCTGGAGTGCAGTGGTGCGATCTCAAATCACTTCAAGCTCCACCTCCCGAGTTCATGCCGTTCTCCTGCCTCAGCCTCCCGAGTAGCTGGTACTACAGGCATCCACCACCACACCTGGCTAATTTTTTTTTGTATTTTTAGTAGAGACGGGGTTTCACCATGTTAGCCAGGATGGTCTCGATCTCCTGACCTCATGATCCACCCACCTCGGCCTCCCAAAGTGCTGGGATTACAGGCATGAGCCACCACGCCTGGCCAATGATCAAATAATCTTTTAATTCTTTTTCTTGGAACATAGTGATAGCTGTTTGGATCCCTAGGCTGAAGTGGTGGTTCTGCTTGCTTTCCTCCTGTCTGAGTGGGCCACCAGGTCCTGTCTCCAGGCTGTAGATACCTGGCTGTTCACTGCTGCGGTGCCAGGGGTAGTAGAGGTGCCACAGTCCTGTCCAGAAGTTGGGAAAGTGGGAACCACTCCAAGGTCACCTTTGTCTGTGAGGTTGTGGTCACCAGGATGGTGGGTTGTTTTTAACTTTATTTCACAGCCATCATCATCCATGACTAAAGCTCCTTTAATCCTTTGGTTAGTTGTCGGTGACTGTGATGGAAAAATCTAAACGAATTATTGTAAGCTTTTTTATAGTTGGGATTAAAAAACAATGTTATAAACTATGAATGTTTAAAAACAGAATGTGTTCGTGGTGCTCTGAATTGCTGATTTTAAAATTTTGATTTTGCTTGTAGTTCAGCAACCGGATCCAAATCAGCTGAAGCCTGAGGGAAGCGAGACGAGTGTGCTGAGAGGGGAGCCTCTCACTGCAGGTGTCCTCCGACCACCGTCACTGTTGGCCACCTTGCAGCGCTGGGGCACCACACAGCCCAAATCCCCCTGTCTGACTGCCTTGGATACAACTGGGAAAGCCACCTACACTCTCACCTATGGCAAGTGTTAACAGAAAGCAGTTGTGCTTCTGGGTTAGCTGTAGAATGTCACACACGTAACATAGCATAGACATACAGCTTGATAAATATTCCTGAGAAACCAGCACAGCTGGCAGATAAATAGAACACTGACCTATACCAGCTACCCATCCCACCAGAGGGGACCACTCACTGATGCATGGTGACTGCCATTGCTCTGGGTTCGAGTGTTTGGAGCGTTCTATATATGCATTCTGAACAGTGTAGTTTAGTTTCGTCTTATTTTCAACTTTGTGTAAGGGGAATCACGCAGTACGTATTTTTGTGTGTTTGGCATCTTTTGGTTCCATATTACGTTTTTTTTGTAACACAAATAGTAAACATATATACAACCTGATAAATTCACAGAGTGAATATGGTCCTGAAATCAGCACTCCAAGCAGAAGTGTTGCTAGGTTCAAAGCCCCTCATGCCTCTCCCACACACGAAGGGTAGCTACTGCCCTGACTGCGCACACCGTTGGCTTTACCTGCTTGGAAACAGGTGTTCTTTTAGTTTATGCTCATTGATGGTATTATTTTATCGTGTGAATATACTGGAACGTACTTACACACTCTCAAGTAGATGGACATTTGGGTGGTTTCCACTTTGGGGCTATTGTGTATAGTGCTGTTAGGAACATGCTTATGTGAGTCTCTTGGTGAGAATATGTAGGCATTTGTGCTAGGTATAAATGCAAAAGCAGAATTGTTCAGCATTAGGACATACTGCCAAACAGTGCAGCAGTTTTCACTGTCACAGGCAGTGAGTACGTGAGGGGTTCCAATTACTCTTTTCTCACCAGCTTTTGATATTGTTTATTTCATTATAGTTTTTGTTGTAGGTGTGTTGTAGCACAGGCTAATTTGCATTTGCCTGGTGACAAATTATGCTTTTCATATGCTTATTGGTTGTTTGAATATCCACTTTTTTTTTTTTTTTTTTTTTGAGACGGAGTCTCGCTCTGTCGCCCAGGCTGGAGTGCAGTGGCGCAATCTTGGCTCACTGCAAGCTCCGCCTCCCGGGT
The DNA here is from genome assembly GCF_006542625.1 of Nomascus leucogenys. Lineage (NCBI taxonomy): Eukaryota > Metazoa > Chordata > Mammalia > Primates > Hylobatidae > Nomascus > Nomascus leucogenys. The sequence continues at coordinate 31,351,829 of NC_044405.1, forward strand.
TCACGCCATTCTCCTGCCTCAGCCTCTCCGAGTAGCTGGGACTACAGGCGCCCGCCACCACGCCCGGCTAATTTTTTTGTATTTTTAGTAGAGACGGGGTTTCACCGTGGTCTCGATCTCCTGACCTCGTGATCCGCCCGCCTCGGCCTCCCAAAGTGCTGGGATTACAAGCGTGAGCCACCGCGCCCGGCCGAATATCCACTTTTATGTACTATTCAAGTATTTGACTCATTTCTCTGCTTCCTAATGCTTTCATCTTTCTTTTTTATTTTATTTTTTCTGAGAAAAGGTTTCACTCTGTCACTCAGGCCAGAGTGCAGTGGTGCAGTCATAGCTCCCTGCTGCCTTGACCTCCTGGGCTCAAGAGATGCTCCTGCCTCAGCCTCCTGAGTAGCTGGGACCATAGGCTCACATCACCACACCCAGCTAATTAAAAAAACAAAAAACAAAAAACTTTTTTTTGTAGAAATGGGGGTCTCCCTATGTTGCCCAGGCTGATATCGAACTCCTGACTAAAGCAGTCCTCCCATCTTAGCCTCTCAAAGTGCTGGGATTACAGGTGTGAGCCACCGCACCTGGCCTCTTATTTCTTTGTATGTTTCAGACAGGCATCTTTTGTGAGATACGTGTTTTGCAAATGTCTCCTCACTATTTGGATTGCCTTTTAACACTTTTAATTATGGCTTTCAATGAATGAAAAGTCTTAATGTAATCTAACTTACCTGTTTTTTTTTTCCTGTATTGTAGCTAAGTTTTTGTTTAATTTAGAAACTTTTCACCAAACTTAAGGTCACAAAGATATTTTTCTGCATGCTCTTCTAAAACCTTTATTGTTTTACTTTTCACATTTAGGTGTGATGATCCATTTAGAATTTAATTTTATATATGGTATAAAGTTGGAGTCATTTTCTTATGAGTATCTGACTCAGTATCATTTATTGAAAAGGCAATCCTTTCCCCAAAGTACTGCAGTGTTACTTTGTTATATAGTGGGTGAAAAATGTACTTGTGGGTCTGTTTCTGGGCTCCTGTTGCGGGGGGGTGGTGTTGTCAGTCTGTTGTCTCTCCACCCTCTGAGTCACTGTAGCATTAGGAGTCCTCTTGCTCTGTGATGGTTCTTCAAGATTCCCTTGGTTCTTCCTGGCTCTTTGTATTTCCAAGTAAACTTTAGAATTAACTTGTCAATTTCCATAAAAATTACTACTGGGATATTGATTGGCATTGCATTGAATTTCTAGTTCAATTTGAATAGAATTAATGTTTTATAGGTTGAGAGCATCCCGAATATGAAAATCCAAAATCCAGAATGCTCTAAAATCTGAAACTGCTTGAAGCTGACATGATGCTCCAAGAAAATGCTCGTTGGAGCACTTTGGATTTCTGATTTTTGGACTTGTGATGCGATGCTCAACTGGGAAATAAATATAATGCAAATATTCCAAAATCTAAAAAAAATTGAAATCCCAAACACCTCTAATCTCAAGCATTTCAGATAAGGGTTACTCAACCTGTATTACAATTATGGGATCTTCCAGCTTATGATTGTGGAATATTTTCCCCTTTTTAAAGGCCTGCTTCAATTTCTGTCAGTAATGTTTTTATACTTTGGAATACAGAAGTCTTGAGCACCTTTTATTAGATTTATTCCTATTACAAGTGCTGTAATTTTTAATTTTCTCTACTGATTTGTTGCTTATATATAGAATTGCAATCTATATTATCATTATTTTAAAATGATGACTTTGTGCCGGGCGCGGTGGCTCACGCCTGTAATCCCAGCACTTTGGGAGGCTGAGGCGGGTGGATCATGAGGTCAGGAGATTGAGACTTTCCTGGCTAACACGGTGAAACCCCGTCTCTACTAAAAAAAAATACAAAAATTAGCCGGCGTGGTGGTGGGCTCCTGTAGTGCCAGCTACTTGGGAGGCTGAGGCAGGAGAATGGTGTGAACCCGGGAGGCAGAGCTTGCAGTGAGCTGAGATCGCGCCACTGCACTCCAGCCTGGGCGACAGCGCGAGACTCCATCTCAAAAAAAAAAAAAAAAAAATGATGACTTTGTATCCGGTTGTCTCACTGAGTTAACTTAATTAGTTCTTTGTTTAATCATAATTAGTAGTTTGTCTATATATCTTTTGTATTACCTGTCTACAAAAATCACATTATTGGTGAATAATGATAGTGTTATTTTGTCCTTTCCAATACTTACACTTTTATTCTTTTTTTTTTTTGCTTTTTTGCACAAGCTAGAACCTCCAGTACAGTGTGAAATAGAACAATGTTGAAGAGTGGGCATTCTTGCCTGTTTTTCCATCTGAGGAAAAGCCTGTGGTAATTAAGTATGATGTGTTCTGTAGTTTTGTTTGCTTGTTTGTTGGTAGAAACTCTGTCAGATTAAGAAGGTTCCCTTCTCCTTGTTTGTTAAAAGTTGTTGTCATGAGTTGGGATTGAATTTTGTCAAATGCTTTTTCTGCTGCTAGCAAGATGATCATATGGTTTTCCTCCTTCATTAATTTGGTGAATTATTTTGATTAATTTTCTAATGTAAAGCAGCCCTTCATTTGTAGAATAAATCTCACTTGGCCATGATATCTTAACCTTTTAAATATACACCCAGATTTAATTTGCCAATAAGTTGTTTAGGATTTTTACGTCTGTTTTCATTAGAAAAGTTGATCTGTAATTCTTTAAGAAAGGAGCTCATTGCCAGCCTTTGATGAGTATGACTAGCTCACAACCTCAACTGTTAAACCAGCGTTCAAATCTAGGTCATGCTACTGGCAGGGCAGTCCCTGGCCAGTGGCCAAGTAAGGCAGTGGGACAAGGGCCTAGTTTCTGTTAGCATGGACTTTCCTTAAAAACAGCATTGGGCTTGTGGAGACTGTCAGTTTTACATTGTGGCTTGACAGCTCCTCCTGCCCAATCTTGCTACCTGTCTTCCTGTCACAGATTTTTATTCTCTAGTAATCCTTTTGCATGCCTGAGCCTGTCTCAGCGTCTGCTTTGTGAAGAACCTAGCCTGTGACACACTTCCTCTTTTTTTTTTTTTTTAATTCTCCTTGGCTTGTAGTTTAAGTCTGCATTTATTTACAAAGTGTAAGATATTACTACCATTGTGTGTATCTATTTTTTTGAGACAAGGTTGTGCTCGGTCACCCAGGCTGGAGTGCAGGGGCGTGATCTTGGCTCACTGCAAGCTCTGTCCCCCAGGCTCAGGTGATCCTCCCACCTCAGCCTCCCTTGTATCTGGGACCACAGGCACACACCATCATGCTCGGCTACTTTTTTGTATTTTTAGTATAGTCGAGGTCTCGCCATGTGGCCTGGGCTGGTCTCAAACTCCTGAGCTCAAGCAGTCTGCCTGCCTCCCTCCCAAAATGTTGGGATTACAGGCGTGAGCTCCCATGCCTGGCCCATTGTTTTTTGTTTGTTTGTTGTTTTAATCAGTCATACATCTTTATTCTTTCATCAGTCATACATTTTAATTCTTTCTTTTACTATATACATTCATTCCTGAGATTCTGTATTTTCCCGGGTAATCATTTCCTTCTGGCCTGTAGAACTTCCTGTATGTTCATTATACTGTAGGTTTGCTGGCAACTTCATTTTTGAAGGTTATATTTTGTGGTTATTTATCTTCTTTCAGCAGTGCAAAGATATTGTTACAGGCTTTTGAGAAGATGCCAGACCATTGTTGCTCTGTTGACAGTAATGTGTATGGCTGCTTAAAAAGTGTTCTTTTTCTTTGAATTGCAGCCATCTTACTATGGCATATTTAGAGGTGATGTTCTTTGAAAATTTCCTGTGATGTTCTTTGAAATTTTCAAGATGTCCACAGGGCTTCTGGAATCTGTAGAATGGTGTCTTTTATCTGTTTGAGAAAAATTACAGCCATCTTCTCTTACTATATTGCTTCTTCCTCATTTTTGTTCTTCTCTCCTTCTGGGACTCTAGTTACACTTATACTTTTTCCCTGAGTCCTACGTGTTTAATGTTCTTTTTTATATTTTGCATTCTTTCTTATATATACTTCAATTTGGATATTTTCTATTTTCCTTTATTCAAATTCTTTAATCTTGTCTTCTGAAATTTCTAATCTGCTGTGAAATCCTGATGAGTTCCTTATTTTAGATACTGCCTTTTCAGTTTAGAATTTTCATTTCTCTATTATAGTTACTATTCTAATACTCTGGAAAAATTTCTCATTATTCCATACATTTTCCTAATCTTTGCTTCTGCTGCCTTGAATACACACATTAATTATTGTAAATGAAAGTCTTTGTTAGCTAACACCAATATCTGGATCACCTTTGGGTCTGTTCCTCTTGTCTGTGTTTTCTCTCTCTCTCTCTTTTTTTTTTTTTTTTTTTGAGACAGAGTCTTGCTCTGTTGCCCACGCTGGAGTGCAGTGGTGATCACAACTCACTGCAGTCTTGACTTCTTGGGCTCAAGCAATCCTCCCACCACAGGCTCCTAAGTAGCTGGGACTACAGGTGCACAGCACTATGCCCAGCTAATTTTTTCTTTCTTTTTTTCTTTTTTTTTTAATAGAGATGGGGTTTCAATATGTTGTCCAGGCTGGTCTTGAACTCCTGGGCTCAAGTGACCTGCCTGCCTCAGCCTGCCTAAGTGCTGGATTACAGGCGTGAGCCACCATGCCTGGCCTTTTTGATTGAATATTGTATGTTGTGTATAAAAACATGATGGCGGGTCCAGACAATGTCATCTTCCTTAAGAGAAACCCCTTTCCCCTCCAAGTAGAGTAGTGGCTGGCTGGTCACTGCAGTCCAGTCATGCCTGGCCCAGCCGGCCTTTGCTCTCCTCTGGCTCTCCTGGGCTTTCTGCCAGTGCCTGGTATGTGCATGCTTCTCTTTCCTCTGATGGTTTCCCAGCCGGGGTGTTGGTCTCCTCGTGGCTTCTTAACAACCCCATTCTGCTTTTCAGAGGTTTCCCGCATGAGCTCTTGGTCTCCTGCTGCACACAGCCAGAGGATTCAGTACATGTCCCGCAGGAGGTGGCTGTGCTCTCGAGACTCCTAGCCTCTGCCAGAAGCTCTGCAGGTTTCTTCATGTCTTGCTGGGACTGCTCCAGGTGGATACTTAGCCCCCTGTGGGGGCTGGAATCACTGAACACGGACAGCGTAAAGACAGCTGCAGCTTAGCTCACTTTCTGGAGGGTTTTCCCTCTCTGGAATCTTAACTCCTCTAGTTGTCTTTGCTGAGCAGCAACTTGCTGCTTCCAAAAGATTATTTCTGCATTTTATTCAGTTTTTAAACTCATCTTAGGCAGGAGTGCTGGTCTGCCACCGGTACCCTCTCCTACTCGGAAGCAGAGTCTTCTACCATTGTGCTTTTAAAATTCATTCATGTTATTGCGTGTAGCTGTAGTTCATTTATTTCTGTTGAGGAATGAATATTCCAGAATTTACTTAAGCATTATACTGTTGGTGGAATACATGGGCTGTATCCAGTTTTAGCTACTAGAAACAGTGCTCCCAGGAAGATTCTGGTGTGTGCCACCTGGTACCTAAGCATATGTTTCTGAAGGTTGGGTACGTAGGAGTGGAAGTACTAGGTCTGGGGTTATGGGCACCTTCACATTGATGAGATGGCACCACAGTTCTCCAGTTCACCCCCGTGCCCCATCAGTGTGGGTGGGCCTTGCCTGCTCCCCATCATTATCAGCACTTGGTATTGTCAGGCTTATGAATTTTAGCTACTCTTGTGAGAATATGGTGGTATTTCATTGTGGTTTTAATGTGCATTTTACTGATAACTAAATAGATTGAGATCTTTCCTGTCATTTTAACTTTCTCTTTTGTTAAGTACCCCTTGAATCTTTTACACATTTTTTCTTTAGTGAAAGGCTGGGTGCGGTGGCTTACACCTATACTCCCAGTACTTTGGGAGGCTGAGATGGGTGAATCACTTGAGGCTAGGAGTTTGAGACCAGCCTGGCCAACATGGCGAAAGCCTGTCTCTACTAAAAATACAAAAATCAGCCAGGTGTGGTGGCATGCGCCTGTAGTCCCAGCTACTCGGGAGGCTGAGGCATGAGAATCGCTTGAACCCAGGAGGTGGAGGTTACAGTGAGCCAAGATTGCACCGCTGCACTCCAGCCTAAGTGACAGAGCAAGACCCTGTCTCAAAAAATATATATAAATAAAGTGAAAACAAGTTTATTAAGAAAGCAAAGGAATAAAAGAGGCTACTCCATAGGCAGACCAGCAGCTTGGGCTGCTGGACTAAGGATACTTAGAGTTATTTCTTGACTATATGCTAAACAAGGGGTCGATTATTAATAAATTTTCTGGGAAAGGGGTGGGCAGTTTCTGGAACTGAGGGTTCCTCCCATTTTAGACCATCTAGGATAACTTCCTGACGTTGCCATGGCTTCTGTAAACTGTCATGGCACTGGTGGGAGTGTCTTTTAGCATGCCAATCATTATAAATGGTGTATAATGAGCAAGCAGTGAGTTCAACCAGAGGTCACTTACATTGCCATCTTCATTTGCGGGGACTTGGCCAGCTTCCTCACTGCACATGCTGTTTTATCAGTAAGGTCTTTATGACCTGTATCTTGTGCCAACCTCCTATCTCATCCTGTGACTTAGAATGCCTAACTTACTGGGGGTGCAGCCCAGCAGATCTCAGCCTTATTTTACCTCGCCCCTATTCAAGATGGAGTTGCTCTGGTTTAAACGCCTCTGACATATTTCCCCTCTCTGTTTTATAAGAGAAGCCTTAATTCTAAAGGTTGTAGAGGGACAAAGATTCATCTTCTATAACTTCTTCAGGCTGAACAGGAGTGATGACATTCCTGCCTAACTATTAGGGTCTTTTATATTTGAGAAAGAAAGGAGCTAAGTCAGAAAGCATCAGTATGGTGAGGGCCATTCATAACTCCAAGAAAATTTGATATCTGGAAGATTAATAAGTGTTCAGTTTAAGAAAACATTGAGTAAGCTTATCCTGCATTCCTGTACAGAGTACAACAGCAGTATATTCCACAACAGTAAAACAAAACAAGTAAAATTATCCCAAGTAAGTTAAATAAGGATTTTCATGAACTGGGTAACTGTTGGAACTAAGATGATATGGGATTGCTAGCTGATTCCAATGTGCCCAGAATTAGAATATTGATCTAGATTTTTTTTTTTTTTTGAGACGGAGTCTTGCTCTGTCGCCCAGGCTGGAGTGCAGTGGCGCGATCTCGGCTTACTGCAAGCGCTGCCTCCAAGGTTCATGCCATTCTCCTGCCTCAGCCTCCCGAGTAGCTGGGACTACAGGCGCCCGCCACCACGCCCGGCTAATGTTTTGTATTTTTAGTAGAGATGGGGTTTCACCATGTTAGCCAGGACGGTCTCGATCTCCTGACCTTGTGATCCGCCCGTCTCGGCCTCCTAAAGTGCTGGGATTACAGGCGTGAGCCACCGCACCCGGCCTGATCCAGATTTTTACATTACCCATCTCTCTTGTTTCTCTCTACTTTACTCAATTGTTAAAAGCTGTAAATAGCTCAAAAGAAAAGTTTTCTTGGCTCTGAAAAACAAAACAAAGGATCAGCAACAATTTAAGCAAAAAGTCAAAACAAGTTACTTCTGTCTTCTATTAGTTCTATTAGTCCTATTAGTTCAGCTCATGCAGTTAACTCCTGTTCGATATTCATGAACATTTTGGCTCTCCATGAGAGTCCTGAAAGTTTTTCCTCCATTCTAATGTCACAATCTCCAAAGTTATCAGAAACCTGCATTCAAAAACGCTGTTAGAGTTCTCTAGTTGATTATAAAACCACCTTCTAAAGAGGACCAAAACAAGACAATTTTGTATGGATGACAGAACGCCTTAGGGCAGCCTCTACAAAAGCCACAATTGACTAGGAATTTTGATTACATCTGTGACATGGAACAATTTAACTTACCAATTATACTTATTAATAACATGTACTGTCATATCAGAGTTATAGAAGTTTCACACGATTTTGGAACACAAACCAGTAACATATTTATACAAATACAGCCCAAAGAAAGCCAAGCATCATTTTATATCTGACAACGCTTCCTGTGTGATTTTTTATACCAAATAAGCTGAATATGTCATTTTTTGGACTTGAGAGGACCTAATATCTAGAAGATTAATTAGGTCAGGAAAAGGCAGAATTTAGAGTATGATGTTGGAAAGTTTGTCAAATATTAAAGGTTTAAATGCTTGATATTACAAAATAGAATCCCAGGTCACCATAAGTCATTCATTTACCCAAAATGATAACTCAAAAAATTTTAAAAGGCAAAATCCTTTACTCATTAATAGAAGGAAGACTTAGCTTCCCAAGTAATCTGTCTCCTTTCTTTCCCTTCTTTTTCCTATAGTTTATTCAGAAGGCAAAGAAAAATCTTTGTTTTCTTTTCTTTTTTTTTTTCCTGAGACGGAGTCTCGGGCGCGATCTCGGCTCACTGCAACCTCCGCCTCCCGGGTTCAAGCAATTCTTCTGCCCAGCCTCCTGAGTAGCTGGGACTACAGGTGTGCACCACCACGCCTGGCTAATTTTTGTAATTTTAGTAGAGACCGAGTTTCACCATGTTGGCCAGGCTTATCTCAAACTCCTGACTTCAAGTGATCTGCCTGCCCTGGCCTCCCAAATTGCTGGGATTAAAGGCATGAGCCATTACACCCAGCCATCTTTCATTATTTTTTTAATATAAAAATCCTGCTCAAGGGAGAAAGCAAAATTTCACCGTTGCATTAGCGCATTATTGTTGTCAAACCCAATTCTTAATAAAACCTGGTAGACAAATCTTTTCAACCATAAGGTAAGATTCTCATAAACCTTTTATAACCCTTTACAATTTTTGTTAAAGAGCAGATTCATGCTTCAAGAAAACTGTTGTGCTTTTATTCCAGTATTCAATTTATGGAAAAACTGAATAATACCCCTTTAACTTGAGGCCAGTGTGTTCACATACAATTTCTTTTACAAGATTGATTTTTCACAAACCTTCCACAACTTGCTCAAACCTTCAGCATTATTCTATCTAACTTAAAATAATCCTTTAACCCTTTAATCTAGGCAAAAAAAAAAAAAAAAAAAAAATCCACATTCCCATGACTTCTTAAAATCTTTTTACCAAAAACACATTTCACACCTTGCAGGTAGAACTGCTTTTCCCATAGTCACAAGTACATGTTACATTGTTAACCAAAGAAGCAGTTTATGACCTTAAAGCATTTAGCAAACCTAATACCTGACCTGCCTAATTTAGACCAAATGCCTAAATTTTTGAAGATATTTTTATTTTACCAGTCTTTAAAACTGTCTTTATTTCCCAAAGGTTACTTAAGTCACATGAACTAAAAGGCATTACAGTTTTATTTTTTCTGACAAGATATTTGGTTTAAGCTCTTAGTATTTTTAAACCAATTAATCAAAGCTCTTTCATATATAAACATCACACACATAACATGTAAATAGACAGAAGATCCAGGAGATGTAAGATTTTCCATTTTCCAGTTTCTAAGTTTCTTAACTGGATTACTGGCTTCAGGGTGGAGCTCTTTGCTAAACAGGGCTAGGGAAACATGCAGTTTCTGGGGCCTTATTAGCAGCTGGAAAGCAAAGCAGATTCCAAAAATCAAAGGTCTCATTTCTATACCAGATACTGGATCCCCAAAAAAGGGGATCAGCCCATCCCCCATGGGAGTGTTATCTCTCAGTGGGGCTTGGGGACATTTCCATACCTCCTAGGTGGCCAAGAGCGTGCTTCTCTGATCTGAACATGCAAAGAGCTGTGTATTCCCCTACAACTGCCATTAGCTACCCACAAAGTATATTTCCTACCTAGTTGTTATACCAGAGCTCTCTCATCATGTGAAGTCAAAACCGTCAGATAACACAGTGCTGCAAAACAGAGCAGAGCCTTAGATTTTGAGATTTTAAATTTTAAATTCTTGGGGTTTTATGAGGAAAACAGAGGTTCTTCCCAAAATGGGGTCTGTGGCGCCTCCTCGGTTTCCCCCAAGGAGTCCCAGCCTGTTAGACCTTGAATATCTGCTTTTGAGCTGACCTTTAACCATAGTGCTCTTTTATTTTTTTAATTAATTAAAAAAAAATTTTTTTTTTGAGATGGAGTTTTGCTCTTGTTGCCCAGGCTGGAGTGTAATGGCGTGATCTCAGCTTACCGCAACCTCTGTCTCCCAGGTTCAAGCGATTCTCCTGCCTCAGCCTCCCGATTACAGGCATGCGCCACCATGCCCAGCTAATTTTGTATTTTTAGTAGAGACGGGGTTTCTCCATGTTGACCAGGCTGGTCTCAAACTCCTGACCTCAGGTGATCCACCCGCCTCGGCCTCCCAAAGTGCTGGGATTATAGGTGTGAGCCGTTGCGCCCAGCTTCTTATGTATTATTTTTTTTTTTTTGAGATGGAATCTCGCTCTGTCGCCTATGCTGGAGTGCAGTGGCATGATCTTGGCTCACTGCAACCTCCGCCTCCCAGGTTCAAGCAGTTCTCCTGCCTCAGCCTCCTGAGTAGCTAGGATTACAGGTGTGCGCCTGGCTAATTTTTTTTTTTTTTGTATTTTTAGTAGAGACGGGGTTTCACCATGTTGGCCAGGCTGGTCTTGAACCCCTGACCTTGTGATCCACCCGCCTCAGCCTCCCAAAGTGCTGGGATTACAGTGAGCCACTGCACCCGGCCCATAGTGCTTTTTTAAAAAAGTCCTTTTAAATCTCTTATTACCCAACTTCAGCCAGGCCTTATGGCTAATATTTCTGACTTTGGAACTTTACCAAAGGTAACCTCCCAGGTGAAAACAATAAACCTTAGCCAATAAGCTACAGTATTAGGCACTTGGACTATTCCCAGAAGAAGTCCAGAGCATCCAATTCTGAGCTTGCAAAGGCTTTTAACTGCTCGAGATAACCTTTAGAGCTAACTACGACATGAACCCTCAAATTCGTGTTCACTCGATGGTGGAAACCAAGAGAAAGTACCTCCATGTGGTTACAAGTCAACTCCCAAGGACATTTTTCAACATGTGGTCTCTAGGCAAGATGAAGGAGCAGTTGCCCTGAGTAACAGAAAAGATGGAAAAGAGAAAGGGAGAAAAGCATTGCCTGTGGCAGTGTGGGGAAGGTGAGGAGCTCAGGGAGGCCAGAGAAAGACCCAGCCATTGCAGCGACACTGAATCAAAAGTTCAGGCGGCCGCTTGTCAGTAATGAAGGGATCTTTTCCAGCAGTCCCATCAGCTCTGGAGTTTCCCCTTTTGGGGAGAAAAAATGCTCCCATGTTCCATGATCCTGTACATGCCTAACCTTGTCACCCAAAGCAGTCAGCAAAGAGTGCAAGGCAGATTAATCCAGAGAGAATAGTGGTTAGCATTTTGTAGTGCCAGATCCATTCGTGGCCAAGAGGGACTTTACTGAAGGGGGGCCTCTCTAACCCCTTATATCTTAGGAAGGACTCTAACCTTCCCAAGTTGGCCCTCGAGCCCAGGTTTGTTCAAGTGCCCTTGCCTTTTATTAAGAGGGGCCTTTAACCCACTCTGTCTTAGGAGAAACTCTGACTCCCCTCAGTTGGGACTCTAACCCAATTCCATCCTTTACCCTGGTAAATGCACCCACTTACCCACAGTCGGCCAATTGGTGCTTTGGTCTTATCTCCTTTGGGTCGGGGGTCTCCTCAGTATTATCCCTTTGGAATTCACCAGGAGGATGTTCCCAGAAAGGGATCCTATTCCAGACCCCAAGAGAGGCTTGTTGGACCTTGTGCAAGAAAGAATTCAGGGCAAGTCAGTATAGTAAAGTGAAAGCAAGTTTATTAAGAAAGCAAAGGAATAAAAGAATGGCCACTCCCTAGGCAGAGCAGCTGCACCTTTTCTAATATAGGATCATTTATAGGAATTTTTTGTATTATATTCTGGATACCAGCCCTTTGTCACTAATACTTTGCAAGAGTTCTCTCCCTCTTTGTGGCTGGCTTTCCACTAATGGTAGCTTAGTGAACAGAAGTTCTATCAATCACCTTCTTTTCTTTTATGATTTTTGCTTTTTTTTTTTTTTTTTTTTGAGACAGAGTCTCACTCTTTTGCACAGGCTGGAGTGCTGTCGCGTGATCTTGGCTTACCGAAGCCACTGCCTTCCAGATCAAGCGATTATTACCCATCAGCCTCCCAAGTAGCTGGGAGTACAGGCGTGCACCACCAGGCCCGGCTAATTTTTTGTATTTTCAGTAGAGTCAGGGTTTCACTGTGTTGACCAGGCTGGTCTCGAACTCCTGACCTCAGGTGATCCACCTGCCTTGGCCTCCCAAAGTGCTGGGATTACAGGTGTGAGCCACCATGCCTGGCCTGATTTTTGCTTTTTGTGTTCTCTTTGAGTACTGTTTCCCTTGGCTGAGATCAAAACATTATTCCATTAATTTGGGAAAATGCTGTTGTTTTGCTGTTCACATTTAGGTCTGTCATTCACCTGGAATGTGTTTTTGTGAATGGTGTGGGACTGGGTTCCCGGGCTCGTTTCTAAAGAAAGATAACCAACTGTCCCGTTCTTGTTTAAGGAGGAGACAGCGCTTGCCCCACTCCTCTGTGGTGGCACGTGGATCATCAGTTGAGTTGTCCACACATGGGTGGATCTGTTTTGCTGTTCTCTGTTTTATTTCATTGATTTATTTTCTATCTTTGTGCCTATACCACACTCTCTTAATTGCCATAGTTTTATAATAAGTCTTGACATCTGTAGAGAAAGCCTGCCATCTTGTTTTCTTCTTCGAAAGTATCTTACATGCTCACTTTGGCAGCACATACACTAAAACTGGAATGATGTAGAGAAGATGAGCATGGTACCTGTGCAAGGATGACACGCATTTGTGAAGTGTTCCATATTAAAAAAAACAAAAGAGTGTCTTAGCAATTCTTACCCTGTGCATTTCAGGATCCATTTTAGAATGAGCTTATCAGGTGTCACAGTATACCTACTGAGATTATTAGCATTACTTTGAATGAGTCTAAAGAGAATTAACACCTTTGCATTATTATTATTATTATTATTTATTATCATTATTATTATTTTGAGATGGAGTTTCGCTCTTGTTGCCCAGGCTGGAGTGCAATGGCACGATCTCAGCTCACTGCAACCTCCGCCTCCTGGGTTCAAGTGATTCTTCTGCCTTAGTCTCCTGAGTAGCTGGGATTACAGGCGCCTGCCACCACACCCGGCTAATTTTTTTTATTTTTAGTAGAGATGGGGTTTCACCATGTTGGCCAGGCTGGTCTCGAACTCCAGACCTCAGGTGATCCACCTGCCTCGGCCTCCCAAAGTCTAGGATTACAAGCGTGAGCCACCGCACCCGGCCACCTTTGCATTATTGAGTCTTCCAGCCCTTGGACATCTGTCCCTCCATTCAAATATTTTTTACTTTATCTCAGTAATGTATGATTTTCTGTGGGGAGATTTTGCATATTTCTTGTGACAGTCTCAAGTACTTAGTGTGTGTGTATTTTAATCTTGTGGTGGATACTTTCATCAAAAATCTTCATTTACTTTTTTTTTTTTTTTTTTTTTGAGACAGAGTTTTGCTTTGTTGTCCAGGCTGGAGTGCAGTGGCAGGATCTTGGCTCACTGCAACCTCCGCCTCCTGGATTCAAGCAATTCTCATGCCTCAGCCTCCTGAGTAGCTGGGATTACAAGTGCCTGCCTCCACGCCCACCTGATTTTTTGTATTTTAGTAGAGACAGGGTTTTACCATCTCACCCAGGCTGGTCTTGAACTCCTGAGCTTAGGCAATCTGCCCGTCTCAGCCTCCCAAAGTGCTAGGATTACAGGTGTGAGCCACTGCTCCCGGCCTGTTTACTCTGTATTGCTAGTATGTAGAAATCAAATGGTGTTTGTATGTTGATATATTTGGCAGCCTTGCTAAATTCAGTTACAAAAGATTCATAAGCTACACCATCGTGTCATCTGCAAATAATGGTAGTTATATTTCCAGTTGTTCAGCTTTTTTCTCCCCTTTTGCAGTGGCTAAGCCTTTCTGTAAAATGCTGAAAACAGACGTCCTTTACTTACTTCTCTCAGAGGGGAAGCTTTCAATATCCAACCATTAATTATGATATTTCCTGTTGGGTTTCTAAAGATGCCCATTATCACATTAAGGAAGTATGTTTCCTTTTATTCTGAGTTTAAGAAGGATTTCAGAAATCATTTAAAGTCATGTTTAAATCATGAATGATTTAAACTGTTTTTCTTTTCTTCCATCTATTGATATGATTGTTTTATTTTTCACCTTTATTTTGTTAATGTGGCAAATTATGTTGAACCTCTTTGCATTCCTGGGATAAAACTGACTTGGTCATGATGCATTATACTTTTTATGTACAGCTGGATTCAATTTGAAATTCTTTATGCGTTACAATTATTAACACCTTAAACTGACCTTTTAAAATAGGCTAAAACAGTGATTTGAGTTGAATTTTTTTTTTTTTTTTGAGGGGGAGTCTCACTCTCGCCCAGGCTAGAGGGCAGTGGCACGGTCTCGTCTCACTTCGACCTCTGCCTCCTGGGTTCAAGCAGTTCTCCTGCCTCGGCCTCCCGAGTAGTTGGATTACAGTGTGTGCCACCACTCCCAGATAATTTTTTGTATTTTTAGTAAAGACAGGGTTTCACCGTGTTGACCAGTTTGGTATCAAACTCTTGACCTCAGATGATCCACCCACCTTGGCCTCCCAAAGTGCTGGAATTACAGGCATGAGTCACCGTGCCCAGTCTAGTATTTTTTTTTTTTCTCATTCCTTTCTCAGGTTCCACAGTTCACTTATTTCATAGTGTTACACCTGAGCTTCATATTATTCCACGGGAAATTGAGCACTCAGTTGCATGGCATGGCTGCTCAACCTGCTTGCAGTTGTGCCACAGGGACTTAAAGGGCTCAGTGATGACTTTGTGTTGCTTCTTTGATAGGCTGCTTTGTGAGGGGGTGTTAAGGCTCCTTCAAGTATGGGGGGTTAGACTCCGATTTCTCAGTCTTCCTGTCCCATGGTCACCTCTGCCTCTGTCGTCCTCTGCAGACACCCCCAGTCCTCTAGGCTTTTCCTTTCTCTGTTGTCCTGTCTTCCTCAGTGAAGCTCTCCCCTTTTGAGTGCTTATGAGCATAGCAGGTGCGCCAGGAGGGGTGTGTGGTGGGAAGGACCTCAGGGGGTAAGAGCTGGTTCCTGGGCCCTTTGCCTGGCGTGAGGTCCCGATGGCTTTCCAAGTAAAGAATGGATGGCATTGATACCCGGATCACCTTTGGATCTGTTGCTTTTGTTTATATTGTCAGTTGATTTTTGGTCAGGGGAACTTCTCTTTGGGGATGCCTGGTATTTTAACATCTTAAATTTAACATATTAAATTAGGAATTTAACATGTTAAAGATATGACCCATTTCATGAATTGTTGTAAAGATTAAATAAATTATATGCTACTCTTACAAATGATGTAATTGAGGGATATTTAATGTAATGAAAATCCATTTGCAATGCAATATTAATTTAAAAAGTAGGGTGAAGTATCTCATTTCTTGAAAATTATACAGACATGTATACGTGTTTATATGTGTATAGCTGTATATATATGCACACATATGTACATATACATATGTATACCAAATACTGAGTTTTTTTCTGCTGGCTTTTTTTTTTTTTTTTTTTTTAGATAATGTCCCTATTGCCCAGGCTGGTTCTCACTGCAACCTCCACCTCCCAGGTTCAAGCAATTCTCATGCTTCAGCCTCCCGAGCAGCTGGGATTACAGGCACACACCACCACACTGAGCTAATTTTTTGTATTTTTAGCAGAGATGGGGTTTTGCCATGTTGGCCAGGCTGGTCTCAAACTCCTGGCCTCAAGTGATCTGCCTGCCTCGTCCTCCCAAAGTACTGGGATTACAGGTGTGAGTCACTGCAACCGGCCTCTGCAGGCTCTTCTGTAGTCCAAATTTTCTATAATAAAATCCTGTTTTATTTTTGTATTAAGAAAAATAAATCTGTAAGTTATTTTTAAGAGAAAACAATGATGTTCATTACAACATTGTGCAGAATAGTTATTAGTTGGAAACTACCTAAATTTCCACTAATGGGGTAATGGTATATTTCAGGGTATTTTGGTTTCTACATTAAAATGTTAATTATTTGTTTCTTAAATTTTACATTGCTTAGTATTTTTATTTTGTTTTAGGTAAACTTTGGAGTCGGAGTTTAAAACTAGCTTATACTCTACTTAATAAACTGACAAGTAAGAATGAACCTCTACTTAAACCTGGAGACAGAGTAAGTAACTAGAATGTCACTTTTTTGGAATGAGCAAAAGCAGAGACTTAAATAATCTGGTTCATTGAAATTAGTGTTCTATCATTTAGTTAGAATTACAGCATTAATACAAGGGATTTAAAATCAGCAGTGAGGGCTGGGCGCGGTGGCTCACGCCTGTAATCCTAGCACTTTGGGAGGCTGAGGTGAGCAGATTGCCTGAGCTCAGGAGTTTGAGACCAGCCTGGGCAACATGGCAAAACCCTCTCTCTACTAAAAATACAAAAAATTAGCTGGGCGTGGTGGTGCGTGCCTGTAATCCCAGCTACCTGGGAGGCTGAGGCATGAGAATCTCTTGAATCCGGGAGGTGGAGGTTGTAGTGAGCCAAGATCTCGCCACTGCACTCCAGCCTGGCGACAGAGTGAGACTCCGTCTCAAAAAAACAAAACAAAAACAGCAGTGAAAAATATTAAATATGGCAAAGTTTGTGATGTAGAGTAAAGCAACATTCTTTTTCTGCACTCGTTGTTTCATTGTTTGTCCACTGTTTCTTCATCTTCTTTTCTGTTTGACTTCATATATGTTGATATTAAAAACGTTAGATTCCAGAGCTTAGATTTTATGAATCAAAATCTAAAGGTCTGAAACCCTGCTGTGAAATTCTGTATTTTTATCTCCTTCCCTATTCTACGTGTCCAGGTAACCTCCTTGTACCTATCTGCCAAAATAGGATGCTGGAGACTTACTCTCTTGTGCTGCGCTGCCCTGTATGGTTGGCAGTAGCCATTTGGGGCTATTTAAATTAACCAAAATTAAATAAAAAATTTAGTTTCTCGGTTGCACAAGCCACATTTCACGGGCTCAGTAGGGGTGTGGCTGGTAGCTACTGTATTTATAGATCAGAGGTAGAACATTCCTGTCATCATAGAAAGTTCTGTTGGACAGTGCTACTGTAGGCAAGCTGGACCAGACCGGAGGACCCTGGTATACTAGAAAGTCCAGGGTGGAAAATAGGAGAACATGGTGAAAATCAACATACCAGTGAAATCCCCTAGTGAGAAGGTCACCTGTGTCAGATCACCCAACAAGGAAACTGCAGGTTAACAAGCTGGCAGACGGTTCCAAGTAATTCTTTCAGTGCCTAACTCTTTAATATGAACTATTAGCCAAGGACTTTTAAGAAGGAAATGTCAATATGAGAGAAAATACCAAAAGACAAAGAAAAGGGAAGGGAAGAGAGGGAGTGAGAGAGAGACAAGAAAAGTAAAGAAGGGAGGAAAGAGGGAACAACAAGGAAAGCTAGATACAGAAAACAATGTTTCTAAAAAGTGAATATTAATATTCTTGGAAACCAGAGATGAAGATGTTTCATAAGTCAAGAAAAGGATGCCAGTAGGAGAGACTAAGAGATGGAGAGTGGAGTAAAATAGGACAAAAAGACTCGATCAAGAAGACCCACCACCTGACTGATAACTGGAGTCCAGAAAGAGAAAGGAGAACAGAAAGTAGAACATTTTAAATGAAAATAGTAATTCAGGACAATATCCCGGACCTGGAGAGTGTAAATATTCAAGGATGCACACCAAAATGCATGTCCATAATATTGCATAATACGAGGGGTACAGAAAAGAATCCCAGAGCTTTCAGGGGAAAAGTAGGATGTACACAAAGGATTGGCAGTGACAGCGGCTTTTGGGATTTCTCATTGGTAAAACTGGAAGAGAGTGGAATGATGCCTCAAAAATTCAGAGGGAATATAACTTTTAACTTAAAATTCTATTCCCAGAGATTCAACAGATTTGAGAATAGTATAGCCATTTTCAGACATGCAGGACTCAGAAACGTTTGGCTCACAAGCACTTTCTTGTCGAGTTCTTAAAAGATGTCCCTCAGCCACATGAGTGAGTAGGGTGCAAGCAGGAGGACCACAGTGGAGGCCCCAGGACGATCACTGGCAGCAGTCCAGGGGGCAGCACAGCCACCATCAGGAGAACCAAGACTCCAGGGCGGGGTGGAATCCTCAGCACCCACCATCAGGAGAACCGAGACCCTCAGCAGTGGAGTCCTCAGCAGCAGGGGTTACTCACAGCTCTCCTGAGTGGGTGGTTATTTGGAAAATGATACTGGTGGGTATTTGACCCATCTGAGGGAATATTTTAAATTAGCTAGAGAATATACAGAAAGCAACGCAAGTAGAAATGGAGGTAGCTGTTATCAGAAAAGAAAGGAAATGTGTACTTGGCTATAAAAATGTAAACAGTTGAAGAATAATACTTTATGATATGTTGTGCTCATAGATGAGATTTTATGTAACGCTTTAGAATGAATTTAAGAATCACTAATTTTCTTGAAAAACATTCTTACAAAGATAAAGACTTTCAGATTCTTGACTTGCAAGAGAATCTCTTTGGTTAGGTGAATCATAATAAAATTGACAAGGTCACAGGGATTGAGTTGAAGAAATTGGTGGCAAATTCTGCCTCCTATAATATTACACTTTATAAAAGTGAGCACAGCTCTTCCTAACACATTCTGTAAAAATATACTTAACATACCAAACATCTAGTCTCAAGGTTATAGGTTACATTCTGGGCAACCACCATTAAAACCAAATTTTGAAGGAGAACCTTGCCCTTTTCAACAAACAAACTTGTTAGAAAGTAAATTTCCAGACCTCAAGTACAGAATATAGATACAGCTTAAGTTTTGTCTTACAAAGTCAGCGCTTATTGGTTATTCATTGTTGCGTGTTCTCAAAGGCCCTGAGTCAACAGTCTCTACTCAGTTAAATACTATTTGGACTGGTCCCTTATGGTTTCAAGCACAATTATTACAATATTTGGGGCTTACAAAAATTTTATTTATAACTAGCTTTTAATTTAACTAGATATTGTAAAAATTGGAAATTTGGAATATTCATTTCTTTGTACTGTTGTAGGTGGCGCTCGTGTTTCCGAATAGTGACCCTGTGATGTTCATGGTTGCATTTTATGGGTGTCTCCTGGCAGAGCTGGTTCCTGTCCCCATAGAAGTGCCATTAACGAGAAAGGTAGCAAACCCATGGCTCAGTTCCCGTATGGTTCACTTCTGAACTTGATAGCAGCAGGATCTTACTTCCTTTTCACTCATGTGGGCAGGCAGCAAGCAGCTGTTTTGACAGAGGAGAGAAAGCTAGTAGTCAACAGGCTGGCCAGGACTCAAGAGAAATCAGATGCCATTTTGTCTGCCTCTCTTCTTGTTAATGAGAGGGGCACTGAGAACCGTTTTGCTGGTGATGCCCCCACACCACGCTCTTATTAGGTGGAGCTGTTCTATCATCTACATGAATTTCCCAACAGAAATGATAGCCATTTTTTCCTTTAATGAATAGAATTATGATTCAGTAAGATTTTGTTCAACTTTTCCTCAAAACCATATGTTTATAGAAAATATTATTTCTTAGGGATAAATATATCATTACAGTGATATAGCTCACTTCTCAGTGGCAGTTTTGAATAAACGAGAGGGAAACTATCTTGCGTTTCTGTTCACTTACATGACAGTAGGCAGTTTCTGTTGCTGATAAATTATTAATGTGGGGTCTTGCTGATCTAGGAATCTGTAACATTTTTGATATAAATATCAATAGTCTGATTACTGAAAAAAAAATATCATTTAGGAGTAGACAAGGCATGAATTTGAGAAAATCAGTTTCCTGTCATCCTGTCCCAGAATTCAGGCAGTTGTTAACATGAGCATTATCCAGAAATATTCAAGAATCCCAAAAGTAAAATTTGCAAATAAAACTAGTGTATCTCAAAGGATAATATATGATGAGCAGGTATTTGAATGCAGTGATTCTTAGGAGTAAAACTAGAGATTTGTCAAATGTATATGAAGAAAATGACAGAATACTGCTGAGGGACACAGAAGAGTTGGCTACAAGGAAATGTGTTTCTGTGTGGAAATAATTAATATTGTTAGTGACCAGGCCTCTCCAGATTAATTTGTAAATTTCAACATGATTCAATGGAAATGTCAATGGCATTAACTTTGGAGTTTATTTAAAATGCTTCTAAATGTCATTTGTAAGAATAAACTGAGAAATTAGCCCATTAAACTTTATATTTCACCACAAATACAAACCAAAATTATCTTTTAAATTTAAACATAGTTGTCACATTTTCATGAACTATTTCCATGAAAATATCATATATATCAATAATGGGACTGAATTATTCTGGAAGTTTTATGAGGGATGAAAAAAAGATCTGTTCTCTGTGCATGGCCTGGAGCACCAAGGGTCTGGGGCTGTGGCTGCTGTGAGCACCCACCCCACACAGTCACTCTGCTTTCTGCAGGACGCAGGCAGCCAGCAGGTTGGGTTTCTGCTGGGCAGCTGTGGAGTCTCCTTGGCCCTGACCACAGACGCTTGTCAGAAAGGCCTCCCCAAGGCACAGACGGGAGAGGTGGCAGCTTTCAAAGGTGAGGCCTCCCAAGGGAAGGAGAGTCAGTGTTCTGACTGTGGTCTGTGTTAAATGCATGGTGTTCCAGAAATTAAACATGACAGAGGTGGCTGGGTCTTCAGCAAAAGTGTTCCCTTGTTCCAGGCCTTGGTGAATCTCGGTTTTCATCTGGCTTCATGTCTCGACCTGTACTGTCTAATATGGTAGGCACTGGCCGGATGTACCTTTTTAAATTACATAAAATGAAATGAGACTAAAACTTGTACTCCTTAGTCGCTCAGTAGCTAGTGCTGCCTGTTGGAGGCGCAGGCTTCGAGTGTGGGGAGCAGATGCCTCTGACTGCTTGCTGTTCTGTGTCCTGTCTGTGTGTCACAGGTTGGCCCCCCCTCTCCTGGCTAGTGATTGATGGGAAGCATCTAGCCAAGCCCCCCAAGGACTGGCACCCTCTGGCCCAGGACACAGGGACTGGGACCGCCTACATTGAGGTAATGACTGTTCCTAACTTAGAGCGCGTAAAAACATGTCCCACAGGCTAAGTCTTGCTTTTCATAAGAATATAAGTTGCTATTCTTTTTTGTTAAATTTCGGCCTAAGAGTTCTTGTTTTATCTCTGCCCCGGAAATAGAGAGTGTCATATAGATCCTTGCTCAGATCCTTCCAGGTTTCTCTCTTATCTAATTCTCTCCTAACTGGCTCCCTGGGGATGCAGACAGTTATGAGGGAGCCCATGGCGCACCATTGCCCTCGGGCACCTGCCCAAGAGGAGCCACAACTTCCACTGAAGCATCCCCTCAGCGGCCAGGGTTTGCCATGTACCTGGGCCTAGCAAGATGGTTAGAGGAGAGACACTGACCACTTCTTCTTTTGAAGATTCTGTCAGTCTCCATTCTGTCTGTTGTCACCTCTAGAATTACCACATCATGTCTTTCTCCTTGAAATCTTTCAGTATAAAACCAGCAAAGAAGGCAGTACGGTGGGGGTCACAGTGTCCCACGCATCCCTGCTGGCGCAGTGCTGGGCTCTGACCCAGGCGTGCGGGTACTCAGAAGGTAAGGGCTCTCAGGGGGGAGTGGGGGCCCCTCCAGCCTCACACACATACCCGATGTCCCTAATCATGTGACTGTCACTGCATCTGTCAAAACCACCCCTGGGTAGTGCCTTTGCCCATTAATCCAGGTCATGCCAGGTAGGGAGATGCACCATCCTCAGCATGCTTACGGGGTCTCTGTGGTTGTGCTGGCCAAGAGGGCACACAGTGTGTCTTAGCAGAGTCCAGACAACCCCATCAAGGTTGTTTTCAGTAAATGCACATGGATGTTGATTTTATGGAATATGGAACCTATATCCCACTGATTGATTTATACACAGTGCTGGGTTCACAGGCCTGCGCTGGGGGCTGGCTTACTCTGTGACATACCGAGGGTCAGGGCATTTTTCATTCAAAAAGAGGAAAACACTTTTAGTTTTCTCTTAGTGTATCTATGACAGTAGTTTTGACCTTAGCTGTCATGCATATAAATATATAAGTAGAATCTTTATGGTTGTAGATGATCTGTTGGTAAAGTATAGTCAGCACCTGATTTACTTCAAATGTCAGATACTTAACTTGAGATATTTTAAAATTAATATTATTTAATTGATAAGTACTAATTGTATATATTTATGGGGTACACTGTGACAAATAATTTTAAAAACTGTAAAAATGGACTCGTAGTAGTTTTCTTACATTGTAATACTGGAATTGAACAAAACTACAGAGTGAAATTGAATGGTATGTGTAAATATCTAAAATATAGGTGTTTAGGCCAGGTTCAGTGGCTCATACCAGTAATCCCACCACTTTGGTAGGCTAAAGCAGGAGGAACACTTGAGGTCAAGAGTTTGAGACCAGCCTGGCCAACATGGTGAAATCCCTCGTCTACTAAAAATACAAAAATTAGCTGGGCATGGTGGCTCATGCCTGTAGTCCCAGCTACTCGGGAGGCTCAGACAGGAGAATTGCTTGAACCTGGGAGGCAGAGGTTGCAGTGAGCTGAGATTGCTCCATTGCACTCTAGCCTGGGCAACAGAGCAAGACTGTCTCACCAAAAAAAAAAAAAAAAAGAAAAGACAAGCTGTGGTGACACCTTGCACAGCTTCTTCAGTATGTGATGTTCCTGTGCCTTCTGATTAGTGCTCAGCATGGTTCTCTGTGTTAGTTCCATGACCTTCTACTTTTATGTGTTTCCAGTAATTTGAATAGATAACCAGGATTATTATTAATTGGTACGTGGTATTTGGAAATGCTCTATCTGTTCACTGAAACTTACATGTTGATGACATACTCAACTCAGAATTTCTCTAGAAAATGCATAGGGCTTATTGAGAGGGTTGCTCAGTGGTGTAACCTTCTTTGTCCACTTGCAGCTGAAACATTAACAAATGTGCTGGATTTCAAAAGGGATGCTGGTCTGTGGCATGGAGTGTTAACAGTGAGTGTTGTTTGCTGATGACTAATTGTTGGAACAAGGGATTGAGATGAATCCAAGCCTCTGCCTGGAATGTTGTTGGGAGAGTACGTCGGTTTTGTTTTGCTTTTTCTGGTGTGGCCCGGGCCCACTCGCCCTAAGCGTGTGTGCTCCCACACAGAGCGTCATGAACAGGATGCACGTGGTCAGCGTCCCCTACGCGCTGATGAAGGCGAACCCGCTCTCCTGGATCCAGAAAGTGTGCTTCTATAAAGGTAACGGATACCATGGTCACGGCATTCACCCTTCTTTAGGGAAATCTCTTTGAACTGACCTTTGGTGCATAAGAAAAAATAAAGCTGACATGTGGAACTGCAGATGTAGGCTGAGGAGCTGTGGGATGTCTTTCTTGGTCACACCCCTGCCCAGGAGTATGGGGGTTTTCTCTGCCTTGGGCATGGCCCTCAGGGTTTCATGGGTGATGTGGTAAGTAGGGCCACTTGGTGGGGTCTGGGCCTTACTTCTCTCAACAGTTGAGGTGCCTCCTGGGACCAAGCAGGAGGCCCCAGCATGGCCACACCTGCACAGTCGGCAGTCTGTGTCTCTGCCCTGTGGAGCTCAGTGGCACTTCTACTAGCCACTGAGCCACTGGATCACCTGGGTCACCTATGTTGCCTTGTTCTACCTGCTGGGCTGTGCCCCTCTAGACATGTCTCCCAGCAATGTGGAGGGGCAGCTCTCTCTGTCTGTCCTACTTTATGGAGGGAAATTGAAGCTTGGGTAGGGGTGGGGGGATTGCTGGATTCCACATGCTAGCCAGTGCAGGGGCCAGACTGAGGCCTGAGACCATCTGTTTAGCTCCTGGGGTCCTCACACTTCTCAGCCAGCACCAGGGGTTTGGGGAAGAACAACATGAGACGAAGCGGGCAGATAGGAAAAGAGTGATATGGAGCTTCTAAGAAAAAATTAACGTTGGAAATGGATCTGAGGTTTTGATGTCTAAATTGTACCTCAGAGTTGATTTTTGTGGAAAAAGCTTTGAGGGTTCGTTAGACTGCACGTGAGAGATGGCTGCAGAGAGCTTGTGACCTGGGAGCTAAGTGTTGTGTCTGTCTGTGCATGTACACCTCTGTGTGGGATGAGGTACACGTGTCTGTAGGCGTGTGAGGGTGCCAGCCCTCGTGACGCAGGGATGTCTGTGCCATCCTCTCTCTGCAGCTCGGGCCGCGCTGGTGAAGTCGCGAGACATGCACTGGTCTCTCCTAGCTCAGCGGGGCCAGAGGGACGTCAGCCTCAGCTCACTGCGCATGCTGATTGTGGCCGATGGCGCCAACCCGTGTGAGTGAGCCTGTGTGCCCAGCGCATACCCCACACAGTGTCCCCTCCTGCAAACCAAAGTAGAATACACTGAGAAGCAAAATGGAGGCATTTTCACTGCCAATGTCGTATAGATACACATGTCCCATCATTTGTATGACATGGAACATCTTGGTGATTCACTGGTTTATCCCATGCATGTTTATTAGGCCACTAAATTTAAAAGCAGTTTTAATAGGCTTGATGAAAGGTACATGCCTTAATGAGAGTCATCTTTCTTAAGAAATTACCAGATTGTGCTGTGGCCTGGGGTTCCTGTTTCTCTTTAGGCCTCATCCCCAGCCTCCTGCCCTTTGTCCTGGTGCCCCCACGTCTCTGGCTTCTGGCTTCACTTCTCCCACCAGGACCCAACCATTCTCCCTCCTGGTTTGCCTGAGTGGCCCCCACGTCCTCCCAGGAGGAGCTCTCTATGGCTGCTGCCTGAGCACGTAGGACCTCCTGCATGCGGTGGTCTGAGTGGGTACCTTGGGCCTCCTGCGTGCGATGGTCCAAGTGGGCACCTTGGGCCTCCTGCGTGCAGTGGTCCTAGTGAGTACCTAGGGCCTCCTGCGTGCGGTGGTCTGAATGGGAACCGCTTTGTCAAGGCTGCACATGTGAGCTCTGGGGCCCAGGACTGTCCAGGTCTGACTCAGTACCTCCTCTGGGGAAGCCTCAGGTGATGCTGGTCACACAGGGGCTCCTGTTGCAGCACACACCTGTTGACCAGGTATTAGGGGTTTTCTTGTTTGTTAACCTGCATCATTGTCTATGCACTAGAGACTACCCTGGGTCAGAAGCTGATGTTTCATCTTATCCCCTCTCCAATGTGGCTGACACCCCATCTCTTGGGAGGTCACCCCACCTTTCAGCACCCCCAGAGCCTCTCATTCTCTTGGTCCACACCTGAGCCAGGCAGGGCCTGCTTCTGGGTTCTGCAGCACTGCTCAGGTCTCTGCGTCTCCACCCCATGCCCACCGCCACTCTGTGGTCCACATGATGGAGTCAGAGCGTGCGCCTCCCCTCCAGTGCCTCTTCCCATGGCACTCCCCTGTCACTGCACCTGATCCTTGCAGTGCTGTGTGGCTTGTCCACCACCACATGCAGCACCTTCCTGTCCTCCTGTCCCTAATGATGCCCCTTCTGCCCTTTGGAGCACCAAACCATCCGTGGCTGTCTGATTTCCTTTAAAGACACCATCTTCCTTGAAGAACATGAAGTCTGAGAGTGCCTGTGAAGGGGCCCCTTCCTTCTGCTGACACAGCCCTGTGGTTCTGATGGCTGCAGGCTGTGCTGACTTGAGCATGTGCAGCCACCAGCCGTGGCCTGGTACACCCTCAAGAGCATGTGCTCCTGTGTGTCAGTGGCCAGCCACCCCTTCCCTGCTGGCCCCCCAGTTAGTGCTGGCGTTCCACTCTTGTTGCTCTGTGCAGGGTCGATCTCCTCCTGCGACGCCTTCCTCAACGTCTTCCAGTCCAGAGGTCTGAGGCCGGAGGTCATCTGTCCTTGTGCAAGTTCTCCTGAGGCGCTGACTGTCGCCATCCGCAGGTAACCTCATTCCTTGCTGTGTCTCATGAGCACTTAGTTGAATCTTCTGCATACAGCTGAGTTATCCTGGAGCTGTGCCTGTGTCTGACAAAGATCCAGGACCATTTGTGCAGTAGCACCTTGGTGCCTGGCCCCCCACATTTTGCCAGCTTGGGTTTGCATGGGGAATTGGGTAGCAACTTCTTGGGCCATTCTCCGGATTCTTGCAGAATGCCAGCTTGCGATTTTCCTAAGTGCTTCCCAAATTAGAAAGGCCTTGTCATCTCGTCTGTAGCTGTAGTAAACATTACAACCTAGGAACTCTTTCTTACTCTGAGGCAGGTGTCGGTCAGCTGTGGAGTCTGTGGGAACCATTGACCTGCCTGGAGAAGCGCCCGGCCTGGTGCTTAGTGCCCAGCCACCCACTCCTGGGAGGCCTGTGCTGCTCCTGTGGCGGTTTTCCTCATGTCATCTCTCTCAGCCTGGAGGGCATATGTTGAGCCTGCAAACTGCCCTGAGTGTCCTTGTGTGTGGGTGCGGGGCTGCTGGTCCTTCCTGTGCTCCTCACTCCCCTCCTGAGGTTTCCTTTCCCCTCATCTCGCCTGCCCCACCCCCAGCTCCATCCTGTGGGTGGAACTCAGTGTGCTCACAGCTGAGGTGTCTTAGCCTCAATTGTAATCTTGTATTATAGTCATATATTCATAAATGGTATGTGTTTCCATATATGGAAGTAACCCTAAGTTTTTAAAAGTAGCACTAACTTGGCTGGGCACGGTGGCTCATGCCTGTAATCCCAGCACTTTGGGAGGCCGAGGCGGGTGGATCACCTTAGGTTAGGAGTTCAAGACCAGCCTGGCCAACATAGTGAAACCCCATCTCTACTGAAAATACAAAAAATTAGCCAGGCGTGGTGGCGGGTGCCTATAGTCCCAGCTACTCGGCAGACTGAGGCAGGGGAATTGCTTGAACCCGGGAGGTGGAGGTTGCAGTGAGCCAAGATCGCGCCATTGCACTCCAGCCTGGGCAACAAGAGCACAACTCCGTCTCAAAAAAAAAAAAAAAAAGTAACCCTAACTATTTAGTCACTTAACATTAAAAAAACACTATTGTCTACAAACTGTAAATTATTCTTCATTCTTTTGTTCTGTGGTGATTTGTTTTGCGCAACTGTGTAACATTTTTCTTATTGGAGGAAACACCTTTGTTGCTCAGTGTTCCAGTTACTATTGTTGTATCACAAACAACAAGTCATTTTATTGTCTCTCATGCTTTCTGTGGACCAGGAGCTTAGGAAGGCCTCTGCCAGGTGGTTCTGGCTTGCAGGAGATGGTGTTTGGACAGGAGCGGTGAGGGGCTGAGACAGCTTTGTGTGTACATCTCAGGCCCCAACCTGGTCTCTCAGAGTGAGCTGCTCTGGGCTTCCTTGCAGTGCAGTGGCCTCAACACTGTCATTCTGTTTGCCTGGCTTCGCAGGGCTCCAGGCGAGTGTCCCAAGACAGTCGGGTAGAAGCTGAATTGACGTTTTTGGCCTGCATTGGAAGTCACATAGCATCACACCACTGTAGTCACAGGCCCTTTTCCCACTGAGTGGAGTGTTGAGGTCACATTGCAGAGGGGCATGTAGTTTGGAGACATTGCAGCATCTTTAGAATATGTGTTTGTCACAAGTCTGTAACGTGGAGCAGTGGCTTTGGTGCAGAATCATGCTGTAGGCAAGGTGGGCCCACCTCCCTGGAATTTCATCCCCCTTGTCAGTTAACCCCATGGTGGTTTTATTTTCTAGGCCACCTGATCTGGGAGGACCACCTCCAAGAAAAGCGGTCCTGTCGATGAATGGTCTAAGTTATGGTGTTATCAGAGTGGATACTGAAGAAAAGTTGTCAGTCCTTACTGTTCAGGACGTTGGTCAGGTGATGCCTGGAGGTAAGGGACATAACCAGAGTGGGTCTTTGTCCATGACTGATTGAGGTAACAAAAAGGGTTTTGTTGTGTTTTGAGACGGAGTCTTGCTTTGTCACCAGGCTGGAGTGCAGTGGTGTGATCTTGGCTCACTGCATCCTCCACCTCCCAGGTTCAAGCGATTCTCCTGCCTCAGCCTCTTATAAATGCTCCAGGTTTCATAGTAGTGCTCTAGAAGCAAGCATACAAGTTAAAGATTTCTCAAGAATGTTTTTCAATGTATTTTACTTTGTAAAATATTTGCTCAGTTTTTTCCCTCCCTTTGTGTTAAGTTTAAAGATGAGCTAAAATATAAAGATGTGTATATGGCCTATGCAGCTCGCTTACAGTTCTTTGATGTTTGGGAAGATGGTGATAATAGCTCACTGTATTCCAGGCACAGGCTTCATACTTCATATGTGTTGAAGCATTTAACCTCATGGCAACCATGTGAAGTGGGCAACTCTGAGGAAAATGGTAATGTTTGTGAATAACTTCATAATTAGGTTATCTAAGTAAGTTCTAACAAGCATGTGTTAGGTAGAAGCCTCATGCAAGCTTCCCAGAAATTCCTCGATGTCAGAAAGGCCTATGTGAACTCTTCTGCAGAAGTCGGCTCTGTAGGCCTGACCGTCATGTTAGGTATTGGAGGTTTTCCTTGCTGGCCTGAGGCAGAATCTGGCCTGGGAGGCCCTGGTGACAGTCGAGTGGAGACACTGTCACGTGGTCTGAGGCTGCCCTCCTTGTAGCCATCCCACAGCTACTTCAGCTTTCCTGCCTCCCTGTGATGGCCTTTCCGGGGTTCACGGGCAACTGTCCGGGCCCCTTTTGGTGACTTCTAGAGGCAGGGCCCCATCTCTCAGTGCAGTCTCCCCCTTTCCAATGCGGCCCTGACTGCATTAGGGGTTGCAGGCACTGCGAGAGGCTCAGCGTCCTGGCCCTTGTGCCTGCAACTCTGCCTCTTGCAGGCTGACAGGCTGTGGCTGCTCAGGTGCAGACCCTGTCTGTGGGTGGTGCTGGCAGCCCAGCCATCTCTAACCTGGGGCCTGGGGCCAGCTGATGCCTGATCCCTGTGTGTGCACAGATGCTGGGTCCTCACTGAATAAGACTCAAGTATTTCAGCCTGTGTTTCTAGCTCTACTTTTTACTCATACGAATGACGTCATCATTTCTGTAATTCTACTCAGAAATAGAACAGTCAGTCTTGCACGGTGCTTGAACCTGTCGTAAAACATTTTCACAGATAGCAATCATTGGGGTGTCACTTATTTACATCATGGGGAAAATACAGGTAAGTGTTTAAACTTCCCTGGAAAATCATGATGAGGTCATGATTCTGAATGAATCTTAGGAACATCTGTAGTTGTGCGCGTTTTATTTGTAAAATGTGGATTAGGACAGGACATGCGTGCGCAGCGCTCCCCTAGGCGTGTATGCAGCACACCTCCTCCCCCAGGCATGCACGCAGCGCTCCACCAGATGTGCATGCAGCGCTCCCCCAGGTGTGTACACAGCGCTCCCCCAGGCGTGTGCACACAGCTCTCCCACAGACGTGCATGCAGTGCTCCCCCACGTGTGTACGCAGTGCTCCCCAAGGCGTGCACGCAGAGCACCGCCCTCCCTCCCCCAGGCATGTGCTTGCAGCGCTTCCCCTCTACCAGGCACACGCTCACCGTGCAGCACTCCCCCTCTCCCAGGCGCATGCAGCGCTCCGCTCCCCCGGCACTCCCCCAGGTGTGCACGCAGCACTCCCCCAGGTGGACCCGTTTCCCATGACCCTCCACAGCCCCCGGGCTGTACCCCTTGTTGTGGGACTGAGCCCCATGGTGAATCCTACATGTGATTTGTTTTCAGCAGTTTTTCAGTCTGCCCTGTGTAGGCCCATAGCATTTGTGTTCACTACGGTATCAAGTATGTATGTGGTGCTTTGTGGCTTTTCGTGACCTTGCCCCATCTCTGCATGTGCTTGTAAGTGTTGTGTGGCACTAACGGCTGCCTGGATGGCCACCTGGAAGGCCACCTGGAAGCACAGACAAGCACCACCTTCCACATCAGCCAAGCATGGCTGCATTCTCTCTGCAAAGTCTTTTATCTGATTTGTGGCAAAAGGAAGCAAATATCTGGTTGTCTCTCTCTTTCTTTTACTGTCTTTGGAGATGACAATACATTAGAAAAAAACTCAAGAAGAGACACAGAAGGACAGTTCCCAGCTGACCCAATGGGTTAATTGATTGCTAAGTAACCAAGTTTCGTTTGATGGACCACCACCCATTCATTTGTGCATCTCACGCTTTTGTGTGAGGCTGTTTCTGGAGGACTTTCTGTGGCAGAGCTGAGGACTAGGCAGACAAGATCCCTTGTGGGAGGGGAAGGCAGCAGGTTGCCGAGAGTTGGGTAGGGTGCATTTAAGTAAAAACAGAACTGGGGCCGGGCGCGGTGGCTCACGCTTGTAATCCCAGCACTTTGGGAGGCCGAGGCGGGCGGATCACGAGGTCAGGAGATCCAGACCACGGTGAAACCCCGTCTCTACTAAAAATACAAAAAATTGGCCGGGCGTGGTGGCGGGCGCCTGTAGTCCCAGCTAATCGGAGAGGCTGAGGCAGGAGAATGGCGTGAACCCGGGAGGTGGAGCTTGCAGTGAGCCGAGATTGCGCCACTGCACTCCAGCCTGGGTGAAAGAGCGAGACTCCGTCTCAAAAAAAAAAAAAAAAAAAACAGAACTGGGTGATGGGGCTGTGGGAGGAGTCATGCTGAGGCCTGAGACATCATGCTCCATGAAAAGGCGCATATGTGCAAATTGGCCCCCAAATGCGGAAAGGCTGAGAAACTGAAGAAGGAGGCAGACAGATCGTTTGTCAGTAAAGGGGGGTTCATTGGGGAACTTACAGATAGAATCCTGGTCTTGAGTGGCTGCAAGACAGGTAGATCTCTGCGCCGCAACCCTCCAGACCCAGGGCCTTTGTCTTGAGGAGAAGCATCTGCGCTCTAGAAAGAGTGTGCACATGGCTGAGGGAGTGCCCTGGGCCTCATAGCCTGTAGTGTGTGCAGCAGCATCAAAGTTATTCTGGAGGTTAGGCAGAACTTAAAATGAACAGGTGTTTCTCTGTGAAGATACCTTAGAGGCATGCCTAGACTTAAGATGAGTCTGGAGTCACGTGGCGGATTAGCATTTAAAATAAGGTTACTAGAAAGGGGGCAGGCATGGGCAGAGTTCTGTCAGGCTCTGGAGCAGGAGCTGGTGTCCTGGGCTTGTGTGTGGTGGTGCTGGTCAGGAGCCAGGGCCAGCAGCACCCCATGTGGACCCAAGAGGGCAGTATGACAAGAGGAGGCACAGGGTTTATTTATCGTAGTACAGGAAATATTTTGTCAGCCGGGGCTTATTACATGAAGGATGTGTTGTACTTTCTGGTCACCTTACATTGATTATAAAAAATATTACATACAAAATATAAAGACTTACAGTTAGGTAGCATGTGTATCGTCTGTGTCATAAAACTCCTTATAAGAAGATGCTGTGTATATAACATCCTGTTTCCATAACTGCACATACAGCAACAAGGAGATCTTTGTGCATGATCCATTTAAACACGTTCTTTATTATTTTGAGTTTTTTTTTCTCATTTTAGCTAATGTATGTGTTGTGAAGTTAGAAGGTACCCCTTATCTTTGTAAAACTGATGAAGTGGGAGAAATATGCGTCAATTCCAGTGCAACTGGCACAGCGTACTATGGATTGCTTGGAATCACGAAGAATGTGTTTGAGGTTTGTCCCTTTTCCTGACTTTCATGTTGAAGTTAAGTTGCATGAGCACTCATGGGGCCCCAGGTGTGCTGGGCAGAGGCTGCGTGGATGGTCTCCTTCCACACAGGCCCTGCTGGGGCTGTTGGCACATGGCCTGCATACCCCTGTGTGTCCTCCCAGAGTGAGGGCAAGGCCAGTACCAGGACCAGGCACGCTGTGGAGAGCTGGGAGTCAGCGTGCTTCCCACAGTCCTACATGGGAGAAGGGTGCGTGGGTGCGGCCTGGTGGCTGAGAGGAAGGCACTCACCGTGGCCCCAGGGAAACTAGCCCTCTGCTATATTTGCATTGTTGTGATGTGAGTTGTTCAGGACAAGTCTAGTGAGGCCAGGGGAGGCCAGGCACCCAGAGCAGAGGTAAAAGGGATGCTCGTGTCCTGCCTCAGGAGGCCTGCCCAGGAGATGGAGCAGCCAAGCCACAGAAACTGGGCCTATGTGGGGCCAGCCTCCTTTTTCCCCCTGGCCAGCAGGCGTATACATGGTGCTGAGTCTCCTGCCGCCTGCTGGGTCTTTTTGGCCAGTTGGTTGGTTGTCCACAGCCTGATCGTGCCCCTCTCCACTTTGTGCAGGCAGTTCCGGTCACCACAGGAGGAGCACCCATCTTTGACAGGCCATTCACCAGGACGGGCCTGCTGGGCTTCATTGGGCCTGTGAGTATGTCCTCCTGTACCAGGACTGGCAGTCAGAGAAGGTAGGGGGCCTGGCTAAGGGGACACCTCGTTGCAGTCCCACCCTTGTCCTGGCCGTTCCTGACCTCCCATGTGGCCTTGGTCGGTCGCGCTGACCTCCCTGCCCATCACCCTACCTGTGTGCAGGGCCATCCACACCTCCGAGACTGGTGCACACAGGCCTGAGTCGGGGGTCCCGAGGGTGGATGAGGATGTTTTGCTTTTTATATGGAGTGGCAGGTTCGTGAGTATTCATTATATCATTCTTTACCATTTTGGATGTCTAAACTATTCAAAAATAAATACTTCTATTTGTAACATCTTGGCCCAGTGTTTCTCTCAACTGGGCAATTTTGCCCCTTCCCTCCCAGGGGACTTCTGGCAACTTTTGAAGACATTTTTGCTTGTCACAACTCAAGGGAGGGGAGTGCTTCTGGCATCTAGTGAGTACCTAGAGGCCAGAGATGCTGCTCAGTGTCCAACATTAATTAGCACAGGACAGCACCTGCGACGGTATTGTCAGCCCAGAAGGGGTTTGGGTCACTGGTGCTGGGTTTGGGACCCCTGCCCTTAGCTCAGCAGTTTTCAGTCCTCCACAAACTACCCACAACTTGTTTCCCACTTGTGAGCCTTTCCCAGCTGACGCTGCCCCAGCAGCCCCACTTTCTTCCACATAGCCTGCCCCTTTCCCGTGATGACTCCCTTCCTGATGCTGCCCCACCAGCCCGCATTCCTTCCACACAGGCTGCCCCTCTTCCAAGCCTAGCTTGTCACAGGGCCTGCGTTGCAGATTGGGTCTGCGGGGCATTGACCCGTTTGCAAGGCGCTAGAGGCTCCTGTGCTGTTGGCCCCTTCTTGGGGGGCCTGACCATGGTCCTGGCACATCCAGCTTCTGCCCGTGTGGGTGGAGTCTTGACCCACACCCTTTCCCTCAGGACAACCTGGTCTTCATCGTGGGCAAACTGGACGGGCTGATGGTCACTGGAGTTCGCAGACACAATGCAGATGACGTTGTGGCCACCGCGCTGGCCGTGGAGCCTATGAAGTTTGTCTACAGAGGCAGGTGATGCGCTGCGGACCCCTGTGCCGGGAGTAGATTCCTTCCATTTACAGCTTGGGAAGTCTTTCTGCAGTAGATGGAAAGCCCAGCAAATTTGAATTCACAAAGCCTAAAAATTATTGTACATCAGAAAACTCTAAAGTAGAAGGAAAATATTTGCAGCAATGATACCAGAGTTAATATCCTTACTGTCCAAAGAGTTCCTTGGATTCCTTAAGAAAATACGGTTTTGATGTAAAATTTGGGGCAAAGGCTCAAGGGGACAAATCAGAGAGGGAAGAATTGAGTAAAGCAAAGGGAAATGGGTCTAAGTTCCTAATAACCTTGGAATATGAATTAAAACAGACAAGTGCCATTTTCTCTGCGAGACACATGACACCCTCCATTGCCTCTGGAATAAAACTCAACTCAACTTTTCTACGTGTGTAAAGCAAGGACCTTAGAGATTCTCTTGAGCAAATAAATAGACCTCTGGGCCTATGCCCCTGGGCACAGGGGCCAGGAAGATAATTTTGCTCCTTCTACTCCCAAGCTCCTTGTCTGGGAGGAAGCTCTTCCCCTAACTGGTCCACTCAACCAGCCGCCTTTTAAAATTTTATTTTATTCAAGTGGGTGCTTTTTTTTTTTTTTTTTTTTAAAGATAGGGTCTCACTCTGTTGCCCATCCAGGCTGGAGTGCAGTCGTGTGATCATAACTCACTGGAGCCTCAACCTCCCAGGCTTCAAGCAGTCCTCTTACCGCAGCCTCCTGAGTAGCTGGGACCACAGGCATGCACCCCACGCCTGGCTAATTTTTTAATTTTTTTGTAGAGATAGGGTCTCACTATGTTGCTGAAGCTGCTCTCAAACTCCTGGGCTCAAGCAATCCTCCCTTCTTCGCCTCCCAAACTGCTGGGATTACAGGTGTCAGCCAATGTGCCTGGCCAAGGATGTGCCTTTTGTTACTCAAACTAAGGTACTTGGGAGCCAGGTCAGACCCTGCCTTTGAGTAGCCCTTAAAGCAATCGTGAGGGGATTCTGCAAAGTGGTGTGTCATCATGGTTAGTCTTGAGGAAAAAGCCCAGAGGAAGGACAACAGAGAAGGTGGGAGATTGCTCAGGGGGCTGGGAAGGGCAGGCTATGCTCATGCATGTGTGCGTGTGTGTGTGTGTGTGTGTGTGTGTGTGTGTGTGTGTGTGCGCGCGCGCCTGCGTGCAGGGGGAGGGTGGCACAGCCAGGGTCATGACCTGCCCCTCACAGCAGAAATGGGGGACACGTTGGGCAGGTGTCCTTAGGGATAACATCAAGGTAGCCCAAACCCTGCTTTGAGGTGGAGCAGGGAGACCACCCCCTCGCAGGGCCACCTGTACCTGATGGTGGCTGCATCTGCAGGCAGGATAGCCTCCCTGTCCCCACTAGGGAAGAGCTGAGGAATACAGGAGCTTGGAAATGGAACCACAACCAATTGAGAGTGTATGTGCCATTGGAAGAAGAGCAATAGAAGATTTGCAACATGAACTAAGATCAAGAAATGCTAACAAAGTAATTGTTCAAAGAACACAGTAGATGGAATACATAAAATGGATACAGCTAGAGAACAAGTTGAGAAGGTGGAAAGTCAGATTAGGGAACTACTCTGGAAGTAAAATAGGAACTTTAAAGAAACTATTAAGAGAGATGGGAGAGAATAAGGGCTGGTGTCCAGAGAGCAGACTCAGGGAGAAGGGATATGTGGAGTGGAGCAGGGATTGTCTGAGGAAGCAGGTGGTTGGGGTTCTCTGGACTGGGAAATGGTCCACAGAGGGCCCCATGGCATGTTGAGCTTATCTGTATTCTCACCATGGACCACACAAAAGCCAAGCAAAACACATCAGACTTCCCCACAGTGGAACTGGCACAAGATAACAGTGCATCCAATTTATCCAAATTGTCACTTTATTTTGCAGTTGTAATAAAAAATATTTTTAAGCATGTAAATTTCAGAAGTTTTGACACACAGAGGTCCACACTGAAAACAGTTTTGGTCAAGATACTAAGAGAAATAAATTCAGGAAGTGCTATAAGATGTATGAGAGTAAGGAGAACTCAGTACTAGGTGAGGTCTGTTGTGTAAATTGTGTGTGTGTGTGTGTGTGTGTGTGTACACACACCAGTCAAGTCAAGAGTCAGAATGGTAGACACCCTAACATAAGGGGTTTGGTGGGGAGACCATCTTCTTACTTTATAAAGGAAAAGACAGAGATACCAACTCAAAGTCTAAAAGAAGGAAAAGGCAACACAGAAAGAAGGAGGACATGCTGAAATTTTTAAGATAGTAAAAACATGTCTAAAGATACTAATCACTATAAGTGTGAATAGATTAACTCTAGTAAAATAGAGATGCAATCTGTTGGATTAAAAAAATAATAAATAGAACTTTTAGACAAAGATTTGTGCACAAGGAAATTTACATCGGATTAAGGAATTTTTTCTTGTAAAAATGTGTGTCTTTGGAGTTGTTTTGCTTTGTCCTGAAGTCCTCTCTGTTTTTTGTGACTTGAGACACATTTCAACCATCCTCGAGGAGATTAGAATGATGAGTTACTTTTTGAATTTGCAGCAGGTAGCCCCATTTGATAGACTGCATTTTAAATGTTAGGACAGCCGGCCTCTTCCATTGTGAGGGTGAGAATGCATCTGTGTCTTGTTGGGCCCCTTGCCGTGTGGCCATTTCCATGTCTCATCCCTCAGAATCGCTGTGTTCTCTGTGACTGTGCTGCATGATGACCGGATTGTCCTGGTGGCTGAGCAGCGGCCAGATGCTTCGGAGGAGGACAGCTTCCAGTGGATGAGCCGTGTGCTGCAGGTGGGCACCCGGTACAGCCCATGGTTCGGTAAATCTCCCAAGCTGGCACCCCCAGTCCACTCCGAGTGCCGTGTGGTTGGCTTGTTCCACCCTGTCCTCCCTGCCTCCAGCTTGTTTATCTGTATTTTTCATTGCAAATTGACAAATTACAGCTGTATGTATTTACGGGATACGAAGTGATGTTATAATTTATGAATACAATATGGAATAATTAATATATCCATCACCTCAATATTTTTTTCTGATGAGAACATTTGAAATGCACTCTCATGGTGATTTTGAAATGTACATTATTATATTCACCAGTCTGTGCAATAGATCTCAAAGAAAAAACTTCCCTCCTCCTGTCTGATTGAGGCTTTGTGCCCTTTCACCATCATCTCATTGCCCCATTCCTCAGCCTCTGGTCACAGATATGCGGACGTGTGTGCACAAATACAGGGTGTGTGTTTCCCCTTTCTGAGTTAAATGGTAGAAAACTGCACACGCTCCTCTTCATCTTGTTTCCTCATTTAACAGCGTGTCCAGAGGGCACTCCATCTCCTGGCCTGGGGAACAGGTCCACAGAGGGGATGTTCCTGTCCCCCACCCAGCATCTCCCCAGCCTCAAGTTGGGGGCCTGTGCCAAACAGGGTCCTTCCCTTTCAGGCCATCGATAGCATCCACCAGGTGGGCGTGTACTGTCTGGCCCTGGTTCCTGCCAACACCTTGCCCAAGGCTCCTCTCGGAGGGATTCACATTTCTGAAACCAAACAGCGGTTTCTGGAAGGGACACTGCACCCGTGTAATGTGCTGATGTGCCCTCACACCTGTGTTACCAACCTCCCCAAACCTCGTCAGAAACAACCAGGTTAGTTGAACCTAACAACAGGATGCTCTGTAGTCTAACGGTGATAACAGCTGTGCTTGTGGTTAGGGTGCGGCCCTGCTAGACCTCCAGTGCCAACTGCCCACGTCTTTGGAGCTGGGGTCAAGAGCCAGAGCGAGTGTGCACCCCAGAATGGTGCCGCCTCCTGCTGTCCTGGAACCAGCCACACGTGGGGGAACTTAACCACATCACCTGCATGGTGGTTTCCACCTGCCTGTTAGGAACCAATTTTAATGATAAACTCAAGGATGGCATCTTAGCTTTGCATGGCTAGGAGATGGCTCCCTAGGGCTAGAAATGATGCCCAGGATCATACTGGAGCTTCAAGTCAAAAGTGCCTCTGTGGCCACGCTGTGCTATGGGGCATGAGCCACACCTGTCCCCAGGAGCCAGCTGCCTGCCTTGGCCCTGGGACCCGCCACAGACACTGGGTTGATGGGACCTTGGAAATCTCTCAGCAAATGGTCAACTTTCCTTCCCTCATTTTATACATTTAAAAGCTAATTTTAGAGACTGGTTTAACTTTAATGCAATTTTTCATTTCTTTGGTCCTGCTGATTTTTAGTACCTGCCAAAGTTTTTGTTGTTGTTGTTAATTATTGAACACATATCACTAAATACATTTCATCAGGAAGATTTAATTTCCTGATTTATACATAAAGTACAGTAAAACAAAGTATGTTAAGAATTTTGCTGTGACTGGGGCCAAATCATATCCTCTGAGATATGTCACGTAGTAAACTTCTCGATATGGCGTGGTTTATGTTTAAGAGAGAAATTCTCTTTGCCACTTAGCATAAACCTTGTAGCTAGCTTTCTGAATATTTGTATCTCAGTAGAAGAGTTAAAGGCCTCATTCAAGTATGTTTTCAAAATAAAAATTGTAATGGAAATAAAGTCACATGATGATTATATATGAGAAGTTACCAGCTTCTCATTCAGAGTTCCCCCATTTCTAGAGGTTGGACCAGCCTCAATGATCGTGGGGAACCTGGTTGCTGGGAAGAGAATCGCTCAGGCTTCCGGGAGAGAGCTCGCCCACCTGGAGGACAGCGACCAGGCACGGAAGGTGACTGGCCAGTTCCGGGGACGGGTGGACAGGTGTCCGTGCCCCAGAGGCGCCAGTGACCAAGTCGCCCTCTCGTGCAGTTCCTGTTCCTGGCTGACGTGCTGCAGTGGCGTGCCCACACCACTCCCGACCACCCGCTGTTCTTGCTGCTGAATGCCAAGGTGAGGCAGCGTCGCGGCCGCAGGGCTTGGAAACACCTGTGGGCCGGTGGAGCCCTTTGCTTGTCTGGTTCATGATGCCAGTGTCCTGGTTATTTTCATGTTTAGAGAATAATGTGCCTGTGGACTCAGCCCCCTTGTCTGGTGCAGTTCTCTCTGCCTGCCCTTTCCTTTCTTGTTTTCCACACATTTCACACAACAGTATTTCTATTGATTTTGTGGAAAATTTTCATCAGCTCAAGTTTTTAAAATTAATAACAGTATACATGTAAATATTCCTAAGTTTGTGAGCTAAAAGGAAATGCTTATTTTGTAAAAAATTAGCCATTTAGAATTTCTACATTTGGTTACAGCTTTTAAATGACAAATGTTGCTTCCTGCCCTGCTCCTGCTGCTGATTTGGAAATTCTCACGTGTTTCAAGTTCCTGTTGTGTGCATTCCACTATGCTAGGAACATTCAGGATGTCAAGAAGGAGAAGCTGTAATCTTCATATTCAGGTTGTGGGCAGGAATGCAAAATGTGGAAACACAGAACACAGCAAGTTAAACAATTAAAAACCCTGCAAGACTCCCTGTCCCACGCACCATACAAGCAGAAAGTTAAATAATTAAAAACCCCGCAAGACTTCCTGTCCCACGCACCATACAAGCTGTAAGAACTCTTAAGCTTTGGTGTCGTAAAGAGTAGGTCACCGTGGCTTAGAATATGCTCTTCTAGGCCGGGCAAGGTGGCTCATGCCTGTAATCCCAGCACTTTGGGAGGCCGAGGTGGGCAGATCACCTGAGGTCAGGAGTTCCAGACCAGCGTCAACATGGAGAAACCCCATGTCTACTAAAAATACAAAATTAGCAGGGCATGGTGGTGCATGCCTGTAATCCCAGCTACTCAGGAGGCTGAGGTAGGAGAATTGCTTGAACCTGGGAGGTCGAGGTTGCAGTGAGCCAAGATTGCACCATTGCACTCCAGCCTGGGCAATAAGAGGGAAACTCCATCTCCAAAAAAAAAAAAAAGAATATGCTCTTCTAGCTTTTGGTGCTGCTCATTCGAATTAAAAAAATACTTAATGATGCCTACAATGTGCACAGTGCACAGTAATAAGATTAAAAGGACCCCTACTCTCAGGAGGTTTAAAATCAGTCTTTCCTGCTAGAAAACAAGTTCCGCAGGAGAGAGACTTTGTTTTTCTGGTGTATTGGAAGCATCTAGAACCATGCCCAGTAAACATTTATTTTATGATTGATTGAGTTCTAAAGCCTACAAACCAGCCAATGATTTATCATTGACCAAGGTAAAATCAGCTTATGGTGAGAAGCTCAATATCAATACAGTGGAGGGATGTGACCTGGAGTGCTGGGGAGGGGGCTTTGAATGGAACTGGGTAGCAGGGTCTATGAAGAATGATGCCTAGTGGCTCAAGGCAGGAAAGGAGGCCAGTGTGGTGGGGGCCAGGTGGTCCCAGGTAGGGGATGCAGATAAGGCTGGGGGTCGCTGGGTTTTCCCTAAGGATGCAGTGGGATCCCAGACCTTGCAGGCTTTGAGTCCCAGTCCAGATCTCAGGTTCTGTCCTGATGGGGCCCTGACTCACATGGACTGGCAAAGCTCCCGGGATTTGGAATCTCAGGATCTGCCCAGCCCTTGTGCCTGGACACAGCACATAAGTGCGTCCACTGGTCTCTCTCTTCCACTGCCTTCTGTCAGTAGAAGCCACCAATCGAGAAGCAGGAAGTTTTGATGTTACACTGGTCTGCTCTAGAGTTTTATATTTATTAGACTGAATTGCACTTTTTGTCTTCTTAAGAAGGACTAAAAAAGCTGCGAGGCCTGGCAGGGGATCAGGGAGGATGAGTGTCCTGAGCAGAGAGGTAGGGTTACAAGGTATTTCTGTTTGCACTGAACTGGTCACATAGCCCCAGTGCCCCTCAGCAGAGAGACAGGGTGAATGAAGGAGCTGGTGCAGTCAGTCCTAGAGGAGACACACAGATGCCTCTGAGAAAGCCGGTTGCAGATGACACAGGCCCAGGCTCAGTGCAGGTGACCTGTGGGCATGCAAAATAGTACAATTCAGGGATGTTTGCTTATCGCTTATTATTTGTTTATAATGGTGTTGTATGGAATATTTTATTGAAAAGGCCAGAAAGGTCTTCTTTAGCCACGTGTTTCTGGCTCTGCGCTGGGTGAATGGAGTGCCTGCGTCTCTCCCTCTTAGCTGGGACCACACAGGAGATGCTTGCGTGCCTGTCCCTTCACTGCTAGTGAGAGAGTACAGAGGGTGAGAAAAGACACCAGTCGCGGACCATGTGCGGTGGCTTATGCCTGTAATCCCAGCACTTTGAGAGGCTGAGGCAGGCAGATCACTTGAGGTCAGGAGTTCGAGACTAGCCTGGCCAACATGGTGAAACCCCATCTCTACCAAAAAAAAAGACACCAGCCGCACACCTAGGACTGACACATTGTCATTATCATGGACCCTAATCACAAGGTGTTGTGTGCAGTGGCGTGCAGGTGGTGTGCATGCAATCTGTGAACAGCCCACCTGCACACACCAGCACGCAGAAGATGAGCTCAAAGAT
This sequence comes from Nomascus leucogenys, assembly GCF_006542625.1. Classification (NCBI taxonomy): domain Eukaryota; kingdom Metazoa; phylum Chordata; class Mammalia; order Primates; family Hylobatidae; genus Nomascus; species Nomascus leucogenys. The sequence goes on from NC_044405.1 coordinate 31,392,824, forward strand.
CGCTTTCCTAGGGCACCGTCACAAGCACTGCAACCTGTGTCCAGCTGCACAAAAGGGCTGAGAGAGTGGCCGCGGCTCTGATGGAGAAGGGAAGACTGAGTGTTGGGGACCATGTGGCTCTGGTCTACCCACCAGGTGGGCTCACTGTGGGGCTGTCCACCTGCAGCTCTTTGTAAGCAGCCACCTATCCTGAGCAGCCCCCTAGACATTCCCTCCCCGAAGCATCTTCCAAAACTAAGCTCAGCCCCTCCTCTCTGCATGTGTCTGCCTCCTCAGCTCAGCTACCCCTTTGGAAACCCAGGAGTCACCCATGCCCCCCCAGCACCATCTCCCTCCTCTGTCACAGGAACAGTGAACAGAGGCTGGTGGGAGCCTCTTGCAGCTGGCCTCCTCACAGCCAGTCCTTGTCTCCACAGGGGTGGACCTCATTGCCGCGTTCTATGGCTGCTTGTACTGTGGCTGCGTGCCTGTCACCGTGCGGCCCCCGCACCCTCAGAACCTCGGCACCACACTGCCCACCGTCAAGATGATCGTGGAGGTGCGCCTACCTGGCCCGCGGGTCAGGGTCTGTGAGTGGGAGGCTGCAAGGCTGCCCTCTGCTGCCCCCTTTTCTGGGCAGCTCGAGAGGCCCCGCCCACCCACCCTTGGCCCCTCGCCATGCAGGTCAGCAAGTCTGCATGCGTCCTCACCACGCAGGCTGTCACACGGCTGCTCAGGTCCAAGGAGGCTGCTGCTGCCGTGGACATCAGGACCTGGCCCACCATCCTAGACACAGGTGCGTGCCCTCACACTGCCCAGGACCAGTCCCTTTTCCTTTCTTCGTTGTAGGTGTGGTGTGGCGTGGCTGCCGTCCAAAAACACACGTGAGGCAAGAGCAGTCCTGGCAGGAGCCTGGCTGACAGCAGGGGGTGCCCCGGGCCCTGGTGGGGAGTAGGGGTCCCTGTCCCATGTGTAAACCCATGCTCCACTCAGCCCACAGCAGGCGCACCCAGTCCCAAGTGGTGTGGAGCACAGCCTTGCCCCTCTCACCCGCCTCCTACTGGCATGGGGGCTGGCAGCTCTCTGAGGCTTTCTGCAAAGGCTTTGAGGACACAGCTCCCACCGCATGCCGCCACTCCAGCATCCTTGTCCCCATCATTGGTGAATGCTGTCATGCCCCATGAAATGCTGTGAGCCAACAGGGTGAGGGTCAGAAACTCCCCTGGCTCTCCTCTGCCGTGGACCTGTCTCAGCCTGGGCTGGATGGGGCTGGGCCAGGGCAGCTGGTGTAGGGGAGGGCAGGCCCAGAGCCAGACAGCTGGCCATGGCACCGAAGCCTCATGGGCTTGCCTCAAGGGGAGCAGTGCCTGCCCTGCTGAGCCTGTGTCCAGTTGCACCCAGGGAGGCAGTGGTGTCTGGCTCATGGGGCCACGAGAACTTGATGAAGCACGCAGAACCCAGAGCCCGTCCATAGCTATTCTTGCTGTGGTCGGGACTCGGCTCATCTGGGCTTTGCCATAGGCTCTGTGACCTTTGGCAAATCCCCAGTCCTCTAATCTTTCCTACTGGTCAGTGACGTGATGCCTCCCCTCTTCACCCTGCCTCGTCCCCCATCCCCACAGGCTCAGTGTGGTCTTGGTGGGACCAGGTAGCGTTTCGATGAAGAATGAAATAAGCTTTCCTGAGCACACACAGCCTGCATCGTCATGGCCCCACTCCTGTCTGAGCTCACTCTCTGCAGGACTCCCAAGGACAAATCATGTGTCGCCTCTTGCCTGTCAAAGCCCAGAGCGTTCAGAATACATGTGGGAACACTAATGTTGCTGGTGTCTCCTGTTTAACAGATGACATCCCGAAAAAGAAGGTAGCGAGCATTTTCAGGCCTCCCTCCCCCGATGTCCTCGCATACTTGGACTTCAGCGTGTCAACCACTGGGATATTAGCGGGAGTGAAGGTAGGTCCTCTGAAATCTTGTTCGCTTCAGCCCCTAGAAATCAGGAGGAGTGGACAGAAAAGATGTCAGATGCAGATTTAAACCGGCAGGTCCTTCTTACGCAAAGCACAAAGCAACAAATATTGCTTCTTAAGATTTGTGTTAAATACCAGTAAACGCTAAAATGTGATTAGCCTGAGAGTAATGTGTTTTCTGATGCATTTTGGTCATGTCTAAACTTTCTGATTTATGACTGTCTAGCTTACAGGAACTGGTGGCTTTGAAGAATCTCTTACCTTGCTGGGAGTCAATAGCTCAATTAAAATTTTTCAGGCGGGGCGTGGTGGCTCACGCCTGTAATCCCAGCACTTTGGGAGGCCGAGGCGGGTGGATCACAAGATCAAGAGATGGAGACCATCCTGGCCAACGTGGTGAAACCCCGTCTCTACTAAAAATACAAAAAATTAGCTGGGCATGGTGGCGGGTGCCTCTAATCCCAGATAGGAGGCTGAGGCAGGAGAATTACTTGAACCCGGGAGGCAGAGGTTGCAGTGAGCTGAGATTGTGCCATTGCACTCCAGCCTGGGTGACAGAGCAAGACTCTGCCTCAAAAAAAAAGAAAAAAAAATTCAGTATCCTGAAATTTTGTTTCAAAGATTTTCAGTGTACCATTTCTTGGGTATTATTTAGGTTATATGGGGATTTGAGCCAAGCATCTTTTAAGGAAATAAATATGATGTTTGGTAGTTTGGAGCTATGGTCTAGCCATGTGAACAGCAGACGCTGCCATCCACCCTCTCCCCTCCTGCACATCACTGAATTTCATTTCACTTTTTTTTTTTTTTGAACTTTATTTTACTCCTAAGATGTCGCACGCGGCCACAAGCGCCTTATGCCGCTCCATAAAGCTGCAGTGTGAGCTGTACCCATCGCGGCAGATCGCCATCTGCCTCGACCCCTACTGTGGCCTTGGTTTTGCCCTGTGGTGTCTGTGCAGGTGAGTGCAGGGCCCCTGCTGCCTGCCAGGCGGGAGCAGCTCGTGTGGCTCTTAGGAACCTTGGCCTTCTAAAGCACCTTTTCTGGGTGCTCAGGAAGCCAATGAGACATGTGTGAGTGGGTTTGTTTGGGGATGAAGTGGGTTAGAGTCTGAGTCTGAAATTGAGTGAAAATACATTTTTCATTAAATACACTGTCCATTATCAGTGCTTGGGAAGAATCTGCTTGATTCCTTCAAACACTAGAAAGTGGTGACCCGTCTCTAGAAGTGAATGCCTCTGGAGTGGTGTCCCCGGATGCTCTCCAAGTGTTTGGGGCAGAGCTCAGGACCCCGTGCCTGCCATCCCCCAACCTTCACCCTGTGGCATGTTTTCCACCAAACCCCCCCCACTTGGCGTCAGAACAGAATCATGCCCCTGTTGTGGCTGGAAAAGAAGTGTCCTTGAGGAAGGGAAGAGTGGAGTGCCCAGGGTGCTGGGTGGGCAGGCGGAGCCTCACGAGCCTTCCGTCTCGCAGTGTCTACTCGGGACACCAATCAGTGCTGGTGCCCCCGCTGGAGCTGGAGAGCAACGTGTCCCTGTGGCTGTCGGCCGTCAGCCAGTACAAGGCCCGCGTCACCTTCTGCTCCTACTCTGTGATGGAGATGTGCACCAAGGGTCTGGGCGCACAGACGGGTGTCCTCAGGGTGAGTGCCCAGACCTGGGCTTCTGAGTGTGCTGCAGACCACAGCCCTGGGAAGTTTAAAAACAACAAAACAAGACTCCCAAGGCCCCTCCCTGCAGTTTGAGGAAGTAGAGAAAACCCTTTCCCACTCGGGGCCCTATGTACACATCCGTCCTCCCATGGCCCACCTGTCTCTGCAGCTCCACACCCTGCAGGAGAGGAGGGTGGGGGTGGGGGTAGGGCAGAGTCCCTGCGAGATAGCAGGGTGGGCAGGTGTGGGATGCAGGTGTGGCTGCGTGGGAGGGCAGGTGTGGGATGCAGGTCAGATGGGAATCCTTTAGTGCATCCACACTTAGGATTCTGTGGGACAGACACAGCCTGCGGAGAGGAGGTTGGTGTCCAGCTCCACCTCTGTGTGCCCACCCGGAGATTTCCCAAGACAGTGCCCGGGGCCCTGGCAACTCACTTGGCTGTGGCTGTGGCCTGACTGCTCACCCCTCCCGCAGATGAAGGGGGTAAACCTGTCATGTGTGCGCACGTGCATGGTGGTCGCCGAGGAGCGGCCCAGGATTGCGCTGACCCAGTCCTTCTCCAAGCTCTTCAAGGACCTGGGCCTCCCGGCCCGTGCCGTAAGCACCACGTTCGGGTGCAGGGTCAACGTGGCCATCTGCCTCCAGGTGAGGTGCTTGGGGCCTGCGGTTCTCGAAAGCTGGCTGTTGGCAGCATGGAGACCAAGTTTCCCAGTTGTTACTGTGCAGTTTTGTACCTGCCTGATCTATTTCTCCTTCTCTGAGCCTTTGATATTTCATTTCCATGTAACATTTTAGCTTCAAGGGCCTTATTTTTAAAGATATTCTATTCTAGTTGAAGAAAGGCTTATTTGGAAAAAAACACAAATTGTTTTTGAACAGTGACTAATATCTTAACTGTAAGACTCTCTAAGTTAGATATAAAACACAGCTAAGTTCTTAAAGCAAGATTGAACTTACTGTTTTAAGATATCTAGCAATATTAAATTGAAACATTAATAAATGTGGTAATTTGTATTGACTCAAATTCATTTCTGAAACCATGAAATGTCTTATTAAAAGGAAGCACCACGTTTCAGGCCAGGAGTGGTGGCTCATGCCTGTAATCCCAGTACTTTGGGAGGCCGAGGCAGGCGGATCACCTGAGGTCAGGAATTCGAGACCAGCCTGGACAATATGATGAGACCTCGTCTCTACTAAAAATACAAAAATTAGCCGGCTGGTGGTGTGCGCCTGTTGTCCCGGCTACTTGGGAGGTTGAGGCACAAGAATCGCTTGAACCTGGGAAGAGGAGGTTGCAGTGAGCCAAGATTTCACCACTGCACTCCAGCCTGGGCGAAAGAGCGAGACCCTGTCTCAAAAAAAAAAAAAAAAATAGGTATCACCAAGTTTCAGAGATTGAAGAGCTCATGGCAGTTCTGTTTATTGCTTCCTCAGATAGCTACAGCTATTTCCCAGATTTTGGACTAGTATCTCAATTTCATTTCTTTCTAAAAACATCTTAAAACCAAATGGCTTTTTAGATAACCCTACATATTACATGCCTTATTCACCCACATAGTACAAGAATAGCTGGAAGGAAGTGGCACCTGTCCGTGCCAGAGGAGGGCTGAGTGCAGGTCTGTCTCTGTTTCCAAAGTGTTTGCTTGGCCTTGTGCCTCCCCATCACAGTGGCAGCGCACGCAGGGCAGGGCGGGGGCTCTGCTCACACCCTCTTCACCACAAAAAGACCCCTGACCACTCAAGCCTCAGACCCTTGTCACACAGCAGAGGAGATCGGGCGGGAGCCTTTTGTGAGCTCGCTTCCTATGTAGGCTGTGGCTGAGCGTGGGTGCCGGCCTTTGTGTTAGCGGCTCTGTGTCTGCAAGCCTGGGGCCTCCTTGCTAGACGTCGGAAGGGTGTGGATGCCACACATGATTGCAGAAATGATGTTAATGGGATGTTCACGTTTGCTCTTTAAGATACAGAGGTGGGTTTTGCTCTCTCTTTCCCTGTGTTTCTCATGTGGCTGCTGCTTCTGTGTGTGTTTCCTGTGGCTGTCTCCTCCCTGTCTCACTCTGCTGCCTCCTTGGCCTCTGTCAGCCCAACAGGCTGGGAAAGCTGGCTGAGCAGGTATGACCTTGACCTTGACCTTGTTGGTGCCTCTGTGCTTCCCCCTCCCATGAGTTCATGTGACTTTCTCGTGAATTCTAGACAAACATGTTTCTTTTGCTGTCTTACTTTGTTCACAGTGGGTATTACTTGACATATTACAAAAGCTCCCTTGTAACCAAATTTAAAAGTAAAACTATTTTCAAAAAACGTTAATGCTCATAGCATTGCCTTGGGAGGAGGGGCTGTGTTTAATTCCAGTGCAGGCATAGGTTATGTTGTCTGGGATCTTTAAGGGTGATGTTGATCAGAGTACTCATTTAATTGATGTTCCTTATTGAATAAAATGACACATAATGTCCTTTAGTCGGGATTAATGTTAACTGTAAGATTCAGAAAGGAAGGGAGTAGAAAGGTGAAGGCTGCCGTCCATCTCACCTGAGTGAGTCTCGGCTGTGAGCAGTCCCCAGTAGAATTAGGCTGGTTGGTGAGAGGCCAGGCCCTGCCTGACAGCATGGTGGAAATGCCCCTCAAATCCTAATGGTGTTTTCATCACAGCAAAAGACCAGTGGGAACAGAAAGTTGTTAGAACTGAAATGTAAAATGGCATGATTTGGTGTTTTCAGAGTCATTGAGTGTTTCGCTCAATATTATCAAGCTCTGTGGATGTTTGGATGGAAAGCATCAGCCTGCCTGGGGGACCTCAAACCCCTAGGCAGACTCACTGCAGGGAGCAGAGCTGCTACCTTCTCGGGTGTCCCTGGGGGCCAGGGAGGAGCTGCCATGCAGCTGTGCCTGTAGAAACAAGATGTAAGTGAGGCCCCTGAACAGAAGTTCCTCTGCTGCTCTCCTTCCAGGGCACAGCTGGCCCAGACCCCACAACCGTCTACGTGGACATGCGGGCACTGCGCCATGACAGGTAATGCTCCTAGCCTGCCTGGCCCCATTCATACCCAGTGGCAAAGTGATGCAGACCAGGTCTGCACTGACTGTGCACCCCGGGACCCAGGCATTAGAGGACAGCTGGGCCAAGTCCGGCCTACCTGGACACCTGGATGGGCTACATTGGGCCATCTGCACCAAGAGGAAGAGGAGAGCAGTGTGCCCCACTCCAGGCGTGCCTCCCAGGGGAGCTCAGTGTCTTATCTCCGTGCGCCCGTGTCCCCAGGGCTGCAGTTAACATCCCTTTATCTGTCACACAACCAGGAAGAATAAGAGTGGCCCCTGTGACATTTGGTTTTTAGAGGGACAGGGACAGATAGAAGACAAGTTATCCATCTGCTGGATACGCAAGAACGTTTCTTACCCGATGCTGTCATAGAATCTGACTTAGTTTTCATCTCGATAAACGATGGTGGTGCATACAGTGTGTGCTTGCTGGTCTGTGGTCAGATGTGTATCAGGGCCCCTCCCAGCTTTGAAGCTCAGATCCCAGTCCTGGATTCTCAAGTATGGCCACACTGCAGCTTGATGTAAACACTAGGTTTAGCTTACTTGGCGCCAGGGGCCTGCTGGGTTCAGGGAGGACCTAATAGAAATGTAGAGTGAGCTGCTGTGAGCACACGGGGTGGGTGGCGAGTGCATGCGGGTGGCGGCACTTGGGACCGCAGCATGGTTGGGGTGTCCCTGCCATTCGTGGCAGGTGTGCTGTGGAAAGGTTGACATCCTGACTGTTGTCAACAGACCCTCCAGGTGATCATTTCCAACCTCATGATCTGCCCTTTCAGACATTACTACCTGTGTAGTAAATTTTATACTGAAATTGTTCCCTTAATTTTTAGGGTACGTTTGGTAGAACGGGGTTCTCCGCACAGCCTGCCATTGATGGAGTCTGGAAAGGTAGTGGAAACCAAGACGCGTGCATTCTGAGTCGTGTCTGACCTTTGTCTGAAGCCTCACCCCGTGGAGGGTGCTGGGGGCTGCGGCTCTGATGAACACGGGTTGACTTCTGGTTGGGGTGGGCTCGGCTGCTGCAGAAGCCTCCTTCCCTCCTTTGTGGCTGGTACATAGAATTACTTAGTTATGTCTTTAAACACACATCTGAGCTCAAAGCCAAGAAAGGGAGAACTTCAGGTTCAGGAATAAAGAACTCCCACTGGGTGAGTGGCAGGCCTCAGGCCTCTGGGGCCAGGGCCATGGAGCGGGGGTCCAGCCCACCTACACATTTAGAGTTAAATGGAGTGGCCCTGGCCATAAGTTGGAGATGGCAAAATCTCATGCCCTAGTTTAGGGTGTCAGCAGGGAAGAGGCCCCCAGAGCCTGTGGGGGATCTAGGGGATCCTGAGATGGCCCAAGGACTCCCAGGAAAAAACTGAGATGCTGCAAGGGGTCAGCAGACTTAGGCACAAAACAGCATCCTCTGAACCAGGAAAGGTTCAAAGGAAGGAGGAGAAGCCACACAGTCCAGGAGGGCAGCATGAAGAGTAAGCCAGGCTTGATATGAGCCGGGGGTCCTGGTGCCTTCACAACCCCAGAGGCAAGAGAAGGAGCCTGGCCACCCTGACTCCATTCACTGCCATGGCCACAGCCACCTGTGGGGAGTCAGAGAGGGGTCCAGAGAGGGACCCAGCCAAGCCATGTGATGTCCAGGACACAGACTCCTGCAGGGCAGCAGGGGTGAGACTGCGGACAGAAGGCACAGCTGCTGTGAGGGTCTCGAGGTGGGAGCTACAGGGAGGCCAGTGTGGAGAGCAGAAGGAGTGCGTGAGTGAGTGAACTCACATGCAGGTGCAGGGGCTTGAAAAGCTCCCTTCCCATGTCCCGTTATAGTCACTTTAGGCGGTAGACCAGCCGAGAGTGGAGTCGGGTGAGCTCAGTGGACAGCACATCTGTGGGAGCCATGGGCTGCTGCACGTCCTCCCTTCTCTGAGCACAGGGACATGTGAGCCGCCATTGCACACAGCTCTGCATCATCCTTGGTGTAAACTCAGCAGGTTTCCCTGGGTCATGGGGCCTCCACGTCGCTCTTTTCCCTGCCCTGCCATGTACAGCCGCACTGTAATTGTTTAGCTCACCCCCTTTTATTGGGCGTTTTTTCCTATTTGGCTGTTACAGTCACTTGGGCCTGATAGGTTTGTGTCCTGGAAAGAGCTCTGGTTTTGGGGCTCAGCTGGGACATGCAGGGAGAAGATGGAGGCTCCAACAGCATCTGGGGAAACAGAACAGTCCCACTCCGCCGGGGAGGGTCTGGTGCTAACCATAGCTCACACCTCCGTGTGGCCCCTCGTCCCCTTCTCTTGCCTGCCCTGAGCCTGCAGTGTCATTGCCCCCATTTCATACGTAAGGAAACTGAGGACACAGAACAAGCATCCAGACCTTGTGCAGTCAGGTGGTCTGACCTGAGCCCAGTGAGGGAACACTGGGACCGGGCCTGGGAGGCCAGGTAAGAGATGGTGGCCTCTTGCCGTCCTGAATTGGCACAGAGCCAGTGCTCAGTGGTTGGACCGACTTGGAGTCACAGGCAGGAAGAACTTCCTCATGGTCAGGTTCCTGGCCGAGAACTAGGACAGACATGTGCCTCCTGCAGGGCTGGGCACAGCAGGGTCACTGCACCCCTGGATGGATGCCCATCAGGTGCACCGGCATCACCTGGCTGATTGTAGGCTTAGTGACCCTCTGCCCCTCCTGACACCCAAAGACAGGATCCCTTTTCAGGAACTGGAGTCATTTTGCTTATTTCTATTAACATCTCTTATTTCTTTCAAAATTCAAAGTCAAATTTGGAGCAGCCTCTAAACTTCCTGACCTGGCATAAGCACATCAGTCCTGCAGGCCAACTTCTGAGGGACGTTATTTTAATGTCACTGAATCAAGAGAGTCTCGTGTCATGTTTTCTTTAACAAGGGACATAGCTCTCCTCCTTCCAGATCCTCCCCGGCGTGAAGGTCATCATCGCACACACCGAGACCAAAGGACCCTTGGGAGACTCACACCTGGGAGAGGTGAGCTGAGGGTAGGGGCCCGTGGGAGGGGCTTGAGCTCTCCAGCCTCACCAGCTTCACCTTCCTTCCCTTTTTGCTTCAGATTTTGGAATTCTAAACTGTGGAATAACACTTGCCTTTGGGAATCTACCAGAAACCATTTGGCCCTTCCCCCATGTACCTCCCAGACCCAGTTCCTATGTAGGATTTTGGGGTACTGTGGGACAAACTGCCTCATCCCTAGGTTGACCTAACCAACAGAGGGGAACCCCTAGGTTTGAGGGCACTGACAGGTGAGAGGAGCTGCACAGGAACCAGTGGCAGTGTGGAAAACAGCTACCTTGTGCAGGACCCAGCAGCTGCTATGTAACGTGGTCCCTGGCACCCAGGCAGGAGCACAGACCCAGGGGGAACTGGCAATAGGGAACTCTGCACCAGTAGAGTTCGGGGCCTCCACCTGCAGCTGGGAGGTTTGGGGAGCTCAGAGCCCTTGTCCTGAGGACACAGGTGGAGGGTGTGGGTCTCCCAGAGAACACAGAGGCTATACAGGAATCCGTTGGGTTGAAATGTCTACATGTATTGCACGTACATCTTGCTGTAATTTGGGACATTATTTACAGGCAGTGGTGGCAGCTTGACATGCAGTCATGTCCTGAATGTGCAGATGGATCTGTTGTCATGGGAGCATAAGGGCTCACGTTCCTAGTCCTATCCTCTTGGGGAATGTGCTGTCAAATTGATGTCTTCAAACCAGGCGGGCACAGGCATCATTTGTGGGCTCTGCTGTGAAGCCAGACTGGGGGCTTCCAGCAAGCCGTGCCCAGAGGGAAATCACAGCCTCAGCCGGCTTCTCCTGACTGGGACAAGGGTGTGAGCGTGCGGCCCCTCAGGTGGCCTTACCGTGTCCTGATGGGAAGGTGTCCTGGGTCCCAATCCTGAGTGTGGCTGGAGTGAGGGACCCTCCCTTCAACCATCCCACTTCCTGCACAGCCAAACCCAGGTCTGTAAGTCAAGGGTGCCCCCAAGAAATGGAGAGTCTGAGCCAGGCATGGGGACCCACCCCTTGTGGCAGATGCTCAAGGGAAACGTCCCTATTGGCCACCCCCTTCTCCTCTTTCGGACGCTGCCATGCAGGGGCGTCTTAGAGCCAGTCAAACTGACTGTGGGTTCTGGATGGACTCTGTCTAGAAGGGCCCCGTGACACTTGGTCCTGCAGGCACAGGCCTCTGGTCCCTTGGTCTCTGCACGGATGCACAAAATGTGTACGTGTGTAGATATGCGGGTGCACGCAAACACGTGCACATGGATAGTGGATGCACACAGACACGCATGGGGCTGACGTTAACCCTGGGACGTGCCATCTGTTTTCAGGGCCTCTGTCTTACTGTGAGTCGGAGCAGCTGCACGCTCTCCACTCTGTAGGAACCCTCATCCCTTCAGCCTGTCCCTGTTGTGGAATTTGGGTTGTTCCCAGCCCTCTCTTATTGCCAACAATAGTTGGATGTGAGGAAGGTGGAATTTCCCCTCTCTACTTACCCATGTAGGATAGAGTCCTACAGATGACATTCTTGGGTCAAAGGGAGAAACACAGTATTGAAGGAGAGAAAAGTTATGTTTGCTTTCTGTGCCTGTAATTTAAGTTCATAAAATAAGAGACAGTGAATATTATCCACCCCGACTTCATTCGGTGTTTTCTGGAGCATTATTCTTGGCCAGCGGATGTCTCGTGACAGAATCTGAACTCGGTGGTTGGTAACACATCACATTCTTGTCCTCTGGGCTCACCAGATCTGGGTAAGCAGCCCCCACAATGCCACCGGGTACTACACGGTTTACGGGGAGGAGGCGCTTCATGCTGACCACTTCAGTGCCCGGCTGAGTTTTGGAGACACACAGACCATCTGGGCAAGGACCGGCTACCTTGGCTTCCTTCGGCGAACAGAGCTCACTGATGCCAGTGGAGGTGAGGGGTTGTGGTGAAGTCCCGCGTGAGTGTTGTGCGGGGAGGACCTGGGCTCCCCAAGAGCTTAGTCACCTGCTAGCACACCTCACTCCTTGCTGTGGTCTGGTATTGCTCCGTGTTGGGGGAAGATGTTCTGACAGCGGTTTTCTCTGAAAATACTGTTTTCCCTCCATGACTGCCCCTCACTGTCCTTAGGCCCGTGGCCTCTGCCGAGGGCGTGGGGGACGGTGTTGGTGATGAGGCTACCAGGCTTCTCCCCGAGGCCAGGCCGGCCTCTCTGCCGCTGCGTCTTTCCCAGTGCCTTCCCCATGCACAACCCATTCAAGGTTGTGGCCAATGTCCAGAAGACTCTGTGCAGCCACCACAAGCTGGCCAGATAAGGCAGAACTTTTGGTAGCTCCTATAGATGGTGTCCCGTTCACAGAGATAAGTTATTTTTACGCTCACACTTGCTGTAACTTTCCTGAGGTGGTTCCATGCTGCAGAGATAACAGCCTGCTCTGTCAGGACCTCCATCACCCTTTCTGCACGTGACGAGCGACCTCATGATGTTTGAGTTGAGACCTCCCTGTGCCTGAGAGCCCCTGGTTGGGCTCAGAGGATACGAGTGTCCAGACTCTGCATGCCTCAGCTTTCTGGGCACGTGTAAACACACACTGTTCACAGGGCGGCACGACGCACTGTATGTGGTGGGGTCTCTGGATGAAACTCTGGAGCTCAGAGGCATGCGGTACCACCCCATCGACATTGAGACCTCTGTCATCCGAGCACACAGGAGCATCGCTGAGTGGTAAGAGCCCAGGTGGAGGGCGGCTCCACGTGGTCCATCCAGCCCTTCCTCCGGGCATGAGTGCTGTGCATCGGTTGGAGCAGAGCCAAGGACTGCTGGGCCCTGGGCACAGGCCTCCTGCATTGTCACCCTGGTCTGCAGTGGAGCTGGGTGCCGTGTAGACGAGCCCTATCTACCTTGGGCCTTGGGCATTGCCAGAGAGGGCTGAGGACTTCTTGTGGGTTCTCCCTCTGGATGTGCTTTGCAAAACATGGTGCCAGAGCACACCTCGCTGCCTTTGTTTGGGTTTGGCTTGTTTTTTTCTCCGTTTCCTTGTAAGTTGTAAGCTAAGAGATTGTCCCCAAATGCACAGGCAAAATGTAGATTTCCACAGGTCTCATCCTGAAGTGTTTCTCCTTTTAATATGAGTTTCTCACATGGTTGTGACTCCTGATTCCTTCACCTGTAGGGAACTTGTGTTGGGACAGGTACAGCTTTCAGCATCAGATAATGCTCCTGATTCTCAGTAAAAGCTTTAGTTGGAATAGACATCCTGTAAAATGGATCTGGCCTGATCTTTAGATTGTGAATGGCCTTAAATGGCTGTGTGACATTGGTGGGCTTCACTCTTCTTTGTGCCACCCTTTCCCAAGCATTCATTGGCCCTTGTGACCTGTGCCTGTATCTGTGTGACCCAGTCTCTCTTCTCTCTGCAGTGCCGTATTCACCTGGACCAACCTGCTGGTGGTGGTGGTGGAGCTGGATGGGCTAGAGCAGGATGCCCTGGACCTGGTGGCCCTGGTGACCAACGTAGTGCTGGAGGAGCACTACCTGGTCGTGGGAGTGGTGGTCATTGTGGACCCAGGGGTGATCCCTATCAACTCTCGGGGTGAGAAGCAGCGCATGCACCTGCGGGACGGCTTCCTGGCTGACCAGCTGGACCCCATCTATGTGGCCTACAACATGTGAGTGCAGCACACCAGCCCAGGTGCTGGAGATGAATGAGCCCCAGCATCCAAGGTGTGATGTGGGAAGACGCCGCAGAGCCCGCTCACCGGGACCCGCCCTTCCTGTGCTCTTACAGATCCCGCTCAACAGTTCCCCGCATCTCCTTTTAGAAAGCACTTCCTGAATTATTTAAAGAAATATTTTGAATCTGCCAAGTACATTTACAAAAACACGGATGCTGGTATTTTAACAGATGGAGAGACAAGGAAAGGAAAGGAAAGGCCTGGCGTGGGCATTGTGAGGAATCACAGGCACCGAGGTTGTTCTCCGCTGTACTGCAAGTTTGCACTTTCTTTAGGCTAAAAATATAGTTCCTGATTTTTAAAATTCAGTTATTTATTCCCACTTCAAATGACAAGTTCATATATAGAATTTACGGGAGAAACTTGAGACCATTTACGGGGAGAAGCTTGATTCTGGGAAGATAGCAGAGCACAAACCAGCTGTCTCACTTCTGTTTCACAGGGAGGCTGATGGAAAAAGGAAGCAAGCTGGACCCATCCTCCCTGCTCACAGAGGGCACTGTGGTCACACACAGTGCCTCCTCTGCCAGTTTCTTTATTGAAAGAGGTGTGCTGGCTGGCCACGGTGGCTCACACCTGTAATCCTAGCACTTTGGGAGGCCGAGGTGGGCAGATAACGAGGTCAGGAGATTGAGACCATCCTGGCTAACATGGTGAAACCCTGTCTCTACTAAAAATACAAAAAATTAGCCGGGTGTGGTGGTGGGCGCCTGTAATCCCAGCTACTCGGGAGGCTGAGGCAGGAGAATGGTATGAACCTGGGAGGCGGAGCTTGCAGTGAGCCAAGATCACACTACTACACTCTAGCCTGGGTGACAGCGCGAGATGCCATCTTAAAAAAAAAAAAAAAAGGTGTGCTGCTTGTCAGCATATATTGTCACGGACACTCAATAAGTGCCATTTTGGACTGTCAAGTTTAGATGCTTTGTTTCAGAAAGATAAGCCAGCATTTAGTTTTAAATCACTTTCCTGGTTTGTAACTTGATGCTGTTTAGTTAAATTGCTAGTTTTCCTAACACTACAATATTAATTCTTCTCGTGGAAGTGTACTGATTTATTATTTTTATTCCAAGTCAGCAGATTTGGAAGCATTGTGGTAAAGTCTAAGGTTTTCATATCCATAGTGCTGTTTGGTGAGTACCGGCAGTACAGTTGAGGGGAGCAGGGAACAGCTTTGCCTCGTATTGAAGGTGGAGATGGTTACATTCTTCACTGCCTTTCGCATTTTGAGTTGTGTGCCTATAAAATTTGGCCAAACCATTTTATTGTTTTGTTCAAACTTGACTAAGCTGAGTGATCTAAAATTATACAGAATCTAAATCAAAGAAGAGAATGTAAAGTCCTTTAGTTACTTCTAAGAATTTGAAGTCAAGCACGAATCTAAGATATAGATTATTTTTATATAGCTAATTAAGAGTATGTTATGAAATTGTTGGGTTTTTGGGGTATTGAGGGTGGAAAATTTTGTGAATCATGCATGCTTCACAGAAACAACCAGGTTTTTCCAGAATTAGTCTGGATCAGTGCCTAACAAAGCTGTTATTAATTCTCCACACATGAGACTGGCTAACTGGGCCAGCTCTCATGTTTTACTCCTGTCTGGCTACAAATAGCACTGTGCATAGTAGCCCTGTTTCCCCATGGTGTTGGACTGTGGTAAAGTATGTTGTGACATACTGGAATTCTAATAATCCTGTTGTAATTATGTACAGAATCTGTGTAACTTATTGTTGACATACAGAGGTTTGGGAAGTAGTCTAACGGACATTCCTTACAATAGAATGGCTGGGAAGGGAAAGAAAAAAAAAAACAACTACCTAACTCCAATCTTAATGTTGTAGTTTTATAGCAAACAAAAATTGTCAACTTTTTGTATTGAAAGGTCAGTGGTGGTAAGACAAGGTGTCTTGTAAATTAAGATTTTAAGAAGCGCATTAAAATGTTTTAGAATTACTCTGGGAATTCTGTATATCACACTAAAATTTTTATATCATTATGTTAATAAAAGTTGTTGACTTTGTAATTCTGCATTTTGAAATGTGTGAAAAGGGTTTTTAAATTACCCCGAATAGGTTGTATTTTATTTTGCTTTTTTTTCTGACTATAAAAGCAATTATGCTTATAGCATAAAATCTAGAAAGCACATTAAAGTATAAAGAAAATTAAAATTTCTTATAATTCTACCTCTGAGTAAATAGCAGCATTCGTATGTAACATAAACCCTCTCAGGGATTTATTTTTTTCTTTTTAAAAATTTTTTACAAAATTAGGATCAAGTGCTTTTTTAAGTAATTTGCTTTTGTACTTAATAAATTATAGACTTTTAAATCTATTACATATATTCTTCTACATGTTTCAATGGCTGTATTTTACAAGTGTGCCATGAGTAAATGTAGTATTTGCTGTATTGCTGTACATCAGTGTTGTTTCAACAGGACTGCAGTGAGCCCAGATGCACGTTTACACTGCCATGATTACAATTACTGCCTTGGGCTCAGTTCTTATAGGTAGAGTGAGTGGGTCAGAGTTCATGCCAGGTGTGAAGCTTTGGGTACCTGCTGCCCTCCAGAAAGGCAGGATGACAGCATGGAAAAGGCCTCTTTGCAGATGCCAAGCATGTTGGCAATGGACATGTGCTCAAGATTAAAATAACTCTTTAACAGTTTGATAGGCAAATAAGTGTTGTGTCTGGTCATGTTGAATATGTCCTCGTGTTCATGGCCATTTTTAGTTCTTACCTGATGTATTTTGATCAGATTTGGCAGTCCTTATGGTCAAGTTTTTTCTTACTGACATGTGGGAGTCTCTTTCTATTAAGAATTATGACCTCCATATACTTCTTTCTTTTTCTTGTGGGTTATTTGTATTTTGGTTCTATCTGTTTTAGTGCAGATGGTTTTTTAGATGTTATATTTATGCAAACTGGTTATTGTGTTTGATTTCAGATGATGAATATAGCTGATTTATTTCAAAGTGGTTCTACTGGAATGATCAGCATAAACCAATGGGGAGGACATGGCAGAGAAGTAACTAACCTCCAGTATTCACCTGGTTCCTGCCACAGTGGTGGCCTTCAGCCTTCCAGGCTGTTCTAAAGAAAGGGCAAGAAGACCTGGTGCCACTGTGTCTTGCTGCCCGTGAATATCCTCAGTAAATCATGTGCATGTTACTTGCCATGTAAGAAAAAGAACAGGAGGAGGAAGCATTCCCTTCCTATCTGAGATAATGTTACATAAATTTTGGGTCCTAAAGGGTTAGGGAAGGCATACTCTATTTAAATTGGATACAGTAACAGTGTTGTAACACTGCATGACATTCATCCTCTTGTGTGATGTTCAATTTCGGTAATGGAGAATTAAAAGGAAACTACATGTAAAATTTCAAAATTAATGGTTTTTACATTTTTGCTTATTAGTAAAAAATTTGAGTTGAAGAGGAACGACTTTAAAGTGTCTAAGCAGGTGCCTGGACTATCCTCCCTCTTCCCTCTTGCTGGTCTGAAAGCCTCAGTCACCCTAATCCTCACTCAGGTCTTCCTGAATTCTGCTCTGCTTTTCAGGATTTAATGAGAGAACCTTTTCACATGAGCCCATGAGATGTTTCAGAAGGATCATTGTGGAGTTTGCTAAGGGCAGTACAGGGTAAGAAATTGAGAGTTTATTTGTTTTAAGTGCCTACTAAGTGTAGGATACATTATTCCCCAGATTCTCAAAGGAACTGAAAAGGCCAGATATGAATATTCATTTCAAATGCCACTTAAAAAAGTCAAAAGGAGCCTGAGGGATCAAATGAAGCTTTGAGGGGAAAAGGGAGCACAGAGGCATTGCCACTGACCGTCACTGCTAGGTGGGTGTGCCCAGATGCTGCAGGAGGCTCCAGATGGAGATCAGTGGAGTGAAGGCCATCTACAGGCTTTCATGCTCTGGTGGAATGGTAGGTAAGTCAAAGACAGGCAATTTTTAGCATTTATGTTATTATTCAATGAAAGGGAAGGATTCTGGGAAGATAGCAGAGTACAAACCACCAGGAGTATGTCTTCTCTACCTGGACAATAATTGCACTGGCAGAATCTGATGTGACTATTTTGGGGCTCTGGAGTCTGCTGATGGCTTGTAACTTCCAGGGCAAGGCTTAGATGGTAAATTAGGGTTAACTTTAGCTCCTGGCACAGTGGCAACTACCCTACCCCCAGGCCATGGCAGGCAACTGTGCACGTGTTCCAGGAGCAGCTTGCACATGGAGCCAGATCCTTGATTGCTACTTCTGATTTTAGAGGGGCAGATGAGTCCAGAGGCCATAGTTGTTGCACCTCCCCCGATTTTTGCAAACCCCTCTTCATCCAGCTTAAATTACTTCCATTGCTGGAATTTAAAGGGCCAGGACCCTTCTCCCCCCACCCTTCATTTTTCTCATTTTCTCTTTTGGGAGCCAGACACTAAAGACTAGGACATTCAAAAGCACCTGCATATATGGGAGGAAGTAGAAAGTGTGCATGTCCAGGGACAGGTACAGGCTCAGAAAAGACCCGAGAAGACCTTAAAATGAGACCTCAGGCTGATCCTTGACATAGAGACAGCTAAGGATCAATAAAAATAAATAAATACATAAATAAATAACAAAAATCCCCAGCAAACCCTGGGGAAGAAGAATCTGATTTCCAGAGTAACAACATTATTTAATTTTAATGCCTGTTTTTCAACAAAAAGATCACAAGACATGCAAAGAAAAATATGCTTCATTCCAAGGAAAAATGAATAGAAACTGCCCCTGAAAAAGACCTGATCGTACTTGACAAAGACTTTGAAATAACTGTCTTAAAGATGCTCAGAGAACTAAGGAAGATGTGGAGAAAGTTAAAAACCAACGCATGAGGAAAATGGAAACATCAATAAAGAGATAACCTAAAAAATCCTGGAGCTGAAAAGTACAATAACTAAAATGAAAAATTCCCTAGAAGAATCCAAGGGCAGGAAAAGAATCAGTAAGCTTCGGCCGGGCGCGGTGGCTCACGCCTGTAATCCCAGCACTTTGGGAGGCCGAGGCAGGCGGATCACGAGGTCAGGAGATCGAGACCATCCTGGCTAACATGGTGAGACCCCATCTCTACTGAAAAAAAATACAAAAAATTAGCCAGGCGTGGTGTCACGTGCCTGTAGTCCCAGCTACTCGGGAGGCTGAGGCAGGAGAATGGCATGAACCCGGGAGGCAGAGCTTGCAGTGAGCCGAGATCGCGCCACTGCACTCCAGCCTGGGCGACAGAGCCAGACTCTGTCTCAAAAAAAAAAAAAAAAAAAAAAGTAAGCTTCAAGATAGGACAGTAGAAATTAATGAGTCTGAAAAAAGGATTGAAGAAAAATGAACAGAGTCTAAGGGAACTGTGGGACACATTAAGCAGACCAACATATGCATGTTGGCAGTTCCAGAAGCGGGGCTGAGGGAGAGAGAGAATACTTGAAGAAATAATGGCTGAAGACTTCCTAAATTTGATGAAAGACATGAATATGAGCATCCAAGTAGCTCAACAAATTCCAAGTAAGATGAACTCAAAGAGACCACACAGATATCAACATTTCAGAAGCCAAAGCCAGAGAATTTTGAAAGCAAGAGAGAAGCAACTTGTTACATACAAAGGATCCTCAATAACAGGTCCCCAAGCGCTGGGCCACAGACTGTTAACAGTCTGTGGCATGTTAGGTACCGGACCACACAGCAAGAGGTGAGTGGTGGGTGAGTGAGCATTACCACCTGAGCTCTGCCTCCTGTCAGATCAGTGGTGACATTAGATTTTCATAGGCATGCAAGCCTTCTTATGAACTAACTGCACATGCCAGGGATCGAGGTTGCACACTCCTTATAAGAATCTAATGCCTGATGATCTGAGGTGGGACAGTTCCATTCCAAAACCATCATCCTGTACCCCCTGGTCTGTGGAATAATTGTCTTCCATGAAACCAGTCCCTGGTGCCAAAAAGGTTGGGGATTGCTGCTCAATAAGATGATCAGCAGATTTCTCATCAGAAACTAGAGGCCAGAAGGTAGTGGGCCAATATATTAAAAATGCTAAGAGAAAAAAAAAAAAGTCAACCAAGGATCCTATACCTGGCAAAGCAGTTCATCAAAAGTGAAGGAGGCTGGGCGTGGTGGCTCACGCCTGTAATCCCAGCACTTTGGTAGGCTGAGGCGGGCGGATCATGAGTTCAGGAGATCGAGACCATCCTGGCTAACGTGGTGAAAGCCCATCTCTACTAAAAATACAAAAAATTAGCCGGGCGTGGTGGCAGGTGCCTGTAGTCCCAGCTACTCAGGAGGCTTGAGGCAGGAGAATGGCGTGAACCCGGGAGGCAGAGCTTGCAGTGAGCCGAGATCATGCCACTGCACTCCAGCCTCGGCAGCAGAGCAAGACTCCGTCTCAAAAAAAGTGAAGGAGACATTAAAGCATTCTAGGATAAAAAACAAAAGCTGAGGGAGTTTGTTACCCCTAGACCTGCCTTAGAAGAAATGCTAAAGGGGGTCCTGCTGGGTGAAATGAAAGGACACTAGACAGTAACTCAAACTCATCTGAAGAAATGAAGATCTCAGTGAAGGTAACTGCATGGGCAATTATAAAATCTGGTATTATTGAAATGATGGTCTATAACTGCAGTATCTTTTTTCCACATGATGTAACAGACTAATATAATTTTAATAAATAGTCTAAAAGCCAGAATTATTGTGACTTTGATGTGTTACTCCACATTTTGTTTTCTACATAACTTAAGAGGCTAAATCAAATAATTACTAGTTTATGTTTTGGGCTATACAATTTATAAAGATTAATTTGGTGACATCAATAGGTTTGGATGGAGCTTTTAAAGGAGCAGAACTTTTTGTTATTAATGTTAAGCTGGTAAAATTCAAGTTAGAGTATAGTATTAGAACTTTGGGATGTTTAATGTAATTCCCCTGGTAGCCACAAAGAAAACAGCTATAGCAGTGGTCCCCAGCCTTTTTGGCACCAGGGACCAGTTTCATGAAGACAAATTTTCTACAGACTGGGAAGGAGGGAATGGTTTTGGGATGAAACTGTTCTACCTCAGATCATCAGGCATTAGTTAGATTGTTATAAGGAGGACACAACCTAGATCCCTCTCGTGCAGTTCACAATAGGGTTTGTGCTCCTATAAGAATCTAATGCTGCCACTGATCTGACCGATGGAGCTCAGGTATGCTTGCTTGCCTGCCACTCACCTCCTCCTATGAGGCCTGACTCCTAACAGGCCACAGACCAGTACCAGTCCATGGCCCAGGTGTTGGGAACCCCTGAGCTGTAGAATACAGTCATGTGCACATAACATCTTAGTAAACGATGAACCACTTATACAATGTTGGTCCCATAAAATTATAATGGAGCTGAAAAACTCCTATTGCCTAGTAATGTTGTAACCATTGTAACATCACCATAGCAGTGTGCATTACTCATGTATTTATGATAATGCTAGTATAAACATTACAGTGCTAGTGGTATAAAAGTTTAACACATACAGTTATGTACAGTACATAATACTTGATAATGTATATCTTACTAGTTTATGTACTTACTATACATTTTATTGCTACTTGACTGTACTTATTAAGAAAGTAACTGTAAAACAGCCTCAGGCAGGCCCTTCAGGACATATTCTAGAAGAAGGCATTGTTATAGTCTTAATATTGTTAAGATGTCAGTACTACTCAAAGCCATCTACAGATTCAAGGCAATCCCTATCCAAATTCTAATATGGTTTTTGCAGGAAGACTAACTCATTCTAAAATTGATATAGAATCTAAAGACACTCTGAATAAACAAAGCAATTTTGAAAAAGAAAAAGCTATAAGACATTTCTCCAAATAAGATATACAAAAGGTATACACCTTTGAAAAATGAAAGCAAAATAAGGACATTCTTAGATAAGCAAATTTTGTCGTTGGCTGACATCACCATAAATACTAAAGAAAGTCCATCAGACTGAAAGCAAGTGACCCCCGATGGTAATTTTTAAAAATTTTTTAAGTCCTGGGGTACATGTGCAGGATGTGCAGGTTTGTTTCATAGGCAAACATGTGCCATGGTGATTTGCTGCACCTATCAACCAATCACCTAGGTATTAAGCCCAGCATGCATTAGCTATTTTTCCTGAAGCTCTCCCTCCCCCAGTGTCCCCCCGACAAGCCCCAGTGTGTGTTGTTCCCCTCTGTGTGTCTATGTGTTCATAATGTTCAGCTCCCACTTATAAGTGAGAACATGTGGTGTTTGGTTTTCTGTTCCTGCGTTAGTTTGCTGGGGATAATGGCTTACAGCTCCATCCGTATCCCTGCAGAGAACACAATCTAATTCCTTTTTATGATTGAAAAGTATTCCATGGTGTAAATGTACCACCTTTTCTTTATCTAGCCTACCATTGACAGCCATTTGGGTTGATTCCATGCCTCTGCTATCGCGAATAGTGCTGCAATGAACATAAACGTGCATATATTTTTGTAATAGAATAATTTATATTCCGCTGGGTATATACCCAGTAATGGGATTGCTGGGTCAAATGGTACTTCTGGGTCTAGGTCTTTGAGAAATTGCCACACTGTCTTCCACAATTATTGGACTAATTTGCATTCCCATCAACACTGTAAATGCATTTCTATTTCTCTGCACCCTCACCAGCATCTGTTGTTTTTTGACGTTTTAATAGTTGCCATTCTGACTGGTGTGAGACAGTAGTATCTCATTTGTGGTTTTGACTTGCATTTCTCTAATGATCAGTGATATTGAGCTTTTTTTCATATATTTGTTGGCCACATGAATGTCTTCTTTTGACAGGTGTCTGTTCATGTCCTTTGCCCACTTTTTAATGAGGTTGTTTTTTTCTTGTACATTTGTTTTAAGTTCCTTGTAGATTCTAGATATTGGGCCTTTGTCAGATGAATAGATTGCAAAAAATTTTCTCCCATTCTGTAAGTGGTCTGTTCGCTCTGATGATAGTTTCTTTTGCTGTGCAGAGGCTCTTCAGTTTAATTAGATCCTATTTGTCAATTTCCTTTTGCTTTTGTTGCAATTGCTTTTGATGTTTTCATCATGAAATCTCTGTCCGTGCCTATGTCCTGAATGGTATTGCCTAGATTTTCTTCTAGGGTTTTTATAGTTTGGGGTTCTACATTTAAGTCTTTAATCCATCTTGAGTCAATTTTTGTATAAGATGTAAGGAAGGGGTCCAGTTTTAATTTTCTGCATATGGATAGCCAGTTCTCCCAGCACCATTTATTAAATACGGAATCCTTTCCCCATTGCTTGTTTTTGTCATGTTTGTCAAAGATCAGATGGTTGTAGATGGGCGATCTTACTTCTGAGTTCTCTATCCTATTCTACCGGTCTACGTGTCTGTTTTTGTACCAGTACCATGCTGTTTTAGTTACTGTAGCCTTGTTATATAGCTTGAAGTCCAGTAGCATAATGCCTCCAATTTTGTTCTTTTTGCTTAGGATTGTCTTAACTGTATGGCCTTTTTTTGGTAGCATATCAATTTTAAAATACCTTTTTTTCTAATTATGTGAAGAATGTCAATGGTAGTCTAATGGTAATAGCATTGAATCTATAAATTACTTTGGGGAGTATGGCCATTTTCACCATAATGATTCTTCCTATCCATGAGCATGGAATGTTTTTCCATTTGTTTGTGTCTTCTCTGATTTCCTTGAGCAGTGGTTTGTAGTTCTCCTCGAAGAGGTCCTTCACTTCCCTTGTTAACTGTATTCCTAGGTATTTTATTCTCTTTGTAGCAATTGTAAATGGAAGTTCACTTATGATTTGGCACTCTGCCTTGTCTGTTGGTGTAGAAATGCTTGTCACTTTTGCACATTGATTTTGTATCTTGAGACTTTGCTGAAGTTGCTTATCAGTTTAAGAAGCTTTTGGAGGCTGGGCGTGGTGGCTCACACCTGTATTCCCAGCACTTTAGGAGGCTGAAGTGGGCAGATCACGAGGTCAAGAGATCAAGACCATCCTGGCCAACATGGTGAAATCCTGTCTCTACTAAAAATACAAAAATTAGCCAGGCGTGCTGGTGCATGCCTGTAGTCCCAGCTACTTAGGAGGCTGAGGCAGGAGAATTGCTTGAACCTGGGAGGCGGTGGTTGCAGTGAGCCGAGATTGTGCCACTGCACTCCAGCCTGGCAACAAAGCAAGACTCTGTCTCAAAAAACAAACAAACAAAAACAACAACAACAAAACCTTTTGGGCTGAGACAATGGGGTTTTCTGGATATAGGATCATGTCATCTGTGAACAGAGACAGTTTGACCTCCTCTCTTCCTATTTGAATATCCATTATTTCTTTCTCTTGCCTGATTCCCTTGCCAGAACTTCCAATTTATGTTGAATAGGAGTGGTGAGAGGGGACATCCTTGTCTTGTGCCGGTTTTCAAGGGGAATGCTTCCAGCTTTTGCCCATTCAGTATGAAATTGGCTGTGGATCTGTCATAAATGGCTCTTATTATTTTGAGGTATATTCCTTCAATATCCAGTTTATTGAAAATATTAACATGAAGGGATGTTGAATTTTATTGAAGGCCTTTTCTGTGTCTATTGATATAATCATGTGGTTTTCGTCTTTTGTTCCATTTATGTGATGAATTATGTTTATTGATTTGCATATGTTGAACCAGCCTTGCATCCCAGGGATGAGGCCACCTTGGTCATGGTGGGATAAGCTTTTTGATGTGCTGCTGGATTTGGTTTGCCAGTATTTTATTGAGAATTTTTGCATGAACATTCATCAGTCATACTGGTGTGAAGTTTTGTTTTTTTGTTTTATCACTGCCAGGTTTTGGTATCAGGATGATGCTCATCTCATAAAATGAGTTAGGGAGGAGTCCCTCCTTTTCTATTGTTTGGAATCGTTTCAGAAGAAATGGTACCAGCTCCTCTTTGTACCTCTGGTAGTATTCAGCTGTAAATCCTTCTGGTCATGGGCTTTTTTTGGTTGGTAGGCTATTTCTTACTGTCTCAATTTCAGAACTCATTATTGGCTTATTCAGAGATTCAACTTCTTCGTGGTTCAGTCTTAGGAGGGTCTGTGTATCCAGGAATTTATCAGTTTCTT
Source organism: Nomascus leucogenys (assembly GCF_006542625.1). Lineage (NCBI taxonomy): Eukaryota > Metazoa > Chordata > Mammalia > Primates > Hylobatidae > Nomascus > Nomascus leucogenys. The sequence continues at coordinate 31,417,305 of NC_044405.1, forward strand.
CTACATTTTCTAGTTCATGTGCATAGAGATGTTTATAGTATTCTTTGATGGTTGTTTGTATTTCCGTGGGGTCAATGGTGATACTCTCTTTATCATTTTCATTGTGTCCATTTGATTCTTCTCACTTTTCTTTGTCTAGCTAGCAGTCTATCTATTTTATTAATTTTTTTCAAAAAGCCAGCTCCTAGATTCATTGATTTTTTTTTGAAGGGTTTTTCACATCTCTATTTCCTTCAGTTCTGCTCTGATCTTGGTTATTTCTTGTCTTCTGCTAGCTTTGGGGTTTGTTTGCTCTTGGTTCTCTAGTTCATTTAGTTGTGATGTTAGGATGTCAATTTGAGATCCTCCTAGCTTTTTGAAGTGGGCATTTAGTGCTATAAATTCTCCTCTTAGTGCTGCTTTAGCTGCATCCCAGAGATTCTGGTATATTGTCTCTTTGTTCTCATTAGTTTCAAATAAGTTCCTGATTTGTGCCTTAATTTTATTGTTTACCCAGGAGTCATTCAGGAGCAGGTTATTCAGTTTCCATGTAGTTGTGTGGTTTTGAGTGAGTTTCTTAATCTTGAGTTCCATTTTGATTGTGCTGTGGTCTGAAAGACTGTTATAATTTCAGTTATTTTGAATTTGCTGAAGAGTGTTTTACTTCCAATTATGTGATCAATTTTAGAGTAAGTGCCATGTGGTGCCAAGAAGAATGTATATTCTGTTGTTTTTGAGTGGAAAGTTCTGTAGATATCTATCAGGTCTACTTAATCCAGAGCTGAGTTCAAGTTCTGAATATCTTTGTTAATTTTCTGTCTTGATGATCTGTTTAATATTGACAGTGGGGTGTTAAAGTCTCCCGCTATTATTGTATAAGAGTCTAAGTCTCTTTGTAGGTCTCTAAAAACTTGTTTTATAAATCTGAGTGCTCCTGTATTGGCTGCATATATATTTAGGACAGTTAGCTCTTCTTGTTGAATTGAACCCTTTACCATTATGTAATGCCCTTCTTTTTTTTAATCTTTGTTGGTGGAAGATTTGTTTTGTCAGAAACTAGTACTGCAACCCCTACTTTTTTCTGTTTTCCATTTGCTTGGTAAATTTTCCTCCACTTCTTTATTTTGAGCCTCATGTGTCTTTGCATGTGAGAGGGGTTTCTTGAATACAGCACACTGATGGGTCTTAACTGTTTATCCAGCTTGCCATTCTGTGTCTTTTAATTGGGACATTTAGTCCATTTACATTTAAGGTTAATATTGTTATGTGTGAATTTGATCCTGTCATCATAATGCTAGCTGGTTATTTTGCAGACTTGTTAATGTAGTTGCTTCACAGTGTCACTGGTCTGCGTACTTCAGTGTCTTTTTGTAGAGGCTGGTAATAGTTTTATAGTTTTTCCTTTCCATATTTCGTGCTATCTTCAGGAGCTCCTGCAAGGTAGGCCTGGTAGTGATGAATTCCTCAGCATTTGCTTGTCTGAAAAGGATTTTATTTCTCCTTCATTTATGAATCTTAATTTGACCAAATATAAAATTATGGGTTGGAAATTCTTTTCTTTAAGAATGTTGAATATGGCCTCCAATCTCTTCTGGTTTGTAGGGTTTCCACTGAGAATTCTGTTGTTAGTCTGATGGACTTCCCTTTGTAGGTGTCCTGGCCTTTCTCTCCGGCTGCCCTTAACATTTTTTCCTTCATTTTGACCTTGAGGAATCTGACGATTATGTGTCTTGGGGCTGATCTTCTCATGGAGTATTTTACTGGGGTTCTCTGGATTTCCTGAATTTGAATGTTGGCCTGTCTTGCTGGTTTGGGGAAGTTCTCCTGGATGATATCCTGAAGTACACTTTCCAACTTGGTGCCATTCTCCCCATCTCTTCCAGGTACCCCAATCAGTTGTAGGTTCAGTCTTTTTACATAATCTCATACATCTCAGAAGTTTTGTTCATTCCTTTTCATTCTTTTTTCTTTAATCTTGTCTGCCTGTCTTATTTAATCAAGATAGTCTTCAAGCTCTGAGGTTCTTTGTTCCACTTGGTCTGTTTGGCTGTTGAGATTTGTGGTTGCATTGTGAAGTTCTCAAGTTGTGTTTTTCAGCTCCATCAGATCATTTATGTTCCTCTGTAAACTGGTTATTCTGGTTAACAGCTCTTGTAATGTTTTATCATGGTTCTTAGCTCCTTTGCACTGGGTTAGAACACAACTCCTTTAGCTCAGTGAAGTTCGTTATTGCCCACATTCTGAAGCCTACTTCTGTCAGTTCATCCATCTCAGCCTCTGTCCAGTTCTGTGCCCTTGCTGGAGAGGTGTTTCAATCATTTGAAGGAGAAGAGGCACTCTGGCTTTTTGAGTTTTCAGCGTTTTTGCATTGATTTTTTCTCATCTTTGTGAGCTTATCTACCTTTGATCTTTGAGGCTGCTGATCTTTGGATGGGGTTTTGTGGGGTCTTTTTTTATTGATGTTGTTGTTGCTTTCTTTTAACAGCTAGGCCCCTCTTCTGTAGGGTTGCTGCAGTTTGCTGGGGGTCCACTCCAGACCCTATTCACCTGGATCCCTCCTGCACCTGGAAGTGTCACCAGTGGAGGCTGTAGAACACCAAAGATGGCTGCCTGATCCTTCCTCTGGGAGCTCAATCCCAGAGGGACACCAACCTGATGCTGGTGGGAATGCTCCCGTATAAGATGCCTGACAACCCATGTTGGGGGATCTCACCCAGTCAGGAGGCTTGGGATCCGAGACCTGCTTAAAGAAGCAGTCTGGCTGCCCCTTGGTGGAGTGGGTGCACTGCACTGGAGGGACTCCTCTTTGTCCAGACTGCCCAGCCTCTTCAGAACCAGCAGGCAGGAAAGATTAAGTCTACTGAGTTGTGGAGATCACAGCTGCCCATCCCCCTAGGGACTCCATTCCAGGGAGATCAGAGTTCTGTTTGTAAACCTCTGGCTGGAGTTGCTGAAATTCCCACAGGGAGGCCCTGCCCAGTGACAGGGAATGGATCTGGGTCCCACCTAAAGCAGCAGTCTAGCCATGATCTGCCACAGCCACTGTGCTGTGCTGTGGGAAATTCCTCCTGGTTCAAACTACCCAGTCTTCCCTGCAACAGCAGAGGAAAACGGCAGACTGGAGCTGCAGTGATGGTGGCTGCCCCTCCCCCAAGGTACTCGGCTGTCTTAGGCAATCTCTAGCCAGCTGCCACTAGCTATAACCTGAGCATCTGGACAGCTCTGTAACTGGGGACCCAAGGCTCTGGTGGTTTGGGCTCATGAGGGGATTTCCTGATCTGTGAGTTGCACAGATCTGTGGAAAAAGCATGGTTTTCCAGGCAGGTAGCACGATCAGTCACTGCCTCCCTTGGCTGGGGATGGGAGCTCCCCTTATCCCATGGTGCTCCTGAGTGGTCCATCGCTCCACCCTGCTTTTCCCAGCTCTCCATGGGTTGTGCCAACCACCTAGTCAGTCTCAATGAGAGAACCTGGGTACCTCAGCTGAAGGTGCAGGATTCACTCACCATTTTCATTCTTCTCAGTGGGAGCCACCAATGGCAGCTGCTTCTAGTAGGCCATCTTTCCACTTTGCTGGTAATTTTTTTAACAACCAAGTGAATATGCCAAATGGTAACTTGGATCCACAGAAAAAGCAAAGAGAACCAGTAAAGGTAAAGATAATTATATAATTGTAAGACTATAAATGCATTTTTCCTTAACATGAATGAATTAAGCAATTTATTTAAAAGGCAGAGATTTTCAGAAAACCTGTAAAAACAAGCAAACAAAAACAAAAAATAAGACCCAACTATATGCTGTCCACAGGAGATACACCTTTTATTCAAAGACACTAATAGACTGACAGTAAAAGGATGAGAAAAGGTACATCAGTCAAACAGCAGCCACAAGAAAGCTGGAGTGGCTATACTAATCTCATACAAAATAGACTTATAACAAAAAATTCCTAGAGACATTTTATAACTATAAAAGGGTCAATCTATCAGGAAAAGCTAACAATTACAAATATGTATGCACCCAACAACAAAACACTAAAATACACAAAGCACAACTGACAGAAAAAAGAGTTGGAGACTTCAGTGTCTCATGTTCTATAATGAATAACCAAGCAGAAAATCAACTAGGAAATAAAAGATTTAACACTATAAACAACTAGACCTAACAAACATCTATAAAACACTCCACACAACAAGAAAGTACACATTCTTCTCAACTGCACATAGAACATTCCCTAGAACACACCACCATATGCTAGGCTATAAAGCAAACCTCTCTAAATTTAAAAGGATATAATACATAAATTATGTTCTCCTACACAATAGAATGAAATTAGGAATTGATATAGTTTGAATTTTTGTTCACTCCAAAACTCATACTAAAAGTTAATTCCCATTTCGAAGGTATCGGGAGGTGGGAACTTTAAGAGGTGTTTAGATCATGAGGGTTATGTGCTCATTAATGGGTTAATGCTATTATCACAGAAATGTGTTCATTATCACAAGAGGAGTACTGTTATAAAAGGGCAGGTCTGGCCTCCTCTTGCTCTCTCTTGCCTTTCCACCTCCCACCATGCGATAATGCAGCACAAGGGTCCTGCCAGATGCTGCCCCCTCATTCTTCAATTTCCCAGCCTCCCGAACTGTGCTAAATAAATTTCTGTTCATTATTAAATACCCAGTCTTAAGTATTTTGTTATAGCAGGACAAATTGGAATAAGACAGAAATCAACAGGAAAAAATCTGGAAAACTCCCAAGCATATGGAAATTGAGCAGCACACTACTAAATAACCAATGGATCAGAGGAAAACAAAAGGGAAATAAAAAAATACCCTGACATAAATGAAAATGAAGACACAACATATCGAAATTTATGGAATGAAGCTGAAGCAGTGTTAAATGTCTAGCTGCACATGCGTATAATAAGAAGAAAAATTTCAAATCATTAATTAATCTAGTTTTATCCTGGAAAAAGAAGAGTAAACTAAACCTAAAGAAAGCAGAAGAAAGAAAAGATAAATATTAGAATGGAAATTAATGAAACATATTGAAAAGCACAAGAGAAAAACGATAAAACCAAAAACTGAAAAGATTTTTAAAAATTGACAAAACTGTAGCTAGGCTAAGAAAAAAGAGAAGACTCAAATTACTAGAATCAGAAATAAAAAAGGACATTACTACAGATCTTACAGAAATAACAAAGGATTATAAAGAAGTAGTATGAACAATCGCATGCCAATACATTAGGTAACTTAGATGAAATGGATACATTCCTAGAAAGACAAACTACCAAACCCCACTTAAGATCAGGCAATCTGAACAGACTTATAACAAGCAAAAATATTGAATAAGCAGTAAAACACCATACCCACCCAGATGGCTTCACCACTAAATTTTACTAAATATTTGAAAAATATTTGAAGAAAAATTAATATCAAATCTTCACCATATATATATATATATATATATATATTTTTTTTTTTTTTTTTTTTTTCTTTTCTTAAGATGGAGTCTCACTATGTCACCCAGGTTGGAGTGCAGTGGCGCAATCTTGGCTCACTGCAAACTCCACCTCCCGGGTTCACGCCATTCTCCTGCCTCAGCCTCCTGAGTAGCTGGGACTACAGGCATGCACCACCACGCCCAGCTAATTTTTGGTATTTTTAGTAGAGACAGGGTTTCATTGTGTTAGCAAGGATGGTCTCGATCTCCTGACCTCATGATCCACCCGCCTCAGCCTCCCAAAGTGCTGGGATTACAGGCATGAGCCACTGTGCCCGGCCTCACAAAATATTCTTAAAAATTGGAGAGGGAACACTCAGTTTATGAAGCCAGTATTATCTGATACCAAAACCAAACATCACAAGAAAACTACAGACCGGTATCTCTTATGAATATGAACAGACAAATCCAACAAAATACTAAAATGAAATTCAGCAACATATAAAAAGAATTGGACACTAAGACCACGTGGAATTTATTCCAGGAATCGAAGATTGGTTTCATATTTGAAAATTAATATCGTATGCCATATCAATAGAATAAAATAAGCCCACATGATTATCTTTATAGCAGCAGGAGGCAGGTAGAGGCAGGTTCCTGGTGTAACGTGACCTTCAAACCAAAGACAGGTCAAAGCCTGAATGTTGGATTGAGAGGGATCATGGAGGATGGGAGGTAGGACTAGACTGCAGCTCTGACTCGGAGAGAGCAGCATGTGGAGACTTGCATCATGAATTTTTCCGCCAGAACAAATCAAGAAACCTGAGAGGACCCACAGACCCCCCGAAGGAAGCGATTGCTCCTGCAGGACCCGGGAGAGAACCTAAATACTCAGCCGCAGCAAGACCCGCCCAAGGAGAGTCTGAGCTCAGATATGCCTAGCCCTGCCCCCACCCAATAGTCCTTCCCTACCCACCCTGGTAACTGAAGACAAAGGGAATATACTCTTGGGAGTTCTAGGGCCCCACCCACTGCCTGTTCCTCCCCATACTACCACAGCTGATGCTCTCTGGAAAGTGCCACCTCTTGGCAGGAGGCCAACCAGCACAAAATAGTGCATTAAACTGCCAAAGCTAAGAACCCTCACAGAGTCCATTTCACCCCCCTGCCACCTCCACTGGAACAGATTCTGATATACATGGCTGAGAGACCCACAGACAGTTCACATCACAGGACTCTGTGCAGACAACCGCCAGTATCAGCCCGGAGCCTGGTTGACTTGCTGGGTGGCTAGATCCAGAAAACAGATAACAATCACTATAGCTTGGTTCTCAGGAAACCACATCATTAGGAAAAGGGGGAGAGTACTACATCAAGGGAATACCCCATGGGACAAAAGAATCTAAACAACAGCCTTCAGCTCTAGACCTTCCCTCTGAGAGAGGCTACCTAAGTGAGAAGGAACCAGAAAACCAACTCTGGTAATATGACAAAACAAGGTTCTTTAACACCCCCCAAATCACACTAGCTCACCAGCAATGGGCCCAAAGCAAGAAGAAATCCCTGATTTACCCAAAAAAGAATTCAGGAGGTTTGTTATAAAACTAATCAGGGAGGTACCAGAGAAAGGCAAAGCCCAATCTAAGGAAATCCAAAAACTGATATAAGAAGTGAAGGGAGAAATATTCAAGGAACTAGATGGCATAAATAAAAAACAATCAAAGCTACCGGAAACAATGGACACATTTATAGAAATGCAAAATGCTCTGGAAAGTCTCAGCAATAGAATTAAACAAGTAGAAGAAAGAAATTCAGAGCTCAAAGACAAGGCCTTTGAGTTAACCCAATCCAACAAAGACAAAGAAAAAAGAATAAGAAAATATGAACAAAACCTCCAAGAAGTCTGGGATTATGTTAAAAGACCAAATCTAAGAATAATCAGTGTTCCTGAGGAAGAAGAGAAATCTAAAAGTTTGGAAAACATATTTGGGGGAATAATCAAGGAAAACGTCTCTAGCCTTGCTAGAGACCCAGACATCTAAATACAAGAAGCACAAAGAACACCTGGGAAATTAATCACAAAAATATCATCGCCTAAGCACAATGTAATCAGGTTATCTAAAGTTAAGGCAAAGGAAAGAATCTTAAGAGCTGTGAGACAAAAGCACTAGGTAACCTATAAAGGAAAACCTATTATATTAATAGCAGATTTCTCAGCAGAAACCCTACAAGCTAGAAGGGATTGGGGCACTATCTTCAGTCTCCTCAAACAAAACAATTATCGGCCAAGAATTTTGTATTCAGCAAAACTAAACTTCATATATGAAGGAAAGGCACAGTCTTTTTCAGACAAATGCGGAGAGTATTTGCCTGTACCAAGCCATCACTACAAGAACTGCTAAAAGGAACTCTAAATCTTGAACCAATTCCTGGAAACACATCAAAACAGTACGTCTTTAAAGCATAAATCTCACAGGACCTATAAAACAAAAATATAATTTAAAAAACAAAAAAAGCCAAGGTATACAGACAACATATAGCATAATGAATGGAATGGTGCCTCACATCTCAATACTAACATTGAATGTAAATGGCCTAAATGCTCCACTTAAAAGAACTTGCACAGACTTAAGGTAAACAGGTGGAAAAGACATTTCATGCAAATGGACACCAAAAGTAATCAGGAGTAGCTATTCATATAACAGACAAAACAAACTTTAAAGCAACAGCAGTTTAAAAAGACAAAGAGGGACATTATGTAATGATAAAAGGCCTTGCCCAACAGGAAAATATCACAATCCTAAACATATATGCACCTAACACTGGAGCTCCCAAATTTATAAAGCAATTACTAATAGACCTAAGAAATGAGATAGACAGCAACACAATAATAGTGGGGGACAGGCCAGGCACGGTGGCTCATGCCTGTAATCCCAGCACTTTGGGAGGCTGAGGCGGGTGGATCATGAGGTCAGGAGATCGAGACCACGGTGAAACCCCATCTCTACTAAAAATACAAAAAATTAACCAGGCACGGTGGTGGGCACCTGTAGTCCCAGCTACTTGGGAGGCTGAGGTAGGAGAATGGCGTGAACCCAGGAGGCAGAGCTTGCAGTGAGCCGAGATTGCACCACTGCACTCCAGCCTGGGCAACAGAGTGAGACTCCGTCTCAAAAAAATAAAAAAAAAATAATAATAGTGGGGGACTTTAATACCCCACTGACAGCACTGAACAGGTCATCAAGACAGAAAGTCTACAAAGAAACAATGGATTTAAACTATATCCTGGAACAAATGGACTCAACAGATATATACAGAACATTTCACCCAGCAACCAGAAAATATACATTCTATTCAGCACATGGAACTTTCTCCAAGATAGACCATATGATAGGTCACAAAATGAGCCTCAATAAATTTAAGAAAATTGAAATTATATCAAGCACTCTCTCAGACCACAGTGGAATAAAAATGGAAATCAATTCCAAAAGGAACCTTCAAAACCATGCAAATACATGGAATTAATTTGCTCCTGAATGATCATTGGATCAAAAATGAAATCAAGATGGAAATTTAAAAAATTCTTCAACTGAATGACAATAGTGACACAACCTATCAAACCTCTGGGACACAGCAAAGGTGATGCTAAGAGGAAAGTTCATAGCCCTAAACACCTATATCAAAAAGTCTGAAAGAGCACAAACAGACAATCTGAGGTCTCACCTCAAGGAACTAGAGAAACAATAACAAACCAAACCCAAAGCCAGCAGAAGAAAGGAAATAACTAAGATCAGAGCAGAACTAAATGAAATTGAAACAAACAAACAAAGATAATACAAAAGATAAATGAAACAAAAAGCTGTTTTTTTGAAAAGATAAATAAAATCGATAGACCATTAGCAAGATTAACCAAGAGAAGAAGAGAGAAAATCCACATAAGCTCAGTAAGAAACAAAATGGGAGATATTACAACTGACACCACAGGAACACAAAAGATTATTCAAGGCTACTATGAACACCTTTACAAGCATAAACTAGAAAATGTAGAAGAGATGGATAAATTCCTGGAAAGATACAACCCTCCTAGCTTTAATCAGGAAGAATTAGATATCCTGAATAGACCAATAACAAGCAGTGAGATTGAAATGGTAATTTAAAAGTTACCAAGAAAAAAAGTCCAGGACCAAATGGATTCACAGAAGAATTCTACCAGACATTCAAAGAAGAATTGGTATCAATCCTATTGAAACTATTCCACAAGATGAAGAGAGAACCCTCCCTAAATCATTCAATGAAGCCAGTATCACCCTAATACCAAAACCAGGAAAGGACATAATCAAAAAAGAAAACTACAAACCAATATCCCTGAAGAACACAGATGCTAAAATCCTTAACAAAATACTAACTGAATCCAACAACATATCAAAAAGATAATCCACCATGATCAAATGGGTTTCATACTAGGGATGCAGAGATAGTTTAACGTACACAAGTCAGTAAATGTGATACATCACATAAACAATTAAAAACAAAAATCACATGATCATCTCAACAGATGCAGAAAAAGCATTCGACAAAATCCAGCATTGCTTTATGATTAAAACTCTCAGGAAAATTGGCATACAAGGGACATACCTCAATATAATAAAAGCCATCTATGAAAAACCCACAGCCAACATAATACTGAATGGGGAAAAGTTGAAAGCATCCCCTCTGAGAACTGGAACAAGACAAGGATGCCCACTCTTACCACTCCTCTTCAACATAGTACTGGAAGTCCTAGCCAGAGCAATCAGACAACAGAAAGAAATAAATGGCATCCAAATCGATAAAGAGGAAGTCAAACTGTTGCTTTTTGTTGATGATAGGATCGTTTACCCAGAAAACTCTAAGGACTCCTCCAGAAAGTTCCTGGAGGACTTCATGACCAAGAGCAAAGGCACTAAAAACAAATATAAATTGCTGGGACTTAATTAAACTAAAGAGCTTTTGCATGGCAAAAGAATAACAGCGTAAACAGCCCACAGAGTGGGAAAAAAAATCTCCACAACCTGTACATCTGACAAAGGACTAATATCCAGAATCTACAATGAACTCAAACAAATCAACAAGAAAAAAAAATCCCATCAAAAAGTGGGCTAAGGACAATTCCCAAAAGAAGACATACAAATGGCCAACAAATATATGAAAAAATGCTCAACATTACTAATGATCAGGGAAATGCAAATCAAAACCACAATGTGATACCACCTTACTCCTGCAAGAATGGCCATAATCAAAAAATAGTAGATGTTGATGTGGATGTGGTGAACAGGGAATACTTCTACACTGCTAGCGGGAATGTAAACTAGTAAACAGTGTGGAGATTCCTTAAAGAACTAAAAGTAGAACTACCAGCAATTGATCCAGCAATCCCACTACTGGGTATCTACCCAGAGGAAAAGAAGTGATTTTATGAAAAAAGATACTTGCACATGCATGTTTATAGCAGCACAATTCACAACTGAAAAAAATGTTTAAGCAACCCAAATGCCCATCAAATGAGTGGATAAAGAAATTGTGATATATATATATGAATACTGTATAGCCACAAAAAAGGAGTGAATTAATGGCATTCACAGCAACCTGGATGAGATTGTAGACTATTATTCTAAGTGAAGTAACTCAGGAATGGAAAGCCAAACATTGTATGTTCTCACTCATAAATGGGAGCTAAGCTATGAGGATGCAAAGGCGTAAGAATAATATAATGGACTTTGGAGACTGATATCGTTTGGCTGTGTCCCCACCCAAATCTCATCTTGAATTCCCATATGTTGTGGGAGGGACCCAGTGGGAGGTAACTGAATCACAGGGCAGGTCTTTCCTGTACTGTTCTCATGATAGTATATCTCATGAGATTTGATGGTTATTATATGGGTGAAGTTTTCCTGCACAAGCTTTCATTCTCTGTTTGCCTGCTGCCATCCACGTAAGATGTGACTTGCACTTCCTCGCCTTCCACCATGATTGTGAAGCTTCCCCAGCCATGTAAAACTGAGTTCTCCATTAAACTTCTTTCCTTTGCCCAGTCTTGGGTATGTCTTTATCAGCAGTGTAAAAATGGACTAATACAGTAGATTGGTATTCAGTAGAGTGGGGTGCTGCTTAAAAGATACCCAAAAATGTGGAAGCAACTTTGGAACTGGGTAACAGGCTGAGGTTGGAACAGTTTGGAGGGCTCAGAAAAGACAGAAAATTGTGGGAAAGTTTGGAACTTCCTGGAGATTTGTTGAATGGCTTTGACCAAAAGCCTGAGAGCAATATGGACAATAAGGTCCAGGCTGAGGTGGTCTCAGATGGAGATGAGGAACTTGTTGGGAACTGGAGCAAAGGTGACTCTTATGTTTTAGCAAAGAGACTGGTGGCATTTTCCCCTTGTTCTAGAGATATGTGGAACTTGGAGATTGAGAGAGATGATTTAGGGTATCTGGCAGAAGAAATTTCCAAGCAGCAAAGCATTCAAGAGGTGATTTGGGTGCTGTTAACAGCACTCAGTTTGATAAGGGAAACAGAGCATAAAAGTTCAAAAAATTTGCAGCCTGACAATGTGATAGAAAAGAAAACCCCATTTTCTGAGGAGAAATTGAAGCCGGCTGCAGAAATTTGCATAAATAACAAGGAGCTGAATGTTAATCCTCTAGACAATGGGGACAATGTCTCCAGGGCATGTTAGAGGTCTTCACAGCAGCCCCTGCTATCACAGTCCTGGAGGCCTGGAAGAAAACAGTTTCATGGGCCAGGCCCAGGGTCCCTGTGTTGTGTGCAGTCTAGGGACTTGGTTCCCTGCCTCCCAGCCACTCCAGCTGTGACTGGAAGGAGCCAAGGTGCAGCTTGGGCTGTTACCCAAGTGTGGCGGCCCCAAGCCTTGGCAGCTTCCATGTGGTGTTGAGCCTGTAGGTGCACAGAAGTCAAGAATTAAAGTTTGGAAACCTCCACCTAGATTCCAGAAGATGTATGGAAATGCCTGGATGCCCAGGCAAAAGTCTGCTGCAGGGGCGGGGCCCTCATAGAGAATCTCTGCTGGGGCAGTGCAGAAGGGAAATGTGGGGTTGGAGCCCCCACACAGAGTTCCTACTGGGGCACTGCCTAGTGGAGCTGTGAGAAGAGGATCACTATCATCCAGACTCCAGAATGGTAGATCCACAGACAGCTTGCACTGTGGGCCTGGAAAAGCTGCAGACGCTCATTGCCATCCCATGAAAGCAGCCAGGAGGGAGGCTGTACCCTGCAAAGCCACAGGGGCTGAGCTGCCCAAGACCATGGGAACCCACCTCTTGCATCAGTGTGATCTGGATGTGAGATGGAGTCAAAGATTTGACTGCCCCACTGGATTTCAGATTTGCATGGGTCTGTAGCCCTGGCATTTTGGCCAATGTCTCCTATTTAGAATGGCTGTATTTATCCAGTGCCTGTACCCCTACTGTATCTAGGAAGTAACTAACTTGCTTTTGATTTTGCAGGCTTATAGGCATAAGGGACTTGCCTTGTCTCGGATGAGACTTTGGACTGTGGGCTTTTGAGTTAATGCTGAAGTAAGACTTTGGGGGACTGTTGGGAAGGCATGACTGGTTTTGAAATGTGAGGACATGAGATTTGGGAGGGGCCAGGGGTGGAATGATATGGTCTGCCTGTGTCCCCACCCAAATCTCATCTTGTATTCCCATGTGTTGTGGGAGGGACTTGGTGGGAGGTAACTGCATCATGGGGCAGGTCTTTCCTGTGTTGTTCTCATAATAGTAAGTCTCACAAAATCTGATGGTTAGTATAAGGGAGAGTTTTCCTGCACAAGCTCTCTGTTGTTGCCTGCTGCCATCCACATAAGATGTGACTTGCTCCTTCTTGCCTTCTGCCACAATTGTGAGGCTTCCCTAGCCACATGGAACTGTGAATTCTCCATTATACCTCTTTCCTTTGTATGTTGCCCAGTCTCAGGTATGTCTTTATCAGAAGTGTGAAAATGGACTAATACAAGGACTCAGGGGGAAAGGGTGGAAAGGGATTGAGGGACAAAAGACTATAAATAGGGTGCAGTGTATATTGCTCGGGTGACAGGTACACCAAAATCTCGCAAATCACCACTAAAGAACTTACTAGTGTAACCAAACACCATCTGTTTCCCAATAACCTATGCAAATAAAATAAAATTTAAAAATTGCTACAGAAAAGAAAAAAAAACCCTGAATGCCAAGCTCCAAATCTCAGATAAATCCATGGACTGGATTGAGAACCTCTCTTCCCATTTGGTGTGCTTTCCTCTGATTGACCCCCACCCTTCACCTATTTTACATATACCTACACTTCCCTAATTGTTTTTTTACATTGTTTCCATCTTTGAGTGATGCCTTTGTTTTAGCCTTTTTTGCATACTCACAAACCAATCACCAAGCACTCCCCCATTCTGAGCCCATAAAAGCCCCAGACTCAGCTGGGCACAGTGGCTCATGCCTGTAATCCCAGCACTTTGGGAGGTCGAGGCGGGCAGATCACAAGGTCAGGAGATTGAGCCCATCCTGGCTAACACAGTGAAACCCCGTCTCTACTAAAAACACAAAAATTAGCCAGGCGTGGCATCGTGCGCCTGTAGTCCCAGCTGCTGGGGAGGCTGAAGCAGGAGAATGGCATGAACCCACGAGGCGGAGCTTGCAGTGAGCCGAGATTGCACCACTGCACTCCAGCCTGGGCAACAGAGCGAGACGAGACTCTGTCAAAAAAAAAAAAAGGCCCTGGACTCAGCCACACTTGCGGGGACTGCCCACCTTCAGGCAGGGGGAGGACTACCTGATTTTGGGTAAGGGTAGCGCATCCAACTCGTGTCTCCCTCTCTGCTGAGAGCTGTTTTGTCAATAAAATTCTCCACCCTGCTCACCCTTTGGTTGTCTGCATAACCTCATTCTTCTTGGACGCGGGACAAGAACCTGGGACCCGCTGAACAGCCGGTGCAAAAGGAGCTGTAACACTGTAGCCCTCCTTTACTCCCCTGATGCCAGGTGGCCCATGCGATGGGAGTGTTGGTGGGGCCAGGCCAGCCTGGGAGCCATGGGCCAGAGTGGGGTGATGGGAACAAATGAACAGAGGTCTTGCTGGCTAAAGAAGCTTCCAGCTGGCAAAGCAGCAACAACAACAAAAATCTTGCATTAACCTCGGTAAACACATAAAAAGCTTTTGAAAAAAATCCAAAACCCTAAGAATATAAGGGAAATTTACCTGATAAAGGGCAACTACAAAAAACCCACAGTTAACATACTCAATGGATACTTAATGGATCCTTCCTCACAATTGAGATCAGGAACACTCAGGGGCTGGGGATTTCACAAAATGTGAAGACCAGTAGGAAAGGGTGGGGTGTACTTTAGTGCACTATCTGCACACCACCCAACACTCCTACTTTCTTGAATGAGGAGACTGCAGTCCAGAGGGGCCTGGCTACTGTAAGCCTGGGCAAAGGCAGTGATGTCCCTGTTCAGGGATCCTTGGGTATTAGAGAAGCTGAGGCCTTTTCCACTCTGTGCCTTGCAGAGTCAACTCTTGAGTGAGGGTGCTGGTACACCCAGAGGATGGTCACAATTCCTCTAGAGGTATAATCTAGGCAGACAGTGCTGTCTTGCTGACCTGGTGTTATTAACTTCCGAGGATAAAAATCACCTGAGTTCTTGTTTGATCAGTCTCACAACTAAAAACCCCAGGGAGTCATGGTCCCACTTCAGAGCTGGGGGCCCTGGTACTTGGGATATGTAGCAAGATCCCAGCAGAGTTTTGTGCAGTGAGCTGTAGGGGGCCATGGGACCCAATACGCCCTCTGTAGTGTCCCCCACCCCCTTACAGAAGAGGAAAAGTTCAGGAGTGGCCTCCTGAACACCTGAGATGCATCTCAGGGATCTGTATTTTAAATTAGGGGTGCTGGGGTAAGGAGACATAAGAAAAGCTCCTTCTAGCCCAGCCAAGTCTGGCCTCCTTCCTGCAAGGTTTAGATCCTGGGGGCCTTGGGCTATTTTCCTGAGAAGAGTGCCAACCTCATCCTCAGCTCTCTGCTCAACATCCAGCCCTGTGTAAAAGCTCTAGGCTTGCCTCATGCTAACTTGCTTGAACGATGTGTATTTTCTGCACTCCTTCAGAGAGAGGCCAGCCATTTTCTCCCTAAATGCAGTGAAAGGAGGTTGTGCCATTGTCTTGCCTGCCAGGTTGCTGGTGGACCTGGCTGTGAGGGTCATAATTAAGGGGGGTCTCAGGACAGAAAGGCCAGGCATCCCTTGTGCTCACCCACCTGGTCCCCAAGGCAGCCCAGTTCTTGGTAAAGAAATACCGCCAGGCAATATCTGGGCTCTTGTGGGACAGGGCTAGTGGAACCTACTTGGGTGTCTCCATTGTGGGCAGAAAGTAATATCTGTGTATAGAAGGTCCCGCTGGATGAAGGACCAGTGGAACCTTCCTCTGATGCCCAAACACTTCCATCTATCTGCAATTACAAAAATCTGATTTGTGTCTGCACAAGATAAGGGTGGAATCCCTAAAATTAAGAACCCCAAAACAAAAGCAAACAAACCCAGGTGTCTCCCACAACTTTCTAAGAAGAGTTTCCAAACTCTCTCCAGGGTCTTGGCTAGGGGCATGTGGGTTCAAGGGCCCCCATTTTGCCTTAGAGACCAGGATGGGGCCTCACAGGGCACAGCTGCAGGGAACAGTAATGGGCCCATTGGGCTCACAGAGTGTCATGCTGTGGAGACAAACTGCCCACAGTGGAGATACCCAAGTAGGGCCCCAGCCAGCCTGGGGGAAATTTGATTCCCTTGTTGGTTGCAAGAGGAGCGGGATCTGGCTGAACAGGCCTGGGGCCCTGCAGAGGTGGGGATCTGGAACAGTGGACAAGAGAGAGCCAGAGCTTGACAGAGGGCCAGGGGAGCCCAGGATCACCAACTCTCCACTTCCCTCCTCACTGCTCCCTTTCCCCAGGCATAGGCATGGGGTCGGGAGGGCACATAGCCAAGGTTTTGAGAGCCCAATAGCCTTCCTGCTGTCTCTGTCCCTGCTGGTGGGTACAGGTGGGGTATGTCCAGATACTGCCTGGGGGCCCAAGGCCTTACCCCCCGCAATCCAATTATTAGATGACGATTCCTCCTCTTGGTGGCAGGAAAGTCTGGCAATTGTGTTGCTTGTCCTCCTGGCAGGGACAGCAGCCCCTGTAGAGGATGGTCCCCAGGGTCCAGAGATGGTGGGTTCTCGCAGCCCAACTTCTCAACAGCACCTTCTCACTGCAAGTCAACAAATGGGGTCCTCAGCTTGGCCCCAGGGTCTCCACCCTGAGATACCAACACTGCTGGCAGGGACAGATTTGCGAAGTGGCTGTGGCCCAGAATCTTGTGGATCAAACGGACAAATTGATGGAGCACAGAAAATTCTGTGGCTGAACTGGCCATGGAAATGGCAGCCTGGACAACAGGTTCATGAAAACAGACTTTTCACACCTGGTCCTGCCCTCCAGGCCTGAGTGAACTCCATGTGTTCCTGATCAAAGCTGGGGGCGGGTTTCCCCCACCCCCTTGCCCGGGCCCATCCCCTGTCCACCTGGGGATGCTGGAGGCAGCCTTTGGGGTAGACCAGGCCTGTGCTGGCCACCAAGCTGTGGGGACTACCACCACCCACTCATGGAACTGGAAGTTGCCTCTGGGTGAGGGCAGGCCACACTCAGCTAGGGATTGCCAGGAGACGACGGTTGGCATTTACAACCTAGAGCTAACAGCAGTTGATTGGTAAGTCCCCCCAGACCCCCTTTGGATGGTGGAGGAGCCCCCGTGTGCCCAGAAGCTTCCCTGGGAATCCCTGAGGGATGGGGCTGGAGCCAAGCTCCTTGGAGGACCACCGTTCTCCCTGTCTGGTTTGGAAGCAGAGTAGGCTTCTGGGGACTTAGTCACCTTAGGATTCTTGGATCAGTGTGGGCAGAGGAGGCTCTGGAAGGGCCGATTCGACTTCCGGCCGAGGCGGCAGAGCATCCTCTGGGGAGGATTGCAGGTGGGAGGCGGGCACCCGAGGCAAGGGCAGCCCAGAGCTGCCCCCCAGCAGCAGCGCCCCTTCCACCCCCCAACTTAGGGTCGCTCCCTGGGCCTCCCAAGCTTGGTCTCCTGCTCCCCAGCCCAGAGCACGCACCAGGACCAGCCTTGCAGGACCTGGTGCAAAATGAAAACATCGCCCTTTGGCCAAAAGTAACCAAGAATTTCCAGACGGCGAGAGCTGAGCGAGAAGTGAGCACAGGGCCCTGGGGACTCCCCAGGTGGCTACATGTGAAGTGGCCTCGCTGGGTCCCCTCCGGCCGCTCCCAGTCCCCTCTCACCACCCCATCTCTCGGGCATCACAGCTGTGGTTCCTGCCTCTGCCCCACCCAGCCTCGGGCCCTGCGAGCCTCCAGGCCTCCCACACTGCCTGGGACAGGCAGGACTTCCTGTTTTACGTGCTACTGTTCAGAAGGCACAGAGGGACCCTGAGGAAAGTGAGCTTTCTCAGATGGAGGCCACGGACCACGGGGAGCGCAGTGAACACCGGGAATGGGGCTGGTGGCCCAGCATGCATTGTGGGCAGGCACGTGACCGCCCCTGGACCATCACCTTCCTGGTGATTGGCTTAGGGAAGAACACGTGACCCAAGAGGCCGGAAGTCCCCTGTGGAGTGGCTGGACGCCACCGGGGAAGCGTCCCGCTCGCGAGGGCAGAGGGGAAGCCACGTTTTTTGCTTGTGTTGCCTTTTGATGGCGCTGGAGCGCTGTTGCTGCCCTTCTTTTTTTTTTTGAGAGGGAGTCTTGCTCTGTCGCCCAGGCTGGAGTGCAGTGGCGCGATTTCGGCCCACTGCAACATCCACCTCCCGCGTTCAAGCGATTGTCCTGCCTCAGCCTCCCAAGTAGCTGGGAATACAGGCTCGAGCCACCACGCCAGGCTAATTTTTGTATTTTTAGTACAGACGGGGTTTCACCATGTTGGTCAGGCTGGTCTCCAACTCCTGACCTTGTGATCCACCTGCCTCGGCCTCCCAAGCTGTGCTCTTTTTATTGAACGCAGGCCCTCGCGGTGGCTAAGAGCCCCCGGTAGTGCCTCGGAAGCCGCATGTGCTGGAGGCATGTTGGAGGCAAGGATCCTGCAGCTGCGACTTGAATCGCATGGGGCACGGAGGCCGCGCTGGAGCCCCCAGAGCTGGTTCGGATTCCGAGTTCTGATCGAGTTGCTTTTTCCAGGAGCGCTGCCAGCGCTGAGTGTTCACCTGGTGATCAGGTGCATCCCGGGAAGCAGGCCGAGGCCACCACGCCCTTGTAGGGCCACACTGGCCAACCAGGTGTTATCTGCATGGATGAGGAACGCATTTAAAGAACAGCAGTGTTTTCAAATGATGCTGGATAAGGCTTTGTTTTTTAAACGTAGTGGAA
This sequence comes from Nomascus leucogenys, assembly GCF_006542625.1. Classification (NCBI taxonomy): domain Eukaryota; kingdom Metazoa; phylum Chordata; class Mammalia; order Primates; family Hylobatidae; genus Nomascus; species Nomascus leucogenys. The sequence continues at coordinate 31,436,167 of NC_044405.1, forward strand.
GCTTTAAGGGTGCCCCAGGGTAATTTCTGCAGTCAGGGTTCCCTCCGGGTTAGGGTCTACACGGCCATGGCAGGCTGCACGGTGCACGCTTTACCACTGAGACCTGACTCCTAAGTTACTGTTAACAAGAGTCCATGGGGCCAGTCAGCTTACACACAGGCCTAATATAGCAGAAAGAATGATGCAGGCTGTTAAAACAGCCTTTGGAAAGAGGTTTTCAATTTTTCAATCACAAAGCAAATCAAGCTTCCTAATTAGCTACAACATGGCTGGAAAGCTCAGCTCCTGCTAGGCTGTAAGCCCTTGCTGTCTGCTTTCTTGTGTGACCGTCTCTGTTACACACAGGAACGGCTTGGCTGCTTTCTAATCTCACTCATGTTCAAAGAACTCGTGGCAGGCAGTGGTAACCATGGCAACAAAGGCCATGAATTCCTGGAAGTCACATTCGCCGTCTCCATCATTGTCCAGTGTTTCCATGACTTTGTCCACAACCTCCTGCTCTTTGATTTCCTAAGAGAGATAAAAGAAGTTGCCGACCTTGTTTTTAAATGGAATTTTGGACCATCAAAATATGATAAAAAGTTGAGTGACTCTGATAATTTGTGTCGGAAATAACCTAAGAACATCAAATGCAAAATATCAGAAAAGATGTCTCATGTGACCAGGGGGCTGTTGTCCAAGGAGAAATCTCTGGGGGTCAGTGTCTGGCCCTGAGCTACTGGAAAAGGCTGAATGGAACAGGCAAGAGGTGAAAAACTGAAGGTTGTTATCACACTTAAAATACCTGAAAAAAAAAAAAACCATCTAGATCAGCCTGAGCAAATGTCTCAAAATAAAAATAAACTTTTGGCCCTCCTAAACTTTTCATGTGTTCTGTGTGTGGAAGTCCCTGTCTCAAAGGCTTCCAGGGGAATTTAATGTTTTGAAAGTCTTCTTTGTTGCTGAAGTAACTCTTGGGAACATGGCCTACATTTGTTAACCCTGTATTCTTTTTCCCACTTGAATTGCTTTCTAGGTGTCATGAAACTTTTTCCTGACAGTTCTGCCTGACATTGAAGCCAAATAAATGGTGTGGCTGTTAAGTGATGTACAAAGCCTCAGAGGAACAACCACAGTGCAGGGCTACAAACGTGGTGGGAAAAATTTGGGTATTGAACACTGATGAAGAGCATAAATGCAGAGTAACAATTCCCCAGGACAGGAAGGTTTGGGCTGAAGAAGTCAAGTGTAATGTACAACAGCTGCCTTGGCTATAAGACACACAGGGGTCAGGCACAGTGGCTCACACCTGTAATCCCAGCACTTTGGGAAGCTAAGGCAGGAGGATAACTTGAGCCCAGGAAGTTTGAGACCAGCCTGGGCAACATAGGGAGACTCCATCTCTACAAAGAAAAAAATAAAACAATTAGCTGGGCATGGTCCGTGTGCCCATATTCCCAGCCACTCAGGAGGCTGAGGCCGAGGATTGCTTGAGCCTGGGAGGTTGAGGCTGCAATGAGCCAAGATTGCACCACTGCACTCCAGCCTGGGTGACTGAGCAAGACCTTATCTCAAAAACTAAATAAGTGAACAAAACGTAGAGAAGATTGTAACTCCACGGGGGTAGGGGTGGGGAGGCACCTGTGGATGGGCAGGAGCAGGGCACTAACTTCAATTATATTATACATCTGCTTCCAAACTGAAATTACCTTGATAAAACAGGGCAGCAAATGTTTGTGATGCCTTGAAATGCTTACCATGAATTATTTATCATTTACAAATTGAGATTCCCACATGCGAAGCTTTTTCTATGTATAAAAATAATAATAGTAGCTACTATGAGCTGAGCTTTCACTATATGTTAAGCACTTAAGCACTGTCCCGTTTCATCCTCACAACAGCCCTTGTTCAGAAGAACCTGGGACTTTCAGATCAAGTCAGAAGGCAAGATTGGTGGAACTAGAAAACTGCGTGTGTGAGTGGGACTGCTGTCACTCTGTCGGCTTGAATGCCTGAGAAAACCGGTCCTGGAATCAGATGTGGGGACACCCTCTGCAAAGTTTCAGGCCTGTCTGCTCCACTCTGAACCATTCACAATGGGGCAGTGTTTGGTGGGAGTGGGGACAGGAGAACCAGCCAGCACCCCCTCCCCCTGCCCTGAAAACATGGACTGCCATGCTGCTGGAGCCAGGGCTTTTCATCTTGCACTGAGAGGCTTGGCCAGCTCAGGAGGGCAGCTCCCCATCCCCATGCAGCAGAGCCCTGCCCTGGTATTTATCCTGGAATAGGGCTTGGTGAGACACTAGTGTGCTGGCTCATTGTCTGGTCATTTCTCCCGTTTGTGATTGCTCGTATCAGTGACCCAGGAAGCCCTTCATTACATTTCATATGTGCACACCACTGGTGCTTCACTCTGGCTCAAGGCATGCGTCAAGCCAGCCTTGGTTCTAAGAGAGCATTAGGTACCAGGGGATTCACAGTTCACTTCCATGAGGGCATGAGGTGGGCAGTAAAGACAGGTGGGTCTGACCCAAGGACAGTGGAGACGGTGGGTAGGAAAATGAGTCCTAATGCAAGGGTCTGGACATACTTCCACCACAAGCCACAACAGGAACTGTCTGAAGAACAGGGTTTGCCAGGAGCCCTCACACAGCTTCCTAAAGTAGCGGCCCCAACTAAAGACAGTTCCTCACCAATATCCGGTACTCCACAGAGCCTCCTGCAAAGCCCCAGGGCTTCCAAAGGATGTGTACAGACCCCTGTCACGCCCTCAGTTAAGCCAGTCATGGTCATTCATCCATGTGTCAGGCTGGGTGCCCCAGAGCAGAAGCCATGTCTGTCGTGCCTGCATATCTCACAGTTCTTAATTAGTGCACAGTCAGTGTTTACTGAGTGAAAGTCTGGCATATCTTATCTCCATAGTAAATACTAAACATCTAGGTAAAGCCAAAATATATCCTTTTCCTAAAAACATTCCCAAAGCTTATTTTTAACAGTTTCCTTTTATATTCCCTTTGGCCCATGGTAAGTTATGAGTCCAGCATTATTTGGGACGCTTTGGCCTTCGGGACCTTGATGCACCCACTGTACACAAGATGGTTGATAAGGAAGTGAAAACAAGGGGCTCATTTGAGCCAGCCCCACACTGAGGGTTCCGTTACTCAAACAAGTTTGCAGAAGCAGCCCAGGAGTCTTGGAAGGGAAATGAAATCACCTTCAGGGCAGCTGAGAAGATAAAGCCAGTGTACAGATGGATTTTAAGAGGAGATGGGGAAAGTGTCAAGTTTAAAAAGCAAGACTCACCTCTAAGAAATGGGAAAGCTCATTGTTGATGAGCTCCTTCAGTTCGGATTTCTTCAGCTTGTGCTTGTCTCCCTCCCTTCCAGAATACTGGTGGAAAACGTCGATGAGGGCCACCATGGCCTTCTCCAGCTCAGACATCCTAGGGGCTCGCAAAGGAAAGTTGCCTTCTCATCTATACCTCATCATAAAACATTTCACATGTTATCAATACAGACCTCAGCCCAGACAAGGGGGATGGAATGGCCCTGGCACTCTTTTCAAGCTCAGAGCAGCAGGCATGGCCTGGAGGGGCATTCTGGGAATCTGCACTTTTATCATAATCCTTCCACCTGCCCCTTAGACAGCTGTGGGCCTGCCTTCTCTGTCCCTGTGGGCCACAGGAATATATTCCCATGCCTTCTGAATTCTGGTTGGGTTGGGCCAACAGGGAAACTGGCAAAAATACAGAAGCAGAGCAGCAAGGGAATTCAGGGATTAATTTCTGCTTCCTCCCCACAGGGTCCCTCTCCGTTCCCGTAAGGCGCCAAGATGAGGTGGTAGAGTGCAGGTGAGCAAACCATCAACTGCAAGCTGTTAAAATCAATCTGAAAGTGAGACAGTGACTAAGAGCAAAATAAGAAGACAAAAATCAATAGCATTCCTATATTCTATCAGTAAAGAAGTAGAAAATACAGTGCAAAATATCCTGTGCATATAGCAATAACATGTGATCTAAGACTAAGTTTAGGAGGAAAAATGTAGGTCCTTCCAAGAGATTCTGAGGAACATGAAACGTAGGAAGTTTTTCCTTTAAATTCATATGTAAATTTAAATCATTTTTAATAAAAATAATGGAATTTTTTTGGATGGGTGACATGACAAAAACAGCTGTAAAATTCATCAGGAAAAATAAATATGGTAGAACTGCCACAATCTTTTTGAAGAATAACAGTGAAAGTTATTTGATCTACCAGGAAAAAAAATGTATCCTAAGTTTAACTGATTAAATAGGTGTGGTTCTGTCGCAGGGAGGGACAGGATCCAGCAGAAAGCAGAGCTGCTGAGCCTGCATTCCACCTCCAGTGTACGGAAAGGGTGGCTCATTCACTGCAGTGACTGGGATGGAGGCAGGGGGTGGGGGCGGGCAGGAATAGGTGTTTGTCTGCAGCTATCAAAGTAAGAGCCCTCCTACCTCCCTCACAGCAAGTACCTTACGCCACAGCCTACAAACCAAGGAAATATCTGGTCAGTCTGGGAATGAGGCGCATTTTACAAAGGATGCCTTGTCAGTTGTTTCACAAAACAGATGCGCAGTCAGAGAAATCTACCAGCTTTTGGCCTTGAGTTCTAATCATTAAATAAGAACATTTGCACTGTCATAATTAAAAACAAATTAATAAATCAAATAGTGTTGAAAAATCATTCCCATGTTGAATATATGACTTACATCTTAAAAATATTTTGGAATTAGATGTTAAAAATTTTATTTGTTTCTGATCCTCTGAAGGAAACAGGATTGAAGATTTTTTTATACTGGCCAGATCTTTGCTAAAGTCATTCTATTAATAATCAGTGTACCTTATTTTGCTCTTGAGTCCCTAAAAATTTGATAATTCACAAATAGAACAATTAAGATGGATTAAAATCTTTAACATTCCATGCTTTCTTATTCTTTGCACTCAAGTTTTCAATTATTGATATATGTGTGTTTGCATGTGTGTGTATTTTTTTAAACAAAACAAGACACTTTTACACCATTCTGATGCTCCTCAAAGTCCATGATGATTTGGGGAAAAGGAGATTAAATTGTTTTTCTATGAATTATGACTAATGGGATTATTACAAAGGAAAGGCATAAAACATGTATCCCATATATTAGAACACTAATAGAAACCACTAGAAAATGTGGTTTTCTTCATAACCACACTACAAATCAATTTAAAAAATTCTTGTTAAATTTTTCCCTTTGACCTAAGAAATAGTTGATGGTTTATAGTTTATCTTTTAAGAGAAATGGAAATAAGTATCCATTTCTGTCTCACATTCTTTGAATGTTCTATATTAATCTTTTAATATTGAGAACAAGAGAACATTTGAACTTTAACTCCTTAGAAAGACAAGTTACCTAGCGTGTGAGGATCCCTCTAAAGAAGGGGTTCAACCTCCCTGAGAAACCATGAGACTGAGGAAAGTTAAAACCCACCAAAACCCCAGTTTCTTTGACCGAGTTTATTTGTAATTGTTACGTAATTTCTGAGTGGCGTCCTGGGGCTGTGGGGACCCTGGCACTTCAAACTGAGAGAAACTGGAAAACTGAAGAGTTACTTACCCAGGGTGGTGGAAGAAATAATAAGGAGAAAAGGGAAGCATTTATTTATGATATAGGACTAAACTAGCATTAGGTTCTCCATCATTTTCAGCCCCAGTGGGAAGCAAAATCTTTACTCTTCAAATAGTTACGGAGGAGGTAGTATTTGTAGTACCGCTGGGAAAATGTCAACGATCACTTCTGGGCCACGAAACCTGACGTTTCTCTGATTTACGGCAAAACACACCTCTAGCTGTCTAGGGCTGATGCAGTCAGGTGTCCACAAAGCAGCAATAATGTGGAAATTAAAACACATCATCCTATTGACACTTCTGAAATGCTGCCAATTGTCCTAAAGGGGCTTTTTAAGCTACCACTTAGATTCTACCCCTCCATTCCCTTCCACCCAAAAGAAAAGAACCATTTCTTCCTGAGCGTCCTCTTGGCCTGGCTCTTTCTCACCTCTTCCTTGTCTCACCCCTTCCTGGTCTCCTTGCTGCAGGCCTCGTCTCTGCTGCGGGTCCTGGGCGGCAGGACTGGTGGGCAGAGGTAGCCTCTTATTCCCTCTGCCCAGGGAGGATGGATGAACCCTGGTGCAGCCCACTGCAGGCCGTGGCAGCCAATGGGAGCCGAGGGCGGGGGTGGCAGGGCTGCCAGGCCTGCACACAGGGCTGCATTGACCAAGCAGCCCCGGGGACTTGCTGGGAGCCAGGGTTGCACATGGGCTGAGGAAGAAAAAAGGCCCTGTAGGGCAGGAAGTGGGGAGTCAGCTTTTTGTGCGGTTTATTTATTACATGAATATTGATGTGCCCCTAAAGGCAAGGTTGGGGGTGGGGAGAGGAGAGAGACTTGGATTAATTGATTCAAACAAAGCAAATGTGCAGCCAAGAAAAAGCAGCTTCCAAGTACAGGCTGAGCGTAGGAGATTAAGTGGCCTGCAAGCTGGTTTCTAATGGAGAGGCCGCTGGAGCTTCTCTCCTCTGCCATCCTCCAAGTCTGGCCCCACTGGGCGTGAAGTTCTGTGGACAGTAGTGCTTGTCTGTGGTCAGTCCTGGGCTCGACGGGGCTGCCTCAGAGAAGCTGCTGAGGCCAGTGTCTGCAGGGACTAAAACGGGTGGTACTTTTAGGGGAAAACGTGATGTGTGGATTGTATCCCAAAGCCTTTCCCTCCACCCCAGGGTGGAAGGTCACAGACTGTCAGAGTTGGACAATGCCTTAGAGATGTCCTGTTCGAACGCTGTTTTACAGAGGCGTGTGGACGGTGTGCCCCCTGCCGAAGCCTCCAGCCAGCCTGAGGAAGGAGAAGTCCAGCTGTCCCCTCAACTCGCTCGACTGGAGCCTCTGAACACGGGGGCCGGTTTATGGGTTCTTCTTCACAAGAGTGAAGACGTAGGTGTTCCTTCTGACAAACTACACAAGAGCATTGGCCCAAACTCTCCAAACATGTCCATGGTCCCCAACGGATGCCTGACCCAGCATCAGGTCCTTCTCCCAACCCAGTTTCAAAGTGGCCGTGAAAGGGTTTCCCACAAGATACTTGTGCACATGGCTGTTTTGCTATCATTGTTTTATCTAGGAAGTTCTCTACCATTCAGGATCCATAAGTGTGCCCTGGAAATAGCACAGGGCTGAGAGCTGTGGTCTTACGTGGCTCAGCCTGCCCCAGCCTCCTGTAAGGAACGGCCTGAGCAGTGTGGTTGGCCCTCACTTCCTCACTGGCTTCTCCATCCCTGGCTGTGGTCTCTGCCGAAGAATCTGACACAGGCTTGCTCTGTGAAGCACAGAGCTTGCCCAGGTCCAAGGAAGGCACAACTGTGCTCTGTGCCCCTTCCTCGCTCAGATGTTGGAGGGACCATCCCTGTAAGTGCTGACCACTTCCCCAGAGTGGCAACCTGAGCTCTGGATTAACCCTTCAGTATCCATAGAAAACGCTCTAGCCTGCTCCTGCAGGGGTTAAAAATAGTTTGAAATCCACTCATGCAGTGACCGTACACCTGTGCCTAGGGCACTGCATTCAGCAGGAGGGCCCAGGCAGGCCTGCCGTCTGCACACTGCAGCTTCCTGGGATGGCAAGTGTGGGGTCGTGGCTCCACCCTGTTCCCAGGTCTTGGGAGCAGGCTGAGAGAGAGGATCTGCCACAGGGAGGAGAAGGGCTTTCAAGCACGCTGAGGCCCCAGGATGGTACTCTCTGCCCAGGCTCCCCAGGAGCTCATGGATACAACCTCACCAGCTTCCCATAGATTCCTACAATTGCTGGGTCTGAATCTTGCCTCCACCATTTAACAGTGGTTTGACTTTGGATAAATTACTAAGCCTTTCTGTGAAAGGGGTGACCGTAGTCCCTGCTTTGCAGGGTTGTTCTGGGTGATTTTCCCTGACCTTCACACTTCCTGATCACCCTGGCTTATCTGTCCTGACCCCTCAGTTTTAATCTTATCCCATTAGACTGGACAGCCACCAGATCCAATCATGTGTGTCTCCCACATTCACCCACCCCCTGCAGCTATATTCCACAGGAAGACCCTTTGCTAAGTAATGAGAAATGCATTACTGAGTGAGTGGAACACCTGAAAAGTTCCATGGTCTGTAGCCTACATAGGACCATATGGATTGCTAGACTAGACCTCTGATTTCAGCGGGATGATAATATTTCAGAGTGGCAGGCTAAGACAGGGTGGGCATGTCAGCCATAAACAGCAGAAGGAACACACCAATAATCAGAATGCCTTGGTCCACAGAGATTTTTGGCAGTGGTCAGTTGCTCACGGTGTTCCTTAGAATGAAGAGACGGACAGTCGCTAGAGTAGTCTTTAATCCACACAACAGGAAAACCTCTAGGTCTGGTCACCAAAATACCTAACTTGAATCACCACAGTGGAGATCATGGGCTCTCTCCAAGTTTCCAGACCTAAGTTGGGTCAGACCTAGAGCATCTTGGTTGAAGGGAAAAAAGCCAAGGCCCCTTGAGAAAGAATCTGTGCTAGTGAGAAAGAATACCATAAACCCTCTTCCACACCTTTTCTGAAGTGTCCTGCAGCCATCAACTAATGAAAAGGAAATAACCTAGATGTCTCAGGGATTGCCTCAATTGACATAAATTCCTGGGAACCAAAAATGGCACTGTGGCTCATCAGTCAAAGTAGAAACTTGTGATGGTCAGGTCTTCACTTGATAGAGGTTCTAACTTGAGACCGACTCACAGGGGGCCCACTTGGTACACTATTCTCTCTATAGTTAGTTTTTCAGTTCCTGGTTGTATAATTCAAACAAACATACACTAGCTAAATCCCCTCACTGGCTCTCTTACGTATGAGATGAGGATCATGATGGTAGGAGAAGTTTGGTGAAAGTCCCAGAACTTCCCCTTCTTATCCAGAAATACTGAATTCCTGAAAGAGCTTTGGAGATTAATGCCACCATTAAAAAGTTGAAATAAGCAGGCACTGTGACACTTCTTACAAACCCATTTAACTGGCCACTTTGGCCTGTGCAAAACTCATATTGTTACCAGAAAAAGGGGTCTTGATCCAGATCCAAAGTGGGGGTTCTGGGATCTCACACAGGAAAGAATTCAAGGTGAGTTGCAGAGTGAAGTGAGAAGAGATAGTTTATTGAAAGCTCTTATATTCCATTACAGAGTAGGGCATCCTCAGAAAGCAAGCAGAGGAATGCGCTGTCTTTAAGTGCATATATAGCTGTTTTGTCTATGTAAAGATTAAACTAAGCTGTGACTGTATGCGGGCGAGCAGACAGCGTGGCAAAATTTATTATTCTATTGATTCAAAGAAAACTATCCTTAAGATTTTAGTGTGTGTGTACATTAAAGCATAACCCTTGTTATCTTGAAAGCGTATATTGTTTGGGTATTGGGATGTCTGCACTCTCTGTTGTTGTAGCAGTGTGTCCTTGCAAGTATCGTTCAGCTGTTTCCTCAGCTATAAACATCTTAGGTCTATAGGTTTTGACTGCAAGAAATGTGCCTTGTTAATCTCAAAATGGAGCTGAACTTAAAGTGCCATTACTCTGACTCTCTTAGGTGCCTGCTTCCCTAACTATATGGATTATGAAGAATGTGGACTTTTGCAAATGTAATCAGCTGGTGACTTCAATTACAACTGCTGTGCCAGATGAGAAATCTCTACTGGAGAAAATCAACATATTCTCTGGCACTTTGCATGCAGCTACTGATCTTACTAATGCTTTTTTCTCAAACCAATTTTCAAGGACCACCAGAAGCAGTTTACTTTTACCTGACAGGGTGAGCAGTATACACTCACAGTGTTGCCTGAAGGACATGCCAGTTCTTCCGCTCTGTGCAATGATATTGTCTGCAGAGATCTAGTCATCTTGTCAGTTCACACAACATTACACTGGTCCGCTAATATTGACAATATTATGCTTATTGAATCTGAAAAAGAGGAAGTAGCAAAGGTGGGAGATGATCTCCACAAAACTTAGGGGCCCTCCACCTCAGTGAAGTTTCTAGCAGGTTCAGAGGTGTGGAATATGTTGAAATATCCCCTCCAAGTGAAAAACAAGTTGATGTATTTTGCACCACCTCCTGTGAAAAAGAAACACAATATTCAGCTGGGCTTTGGGGATTTTAGATACAACATTTATTATATTTGCATGTGCTACTTTCAGCCTATGAGGCTGGAAGTTTCAAATGGGGGTCAGAGAAAGTTTAGGCTGTAATGCAAGCTGCTTTACCACTTTTCTCGTAGGATTCGGTAGATCCAGTGATATTTGAAGTGTCTGTGGCACACTGAAATGCAGTGTGGAGCCTCTGACAAGCACCCGTAGAGTTGCAGCACAGACCTCTGGGATTTTGGAGTAAGTCTAGGATTCTCTCCCCCCTCTCACCTTCCACCCTCCAGTAAGCCCCAGTGTCTGTTGTTCCCCTCTATGTGTCCATGTGTTCTCATCATTTAGCTCCCACTTATAACTGAGAATATGTGGTATTTGGTTTTCTGTTCCTGCATTAGTTTGCTTACGATAGTTTGCCTATATTCCTGCAAAGGACACGTTCTTGTTCTTTTTGTGCTTGCATAGTATTTCACGGTGTGTATGTACCACATTTTCTTTACCGAGTCTACCACTGATGGGCATTTAGGTTGACTCCATGCCTTTGCTACCGTGAATAGTGCTGTAATGAACATCCACATGCATGTGTCATTATGATGGAATGATTTATATTCGTTTGGGTATATACCCAGTAACAGGATTGCTGGGTTGAGTGGTAATTCTGTTTTTATGTCTTTAAGGAATCACCACACTGTTTTCCACAACGGTTGAACTAATTTACATTCCCGCCAACAGTGTACAAGCATTCCTTTTTCTCCGTAACCTTGGCAGCACCTGTTATCTTGTTACTTTTTTTTGTTTTGTTTTTTGAGATGGAGTCTCGTTCTGTCGCCCAGTCTGGAGCGCAGTGACTTGATTTTGGCTCACTGCAACCTCCACCTCTTGGGTTCAAGCAATTCTCCTGCCTTAGCCTCCTGAGTAGCTGGGATTACAGGCACGTGCCACCACACCCAGCTAATTTGTGTATTTGTTTAATAGAGATGGGGTTTCACCATGTTGACCAGGCTGGTCTTGATCTCCTAACTCAGGTGATCCGCCCACCTCGGCCTCCCAAAGTGCTGGGATTACAGGTGTTAAGACACTGTATGCGGCCATTTTTTGACTTTAATAGTAGCCATTCTGACTGATGGGAGATGGTATCTCACTGTGGTTTTGATTTGCATTTCTCTAACAATCATCAGTGATGTTGAGTAGTTTTTTTTTCATATGCTTTTTGGCCACATGTATGTCTTCTTTTGAAAAGTGTTCATGTCCTTTACCCACTTTTTAATGGGATTGGGGTTTTTTGTGTGTGTAGATTTGTTTAAGTTCCTTATAGATGCTGGATATCAAATCTTTGTCAGAGGCGTGGTTTGCGAAAATTTTCTCCCATTCTGTTTACTTTGTTGATAGTTTTGTGTGTGTGTGTGTGTGCTGTGCAGAAGCTCTTTAGTTTAATTAAATAGATCACATTTGTCCATTTTTGCTTTTGTTGCAATTGCTTTTGGTGTCTTTATCATGAAATATTTGCCCATTCCTATGTCCTTAATGGTATTACCTAGGTTGTCTTCCAGGGTTTTTATAGTTTTGGATTTTACATGTAAGTATTTCTGTATATTGATGTTGTTCACAGTGTTAGTCTGACTTCCTGTCTTTCTATTTAGATGCCCTTTATTTCTTTCTTTTGCCTGATTGCTCTGGCCAGGACTTCCAATACTATTTTGAATAGGAGTGGTGAGAAAGGGCATTCTTGTCTTGTGCCAATTTTCCAGGGGAGTGCTTCCAGCTTTTGCCCATTTAGTATGATGTTGGCTGTGGGTTTGTCATAGATAGCTTTTATTATTTTGAGGTATGTTCCTTCAATATCTAGTTTATTGAGAGTTTTTTTGTTTTTGTTTTTGTTTTTTGTTGTTGTTGTTGTTGAGACGGAGTCTCGCTCTTTCACCCAGCCTGGAGTGCAGTGGCGCGACCTTGGCTCACTGCAAGCTCCGCCTCGTGGGTTCACGCCATTCTCCTGCCTCAGCCTCCCGAGTAGCTGGGACTACAGGCACCCGCCACTGCGCCCGGCTGATTGTTTGTATTTTTAGTAGAGACGGGGTTTCACCGTGTTAGCCAGGATGGTCTCGATCTCCTGACCTCGTGATCCGCCTGTCTCGGCCTCCCAAAGTGCTGGGATGACAGGCGTGAGCCACCGCGCCTGGCCTATTGAGAGTTTTTAACATGAAATGGTGTTGAATTTTATCAAGAGGCTTTTCTGCATCTATTGAGATGATCATGTGGTTTTTGTCTTTAGTTCTGTTTGTTTGATAAATCACATTTATTGATTTGCCTATGTTGATCTAACCTTGCATCCCAGGGATAAAGCCTCCTTGATCATGGTGGATAAGCTTTTTGATGTGCTGCTGGATTCAGTTTGCTAGTATTTTGTTGAGGATTTTTGCATCGATGTTCATCAAGGATTTTGGCCTAAAGTTCTTTTTTTCTTGTTGTGTCTCTGCCAGATTTTGGTATTATGATGATGCTCGCCTCATAGAATGACTTAGGGAGGGGCCCCCCTCCTCGACTTTTTGAAATAGGTTCAGTAGGAATGGTACTAGCTCTTCTTTGTACTTCTGGTAGAATACAGCTGTGAATCCATCTGGTCCTGGACTTTTTTTGGTTGGTAGCCTATTTATTCCTGATTCAATTTCAGAGCTTGTTATTGATCTGTTCAGGGAATCAATTTATTCCTGGTTCAGTCTTGGGAGGGTGTATATATCCAGGAATGTATCCATTTCTTCCAAATTTTCTAGTTTGCATAGAGGTGTTCATAACATTCTCTGATGGTTATTTGTACTTCTGTGGGGTTAGTGGTAATATCCCCTTTGTCATTTCTAATTGTATTTATTTGGATCTTCTCTCTTTTCTTCTTTATTAGCTAGTGGTCTATTTTATTAATTTTTTAAAAAAACCAACCCCTGGATTTGTTGATCTTTTGGATGGTTTTTTCTGTCTCAGTCTCCTTCAGTTCAGCTCTGATTTTGGTTATTTCTTGTCTTCTGCTAGTTTTGGGGTTGATTTGCTCTTGGTTCTCTAGTTCTTTTAGTCGTGGTGTTAGGTTGTTTGATCGCGAGCATTCTAACTTTTTGATGTGGACATATATTGCTAAAAATTTCCCTCTTAACACTGCCTTAGCTGTGTCCAAGAGACTCTAGTTAATGTTGTACCTTTGTTTTTGTTAGTTTCAAAGAACTTCTTGATTTCTGCCTTAATTTCTTTATTTACCCAAAGGTCATTCAGGAGCAGGTTATTCAATTTTCATATAATTGTATGGTTTTGAGCAATTGTCTTTCTTTCTTTTTCTTTTTTTGAGATGGAGTTTCAGTCCATTACCCAGGCTGGAGTGCAGAGAGGCAATCTCAGCTCACTGCAACCTCCACCTCCTGGGTTCAAGCAATCTTCCCACCTCAGCCTCCTGAGTAGCTGGGATTACAGGCATGTGCCACCATACCTGGCTCATTTTTGTATTTTTAGTAGAGACAGGGTTTCACCATGTTGACAGGCTGGTCTTAAACTCTTGACCTCAAGTGATCCACCCGCCTCAGCTTCCCAAAGTGTTGAGATTGTAGGCGTGAGCCACCCTGCCTGGCCTTGAGCAATTGTCTTGAGCTGTGGCCCAAGAGAGTGGTTGTTATGATTTTAGTTCTTTTGCCCTTGCTGAGGAGTGTTTTATGTCTCATTATGTGGTTGATTTTCGAGTATGTGCAGGTGGTGATGACAAGAATGTATATTCTGTTGCTTTAGGGTGGAGAGTTCTGTAGATGTCTATCAGGTCCATTTACCCCAGTGCTGAGTTTAGGTCCTGAGTATCTTTGGTAATTTTCTGCCTCAGTGATCTGTCTAGTACTGTCAGCAGGGTGTTGAAGTCTCCTACTATTATTGTGTGGGAGTATAAGTCTCTTTGAAGTGCTCTGAGAACTTGCTTTATGAATCTGGGTGCTCCTGTGTTTGGTATATATATGTATGTGTGTGTATATATATATATATATATATTTAGGATAGTTAGGTCTTCTTGTTGAACCAAACCCTTTACCATTTTGTATGCCCTTCTTTGTCTTTTTTGAGTTTTGTTGGTTTAAAATCTTTTTTGCCTGAAATTAGGATTGCAACTCCTACTTTTTTCAGTTTTCCATTTGCTTGGTAGATTTTTACCCATCCCTTTATTTTGAGCCAGGGAGTGTCGCTGCATGTGAGATGGGTTTCTTGATGACAGCATACTATTGGGTCTTGGTTCTTTACTGAGCTTGCCACTCTGAGTCCTTTAAGTGGGGATTTAGCCCATTTACATTCAAGGTTAGTATTAATATATGTGGATTTGATCCTGTCATCATGATATTAGCTTAGACCTGAGTTTCTAAAATATCATTTTCCTTTTCTCTGGAGAACTTCTTTTAACATTTCTTCAGATCTATTAGCAACAATGTTTGTTTGTCTCAGAAAGTCTATTTCTCCTTTACTTTTGAAGGACAGTTTTGCAGACCACAGAATTCTAGGTTGGTGGGTGTATTAGTCTGTTCTTACGCTGCTAATAAAGACATACCTGAGACTGGGTAATTTATAAAGGAAAGAGGTTTAATTGACTCACAGTTTAGCATGGCTGGAGAGGCCTCAGGAAACTTACAACCATGGCAGAAGGGGAGGCAAACACATCCTTCTTCACGTGGAGGCAGCAAGGAGAAGTGCCGAACAAAAGAGGAAAAAGCCCCTTATAAAACCTTCAGATCTCATGAGAACTCATTCACTATCATGAGAACAGCAGCATGGAGGTAACTTCCCCCTATGATTTAATTACCTCCCACCAGGTCCTTCCCATGACACATGGGGATTACGATTCAAGATGAGATATGGGTGGGAACACAGCCAAACCATATCGGAGGGTTTATTTTTACAACACTTTAAATATAACCATGTGTCATGTAACAACATTTTGGTCAATGACAGATTGCATATGTGATGGTAGTCTCATAGATTATAATGGAACTGAAACATTTCTATTGCCTAGTGATGTTGTAGCCATCATGACATTGTAGTGCAATGCATTACTCATGTGTTTGTGGTTATAGTGGTGTAAACAAACCTACTGTGCTACCAGTCACATAAAAGTATAGTACATTAACTTATGTACGATACATAATACTTGACAATGATCATAAATGACCATCTTACTGGTTTATGTATTTACTATACAATACATTGTATTATTTTAGATGGTACTCATCTATCTATCTATCTATCTATCTATCTATCTATCTATCTATCATCTATCATCTATCTATCTATGTAAAGTTAGTTAACAGTTAGTTACCAGTAAAATAGCCTCAAGCAGGTCCTTTGGGACATATTCTAGAACAAGGTGCTGTTATCATAGAGAATGACAGCTCCATATGTCTTATTGTCCTTGAAGACTTTCCAGGGGAAAAGATGTGGTATAGAGTTGGAAGACAGTGATATTGATGGTTCTGACCTGTGTAGGCTTAGGCTAATGTGTTTGTGTTTCAGTTAAAAAAAAAAGTTTGAAAAGTAAAAAATTTAAAAATTGTTAAAAATAGAAACAAGCGTATAGATTAAGGATATAAAGAAAGAAAATATTTTTGTATAGCTATACAATGTGTTTGTATTTTAAGCTAAGTGTTATTACAAATGAGTCAATGAGAAAAAAAGTTTATAAAGTAAATAAGTTATGGTAAGCTAAGTTTAATTTATTATTGAAGAAAGAATAATTTTGTTTTTGTTTTTGTGACAGAGTCTTGCTCGGTTGCCCAGGCTGGAGTGCAGTGGTGCAATCTTGGCTCACTACAACCTCCACCTCCCGAATTCAAGCGATTCTCCTGCCTCAGCCTCCCAAGCAGCTGGGATTACAAGCGTGTGCCACCAAACCTGACTAATTTTTGTATTTTTAGTAGAGACAGGGTTTCACCATGTTGGCCAGTCTGGTCTCGAACTCCTGACCTCAAGTGATCCACCCACCTTGGCCTCCCAAAGTGCTGGGATTATAGATGTAAGCCACCATGCCTGGCAAGGATATTTTAAATATTTTTAAATAAATTTAATGTATGACTGGCTGCAGAGGCTTAAGCTTCTAATCCTAGCACTTTGGGAGGCCGAGGCAGGAAGATTGCTTGAGTTCAGAAGAGCCTGGAGTTCAAGAACAGCCTGGGTAACGCAGTGAGACCTTGTCTCTAAAATAAATAAATAAGTAAATAAATAAATTTAGCATAGCTTAAGTGTACAGTGCTTATAAGCCTACAGTAGAGTACAGTGGTGCTTATAAGTCTGCAGTAGAGTACAGTAATGCCCTGGGCATTCACATTCACTCACCACTCAAGCACTAACTCACCAAGAACAACTTCCAGTACTGCAAACTCCGTTCATCGTAAATGCCTTATATGGTTATAACATTTAAAATCTTTTATATCATATTTTTACTGTACCATTTCTACGTTTAGATATAAAAATACTTACCATTGTGTTTCATTGCCTACAGTATCCAGTAGTAACATATTGGACAAGTTTGTAGCCTAGAAGCAACAGGCTGTATCATACAGCCTAGGTGTATAGCAGGCTGTACCAGCTAGGTTTGTGTACCTGCACTGTATGATGTTCGCATAAGGACAAAATTGCCTAATGAAACACTTCTCAGTATGTATCCCCATCATTAAGTGATATATGACTCTATTTCATTCCATCTTCTTCTTGCTTACATAGTTTTCGAGGAGAAGTTAGATGTAATTTTCATTGTGCTTCTCTATGGTAAGGTGTTTATTTTCTCTGGTTTCTTTTGAGATTTTTCCTTTAACTGTGATTTTGTGAAGCTTGAATATGATATGCCTAGTTTTGGGGGAGGGGCATTTATCTTATTTGTGTTCTCTGAGCTTCCTGGATCTGTGATTTGGTATCTCACATTAATCTTGGGGAAATTCTCAGTCATTATTGCTTCACGTATTGCTTCTGTTCCTTTCTCTCTTTCTTCTCCTTTTATTCTCATTATGTGTATGTTACACCTTTTGCAGCTATCCCATAGTTCTAGGATATTATGTTCTGCTTTTCCCACATAGCTTTTATTCTCTTTGTTTTTTAGTTTTGGAAGTTTTTATTGTCATGTTCTCAAGCTCTCAGATTTTTTCCTCAGCCATGAGTCTACTGATGACGCCATCAAAGGGGTTCTTCATTTCTGTTACAATGGCTTTCAAACTCTAGCATTTACTTTTGATTATTTCTTAGAATTTCCATCTTTCTGCTTTTGTTGCCTATCCACTCTTGCATGCCATCTGCTTTTTCTGTTAAATCCCTTAACATATTACTCATAGCTTTTCAAAATTCATGGTTTGATAATTTCAGCATTCCTGCCATATCTGACTCTGCTTGTGAGGCTTTTTTAGGCTCTTCAAACTAGTTTTTGTCTTTTAGTGTGCCTTGTAATGTTTTTTGAAGGCTGGAAATGAAATCCGGCTAGAAGGAACTGCTGTAAAAAGACCTTTAGTGATGCGGTGGTAGGTGCGGGTGAGGGAAGCATTCTACAGTCCTATGAGTAGGTCTAGGTCTGTGGTGACCCTGCCCCCCTGAATTGTGACCTTCACAAGTGCTCTCCCATCTGTAAGTGGGACAGGATGGCTGTAGGGGGCTGAAATTGTGTATTTCTCTTCACCTGCATGAAAGTCCAGAGCCACCTGGAGTTGGTAGGTCAGGCTCTGATGTAACCCAGCCAGTTTGGCTGGGATAAAACAGACTCCCAAGGACAGGCATTGTTAAGAACAGAATGCCCTATGTCAAGATGTTTCCTTTTTTCTTCCCCCTGCTGAAGCACAAGGGGATTTTTCTCCAATATTCACTGTGAGGACCTGGTCGAGCTCCTGGAGGTAAAATTCACAAAAGTGCAGGGGCCCTCAGGACGGGGGTCCCCCTGGAGGCTTTTGTCTCTCAGACTTGCCACACTGAGCCTCCAGCAATTTTTCAGGTTTTCCTACCCTGGCACTGGAGGTTTCCGCTGGAGATGAGTTGTGATTCTCTCTCCCCACCTGTCTGTCTTTCCAACGCTGGGAACAATAGTTTGTCCTGTGACCTCACTTCTCTACTGGATCTAAGAGGGGCTGTTAATTTTTCAGTTTGTTCAGCTTTTTACTTGCTGTTAGGATGGAGCAAAGATTTCTTAGCTCCTTACATGTTGAACTGGAAACCAAAAATGAGTAGTTACTTTCTGAAGATATAAAATCCCCAAAGTAGTATAATAAGACATCACAAATGTCACTAGTCCACCTGTAAAATAATGTGTACTACCTCTTCCTCCCCATAATAAAAAAGCTTAAGGAGACAACAAGGGTGCCAACAGGCAGCTGGTTGCTGGAGAGCGATCACCACGGTGTTTCCCAGGAGAGTGAGACCATGCACTCTTTGGCTTGGGAAGAAGGGTGCCATTGTGAGCAACGCTGCCATGACTCTGTGGCCAAGAGCTATCACTTGACTAGTGGTCATGGCATTGTGGAGAGCTGCCTGGCATTGCAGCCTGTGAAACTTTGGAGATAATTGGGAGGGGGTGATGGAGGCTCAAGGCCCATGGTGTCTAGTCTACCGCACCTTGAATGCCAAAGGCACCCATGTGGTTCACCCTCTGTCTACTCTGCAGATGGAGGGAAATGAGTTGATGTAGCTCCAGGTTCCCAGACGATGACCTGCCATGACAGGAAGGGGCTCTCCTTCCCAAGCAACAGTGCTGCCTGCCCAGGCCAGAGCACCAAGGAGCTTGTGGCTCAGTAGGGGCCTCTATTTGAATATATAAATCTTCTGTTAAGATCTTCTTCAGTCACTTGGATGTCCCTTCTCCCTTCATCCATTCAGCAAACTCTTGGCTCCAATCAACTAGGCAGCCAGCCCTGGGCCTTGCTGGGGCTGGTCAAGGGGTGGGAAGAGGTCATTCCAGAAAGGCCTGGCCAGCAACATTGTTTTCTCCCACAAAGGACGGTGCCATCCGCCACCAAGCCACTCACGAGGCTGATTCCAGTGACCAATGGCCACAGGCAGAAAAGGAGGCTTGTGTTCTAAAGGAATGTGAAGAAGAGACAAAAAGCTTCTGTTGTAGCCAATGCAAGTATTGATGCAATGAGAACTCACTGCCTTTCCTGTTCTAGAGAATGCCACTCCCAGCCAGCAGGCAGCCATGGGGTCAGGGCTTGGGTGCTGGAGCCTTGGAGCTGAGTTCAGATGTGACCTCTGAACAAAACTTGTCAAAAGACAACCTTTCTCAAGCTGAGTAAAAGAGAGAAAAAAAGCTGCACCCCGAGAGGGCTGTCAGAGGAGTAAAGGAAATTGACATGCACATACATGTGGACACATACAGACACACATGAACTGCCCAGAAATTGACATGCACATACATGTGCACACATACAGACACACATGAACTGCCCAGAAATTGACACGCACATACGTGTGCACACATACAGACACACATGAACTGCCCATAAATTGACACGCACATACGTGTGCACACATACAGACACACATGAAGTGCCCAGAAATTGACACGCACATACATGCGCACACATACAGACACACATGAAGGGCCCAATGCACTCACTTGGGAGTCGCTATTATTATTATAAAAGTTACTGTTCTTGTCTGCAGAATCTGGAACTGGCAGGAGTCAGACTGGGCAAAGCAAAGAACAGCAAATAACAGAGGGACAGAGACTTCTTTCTGAGCCAGATATATGAGGTCTAAAAGGGCAGAGTGAACCTACCGGCTACTTTAGAATACTCTAAATCCAGGAGGCCCCCAATCTGGCAAATTGAGACGGAATATCAGCATTTCATGGGTATCACGTTTTATTATTTTTGAACCATGTCAAATGCCATTAATTCATTTGGGTTCTAACCAGTCATTCCGAAGTCTGTGCTGCCTTCCAGAAGTGCAGGCCCAGCATGAGCTGAGCCGGGGCAGAGCAGGAGCACCGCTGTTTGCCCTGGGTCCATGGCAACGCCAGAGCCCAGCTCAGCACAGCAGGGCTTTTGTTTTCATTTTCCAACTTTTTTCGAAGCTTTGAGAAGGAAGTGGCGATTGGAGTGTAAAGAGCCCACCCCACACAAAGGAGCTTTTCATGGCACTTGCTGTGCCTGTGGTTTCTTGCTCAGGAACTGAGTCTTGGTGAAATATGAGAGGAAGTGTTTGAACTGATGCTGGGGCAAGATCTCAAAAGGAAAACTGAGTTTGTCTTTTGTAGAACTCTGTCACAGATATTTATTTTGATTATGCTTTTTATAACTTTTAAGGATTCTTGGAAATTTGCAATAAAATCATGTCAGGTTTAAATTTTTAAAAAATCATAGGGTTAGCCTATTTCTGTTTTCACTCAACACGAGTGTTTTTCATTTGACGACTTCAGAAGATCCCACGTCTTACAGCCCGTCCCTTCCTGTCGGACGCTGTGGGCCAGGACAGCACAGTACTTGGCCACATGCACAAGTGAGCAGCCACAAAAGTCTAATCAACTGATTGTTCAAACTACTTAACTCACATCTGTAATCCCAGCACTTTGGAAGGCTGAGGCGGGTGGATCACTTGAGGTCAGGAGTTTGAGACCAGCCTGGGCAACATGGTGAAACCCTGTCTCTACTAAAAACACGAAAATTAGCCAGGCGTGGTGTCGCATGCTTGTAGTCCCAGCTACTTGGGAGGCTGAGACAGGAGGACCCCTTGAACTCGGGATACGGAGGTTGCAGTGAGCAGAGATCCTGCTACTGCACTCCAGTCTGGGTCACAGAGATTCTGTCTCAAAAAAACAAACAAAAGCAAACAAACAAACTCTACGTAACAAGTGAGGATGCATACACCTTGACTGTAAAAATGCCTTCGTGGAATTGAACCACCTCCACAACAACAACCCAGGAGGTGGAAATGAGTTATTTTATTTTAGAGATTTAAATAAAGAACATACCAAACATATGAGAGAAGAGAAAAGCTGAGAACCTAAAATCTGGAAACTCGGTTGGGCACAGTGGCTCACGCCTGTAATCCTAGCATTTTGGGAGGCCGAGGTGGGCAGATCACCTGAGGTCAGGAGTTCAAGACCAGCCTGGCCAACACGGTAAAACCCCATCTCTACTAAAAATATAAAAAAAATTAGCCAGGCGCCTGTAATCCCAGCTGCTGGGGAGGCTGAGGCAGGAGAATCGCTTGAACCCGGGAGGCAGAGGTTGCAGTGAGCTGAGACTGCACCATTGCACTCTAGCCTGGGCAACAAGAATGAAACTCCGTCTAAAAATATATATACATATAAAAATAAATAAAATTTAAAAAAATCTGGAAGCTCAATCCCTAGCAGTTTTGCTACTGCAGAACAATAACCTCTTTTGCTTGTGAAAAACAAACTTCAAGTTAAAAACACTGTGAAAAACCTGGCACTATATTTCAATTTTTAGTGCAACTGGAATACATCCACAAGTATATTTAGCATGTAGTAGTTCTATTGAGTGCTAATGTAAATAAAATTTAAATCATAGGAAGAATAAACTATTTTTGGAATTAAAACTTAAGAGAGGCTCCATAATAAAATCAAATAATTTGATGTAATTCCTGTAACATATGTATTAACATTAAGTTCAACATTTAAAATTAATTGTCTGTTACTGTGTATTAATTTAGAAAATTGCAATCTTCTGAACTCTGCCTTTGGGGCTCCCTGGAACGAGGCCCAGGGGCCGTGTTTGCCTGAGTCGCATGCATGCACCTCCCTTCCCCAGCTGAGGCCCACTTGGCTGTGCACCTCCCCACAGCAGGGACCATGAGATGCAGCGGCAGACAAGGACAGCGTCTTGGTGATCACAACTTTTAAGACAAAAAACTCAGATGCCCAGGATGAGACAGTGCACACCCCATGCCGATGCCCCACCCTGACCTTGCTGCTGCCTGTGATGATGACCACAGAAGGACACCTGTTCACGGAGCCCTGGCTGAGCTCGCTCTGTCCTCAGACTGTGCAGCTGGCCAGGTCCCTTGGCCGTAGGAAGGCTCCAGAGGCCTCTTTGGGTAGGAGAGTGTGGGGGACGGGTCAGTTGCTCAGCACACCAAGGGGCCAGGCCTCACAGGGACTCTTTTAGGGTCCTTAGATTTTGCAACTCAAGTGACAACCACTCCTGCCCCGGAGTGTTGATTTGTGTGCTCCAATGCCCCCCAATGTGTTGGCCGTCAGGTGCCCTGCCAAGCCCTGCGTGTTCAGTGTGCTCTGGTTCCTGGGAGGCAGGTAAGACACTGAGTTCTGAACTCTGGAGGTGGAAGGGGGCTCCTTGGACAGTCACCTGATTAAGCACAGCCCTGACCTCATCCTGGTCACAGGGGTGTGAGTCTCCAAGGACAGGGCTCTAGAGCACCGTGTGATAAGTCACACGCAAAGGAAACCCGGGCAATGGCATAAATGAGGACCTCCCCTTAGCGGGGAAAGGAGCTTAGCAGCCTTCGGAGCCTCAGCCTGCATAGGAAACACATGTTTCTTCATCACGATGGGGGAAACTGAGGCTCAGAGTAGTTCACCCAGGTTGTATCACTCGGTGTCAAAGCCAGGATTTGAACCTGGGCCTGCCTCCAGAGTCCAAGTCCCAACCACATGAAATGCTGCTGTCATGGATCAGAGCAGGAGGAAACGCCCCGCTCTGAATCAAGGAGGTGCTTGGACTCTGCTTTTTTTTGTTTTTGTTTTTGAAGCAGAGTCTCGCTCATTGCCCAGACTGGAGTGCAGTGGTGCAATCTCAGCTCACTGCAGCCTCCTTCTCTAGGGTTCAAGTGATTCTTGTACCTCAGCTCCTGAGTAGCTGGGATTACAGACATGTGCCACCACACCTGGCTAATTTTTGTAATTTTAGTAGAGATGGGGTTTCACCACGTTGGCCAGGCTGCTCGAACTCCTGGCCTCAAGCGATCCACTTGCATTAGCCTTCCAAAATGTTGGGATTACAGGCATGAGCCACCATGCCCAGCCAGACTCCACTTCTTGACGGAGAAATGGCAAGAGAAGGAAGGGCATGTGGGGAGGATTGCAGACATCGCTATGACCAACTTTGGAAAATACATTCTGCCCTCTGGCTGCACCCCCTACACATGCAAAATAGACTCACCCAGACACCCATGGTCTCATATCATCATGGCAGCCAGAGCTCCAGGTCTCACCACCTAACCAGGTCCATGCAGGGGTGAGGCTCCATGGGCACGGCTCCTCAGGCACAGCCTCTTCAATGTGTTTCCTTCTCAGTCCACAGACTTGTGACCTCAAGAGCCAAGCACCTGACCCCACCTCTTCACCCTGTGTCTAATGGGGATGGATATAGGACAGAGACCTTGGCCCCTGCCACTCAGAAGGGGGAAACTGAGGCAAAAAGCAGGCAGTCTGCAGAGATTCTGAAATCCAATCTGACCCAGGTCAACAGGTCTGCGATTAGGGCCCAGTGTTGCTCTAGGGACTGATTCTCTAGGCACCTGAGAAGAAAATAAAAGCCAGCTTGGATTAAAAGAACCAGATAGTATAAAATGAAAGGAGGCCAGTGGGCCCCTGAATTTCTACAGGCTAAGAAGGCTGCTCAACCACAAACACGGGCTGCTTTTATTTTTCTAGTACAATTCCTTTAATAACTTTGTGGGTTTTCTATGAATTGTATTGATGTTCACTCCATTAGACAAAACCTGCACCCCAGATCTCTTTTAAATAGACTATTTCCTATTTGGGGCTTCGTGTGAGGCTGTTGTGGAACAATGCTGTTAAGATTCCCAGAAGGTCTCCTTAATAGGGGCCTGGGAGGCACATGTGTACCATCCCTGGGAGGTCCTTTGCATCTGAAAAGGCTGGTGAGACACCAATTGAACTCTTTCTGCATCTTAATGGAGGGTTTTATAATCCCACTCTTGGCTTCATGTCTGCTCTGAACCCACATATTCCCTACAGGGCTGTGGGTCCCACCTTTGCCCTGAGCCCTTTCATTCTTTGAGAATCTTCTGCTGGGAGAAACTGGGGATGAAAATTAGTTTCATTTTTGAGCCCAGCAAATCCTGGCTCCTTCATGTTTTTATAAGTTCTGTTTGAAAACCCCATCATTCCTTCTCCAGTGCCTCTCTCCCTAATTCCTCATGAAAGAAGCCAGTCATTCAAAGACAAGAGCCTTCTTTCCTTCACTTCCAGAACATTTCCTTGCTTTTCCTCCGTCCCTTGCCAGCTGCCTTCTCATGCCTGCCAGCCTCCTCTCTGGGGCTGAGTCCCACAGCCAACCCACAATGTTTTTTGGCTTTTGTCATGGTAGCATCCCACTTCAAAGTACCCGATTCTGTTCTGGTTACTATTGCTGCATAAGAAACCACCATCTAATAGCGTAAAAGCATCAGCTGTTTTATTTTTCTCCCAGGGCGTGATCGGTTGGCACATGGTGCTGGTGTGGCTCAGGGTCTAGGACCTCAGCTGGGGAGACAGAACAGCTGTGGCTCTGTGGCTGGGTAGAACCATCCCGAGGTCACGTAGCACCAGGTAGGAGAGAACATGAAGGCTGGGCTCACCTGGAGCTGACATTTGCAGCACTGTGCATGGTGTCTCTGCGAGGCTGGGTTCTGAGGAGTGTCCCAAGAGCCTGCATTCCTAGAGGACTGAGAGAGCTGCATGGCCTTTCCTGAGCTGCCTCAGGAGCCACTGCAGGCCTCACGACCTAGTGGTTACATCAGACATTACAAGCCCAAGACCAAGGGGAATGAACATGGACCCTGTTTCTCAGTGGGAAGATGTCAAAGAATTTACAGCCACTGGAAAAAAAAAACACCACAGCTTACTCTCTAGCCACACATTATTTACATGTTAGTCCATTCTCATGCTGCTATGAAGAAACACCTGAGGCTGGGTAGTTTATAAAGAAAAGAGGTTTAATTGACTCACAGTTCCTCATGGCTGGGGAGACCTCAGGAAATTTACAATCATGGCGAAAGATGAAAGGGCTGCCGGGCGCGGTGGCTCATGCTTGTAATCCCAGCACTTTGGGAGGCCGAGGCGGGCGGATCACGAGGTCAGGAGATCGAGACCACGGTGAAACCCCGTCTCTACTAGAAACACACAAAAAATTAGCCGGGCGTAGTGGCGGGCGCCTGTAGTCCCAGCTACTCGGAGAGGCTGAGACAGGAGAATGGCGTGAACCCAGGAGGCGGTGCTTGCAGTGAGCGGAGTTTGCGCCACTGCACTCCAGCCTGAGCGAGACTCCGCCTCAAAAAAAAAAAAAAAAAAAAAAAAAGAAAGATGAAAGGGAAGAAAGGCACCTTCTTTACAGGGTGGCAGGAAGGAGAAGTGCTGAGCAAAGGAGGAAAAGCCCCTTATAAAAACCATCAGATCTCATGAGAACTCACTCACTATCATGAGAACAGCGTGGGGGTAGCTGCCCCCATGATTCAGTGACCTCCCACAGGGTCCCTCCCACCACACATGGCAACTACAATTCAAGATGAGATTTGGGTGGGGACACAGCCAAACCATATCAGGGACTGAATTGTGTCCCCTACCTCCAAATTCATATATTGAACCCAATCCCCAATATGACTGTATTTGAAGATAGAGCCCTTAGCAAGGTATTCCAAGGTGAGCAGGTCTATGCAAACCTGCCCCCAAAGGCGAGGAGGCTCAGAGGCTGAAGAAAGAGGCTGACAAATCCAGTTTCTTAGAAACTATGTCTGTGTCTTGGGCAGCAGTGAGGGAAGTGGGTGGATCTCCTCACTGTTACCCTCCCAGACCCAGGGCTTATAGACCATAGAGGAAGAGTATGCATGCTCCAGAGGTGATGTGTAGGATAACTGCATGGTAAGTAAGATAATGTCAAGATTGTTTTGCCCTAAGGGCAGGATTTATGGTAAGTGCATACTCTTACACAAGGATCAGTAGTTAAAATACAAATCTTAGAGGCATTTCAGGAACTGGGATCAATCAGAAGTCAACATGGAGGATCAGCATCCAAGATGGAGCTGCTTTAGGCTCCACAGGAGGTCATTAAGGTTCAACAAGGTCATAAGGGTGGGTCACTAATCTGATAGCACCTAATCTGGTGCCCTTATAAGAAGAGGAACAGATACTGGAGTGCTCTCATTGCATGCACACAGTGGAAAGGCCGTTTGAGGACACAGCAAGAAGGTGGCTGTCTATGAGCCAGAAAGAGAGCCCTCAACAGAAATCTAATTTGCTGGCACCTTGATCATGCACTTCCAGCCTCCAGAACTGTGAGAAAATAAATTTCTGTTGTTTAAGCCTCCTAGACTGTGGTATTTTGTTAAGGCCGCCTGAGCAGACTATTGTATGAAAACTAGCTATCATCAGCTAGAAAACCAGCAGCTATACCTGGTTATTGGAAGAATTGTTTTTTAAGGTTGTAGGACTGAGGTCCTTAGTTCTTGCTGGCTGTTGGCTGTCAGCCTCAGTGAGTTCCCAGAGGCAGCCCTCAGTCCTTGTCATGGGGAATGTCCCCAAAATAGCCACTTGTTTTATCAAAGCTAGCAAGAGAGTCTCCTTGCAAAATGGAGGTCAAAATCTTATATCACAGAAGTGATATCCCATTACACTTGTGGTATTCTATGGTTCAAAGCAAATCAAAGGTCCCACCCACTAAAGGTAGGGAGACACTGCAGGCGTCAATAAGGGGCTGACTGCTGACAGCTCTCAAGCCCTGCCGCCCTTCCACCACATATCTTGGTGGTCTGATGAGGAAGTGTGCACATGGCTTCCCGTGGGGCCAGTGGGAAGCTCAAACCACGCAAGTCCCACCTGCACACATGAGCTCTTCTCTTTCCCTGTGCCCTAACCCCAAGAAAACCCAGGCTACCCACCTCCATCCTTTCCCAAGACACTCAAGCCAGTTCTAGACCAGCTTGGGTGCTGGGCTGCTGCACCCAGAAGCACCCATGGTGGATAACAGGTGTTTTCATGCCCTCTTAGTGTGTGTCACGTCATCCATCTCGACATTCGACCTATTGATTGGGAGGGGGCAATCCTGAATTAGCAGATTGAACCCAGCAGGCACAGATAGTAGGAGGCAGGGAAAGTGGGGCCACTTCAGAGCTGGCCAAACTTTGCTTTATGACAAACCATAGGTCTACTTTGCTTTCTTGGTAAATGTTCCACGTGTACCTGAAAATAACAGGCACTCTGCTAGGGGTGGATGAAGTGGATATACTGATTTTATATATTTGTGTATATATGTAAGTCTCATGACGTATGCCGACATGTAGTGTGTCATGTTGGTTAAATGAGCTGTTTGAATCTCTGTCCTCCGCCTTCTTGTTCTGAGTTACGTGACAGGTGTGTTAAATTCCCCAACGGATGGTTCCGTTTCTCCTTTGAGTTATATTAATTTTTGAATTTCTGGATTTTATATTTTGAAGCTATGTTATAGACACACAAATTTGGGGCTGCTATTTCTTTCTACTGAATTCACAATTTATCATTATGAAATAATTCTCTTATTTCTGGTAATACCATTTGCATTAAAGTCTGCTTTTTACAATGTCAGTATGGTTTGTGTTGGTGTGGTATTTTCACTCTTTTACTTTCAACTGAATGTTTCTTTATAGGTAAAGCATGTTTCTTATAACTACCATTTAGTCAAATCTCTAAAAGAGATACTTAAAAATATTGGCATTGGCCGGGCACAGTAATTCCAGCACTTTGGGAGGCCGAGGTGGGTGGATCACTTGAGGTCAGGAGTTCGAGATCAGGCAGAGCAACATGGTGAAACCTCATCTCTAGTAAACATACAGAAAAAAAAAATTAGCTGGGAAGGGTGGCGCACGCCTTTAATTCCAGCTACTCGGGAGGCTGAGGCATGAGAATCTTTTGAACCCCAAAGCAGAGGTTGCAGTGAGCTGAGACTGTGCTACTGTACTTTAGCCTGGGTGACAGGGCTAGACTCTGCCGCAAAAATTAAAAAAAAAAAGGTATGTTTTCTGTCTTTACATTTAATATTGTTACAAATATAGTTTGGTTTAATTCTGCCACCTTGCTGTTTATTTTTATTTTATTTTTTATTATACTTTAAGTTCTGGGATACATGCTAGAACGTGAAGGTTTGTTACATAGGTACACACGTGCCATGGTGGTTTGCTGCACTGCTCTTTATTTTTCATTTGTCTTTTATTTCTGTAGTACTCTCTTACCGTTTTCTTTTCCATTTTTAAAATTTATTATTTTTCTTTTATCTTTTATTTTGCTTGTTGTCATACATCATTGTATTTTTTGAGATCTCAATATGCACTCTTGACCTGCCTGAAGTTATTAGGATACTTTTTCTTTGTCCTAACAAAGATCCAGCACATTACAATTGTTTCCTTATCCCCCTTGCTCTGTGTGCGGCTGTTGGCACATATTCCACCTCTACACATTATAAATCTCACAAGTCACAATTATTGTTGATTTAAGGACAATTTTAAAAATGTATTTATCCATTTATTTATACTTTCTAGTACTCTTCTGTCCTTCCTGCAGTTATGAGATTATCTTATTTTAGCCTGAAGTTCTTCTTTTAGCATCTTAGTGCATGTTTGCTTCAGTCAGATTCTGTTTATCTGAAAATGAATTTATTTTGACTTCCTTTGTAATGGCTACTCTTCTTAGGCTTAGAATTATACATCAGCAGATTTTTCTTTTTTTTTATCATTATACTGTAAGTTCTGGGATACATGTGCAGAATGTGCAGGTTTGTTACATATACACGTGCCATGGTGGTTTGCTGCACCCATCAACCCATCATCTACATTAGGTATTTCTCCTAGTACTATCCCTCCTCAGCCTCCCACCCCGACAGGTCCTGGTGTGTGATGTTCCCCTCCCTGTGTCCATGTGTTCTCATTGTTCAACTCCCACTTATGAGTGAGAACATGCGTTGTTTGGTTTTCTGTTCTTGTGTTAGTTGCTGAGAATGATGGTTTCCAGTTTCATCCATGTCCCTGAAAAGGACATGAACTCACCTTTTTCATGGCTGCATAGTATTCCATGGTGTATATGTGCCACATTTTCTTTATCCAGTCCATCATTGATGGGCATTTGGGTTGGTCCCAAGTCTTTGCTATTGTGAACAGTGCTGCAATAAACATACGTGCACATGTGTCTTTATAGTAGAATGATTTGTACTCCTTTGGGCATATACCCAGTGATGGCATTGCTGGGTCAAATGGTATTTCTGGTTCTAGATCCTAGAGGAATCACCACACTGTCTTCCACAATGGTTGAACTAATTTACACTCCCACTAACAGCGTAAAAGCATTCCTATTTCTCCACATCCTCTCCAGCATCTGTTGTTTCCTGACTTTCTAATGATCGCCTTTCTAACCGGTGTTAGATGATATCTCATTGTGGTTTTGATTTGCATTTCTGTAATGACCAGTGATGAAGAGCTTTTTCTCACGTTTGTTGGCCGCATTAATATCTTCTTTTGAGAAGGGTTCATTTCTCTTCATTATTTTTTCTCTAATCTTATCTTCACACTTTATTTCATCAAGTTAATCTTCAGTCTCTGATATCCTTTCTTTTACCTGATTTATTTGGCTATTGATATTTGTGTATGCTTCATGAAGTTCTCGTGCTGTGTTTTTCAGCCCCATCAGGCCATTTATGTTCTTCCATTTGGGGCTGGGTTTATAGTTTTGTAACCCCTATGTCAAATGTTGACACCTTATAGTAATTGGCAGGGATAAGTAGGAATTGCTTGATAAATAAATGCAAATAAAAATGTATGCTGGCAATTCTTAAGACATTTCTAAATTACTTTGCCACTATTTTTAAAGCTAACTTATTTATTAAAGATTTTAAGTTAAGTAAACTTAACATTTGACTAGTCTTTCCCTTTTTCTAATAAAGTATTTTATTTGAGCACTTTTATTTTTCTTTAATTAATAAAGTATTTATTTGAGCACTTTTATTTTTCTTTAAGCCCATTAATTAGAGCTCTTTTACATTTTTTAATAGACAAACATTGTGTACACAACACATAAATACATAGATGTATTAGGTATACCAATAGAAGTACATCTTATAGATTCCTAAGATTTCCTTTTTTTTCTATCTTAGACTTGCAAACTCTTGATAACCTGTGTCATTGCCCTGGCAGTTGTCAGCTAAATAGCCCTAAATCTGCATATTGAAGGAAACTATTAGATGAAAAATTAGATAGCAAAATTTACATTTTAAGGTACAGAGAGGAAAAAGACTGGTGGTGCTAAAGAGAGATTAAAGATGGATGCCAAATGAAACATAAAATTATGAAAATCTATCATAGGATTGTATAAGGAGACCAATTTTATTTAGATAGAGACTGCCTGTATTTTAACGGGATCTCTGAGCTCTGGGCAGACCCTACACTGAATCCTGGGTCTCCAAAAAGCGAAAATTATTATGAGGTTAGACTACATCATGTTTTTACAGTGCACTTAAAAATTTTTTTTCAACAAAGACATTTCTACGTGTCTAAACTACACTATTCCTTAAGAACTCCAGAGTAGCCTCTGTTGCAGTAACTATTTTAGTAAAAAAATTAGGTAACACAATACAAAAGCAAGCAGTTTAAGAGCTGAGATGAAAAAAAAAAAAGAGCTGAGATGAACTTGTCTGTTTACACATTTGGGGTTCCATAAGGAAACAGAGGTTTCTCCTCCAAGGGGAATCTGGCACTTCTCCATTTTCTGTAAGGAACCCTGGGTATTATAAACTATATTAGGTTTCTCATGAAGCAGAGGGTGCAAGAGAAAGAAGAGATGGCAAAAGTAAATGAAGAAAACAGAAGCCAGTCAACTAAGAAGAAAAAAACTTTTGCTCAAAAAGACAAGGTCCTAGGAGAGAAAAAAACAAACAAAAAAAAACAAAACTCGAAGCCTTTTAAATACAAACACACACACACAGGCACACATACACACATATGTTGGATGTTAGCTTTTAATTAAGCTTTTAACCATTGAGCTCCTTAAAAATAAACTTTTTAAATCTCATTACTGGCTTGGCATGGTGGCTCACGCCTGTAATCCCAACACTTTGGGAGGCCGAGGTAGGCGGATCACTTGAGGCCAGTTTGAGACCAGCCTGGCCAACATAGTGAAACCCCATCTCTACCAAAAAAATACAAAAATGAGCTGGGTGTGGTGGTGCACGCCTATAATCCCAGCTACTCAGGAGGCTAAGGCATGGGAATCACTTGAACCTGGGAGGTGGAGGTTGCAGTGAGTGGAGATTGTGCCACTGCACTCCAGCCTGGAACACAGAGCAAGACTCTGTCTAAATAAATAAATAAATCTCATTATCATATTTCAACTAGGACAAATTTCTGCTATTTCAGAAGTATCAAGTATCAAACCAGAAAGGGCTTGATTTAGGAACTAAACCCAGGCTGTCGTGGTGGAAAAAAAGAAGGCAGAACCTTTAGGTATGGAACTGCAGCGTGGGGTGACAGACATTACTCTTTTTGGTTGGTCTGGCTAGCAAAAATGTGGCCTTGTTATGTAAGAAAAACCCTTTACGTAGTCAAAATAAAATTTTTTTTTCTTTTTCCTTTTGCTAGCTGTTTTCCTCCCCCCACCACACCACCTTTCGTGTGTGTGTGTGGTGGGGAGGGGGGGAAACTTAGCCACTTCAGAGGCCTCACTTCTCATAATTTGGAACTTTCCTTTGTTGTTTTTTTTTCATTTTTGTATTTTTTTAATTAATTTTTTTTCTTTTTTTTGCACACAAAATAATAAACATTTTCTAAAAATACATACAAACAAAAAGATGCATATCAAACATATTAGGAAGGTTGCACATGGGAAGACCGGGAATAGAAATGGGGGTGGGAATGAAAGAAAATAAATGAGAGAGGGACTTTGGATCAATGATAACAACTCAATCCTCTATGTCTTTGACAAAGAAGAAAAAGGAAGAGGAAGAAAAAGAAAGTGGGATAAAAGATCAGAAAGGGAGGAAAATAGAAAAAATTCGAGTATGACTCCAGGGTAAGCCTGTTTTGTTGTTGCTGGGTTGGTTGGTTGGTTGGTTTTATTTTTCATATGTTTCGCCATGTTGGCCAAGCTGGTCTCGAACTCCTAGCCTCAAGTGACCAACCCGCCTCGGCCTCCCAGAGTGCTGGGACTACAGGTGTGAGCCACCACCTCCAGCCCCCACACTGCGTCTGGCCTCCGTGGTAGACCTCCCAGACGGGAAAGCCAGGCAGAGGCGCTCCTCACTTCCCAGACGGGGCAGCCGGACAGAGGTGCTCCTCACTTCCCAGACGGGGCGGCCGGGCAGAGACGCTCCACACTTCCCAGATGGGGCGGCGGCTGGCCAGAGGCTGCAATCCTAGCACCCTGGGAGGCCAAGGCAGGAGGCTGGGAGGTGGAGGCTGCCGCGAGCGGAGACCACGCCACCGCACTCCAGCCGGGGCAACACCGAGTACCGAGTGAGCGAGACTCTGTCTGCAGTCCCAGGACCTCGGGAGGCCGAGGCGGGTAGACCACAAGAGGCCAGGAGTTGGAGACCAGCCTGGCCAACATGGCAAAACCCCGCCTCCACCAAAAATACCAAAACCAGCCAGGCGTGGTGGTACGCACCCGCAATCCCACCCACCCAGCAGGCCGAGGCAGGAGAATCACGGGAGCCCAAGGCAGGGAGTCTACAGCGAGCCGAGACCATGCCGCTTCACACCAGCCTGGGCAACAGAGGGAGACCGTGCGAAAGAAAAAAAAGAAGGGCAGGGCAGGGCAGGGGAGGGGAGGGGAAGGGAGGGGAGGGGAGGGGAGGGAAGAGAAGAGGAGAAAGAAAGAAAAGAAAGAAGGAGAGAAGGAGAGAAAGGAGAGAGAGGAAAGAAAGAGAAAGAAAGAGAGAAAGAGAGAGAGAAAGAGAGAAAGAGAGAGAAAGGAGGAAAGAAGGAAGGAAGGCTGGTTTTGATCAAGTCAGATAGAGGTCGTCAAACTCAATGGGAAAAAGACAAAAGAACAAAAAACAGAAACAACAACAAAAAAACCAGTTAAGCGAAATGAAGGATTGGACAATGTATAAGATTACTGAGCACACTAATGGTAAGGAGAAATTAAGACCAGCTGGTTGTTAATCTTAATGGCCAAGACAAACCCCAATTCAGTTACTTCCTAGGGATGGGTCTCAGGCTGAAGATTGCTTTCTACCACCCTAGAAGCAGGGGAAGAAGACCTCTCATCTTTCCTGTGGGAAGCGAGCTCAAACTCCATAAAGGAGTTACCTGCCTTCCATTGTCATGCAAGCAGGAAAAAACTTGACTTCCTTATGTTGGAAGAGAGTAAAGCACACCCCGCCCCCCAACCCCCCTCCCCCCGACACACACAAAAGGAGTTGTACAGCAAAATAAACTAGATCTTGACCAAATCTGGGTAGATCAGGGATTCTCTGGAGGGGGTGCTTCCAGGCCTCAGCAAATTGTCCTATTGGTTTGAGCCATCAAGGTAACTCAAGCTGGTACTAAGGACTGACAGGAGATTTTTCAATGGTCAGTGGCACCTCTACTCAGAATCCCTTTGTGGTTACCAAAATGTGAACCTTGAATATCTGAGTCAGATCTCAGTCAACTTAGGAAGCTTATTTTGCTGAATTTAAGGATGCACGCCCATGACACGGCCATCGGAGGCCCTGATGACATGTGCCCAAGGTGGTCAGAGCACAGTTTGGTTTTATACATTTTAGGGAGACATGAGACATCAATCAATATATGTAAGATGAACATTGGTTTGGTCTGGAAAGGTGAGACAACTCGAAGCACAGGCAGGAGGGAGCTTCCAGGTCATAGGTAAACATGAGACAAATAGTTGCATTCCCTTGTTTCTGGTTAGCCTCTCCAGAGGTGGCAATCAGATACACATTTATCTCAGTGAGCTGAGAGACGACTTTGAATAGAATGGGACGCAGGTTTGCCCTAAGCAGTTCCCAGCTTGACTTTTCCTTTTAAGCTTAATAATTTTGGGGCCCCAAAACTTATTTTCCTTCTACTTTTTTTTTTTTTAAATCAGACTTAAGGTCTGCCTTGATGTTAATGCTGGAGGAGTGTAAAAAGGCATGTCCAACTCTGACTTCCCCTCAAGGCCAGAATAGTCTCTCAGGTTGAACTTCAGGGTTCCCTGGTAAAGGAGGGCGTCCAGTCAG
Organism: Nomascus leucogenys; assembly: GCF_006542625.1. Lineage (NCBI taxonomy): Eukaryota > Metazoa > Chordata > Mammalia > Primates > Hylobatidae > Nomascus > Nomascus leucogenys. The sequence goes on from NC_044405.1 coordinate 31,470,457, forward strand.
ACGGCTGCAGGGGGTGGGGGCTTCGAATTTTATTTCTGTTTTACAGGCATTAGTGCCACCCATTTCTCCCTAACCCCAAACTTCCTCTCCCCCAAACAGAAACGTCATCGTTCTGCTTCCACTTATCCAGAAGAAAGGCAGAGGGCGCACACTGCGCAGCGCGGATGGGAAAGTTAACTGAATTATTTGCGGGAAGACAGAGGAGGTGGGGGTCTCCCAAGTCCCAGCCATTTTGTGGTTCGTAGGAGTTGTCGCTTCCCAAGCTGTGAATGGCCCAACCCCGCCCCCCGCCCCAGGTCGGAATCCTGCCCCGCGCCATGTACTCTGGGTCGGACCCAAAGCCGAGCCCCGCCGCGGGGCTGGGCGACTGGGGACGAGCTCCACACAGGGGGGCGTTGGCCTCCGCTCGCAAGACCGCGGGAGGCGCAGATGTGAAGTGCGCCTGCGCGGGGCGCAGCCCTAGCTGCAGACGATCTGTGAGAGGTGCGCCTGCGCGAGTCGAGGGCGGTGGCTCGGCTTCCCTGGAATGGCGGACGTCTTAGGACTGCGCCTGCGCGGGGCGCCGAGCCCTGGGCCGGGCCTCCTCGGCTGACGGCCTGCGTGCACTGCGCTTGCGCGGGTTGAGGGCGGTGGCTCAGGCTCCTGGAAAGGACCTTCCGCCCCTCCGCGCTGGCGGTGTGGACGCGGAACTCAGCGGAGAAACGCGATTGAGGTAGGTGTCCTGATGGGCAGCTCAGATGGCTGGACTGCACGTAAGGAAGGACAAGCCAGGTGAGGCGTCCTCGCACTGCGTGTGCGTCGCTGGCGGGCAGAGGCCTCCGCCCCCTTTTGGGACCTCCGAGCGCCTTCGCGATCTCTGCCACCTGCCCTGGCGTCCAAACGGGAGCTCGGTCCCCGTCACACCCTTCCCTGCGCGCTGCGCCCCTTCCCAGCCACTCCCACCATCCAGTGCCTTCTACGGCCACGCCCACCCCACCACCAACTGTTACGCCCTTCGCGGCCACGCCCACCTGCCTGGCGGCCCCTGCCCCGAAGCTCGCGGCGCTGTCCCAGCCTGACCCTCTCGTGCCCCTGCGTCCACGCGCGGCCCTCTCGCTTCCTGCGTCCTTCTCACCCCCCTTCATTGGCCACCTGTTCCCACCCTCCATGATCCTGTTCCTCCCGAGGGCATCTTAGAAGGGCTAGATCCTGCGCGCACCGCGGCCTCCACTCCGACCCCGTTCCAATTTGGACCCAGGTTTTCCAATGAAAATACAATTATGTGAATCAGTAAGCATTTGTAACTACGAATATCGCAAAAATAAGCTTCAAGTCTGGATTTAGAAGTGAAGCATGCATCTTAAACAAAGAATTGCTATGCAATTTAAAAACACATTGATCCCAGAGCAGTGTGTAGGTACACTATCACTGGAAAAATAAGAATTGAGAAGAAGGAAAAGACTGGAAGATGCAGATCTTGGTTCCTGTTAGTGGAAACACTGTCAAGTCCCAGGTGGGGACTTTTAATTGGAATTAAAGCTATCGCAGTTCTAAGAAATTAATGAATACTGATTTATTGCCTTAAGTCGACTCCTGATCTAACAGAAACTAACAGGCTTCAGCAAATGAACAAGATTAATACCTTGCAGACTAGTGAAGAAAACACACTATTTGAAGTTTATGATTTTTAAATCCTTTTGTCTCTGTAAAGAATTGTAAATTTTCATTTCTATACTATTCTTCACACATACACATTTTACTTCGATTTGGTAGAGGACATTTATCGTGCACCTTAGAAGTTAAGTGAACTCAGTTATTAAGCAATGTAACAAGTACTTTGTGTCTCCTTCTCTTTTTAAAAGTAGAAATGGAAAAGAAAATGAAATAAAGTAGCAGTTATGAGGCAGAGCCCAAGAGAACTATGGCAACATCAGGTGACTGTCCCAGAAGTGAATCGCAGGTAATTTCGGTTCCACTTCTTAAAAATCTGTGTTTAATGAATATGAGCATTACAGAGAGCTAAGCGTCAGCTCACAGATGTGATGGAGTTTGACTTGTGCCTTGGAAGGTGGCCACCGGCAGTAGAATGCTTAAATGTGAAGATTGTGAGGCAGAGGAAACGCAGTGCCTGTGAGGTGACATCCTGCATTGGGCACCATAACAATTCTAAGGAAATACTTAGCCCCAAAGCATCAGCATCATTTAGGGTTCCATTTCTGGTACGTGAACTGGCAAAGCAAGCATATTTTCTGAGCTGTTCAATAAAATTTCAGGCATAATACCAGCAATATATTGAAGGCAAGTTGGACACATTGGAAAAGATTTATGTATTCATACTGTTTCTGCCTGGGGTACTCATGTAGTTTCATTCAAGTTAGCAGTAAAAAAAAACCCTCAAATTTTAAGGAATGTTGATTATGTAAAAGTCACCAACTGAATAGTAGATACTGTTTTTAAAAATCAAGCATTTCCGTATCTGTTATGTCAATTTTAATGTTTTCTTTTTTTCTCTTTCATTCCAATGATCTTTCATTCAGCTTTTTATATATAGGAATTTTATTTATAGTCAGAATCTTTCATTAATTTCTTTAATTATTCATAAAATGTTTTAATTCCCTGGACATCTTGTTTTTCTTTTGAGAAATTTAACAAATATTAGGACATTTCCAGAATGATATTGTAAACATCAAGTACATTAAACAGTGTACATTAAGCTATATATATGTGTGTGTATATATATGTGTGTGTGTGTGTATATATATAAAAAATACTGTCGGGTGTGTCTGTAATTCAGCTACTCAGGAGGCTGAAGTGGGAGGATCACTTGGGGCCAGGAGTTTGAGGATGTGGTGTATTATGATTGTGCCTGTGAATGGCCACTGCATTCCAGCGTGGCCGAGAAAGTGAGACTTCATCTCTTAAACAAGAAAAAGCAAAACTCTAGCTAAAGTTTGTTCCCCATTCTCAGTCCTATTCCTCCTCTTCTCTCTCTAGAGGCAAACACTACCGTGAATCATGAATGTTTTGTGCCACTGCACCATTTTTATACCTCTATGGCTTATATAGATATCCTTGAATGACATATGATATTGTTTGTGTGGGCTTTTTAGAGTTTCCATAAGTGGTGTCATACTCTCAGTGTCACCTGTAGCTTGACTCTTCACTTAACTTTACCTTTGGCGAATTTGTCCTTGTTGTTATGTGTGTAATGCTGGTCAATCCTGCCACTGTAGGGTACTCCTGTAGTGTGTTCCTTCTCTGAAAGTGTAAAGTATCCTATTTGTAGATATGTGTATGGGCCTGTTGCAGTCTCACTGCTGTACAGTAGGCATATACCCCATTTTACTTATTCCCCTTTTGTTGGGCACTTAAGTTGTTTCTAGTTTTTTCTATTTCAAACAATGCTGTAGTGACCATCCTTCTCCATGCCTCTGTGCTCCAGTAATGGCATTGCAGGGTGCAAGGGATTACAAGTTTCAATTTTACTGGATAATGATCAGTTGTTCCCCACAATGACTTTATGAGTTCACAGGTCTGTCAGTAGCCCACAATAGTGCTTGCTAACACTTGACAGTATCAGACTTGTAAGTTTTGGTCAGTCTCACGGGTTAGAAATGGTATCTTGTTATTTTAATTTTGCTGACTGGTCATGGTAGTATTTCAGTAATACTTGTGTTCATCCTGTTAATACCACCCTCCATTATAGAAGAGATGTCTTATAATGGTAATTTGTGTTTTATCTCTTTTTTTCACACTTGATCAGTCTTTTCTTAGGGTTTTATCAGTTTTATTTTTATGAAGAACCAATTTTATCTGTGTTGATTTCTCTGTTTTTCTATTTTATTGATTTCTGCTTTTGTCTTTATTTCATTCTGTTGTATTTGGGTTAATTTTTGTAACATCTGAGAGGGAAGCTTAGATAATTGATTTTAAACCTTTCTTTAATAGTCTTTAAAGCTACGACTTTCCTCTAATCACTGCTATAGCTGTTCCTCACATATTTAAATGCATTTTCATTCTTCAAAATATTTTCTAATATATTCAGTGGAAATTAGAAGTTTTCTGGGCTATTTGAAAGTATGTTGACCAATTTCTAAACCGTTTGGAAATTTTACTTTTTCTTATTTAATTTTGCTTTGATTACATTGGTTAGAGAACATAACATTCTCCATAATGTCAGTCTTTTGAAATTTATTCAGGCTTTGCTTTAGATTCTAATCATATGGAATATTTTGGTGAAGGTTCCATGAGTACTTGCAAAGACTGTGTATTCTGCAGTTGTCGAGTGTAGCATTCTGTAAATGTCATTAAATGTGTTATTAATATTGTTCAAATCTCTGTATCTTTTCTGATTCTTTTTTAGCCTTCTTCTGTCAGTTACTAAAAATTCTCCACTATGATTGTAGATATATGTATTTTTCCTTTTGGTTCTATCACTTTTTGCTTTGTATATTTTGAGTCCCTGTTATTGGGTGTATATATTTAGTATAGGTTTTGTTTTCTAGATGAATTGACCTTATTTTTTATAAAATATCTGTCTTTTTACCTGTTAATAAATACTTCCTTTCTTGCATGTACCTTTTTTAATGTTAATTAGCTGTACCAGCTTTTTTATCATTAGTGCTTACATAAAGTGTGTGTGTGTGTGTGTGTGTGTGTGTGTGTGTGTCTGTATATTTTTTTCCTCAACTTAAGTCCTTATATTTAAAGCGTTTTTCTTGTAAAGAGCTAGTTGGGTCTAGCTCTTAGGTCTGGTTTTTTGTTCCTCTGTTAAACACAATTTCTGCCTCTTAATTGGAGTATTTAGTCTATTAACATTTAATGTTATGACTAATATGATTAAGTGTAACATCTTGCTGTTTGTTTTATATTTGTCACATTTCTTTTTTGTGCATGTCTCCATTCCTGCCCTCTTGTGGATAAAGTATTTTCTGTAATTCCACATTACCTCCTTTACTAGCTTGTTAGCTGTATCTTTTTATATTGTTTTAGTGTTTTCCCAAGAAATTGCAGTATGCATCCTAACTCAATTTCAGTCTTTTTTTTTTAACCACTTCATAAGGTAAAGATCTTAGAACTTAGTTTCATTTACCAGCGTCCATATTTGTATACTGTTGATGTAACATTTTAATTTTACATATGTTGTAAACCCCACAATAAATTATCATTGTTGTTTTATGCTATCGAGTCTTTTTTTATAAAGTAAAATAGTCTTTTTTATGTTTCCCCACATATTATTTGCCTTTTTTGAGGTCTTTCCCTTTTTCTTGCATTCTGTGTTTTCATGTAGGATCATTTTCCCTTCAACCTGACAACTTTATGTTTATATTTACTAGTGTGAGTCTGCTGTGTCAAACTATGAAATGTGTTTTGCCTACATTTTTTTTTTTTTTTTGAGACGGAGTCTCGCTCTGTTGCCCAGGCTGGAGTGCAGTGGTGCGATCTCGGCTCACTGCAAGCTCCGCCTCCCGGGTTCACGCCATTCTCCTGCCTCAGCCTCCTGAGTAGCTGGGACTACAGGCGCCCACCACCACGCCTGGCTAATTTTTTGTATTTTTAGTAGAGACGGGATTTCACCACGTTGGCCAGGCTGATCTCAAACTTCTGATCTCAGGTGATCTGCCTACCTTGGCCTTGATGTTTTTTTTTTTAATTTTGGAAAAATCTCCACCGTTATCTCTTCATTTTTTTTTCTGCCTCATCTTCTCTCTTCTTTTTTGGGGTCTCCATGTAAACATAGGTTAGAATTTTTGCTTCTGTTTGACATGTCTCATGCTCTATTATTTTTTTTTCATTTTGTGCTTCAGTTTGGGAAATTTTTGTTGACCTGACTCTTGAGGTGCTGATCATAAACAAGATAACTGGGAATTTCTTGAGATGTCAGATAGTATCTATATTACACAAAGAGTAGTCCCAGCTACTTGAGAGGCTGAGGTAGGAGGATTGCTTTAGCTTGGGAGGTGCAGGTTGCCAAGAGCCAGGATCGCGCCACTGCACTCTAGCTTGGGTGACAGAGGGTGACCTCATCTCAAAAAAAAAAAAAAAAGAAAAAAAAAAGCGTGTTCTTCAACCCTGGCATTCTATCCTGCAGAAATAAAATGTCATCACATAAGCTTATCTGCACAGACTTCTTTTGTTGCAGCATCGGTTATGTTGGTAGAAAACTGGATACCAAGACAAAATCTATCAATGGGGGATGGCTGAAGAATCAAGCGGAATTCCTGCTATGGAATATCATATAGCCATTGGAGCTAGTAAATCAGGGTTCTAACAGTTGGAGAGTTTTTCCAGAAGGTATTGTGTAAGAAAAGCAAAGTGCAGGTCAGGCGTGGTGGCCCACGCCTGTAATGCCAGCACTTTGGGAAGCTCAGGTGGGCAGATCACTTGAAGTGAGGAGTTCGAGACCAGCCTGGCCAACATGACGAAACCCCATCCATTTCTACCAAAAATACAAAAATTAGCCGGGCGTAGTGACACACGCCTGTAGTCCCAGCCTCTCGGGAGGCTGAGGCATGCGAATTGCTTGAACTGGGGAGGTGGAGGTTGCAGTGAGCCGAGGTTGTGCCACTGCACTCCAGCCTGGGCGACAGAGCGAGATTCCATCTTAAAGCCAAGCAAAGAAATGGCCTGTGTGTGTGTGTGTGTGTGTGTGTGTATACGTGTACGCAGGGCTTTGCGTGTGACACGGGCATGGTGGAGGTGTGGAAGGCCGCCCACCGGGGGGTTAGTAAGGGTTGCTGGGCTGGGTGGATCAGGGATGGGGTGGAGAGCAAGCAGAGGGCAGTGCTGCCTTAGAGTGAGTCATGCTCCTGGCATAGGGAAAAGCACAAAGGGTACAAATAGGCAGTTAGTAAGGTAAAAAAAAGATGCCAGCAAGTATTTTAAAAACTCCTAACCACACAAAAAGAGGGAAATGGAAGTAACAAAAGTGATTTTTACCCATGAAATTGACAGAGACTAAAGTGATTGGTATCTATTGAGTGAGAGTGTGGGAAGATTGGCAGTTCCCTCTCAGCAAGCAGTCCAAGGAACACCTTTCTGGAGAGCACTGGGTGGTAAAACCAAAAGCCGTAAAGTACGCGTAGTCTTGGTCCCTCAAGTTCACATTCAGAGACTTACCCTAAGAAGATTAAGGTACATACAGAATGACTTTTATGTTGAAAGAAGTTCATCTTAACATAATTTAGAATAGTAAAAACTGAAAAGTCTAAATGTACAAGACTAGGAAACTGGATAGGTAAGTCATGATAATTCATCGACTGGAATACTATATAGATATTAAATAGCATTAGAAGTATATTTAATAAGAAAAATGTTCAGAGTTTATAAAGTGAAAACCATAGGCCACAGGCTTATTGTGTGAACCCAGTGAACGCTTTGTATTTACGTTATGTGTCCACTTTTTTAAAAGTCTGAAAGTATAAACACCAGTGTGCTGTCTGTTATTATCTGTGATCAGTGAGCGTAATTACAGGAGGTTTTAATTTTCTTGTGTGTACTTGGTGTTTTCACACATTTTCTAAAGTAAACACGAATTACTTTTATATTTAGGAAGATGTGTTTAAAATGTATGTGTCGAGGCAAGGTTGATTCATTGAACTGGAGTGTGTGATTTGAGGTTCTGCCCCCTGCAGTGATGTCTTCCAGGCAAGCTTATTCTTATATAAAGTGAATGGCCAGGCATGGTGGCTCACGCCTGTAGTCCTAGCACTTTGGGAGGATGAGGCAGGTGGATTGCCTGAGCTCAGGATTTCGAGGCCAACCTGGGCAACATGGTGAAACCCCATCTCTACTAAAAGTACAAAAAGTTAGCTGGGTGTAGTGGTCCCAGCTACTTGGGAGGCTGAGGCATCAGAATCACTTGAACCTGGGAGGCAGCAGAGGTTGCCCTGAGCCGAGATCATGCCATTGCCCTCCAGCCTGGGCAACAGAGCGAGACTCTGTCTCAAAAAAAAAAAAAAAAAAAAAAAATGGAGGGGTTGGGGGAGGCTCCAAGGACCCGTGTGGGTCCAAGCTGGCTCTGCTGCTTCGTGGAGGTTTGTGCCATGCCATCAGCTCTTTCCACAGGCCCCTGGCTGTGCCTGCCTTGGGCGCTGGGCCCCTGGCTCTGTCCTCACACTGGTTTCTCTTCATGGGGTTGATGATCCCCTGCAGGAAGCAGAGCTGATGAAGGACAAGGGCTCCTCACCAAATAGACACTAGCGGTGCCTGTTTCTGACTTCTTGCTTTGATGTTCTCTTTTAGGGTCCAAATCATTTTTTTTTTTTAGAAAAGAAATGTAGAGTGAAGGTGACAGCCTTTGATTATAGTAGTAAAGATGATCCAAATAGTTTGTATAATAAATCCTTGGACACATGAATCTGTATTTGAAATTTGAAACCATCCTAATAACATAGCCAAAAAAAAAAAAAAAGAAGCTCCAGCGTCCTCTCCTCACCCTTTCCTTGGCTTTCAGCAGGGAGAAGAGCCTGCTGAGTGCAGTGAGGCCGGTCTCCTGCAGGAGGGAGTACAGCCAGAGGAGTTCGTGGCCATCGCGGACTATGCTGCCACCGATGAGACCCAGGTAGCCACGCGTGGTGGTCCGTGCTTTATGGCTTTCAGCATGTTCAGTGGCAAAATGAGATAAATTTTGCAGAAGTCATACCAAAGTTAAATGAAGTAGTATTCAGATGCTTAGGGCCACACAAGACCTGTGTGTGAAGCTCACAGCCTAACCAGTTCTGCCTCAAGCATGATGTAAAGACACCAGGTATGGAGTGGCGACCCTCAGCCAGGGGCAGAAGCACCTGTTCTGGTTTCTATTTGGAATTTAGATCCCACCCAGTTAATGAAAAGTAAGGCTACCAAATATATCAAGCTATATCTGCTTGGACGTAGCTTTGTTTACTTTGCGACAGGAATTTCTTAGACTAAGCCTCACTTGGCATAGTTGAGTTACAATGAAGAGGCTGTTGAGAAATTCTCTCCTAAGCCATTTGAAAATGTTTACTCCTTCTTTTTAAAAATGTCAGTTAAGCTGTGCCCTCCTTTCAGGTAGATGTTCCAGAGGCATTGCTAAGTCATGGTGTCACTTGCAAACATTCTCAGTTGCTGTCATTACCCACTGACTCCTGTTTGAAATCTCTGTGATTTTGTCACCATTGATGGGATTTATCACTGAGCCACATTTGAAATACCAATGACTGGTTTTCTTATTGAATTTTAACTTTTTTTTTTCCAGCTCAGTTTTTTGAGAGGAGAAAAAATTCTTATCCTGAGACAAACCACTGCAGATTGGTGGTGGGGTGAGCGTGCGGGCTGCTGTGGGTACATTCCAGCAAACCATGTGGGGAAGCACATGGATGAGTACGACCCCGAGGACACGTGGCAGGATGAAGAGTACTTCGGCAGCTATGGAACTCTGGTATTGCTTTCTAAATTCCCTGTTCAGCCGGCCAGGCGGTGGGTTCTTTCTAGCTTTAGTTCCTACTGCAACGTTCAGAGCAGGCCCATAGTCTTACAGGCCAGAGCTTCTCTGTTGTAGCCACTCAGCTCTGACATGGTTGTGTGGAAGCCACTATGGACGATGTGCAGTGTTGTGTTCCAATAAAGCTTTATGGATCCTGAAATTTGAATTTATACTGTACAGTTTTCATGTGTCACAAATTATTTTCTTTTGATTTAAAAAAATCATTTAAAAATGTAAAAACCACTGTTTGGAGGCCATCCAAAAACAGGTGGTGGGTTAGATTTGGCCCATGGCTTAGTTTGCCGACCCCTGGCTTAGAGCTATGATTTGAGCAATGAGATTATGCGCATGCTCCCTCAGTATTTAAAAAAAAAGTAGTAAATTTTACTTTAAAAATGAAATTAGGCTGAGTGTGGTGGCTGACACCCGTAATCCCTACACTTTGGGAGGCCAAGGCAAGACGACAATTGGCTTGAGACCAAGTGTTCAAGACCAGCCTGACAACATAGTGAGAAAAAATAAAAAATATAATTCGTCTCTACAAAAAAAAAATAAATAAAAAATATAATTAGCTGGGCATGGTGGTGCAGGCCTGTAGTCCCAGCTACTCGAGAGGCTGAAGCAGGAGGATTGCTCAAGCCTTGGAGGCCGAGGCTGCAGTGAGCCATGATGGTGCCATTGCACTTCGGCCTGGGCTACAGAGCGAGAGCCTGTCTCAAAAAAAAAAAAAATAGAAAAAATTCTATAAATCTATGAATAATAATACTTAGGTCAGGTGTGGTGGCTCATGCCTGTAATCATAGGACTTTGGGAAGCTGAGGTCAGAGCATCACTTGAAGCCAGGAGTTCAAGGCTGCGGTGAGCTATGATTGCGCTACTGCACTCCAGCCTGGGTGATTGAACCAGACGCTGTCCCTAAAAAAATAATAGAAGCCCAACTTCTAAACAGCTTACCGACATTTTTTCCCCACCATGGAGAAATGCCTATAACCCGATGGTCCAGGCAACAATCTCTGGTTACATTTTAAAACTAGATGAAAACAGTTACTTGCAGGATGAATGTTATAAAAATGATGTTAGTTGAAAGAAGGAATAGGGCAAAGAATCTATAACGTTTGACTCAATTATATAAAGTTAAGAGGCCACATGAGAAAGTTTTTTTTTTTTTTTTTGAGACAGAGTCTTGCTCTGTCACCCAGGCTGGAGTGCAGTGGCAGGATCCGGGTTCACTGCAGCCTCTGCCTCCCGGGTTCAAGCAGTTTTCCTGCCACAGCCTCCTGTGTACCTGGGACTACAGGTGCGTGCCACCATGCCTGACTAATTTTTGTATTTTTAGTTGAGGGGGTTTTGCCATGTTGGCTAGACTGGTCTCGAACTCCTGGCCTCAAGTGATCCTCCTGTCTCAGCCTCGCAAAGGGCTGGGATTACAGGCATGAACCATTGCGCCCGGCCAGAAGGTACTGTTTGTGAGTGCGCATGGGTACTGAGACTGACTGAGGGCAGGAGTGGCTCCCCTGATTGTTGAATGGAGGTTACCTGCTGGTAGGGGAGGCTCTGGGACCAGCGTGGCTGAGTCAGGAGTTCTGACGTGCTGGCAGTGTTCTAGGGTTGGATATAGGTATAGAGATGTTTGGATATAGAGGTGTTTGCTATATAACAATACTTGATAAACTGTGCAGATACTTTTTATTGCACTTTTTTGTAGGTATGCCATATTTCACAATTAAAAGTGTTAAAAACTATTCATGTCTGTACATGGCTAGTGATTTCTGTCCATTAAGGAAAGATACATAATGAAAAGCCAATGCCAGCCTCCCAGCTCTGCCGCCTCTCAGCTCAGAGAACCACTGCCCACCAGATTCCTCTGTGCTTACGAAGTCCAAGTGACACCTAATGCATTTTATGTTTTTAATGTATAGAAAAGGCATTGTTCCACCACTCAGGTCTTCACCTTGCTCTTTTCACGTAGCTGTAGTATTTTGAAGATCTCTCATATTGGCACCTGTGACTCTTTATAACAGCTGCAGAGCGTTGTGTTACTTTAAAAGGATCCTGTTGATATTTGGACAGTGGTTATTTAATAGCTGTTTATCATGATAAATAATGCTGTAATGGAGTCCTATATAATCCTGTTAAATGCTGTTTAGAATTTCTATAGGGTAAATTCCTAGGGGGGTGTGTGTGTGTGTGTGTGTGTGTGTGTGTGTGTGTGTGTGTACGTGTGGTTTCCTTAAGTGGATCTTGCCAATTCGCCCTCCAGAAAGATTTGCTAATTATACACTTGGTCTGTTTGTGCTGCTGTAACAAAATACCTTAGACTGAGTAAATTATGAAGAACAAAGCTTTGTTCCTCGCAGTCCTGGAGGCTGGGGAGGCACTGGCTTTGGCGTTCAAGATGGCGCCTCACGGCTGTCCTCACGTGGTGAAGGTGGGAGGGCTGGGAGCACCTCCTTCCACCACAGACCGTTTCATAGTAACCTCCAAAGGTGGCCTCTTAATCCATCACACTGGCGATTAAGTTTCAGTACGTGGATTTTTGGGGACATTTCAGACCATGGCATGGATCCACTGATGGTGTGTGAAAGCTCTACCACACATCAAATCACCACAAATCAAAGGGAAGAAGGACTTTGATCTTAAAGGTTAAATATGGCATCTTTTAGTTTTGATGTCCATTTTTTAAGTAAGATTGATCATCTTTTATGTGTTTATTGGCCTTTTGTGTTTTTTCTTTTTTTGTAAACTTTCATATTATTTGCCCCTTTCTTTTGATTTTTGTTGATTCATGTGTTAAGTAATTTAGCCTGAATTTGTGAATTTTTGTGACTTTGTGAAATTCTTTCCCACACAGAACTTTTTTCTTTGTATAGCCTGATATGTTTTTCTTTTCTTTGTGACTTCTTTTTCTTTTCTTTGTGAAAAACCTTCCTCACTATAAGATTATAAATACCCACACTTTTTTTTTCAGAACTGTTATGATTCTATGTTATTTTATTTTTGTTTTTAATGTTTTTTAGAGATGGTGTCGCGCTCTGTCATATGACTGGCTGGAGTGCAGTGGTGCAATCATAGTTCGCTGTATCCTCAAACTCCTGGGTTTAAGGTACCCTCACCTCAGCTTCCCAAAGTACTGGAATTACAGGGGTGAGGCACCCTGCCTGGCCTTCTGATCTTATTTTAAACAATGAGATTTTAAATAATAAACAATCTAGAAATTACTTGTTGTAAAAAATATAATGTAAAATTCCGCCCTAATGTATGCCCACAAATCTCCAGCGACCCCAGCCTCACTTACTGGACGATTCCCTTCGCATTGATGTGAAACGGTGCGTTTGTCGTGCTCGGGATTTCAGGGGTCTGCTGTAGAATTCCTGTTGTTTCACTGGTCTGTTTACTGCAGTTCCCAGTGCTCCATCATTTTCATCACTGCACCTTTGTCGGGCCTGCAAGAGCTATAGGTCTCCAGCAGTTCTTTTTTTTAAAGCATTTTCCCCATTAGCCTTGGGCACTTAACTGTTTTGAAACTAATTTTGTTATCATTTTGTTGTGCTTCCTCCTTTAGTAGGTACTGCATGGAATGTTTATGTTAATTTTGGGAGAACCGACATCTTTATAACATTGACTCTCAGTCTCTGATTCCTTAAGCTTTGTTTAATATCTCTTAGCATTTTAAGATAAGGATAATATCTCTTTATCATACATGGTTGTGCACCTTTCTTGTTAAATTTGTTCCTAGATATTTTTTGTTTATTATTACTGTTATAAGGGGTTGGGTGAAGTGTTCTCTAAATACCAATGAGATTAACTTGGTTGACAGTGATGTCCAGGCCTTCCACAGTCTTACCAATTTTTCTCTCTACTTCTGTCAGTTACTGAGAGCACAGTGTTGAAATCTCTGATGATAATTGTGAATTTGTCTATTTCTTCTTGCATCTGTATTGGTTTTGCTCTATGTATTTTGAAGATCCGTTTTTAGGTACAGAAGTATTTAGAATAATCATGTCCTCTGGGTGAATTGATTCCTGTGTTGATGTGAACCGATGGGAACCTGCTTTGCTCTGAACTGTGCTGTGTGGTGCTGATGGAGCTGCCCCAGCTCTGTCTCCATTGGTGTTGGCACTGTAGGCCTTTCCCATCCTTTGCTTCCGGTCAGGAGAGTTGGGCCTTGCTTTGTTGTCTGTGCCTCCCGCCGCCTCCCGCCTGTCCCTTTGTTTTTTTATTCTGTGGAGTCTTGGGAGGCTCCATGGTGGGCTCTGAGGGCCTCGTGCAGGCTCCTGTCTGCTGTCATGGTCTGGGCGCCGTCCTCGCTCTGCTCCTGACTGCTGCCTGTCTTCTTTCTGGCAATGCTGTTTCTAGGCTGGGCCTTCTGCAGCTTGAGAGTGCTGGTGGGAGGGATGCAGCCTCTCCACCAGCCCGCGGCTTTGCTGGCTGCCCTGAGCAAGCCTTTCTCTGCCTCCTTTCCAGGTGGCTGATTCTCATGTGGGTGTCCTTGGGTTTCAGGCATTTTCCTCCCTCAGGACAAGGCTGGGTCTCTCGCTTATCCCTTGGGGTGAGCTCATGTGTGCACAGGACTTTGGGGGACCCCCTGCCCACCTACGCTGGCCTCTCTCTCATGGTGTATTGCTATTTTCTCTAGTTGGACACCTGGCCCTGGGGAGTCTGGTTGGGATGCGGTGGTCCCTCCTGCCTCAGGTGGGCATGGGTGGTCTGGGCAACATTGCACCCCTGTGTGCACAGTGGTCCCTCTTGCCTCTCTGCTCGCCTGGCCATGCTGTGCTGAGCTGAGGGACTCCAGAAGCCTGTATTGTTGCTCTTGTGTTTTGCTCATATTTTTAGATGTGGGGTGTTGGGGTCAGGGGTCATCAGCTGTGGCTCTGACCCTCCATCTCGGTCCAGACCTCAGCATGGCTCTAGGTCACAGGCAGTGATTCTGAATGTGCATTTCTTCCAGAAACTCCACTTGGAAATGTTGGCAGACCAGCCGCGAACAACTAAATACCACAGTGTCATCCTGCAGAATAAAGAGTCCCTGACAGATAAGGTCATCCTGGACGTGGGCTGTGGAACTGGAATCATCAGTCTCTTCTGTGCACACTATGCGCGGCCTAAAGCGGTGAGTGGGGTCTTAAGTGCATCCCGGGTGTTTGTGCCAAGGCTGGTGATGTCCGAGGTGGCTTCTGAGTGTGCTGACTTGTGACCCTGAGCTGTTGGGGGCTCACTGATCACTCCATGGTCTTGATGAGCGTCCTTGCACGTGGGGCCCAGGGTCGGTAAAATAGCAGTGTGTTGAGACTGCATGCTAGAGGCTGTGGCGCCCACGTAATGAGTCACAAACAGCACAGACAGGAATAGGGCAGAATAGAAAATTTCCCATGAATTGCGTGGGGCGGGGTATGTTCTGTGAGACGTTTATTTCAGTTGAGTAGAGAAACAGGTGCACCCACATGTCTGTGCTGGGCCTTGGGTGTGGATGGTCTCATGGGGATGGGAGGGATGCACACGCTGGGCCCCCTCCCCACCCCTCTTGGGCCGTCTGTACTGTGCTGAGCTGAGCCGAGCTGCAGCCTTGGAGACTCCTTACACAGTGGGTGGGGTCGCAGCACAGTGTCCACCCAAGTCCAGGCTCTGCAGGACCCGGGACCCAGCGCTTGGGCGCTTCCCACCAGACCCTTCCCTGAGAACCTGGGTTTGAAATTGTCTGACAGGCCTCAGATGTGGCACAGACCAGCATTGTCACTTGGGTGCTAAGAACTTGTTGTGCTGGTCATGGATTAAGATTGCTGTGCGTGTGGCAGCCGGCTTGGGCATGCGAGTTTTCCGTCTGCTTGCAGTCCTGCGTCTGTGTCTTGTCCAGGAGGTGGGGGCAGTTGGGAGGGTTAGAGGCGGCTCCTTTCTGGGTGCCCCTGGAGGGGCAGGTGTGGCCCAGCCCTCGCTGCCTCTGCTGTCTGGAACGCTGCTTCCCTCTTGTGTCATTGACCATTTCTCGTGATGCTGGTTGTGACTCAGGAGAGTAGATGACGGGACGTGTGTGGGCTGGATGTGCACTGACAGTGCTTCTGCTGCTGCAGGTGTACGCAGTGGAGGCCAGTGAGATGGCACAGCACACGGGGCAGCTGGTCCTGCAGAATGGCTTTGCCGACATCATCACTGTGTTCCAGCAGAAGGTGGAGGATGTGGTGCTGCCCGAGAAGGTGGACGTGCTGGTGTCTGAGTGGATGGGGACCTGCCTGCTGGTGAGGGCGGGCGTGCGGGCAGCTGGGGGCCGGAGCTGGGGGGCTTCTGAGCACAGGCTCGGCTGGGTCGACCTCAGGATCTCAAGGGTCGTGCATGACTCATTTTGATGTTTTCCCTAATGTGAGGTATAATTAATTTCTTGTGTGGACATTGGCTCAGTGTCTTGAATTTTCACCTGATTTAAAAAATGATGTAACATTTTCATGAGTGATTTACATGAACTGTGTTCTCCTCAGGGGTCTGTAAAAATCCTGTGCCTAACAGGTAAGGCTGTTTCTTTAATGCCAGTAGGGCCTTCGTCCCTGGCCGGGGTCTCCTCACCTTAGACTGGCCCCAGTGATGCTGTGAAGCCACCTGGGCATCTGTAGGGCCAGCATAGCCTCGGTTGCTCACCCTGAGTTTCACATGTGGGTGGAAGTGGACTGTTTTCCGGTTGCTTGCAAATATGCCCTGTAGAAACGCTGTCTGCTTGGAGGGAAGTTGACGGGAGTGTGGCTGGATGCTGTCTGCCCGGCGCTCTCCTCCTGGGCTCAGCATCCTGGGACACAGGACGTTGCAGTGGAGCATCCCAACCTGAAACTTTGTCTCAGTGTAGAGACCCAGAAAGATGGGGTCTGGGTGAAGGAGTGTGGAGTATGGCTGCTGCTTCCCAGGAAACGGTTTCCCTTGGTAACAGATGGCACTGGGCCTTTAGTCCTGTTGAAATTTTGTTGTCAGAAGATAAATGTAAATAGACTCAATGTCCATGCTGTGACTTGGCTTATTAATAACATCTGTGGAGCCATAAGATGACACACAGGAGAAACGGGCTCCACTCCTACTCCCTGAAGGGGCATTCGCCTTTGCCCCCGAACAGCAGCGCCCATTCAGTAAGTATCTGTTGACAGCTGGTGCCCCGGCCACGGGGACAAAAAGAGGACAGAGGAGGAGTGAGGCTGTGGTGAGGCCAAGGGTGTGTGGGCAGTGATATGGGGAAGCCTGGCTGCTGGAGTGTCCGGCTGTGCCCTAGGTTGGGTGAGAGGGACACAGGAGGGACGCGAGGCAGAGGGAGGGGAGAGGAGTAGCCACCGTGTTCACCATGTTGCTGTGTCCCAGGGCTGCCCAGTGGCCGGATTGGCCAGACTGTGTTGCATCAGGGAGGCAGAGGCCAGATGTAGGGAACTGTGTGTCTGAGGACTTTGTGCCACATCCTGGACACCGAGGGGAGTGCCACTGGTGTGTGAGTGATGGAGTAAGAGGTGGGCTGTGTTTTGGAGGCCCCTGGGTATGTGTGGCCGGGACTGGAGGCCAGGGACTGGCTGTGGTCCCCCAGCATGCAGAGAGGTCTGGGACAGCCTGTGTGAGGGGAGGCCCCTCTGCGTGGGAGGTGCACAGACTTCCAGGACTGACTGTGACTTTACTGTCAAGATGCAGGAGCCAGGGCTTGGCATGGGGCAGGTGTGGGGATGCAGAGCAGGGCCAGCAGGCAGGATGTGCCGAAGGGGGCCTGGCGTGAGCAGGACGGTGCCTCCCAGCCCTGAGCCGCAGGGAGTGGGCCACCAGGACTGGCTGGGGGCCGGGGTAGGGAGGGCCCTGGGGAGGGTGGACATCTGTGTGGTTCTTGAACATAGGACGCCCATCCGATGTACAGGGCCAGCTATTGATTGGGCAGTGGGGACATGGCCTGGGGTCTCGGTGGGCGTTGGCCTGGAGGGGCCACCCTGAGCAGGACATTTGGAGGAGTGCTGGGGCAAGTCAGACAGGACCGTGTGGTGGTTTTCTCCAGTGCAGGCAGTGGAGGGGGAAGGTGGAGCTTTGCAGGTGAGGGCTTGAGGCCGTTCCGACTTCAGACTCCCCCCAGGGAGACTGAGGGACCACCACCATCATTACGTAGGCCAAGGAGGCCCAGAACAGGCAGACGGAGCTGTGAGAGTTCCTATGGCAATAGTTGTTGGGGTGCAGGGTTGGTAGGCTTTGAGGGAGGGAGGGTGTGAATTTGGGAGTCGTTGGTGCAGCTGTACCCACCTTCACTTTCCGTCCCCAGGCTGCCTCTCTCCTGAGCTGCCGCATTCTCCCCTGCACCTGTGCGTCTGGCCCTCTTCACATCCTCCTTGCCTGCTGTCTGCCTGTTCTCAGAGCCCCTCAGCCCTCAGGCCTTCATCTCTTCTGGCCCATCTTCCTACTCTGACGCTGACATGTAGTAAAAGTCTGAAGACAGAGAAGAGTGCATGTGCGTTTAGCATAGGAGGGGCAGCTTTCAGTGAGTGCAGCAGGGGCAGGTAGTTGTTCAGAGATGGTGCTGGAACGACTGATTTGGAGAAAAGAGGCCCTTCTTCACACCATCTGCTAAAATAAACCTTAGATGGGCTCAAGAGTTAAATATTTAAGAAAAGGAGGAAACATAAAAAAATTGCTACAAGTTTATTTGTTGTTAGTATGGGAAAGGTCTTTCTAAGAACCAAGTTCATAATGAAGCTGTCAAATAAAATATTTGACAAAAAATTCCCCTTCATACATTAGCACAGCTAAAAATTATTAAATGGTAAATGAAACTAAAGAATTGCAGCTAAAGAATTGCGTGATGTAAAGAGTTGCAATAAGAAAAACATAAGATAAAGGTAACCTCATGGAAGGTGAGCAGGGACTAGAAAGGCGGAGAAATGCCAGAGGCCAGTAGCTTGAACATTGTTTAATGCCACCAACAATTTAAAAGTAACTTTAATAGTTTTGACCTGGGAAGTTGGCTGAGCGATCCTCTAATATCTGATGCTCCCCATGCTGAGGTTGTGGGGAAATGTGCACCGCCATGCCCTTTTTTTGGCATTGTAAATTGGTAAAGCCTTTTGAAGGAAAATAGGGCAGAATAAGTCAAAGAGCATTAAAATTTTTTTGTTCTTCCAGAAGCATCAAAGTTCTGAAGGAGATGCAAGTAGAGATACCACAGGTGTCCTAGATCGTCAACAGACCATTTAATCATTTTTGTTAACAAAGCAGGTGACAATGGAGCCCTAATTTGCGTTATCATTAGTTGTTACAGGATCTTGCTTGTTCTCCTGAGGTCGCACCACGATTTCCGAGAAGCAGGTTGCACACTCAGCAGTCTCCCACTAGCCAGTGGCACTGCAGGTGCAGGGGCTGCCTCCTGGATTTCAGGACGCTTTGCAAGGTCACTGAGGGTCTCCGTTACACACTTGGTAGAATTAAAAGACTGCCAGACTCAGTCTTACCGTTGTTAGTGTATTCGTGCTGTCAATATGTGGTGAGGACATACTATATTCTGTTATTCTCTTTAGCTCAAGGAAGAATAAAGAATGTGGACCAAAATTACAACCACATTATGACCAATTTTCTAAGCAAAATAAAGTAACTGCTGAGGTTAACAAAGATGTAATAATTCTCTTCACACAGCCTTGTACTGTTTTATGGACTGTATTATCACAAATCCTGAGTTTAACAAAAATCTTTATAAGTTAGCTCATGAAAACAGGCACGTGGCCAATAAGAATTTAATTTCACACCAATAAAACTTTAGACTTTGGATTTATTTAAGGCTGTTTGCACATATTTACAGAATGCGTAGTTCAGATGATGGGACAGCTCCCCCTCAGCAAGACTCTGGCCTAAATGTATTTGTCTTATTTACACAACAAGAAGATAAGAGTAAACACGGGCACTTTCAGTTTGTGGCACTGAAGGACGATCTACACAGGGCACCCTGCAGAGGCCACAACCAAGGCCGCCTGGCTTCCCAGTGGGACAGGCCTAAGGGAGGACTTCTGGCCCCTTTGCTTGACGTTCGTGTTTTATGCCTTGATGTTTCTTTTTGGTTGCATTCCCTGGAGCTCATGTCGATCATTTTACTTTTCAGAGGTGCTAGTTCTGGTGCCCACACGCACACACACAAAACCATCAACTCTTCTGGATTCCTTGGTTTTAAAGCTTGCCTCATACAAAGTACAGAGACATCTTTTTCAGTAAACATTGCCGCCACATGCTTGAAGGACTGCTTATGGCTACACTTAGACATCTCCAATCAAGGTCTCTTCACCTCCTTCTACAACAATGCACTTTGTCTGCACTGAGACAAAAAATGACAGCCTTTTTTCTTTTCTTGATTTTTTTTTTTTTTGGTGTGGAGCATTTCCGAACTTTCACGTCATAAAAAATGCAGCATAGTTAATCAGCAGCTTGCACTTCTGAGGGCACATTGAGCTCGGGGGAGGAAGAAGGAGGAGGAGCTGGTGGGTGCTGAGACTGCAGTGTCCTCCTTCCCAGCAGCTGGACCCAGAGACTGGGCACCAAATTTTTTTGATGAAATTATCCTAAGGAAATAGTCAAATTTGTACAGAAATTTATGTTAAAAAATGTTCATGGCAGCACCATTTAAAATGGGGAGAAAATTGGAAACAACAGAATTGTAGCAATACATATGGTCATTAAAAATTATGTTTTAGAAAGATTTTTAACAATCTTTGGAAAAAGTTGGTGACATGTTACTAGTTTTTAAAAAAAGTACAAAGAGTATGTACAGTATGATTCCAATTTTGTGTTTAAAAATTAGACATAGTGGTAACCTAGCTTTAATTCCAGGTAAGATGGAGAAGGCATATTCCTTTCATCTCTCCCACTGAATGCAGCTATAAATCCTGGAGAGTAGACAGGGAGAAACTATTTGAGGACTCTGGAACAAAGACATAGTAGCAATCGATTGGTGAAGAAGACAAGAATTTGAAGTACGGTCGAATATCTGTGGGCTCCACATCTGTAGATACAACCTACATGTATTGAAAATATCTGAAAATAAAAATAACAATACAACAATAAACATCAATACAAATAACACACCAATACAGTATAGCAGCTACTTACATAACATTGACATTGTATTAGGTAGAAGTAATCTAGAGATGATTTAAAGTCTGTCGGAGGATGTATGTAGCCTGTATGTAAAAACCACGTTATTTTATTTGGGGGACTTGAGCATCCAAGGATTTGAATATCCACGGGGATCCTGGAACAAGTCCCCCATCGACACCAAGGAACAGCTGTATTCCTGGAACAGTCTTGAGTTATCATTTTCCTTCTTCTCCCTCTGTGTACATACATAGAGTGAGAAGCAAAGAAGGTCCGTGAAATGGACCAATTCTTTTGAAAACTGCAAATTACCACAGTTCATCTAACATGAAATAGATAACCTGAATGGTGTAATAACTAGTAAAGATATTGAATTAATACTTTAAAAACCTGAAAGGTAAATCTCTAGCCTAAATGATTTCACTGGTGAATTCTATCAACACATTTAATGAAGAAAAAACTCCAATTCTAAACAACTTTCAGAAAAGAAGAGGGAACACTTCCTCACTCATTATATGACGTAAGCATTGCCCTAATACCAAAACCAGTGTTAACACAAAATATGAAAACTACAGACCAATAACCCTCATGAACATAAATGTAAAAATCCTCAAGAAAACATTAGCAAATTTAAACCAGCAGGATATAAAAGGAATAATAATACACCATAACAAAAAAAGAAACTATCCTTGGAATGCAAGGCTGGTTCAATATTTGAAAATCAATCAGTGTAATCTACCATATTAACAGTCTGAAGAAGAAAAATCATGATTATATCAATACAGAAAAAAATTGACAAAATTCAACATCAGTTCATGATAAAATTCTCAGCAAACTAGAAATGGAAGGAAATTTAACATGACATAGGACATCTACAAAAAAACCTACAGAAAATCCTAAGGAATCTGTGAGAAAATTTCCTAAAACTAATAAGTGAGTTTAACAAGATCACAGAGTGCAAGGTCATCATACAGAAGTCATTTTTATATCTTAGCAATGTACAACTAGAAATTAAAGAATATCATTTACAGTAGCTTCAAAAATATGAAGGGCTTAGAAATCTAACAAAACGTGATGTGGATGCTGAAAATGATGAGATGATAATGAAAGAAATCCCAGAAAACCTAAATAAATGGAGAGATAAGGCTCAACCTAGTAAAGTTGTATGTTCTTTTTAAATTTATCTGTAGACTTAATAAAATTCCAATTAGAATCCAAGCAGGATTTGTTCTTATAGATAAGCTCATTATGAAATGTATATGGAATGTAAAGGAACTACTGCTATGGTTTGTCCCCACCAAATCTCATGTTGAAATTTGATCCTCAGTGTGGTGGTGTTGGGAGGTGGGGCCTAGTGGGAGGTGTTTGGGTCATGGGTGTGGATCCCTCATGAATAGATGAATGCCCTTCCTCGTGGGTAGATAAGTGAGTTCTAGCTCTCTCAGGTCCCAACAACAACTGGTTGTGAAAAAGAGCCTGGCACACGCACTTGCCTCTGCTCTCACCCTGTGGTCTCTGCACATGCCAGCTCCCCTTTGCCTTCCACTGTGAGGGGAAGCAGCCCGAAGCCCTCACTGGATGCCCAATCCTGAACTTTCCCAACCAGCAGAACCATGAGCCAAATAAACCTCGTTTCTTTATAAATTACCCAGCCTCAGGTATTCCTTTTTGGCAACACAAAAATGGACTAAGAGAACCAGGGTAGCTGATACAATTTTTAAAAAGAAGAGTAAAGTTGGAGGAACTATACTACTTGATTTTAAAGCTACAGTATTCAGGACAATGTATTGGTGAAGGGACAGACATGTAAGTCAATGGAATGGAGATGAGAGATAGATTTCTACAAATACGGTCAATTGATTTTTTTAACAAAGGTTCAAAAATCAATTTAATGGAGAAAAGACAGTCTTTTCAGCAAATGTTACTGGAATAGTTGTCATCCACATCTAAAAAACAACACCTCAACCTCACACCTCATACACAGCTGAACTTAAAATTCATCATAGATCTAAGTGTGTGAAATATAAAACTATAAGTCTTCTTGAAAAAATCATAGAAAATCTTCATCACCTGGACTTGGGCAAAGAGTTTTTACTCTAAAAGCATGATCCATAACAGAAACTGTTGATGAATTGAATTTCATCAAAACTAAAAACGACTGCTCTGCAAAGGGATGATGCTAAGAGAATAAAAAAGACAAGCTAAGATTAGGAGAAAATATTGCAAAGAATATATCCAGTGTGTGTTCTGAATATACAGAGAAATCTCAAAACTCAACAGGAAGAAAACAAGCCAATTGAAAATTGGCAAAATACTTGAACATACACTTTACCAAAGTGGATATACAGATATGAAATACACACATGAAAAGATGTTCAACATAGCCATCAGGGAAATACACATTGAAGTCACAGTAAGATATCACTTACACCCATTGAAAAATGACTAAAATAAAAAAATCTGATAGTAATACCAACTGCCATTGAGGATGAGGAACAGCAGAAAGTCGTGCATTGCTGGAGGGAACATGCCACTGTGGAAACGGGTGGGTGTTTTCTTATAGACTTGTAGGTGCACTCACCTTATGCCCAGGAGTCCCTGTCCTGTGTGTTCAGCCCAGAGATACGCAAGCTGTGTTCACACAAAAACCTGTACGTGAATGATTATACTAGCTCTCTTTATAATTGCAAAAAAAACCTGGAAACAACCCAAGTGTCCTTCATCTGGATAATCCTTAAGGATAAACTGGTGCATCCACACAGCGGAATACTACTGAGCAGTGAAGAGGAGCCAGTTATTGAAACAGGTAATTTGGAGGAACCCCAGAAACGGTACAGTGAGTGAAAGAAACTTGTCTTGAAAGGTTATGTACTGTTTGGTTCCATTTATATGATATTCTTAAAAAGACACAAGACCACGGGGATGGAGACCAGATCGGTGGCTTGAGAGGCTGGGGCTGGGGAAGGCATGACCACCAGAGAAAAGGGTGAAGAGTGTTTTGGGTGGCAGAGCCGTGTGTATGCTGGCTGTGGTTGTGAGGATAAAATCCACACAAGCACTAAAGTTCGTAGGCTGTACACTAAAAAAGCTGTTTCACTATATAACTGAAAAAATAAGATTAAAAAATAAGATGTATATATTTTTTGTGTGCGCGTGTAGAAAAATACTTGAAAGTAAACTGCAGAGTGATAACAGTGGTTCCTTCTGGGTACTGGGTTAATATGTGATTTTTATTTTTGTTTGAGCTTTTCTAAGTTTTCTACATTTCCCATACAAAACATGTATTACTTCTATAATAAAAGCAGCTGGAGATTATTTAAGGAAAGCAAAACACTTCTGTTGTTTCTCAACAACTACAGGATGAAGTGCAGGCTCCCCGGGTGGCTTGCAAGGGCCACAGGCCTTGGTCCCACCTCGCTGGTGCTCCCTCTACTCCTTTCTGTGTTCGAAGCAAGATCTGGTTTAGACAGAAAGCCTGGCCTTTGAGGGCGTTGGGTCCCCACTTCCTCAGTCATAGATGTGATGTGCTTCCCTTGACTTGGACCTTCTGAGGGATGCAAGGTGGACCAAAGGAGCACGTGAATGGCCAGGGCATGCCTGCATGGCTTTCGGTTTCTTAAGGAGTGATTTCAGTCCACTTAAAGGGTTGTGAAAATTCTGAGAATGCTACAGACCAAATATATTTTATGTAACAGTTGGGACCCTGCAACACTTCAGGGCTCTTTCAAAATCTGGTAGCTACGAACTCTTCCATGACTGAGATGGGACAAGAGTGAAGATTTGTCCTTGCTTTTAGCTCTGCTCCAGTTCATAGTTCTAATGGGAAATTATGTGACTTAAACCCAGGCTGTGAGATGCATCAGTGACCATTACATGTGGGCATAAAATAAACCCTCGCGATGTTCTCTTGCATGGTACACTGGCCTAGGCAGGAATATTCTTGAGGCTAAAACTGTAGAACTCTCAGACTAGTGTTACGAATGTGGTGGTGAGAGGCCTGTGCAGCCACAGGGCCTGTGATGTGTCTCCTGTGTGTCTTTCACTCCTATGCAGTTTGAGTTCATGATCGAGTCCATCCTGTATGCCCGGGATGCCTGGCTGAAGGAGGACGGGGTCATTTGGCCCACCATGGCTGCGTTGCACCTTGTGCCCTGCAGTGCTGATAAGGATTATCGTAGCAAGGTGCTCTTCTGGGACAACGCATACGAGTTCAACCTCAGCGCTCTGAAGTAAGTGTCCACAGCTGAGACTGGCACTGTCTTGTGGGGCCTCCTTGTCCACAGTCTGCAGGTGGGCCAAGGCCGTAGGAGATCCCATACGACAGTTGGATAAATGAGGGTACCTGTGCACCCAGATAGGACAATCTGTTGTAGCATTGGAGTAATTAAAGCAGTATGGTGCTATAACAAGAAAAGACAGATAGGCAGAGCAGGGTAGAATGCAAGGAAGAAAAGTTTTCGTATGTGAAAAAGGTGGCATTACGATTAGGAGGGAGTGAGGGCCAAGTCAGCAAATTATTCTGGAGCAGTTGATGAGCCCTTGTTCTCTCACGCCATATGTGAAAACTTAATTCTGCATGGAATCAGCGTCAGCGACAGGCATCCATGGGGGCCCGTGTGCACCATCTTAGGTGGAGAAATGAGCAGCAACAATGGATGGAATGGACCCTGGGCTAGATAGAATCTGGCAGTCTGTGTGGCAGAAATCAGCAAAAACACAATTGTAAAAGCAAACAAGTAATTAGGGAAATCATGTGCTGCCAGGTCTTGGAATCAATTAGAAAGAGATGACTAGCCAGATGGAATTACAGCCCAATCATATGAACAGGCAAACTGCAGAAAATAAATAAAATTACCAATCTATGAAAAATTATAACGTTGTTAGTAGTTAAAATGCAAATTAAAATACATGCTGTTTTCCCTACCAGACAAGCAAAGAGTAAGATAGTAGCCCGGGCTTGCCTGGCAGTGGCAGGGAGGTGTGGCTGCCGGGGCCTTAGAGGTTGGCATCAGGCCGCCCACCCGAGTCACTGCCAGAGCCTCCCACCTGAGTGTTCCTCCCGGCACTGGAAGCCAGTGGCCGTCCAGAGGAACGTGATTGAATTGCTGTATATCCATCTGGTGGGGCACTGCTGTGCATGTGTTAAAAAAGAAACCATAGGTTTTTAGGGATATGTAATGATATTTAGAAAGGGTTTAAGAGACAGTAAAACTTGGCAGAATAAACCGTGTATACAGAATGGATGTTTGCTTGCATAAATAAATTTATATAAATATGTCTGGAGGATAAAAATAAGTATATCACAATGCTAAGACAGGCATATGGGTAATTTAAGCTTTTCTTTATGCTTGTCCATAGTTTCCAATTTTTAAATTCGTAATTTTTTTATCAGAAAAATAAATATGTAAATATAGTGGAATCTTTATTAAAACATTCACTTTTATTTGCTATTTCAGAAGTTACTGCTTTGCTTATTTTTAAAAACATTTCTGTGGTAAATAATAGGTGACTTACAAGCCCAGTGCAACCAGTGATGGGGGTTGGCAAATGGTGACATGCAGGGGCCATGCGGTGTCTAGTGTCTGTTTCTGTGTTGAATTTGTGTAGCAACAGAGCAAGTATTTCTCCTGAAACTCAGACTCACTCGGGCCACCTCAGCCCTTCTAGTTCCTTTCGTTTATTGTAGAGTAACCTACAGCAGGAATACCGCGTTCATTTACTGTTAATAGAAAACCCACAAAAGATATTTTGAAATCAAATACATTCTAAAACTAGGCAAGACACGCTGCAACTCCCCTTGTCCTCTAGGTTATGAGGGGTGAGTGTTGGTTTCCGTGTGCTCAGATCCCATGAATGAGACCTCACAGGGAAGTGCCCAGTGACTCGCAGGCTCCTTAATGCCTCCAGGTCAGGCCCCGGAAGTCTCTGGTTACCTGGGTAGGGTCTGGGTCCTCTCAGAGGGGGGAGGCACTCAGGGCCTCTGGAGGCCTGAGGGCTGCTCTGGGGTTCCAGGACCCCAGATAGTGGCTTAGCATCCTGGTGACACAGAAGGGAAAGCACTCACGGTGGTCCCACATGTGTGTTTTGAAGCCTAAGATGTTTGCAATTTCTCTCAACAGTCGCTTTGACCTTTTCCCCTAGATCTTTAGCAATTAAGGAGTTTTTTTCAAAGCCCAAGTATAACCACATTTTGAAACCAGAAGACTGTCTCTCTGAACCGTGCACTATATTGCAGTTGGACATGAGAACCGTGCAAATTTCTGATCTAGAGGTGAGAAAAAGCTGAATTGCTCCTTACATTCGATAGTCAGTGACCACGAAACACTCAGACCAGAGCCTGGCTTATCATAAACCTTCAGTGAGTGCTGGGGGTGTGAGTGAATAACTAATTATTTTATTATACAAACAAGTGAGTTTATAAAACGTTTGCTACTGATTTTTTCCAGTCTTCTTTCTTTTTTACGTTCTATTTTGATTCTTTCATATTGTACATCATTTTCTTTATAAATGTCTCCAGCGTCTTCATTTTAGATTTATGTTTAATATTCTCAGCATCTTCAAAATCAAATAAATTATATTTCGTTTCATTATGGTATTTGCATTACAGTTTTTTTCGAGTGTTTTTAGCCACCCTTCATGACAGAATTGTTAGAATTCCCTGCGTGAATCCCTGTCTGGCCGCGCGGTGGCGCTCGTGGGCTCTGGGCGGTTTCCCCGCGCCCCCGCCCTGCCGGGCACCCCAGTTGGCGCCGCGTCTGGAGATGGGGCGGGCGTGGCGGCGCGGGCGCGCTTTGGTTTTTAGTTCGTTCTGCTGTGGAAAGGCCCAGCCTGGAGCTCTCCAACTCCTTAACTTGAAGAGCTGAGCGCCGAAAAGATTCCGCAGGAATCTGGGGCAGAAAATTGGGCGCAAAAAGCTCAGATGCTTGAAATGTTTCTGACTGAAGCCTCTGAGCTCACGATGCGGGTTTTAGGGGTGGTTTCCCCAGGGCGGGGGGCTTTTCTGCGGTTCCTGACGCGTTCGGCGTCTGCGTGGGGCGCGCGGAGGGGGCCGCCCCAACCTGGGCCCTGCGGTGCCAGGCGGTGCCCACGCGTGCCTTGTCATCTGCTTGACCCAGACCCTGAGGGGCGAGCTGCGCTTCGACATCAGGAAGGCGGGGACCCTGCACGGCTTCACGGCCTGGTTTAGCGTCCACTTCCAGAGCCTGCAGGAGGGGCAGCCGCCGCAGGTGCTCAGCACCGGGCCCTTCCACCCGTGAGTGTGCGGGGCGCGGGCACGGGGTGCGGGGTGGGGGGCGTGGAGGATGGGGCTGGGCGCGAAGATGGGGCGCAGGGGAGTAGGGGGGCGCGGAGATGGGGCGCGCAGGAGGGGGTGGGACGCGGCGTGGCAGCTGTGGGTGGGCGGGGCACATGGGGGTGCGGGCGGTGGCGTGGGGGCGGCGCGCGTGGGGGCACAGGGGTGGTGTAGACACCGCAGCCTGTGTGCCCCCTTCCGGGTCTCGCCACCACTCGGCCCAGCCTGGGGCGTCCCGCCCAACAACAGCCCCAACGAGAGGAGCTCCCTGTCTTCCAGCCCCCGAGGAGCAGCCACAGCTCTTCATAGTCTGACCCAAAGCGCCTCCACAGGACGTCGGGGTTCACCTGACGCTTTTGGAGACGCTTGTTTTTTGGGACATATTTCCCCGCCAGCACCCTGAGCATGCGTGGCGGTGGAGCTGCCTTCGGGGCCCTGCAGGCCTTCCCTTTGGGTGGGGTTGGCTGCCCCGCTCTGGCACCTGGCCCGCTGACTCCCCAGCGTGGTGGCCCCGCGAGGGGACCCCGGCTCCAGGGAGGTCGCAGAGGTGCGGGGTTAATGGCCTGGCCTGGCATGTGGTCCCCATCACAAGAGTCCTGTGGTGCCCCCTCCAGTGCCATCACCGGGTGGAGGTGGGCAGCTTGGAGGCCGGTTATACCCATCCCCGAGTCTGGGGGCGTGGAGGGGGCAGTGACCTGGGTCACAGGCTGGGGTGAGGGGTGTGGCCACAGTCAGGGAAAAACTGGGGACCTGAGGAGCCCCCCACTTCACTGCTGGCCCCACCATGCACAGTGGGAGTTTGAGGGAAGACAGAGCCTGAAGAACTTAGAGACGTTTCCAACGCAACGCAGTGCAGAATCCTAGCGTTTTACTATTTCCCCCCAAATGTGACAGTTGTCCTCATCTTGTAACCTTCACAGAAGCGACTCCTTGGACCTGATTCTGTCTGTGTACACCACAGTTTAACAGCAGGAGCTAGATCACCAGCCTCTGCAGCTTAGGCAAGGGTGCAGGAAGGGGGTGCACAGCAGTCCTCCTGGTGGGCTGGGGAGTCAGCACCACACAGGACCTTTAGTGCAGCTGTGTGTCCCCTGAGCTCCCGCATCCTCTGGGCCACCCAGGGTGAGCCGTCCATACCTCCTGGAATCTGAGTGGTCTCAGGAGCAGCCTTGTGTTTGCATTGGCAGGATCTGTCTCACCAGCATAACTTTGATCCCAGTGTATCCCATAGAGTCCCTTTAGATCACAGGGCTGGGGGGGGTATATGTTCCCCGAGTTAGCCTGAAAAGCCAAGCTTTGTGTCCCCAGGCCCTTAGGGTGGACTGCCGGCTGTGTGGGTGCTGTTGGGGGTGACAGCCAGTGCGAGCCCGAGTCAGCAC
Source organism: Nomascus leucogenys (assembly GCF_006542625.1). NCBI lineage: Eukaryota > Metazoa > Chordata > Mammalia > Primates > Hylobatidae > Nomascus > Nomascus leucogenys. The sequence continues at coordinate 31,499,621 of NC_044405.1, forward strand.
CCCGAGGGCCATGTGGAGACTGCCCTAGCTCAGCCTCCAGGTCACACACACCCCTGTCTTGCAGCACCACACACTGGAAGCAGACGCTGTTTATGATGGACGACCCAGTCCCTGTCCATACAGGAGACGTGGTGACGGGTTCAGTTGTGTTGCAGAGAAACCCAGTGTGGAGAAGGCACATGTCTGTGGCTCTGAGCTGGGCTGTCACTTCCAGACAAGACCCCACATCTCAAAAAGTAAGATACGTAGTTGTAAGATTCTGTCCTGTGGGTGCCGGTCCTCAGGGAGACAGGCCTGGGTGGTGGTAGTGATGGCAGATGCTGGCCCACACTGGGGTCCATGCCTTTTGTGCAGGAGTGATTTAATCCTCACACAGAAAGCACCTGTTGTTATTGGCTTCATTTCTCATCTGACAGCCCAGGAAGTGGAGGGCTCTGGAAGGGAAGTCATTTCCTCAGGTGACACGGTGAGTGAGGGAGAGCAGAGACCCACATCAGCCTGAGGCCCCTCGTGCCATGTCCAGAGGGGCCCCCAGATGGACAGAAGCCTGAGCTGTGCCTTGGCGCTCCCTTTACACAGGCCTCTGTGGCTTCCCAGGCAGCAGTTAGTCTAGGTGTGTTGTCCGTGATGCGTGTTCTGACTGGCAGCCTTCGGATCCGTGTGTGAATTCATGTGTAGCTCGCCCAGCTCACTCAGGCTTCCTTGCTCAGAGGCTGCTGAAAATGGAATGTTCTTCTTTGGACTCAGGAATAATGTGGCAAAGAAAATAAAAATAAATGGTTTTCCTTCATTTTTTATATTGTTTTGTGCTTTGCTTTGTAATAAGTTTTTGTTAAAAGTTTGTCATTTAAAAAAATTCTACACCTGAATACTGTTGTCTAATATTAAACCATTAGGAAATGTAGCATGTTAATCAAATGATTTATCATCTGATTGACCTGTCGTCATTTATCTTTTTCAGGTTGGAGAAAAAGTCTTTCCCATCTGGAGATGATAGTTGATGCTTTATTTGGAAAGCAGTGTGCATATCTTGAGGGGTGATGAACACAAGCAAACCAAGCTGCACCTGGCTGCTGCACACTCCTGTGAAAGTCGGTGAACATTCACTCCACACTGACCCCTCCCCAGCCTGGCAGGTGACGTCAGGGTCCTTCACAGACAAACACGCTTGGGCTTGGCAGGAGCTGCCGTGGCCACCCCCGCTGCCCAGTGTCTGCCCTGTAGAAGTAGGCTGTGTTTCCAGGTGTTCACCCGTGGTGCCCACAGTGCCGACCCGTGGCTAGGTCGGAGCTCCATGTTCCTAAGCTACGTCTAGGTCTACACTCCTAGGACGCACGCATATCAGCCCGTGTACCGTGTGACAGTGACTGTCCCCGCCTCCTGTGTTAGTGGTGCCCTTACTGCCGTCGCTCATCCACTCATGTGGGACGTAGGATTGCACAGGGCTGTGCCAGTGGCATGTAGGGAACACTGCCCTGGCTCAGCATGCGAGCTAAGGTGGCGATGTACGCGATGGGACTCTGCATGGGATAGTATAGTTGTGTAGACGTCTTCCAAATAAATTGTGTGTTGGTGCATCGCACATGCTCAATAAATATTTTTAAATGAGTGAATGTCATTGTGTATCCTGTTTTATGCATATATGTTATTTTTTGTAATTACAGGATCATACTATATGCATTGCTTTGTAAGTTTCTCTCAGTATTGTGAAAAAACTTCCACATCAGTAGATACATGTCCATAACTTTTTTTGTATTGTTTTGATTTTTATTAAATTTTATTGAAATATAGGCTGGGTGCAGTGGCTTACCTCTGTAATCCCAACACTCTGAGAGGCTGAGGTGGGATGATTTCTTGAGCTCAGGAGTTCAAGACCACCCTGGGCAACAGAGCGAGATACTGTCTCTACAAAACAAATACAAAAATTAGCGGGGCATGGTGGCGTGTGCCTGTAGTCCCAGCTACTCGGGAGGCTGAGGCGGGAGGATCACTTGAGCCCAGGAGGTTGAGGCTGCAGTGATCTAGGATTGCACTGCTGCACTCCAGCCTGGGTGACAGAGCAAGACCCTGTCTCAAAAAAAAACCCCAGAAAACAAAACTGAAATATCAAATATATATTGAAAACAGTGCTAGTCGTGGGTACATAGATGATGGCATTTTATAAAGTGGATGCACATGTAACCAGCATCCAGGCCAGGACACACTACAGATTCCCCGATTCCCCTTCCACTCAGTGCCCACCCTCTCGAGGGTGGTGTCCTGACTTGTAACTGTCGATTACTCTTGCCTGAATAGAGTCGTACACGTGTTCTTTTGTGTCTGCCTTGTTTAATTGAACATTGTTTGTGAGACTCATCTATGAATTTTAGACAGTGTGGTGTGGTTGATTTTTTCACTGTGGCATAGTATTCAACTGCATGAATAGACCACAGTTTATGAATCTTGTTTCACATGGTGTCCTTCTGGGTTGTTGCCATGGTTTAGCTGTGATGATTACTGAGACTGTGGACATTTCTGTGTTATGTGTTTTGGCGCACGTATGTACACATTTCTGTTGGGTGTACACTGTATACCAGGTTTTCAAGTCGAGGAATCTAATATCCCTGCCAGCTGTGCATGAGAGTTGGCATCCCTGTCAACACCCAGTATTGTGTTTTGCATTTTACCTGCTCTGGTGGGCGTGTGGATTTGGTATACATTTCATTGATGAATCCAGTTTTGTAGATTTGCCGCTCATTTGGATATCCTGTTTTTGAGGTGCTTGTTTAAGTCTTTGGCCCATTTTACTATTAGGGTTTGTTTTTTTTCTATTTCTAATTGAGATTCCAGGTGTTCCTGATATAATCTGGCTGAGTCCTGTACCACATATATATTTGTGAATATCTTTTCCCTTTCGGTGGCTTTTTTTTTTTTTTTTTTTTTTTTTTGAGTATTGAGCTGTGAAGAAGCTGTGTCAGGATTTTCTTTCTTTCTTTTTTTTTTTTCTTCGAGACGGCGTCTTACTCTGTTGCCCAGGCTGGACTGCAGTGGCGTGATCTCGGCTCATTGCAACCTCTGCCTCCCGGGTTCAAGCGATTCTCCTACCTCAGCCTTCCAAGTAGCTGGGATTACAGGCATGCACCACCACACCTGGCTAATTTCTGTATTTTTTTAGAGATGGGGTTTCACCATGTTGGCCAGGCTGGTCTCGAACTCCTGACCTCAGGTGATCTGCCCACCTTGGCATCCCAAAGTACTGGGATTACAGGCGTGAGCCACAGTGCCCAGCCTGTGTCAGGATTTTCTATCATGGACATGGAGGCTGGTGGTCTGGGTGCAATTTCATACGTGGTCATTAGAAAAGGCATCTCATCCAAATGCGGTGGCTCATGCTTGTAATCCCAGTGCCTCAGTAGGCCAAGGCAGGAGGATTACTTGAGCCTAAGAGTTTGAGACCAGCCTGGGCAACATAACAAGACCTTGCCTCTCCAAAATCTTAAAAACTAGCTGGGTATGATGGTGCACACCTGTAGTCCCAGCTACTTGGGAGGCCGAGGCGGGCAGATCGCCTGAGGTCAGGAGTTCAGGACCAGCCTGGCCAATATGATGAAACCCCGTCTCTACTAAAAATACAAAAATTAGCCGAGTGTGGTGGCGCGCACCTATAATCCCAGCTATTCAGGAGGCTGAGGCAGGAGAATCACTTGAACCTGGGAGGCGGAGGTTGCCATGAGCTGAGATCACGTCACTGCACTCCAGCCTGAGTGACAGAGCACAAAAGACAGGCATGACTTCGTACTTATTGCTCAGCTTTGTAACCACTGGGGGCCCAGATGCTCACTTGGATTCTAACTTTGTTGGCATCTGGGCCTAAAAGCCCTGATACAGGTGAGCAATGATGCAGAGGGCTCTGTGCCTGCTGGGCTCTGTGCGTCTGGTGGGCTCTGTGCCTGGTGGGCTCTGTGGTGGGCCTGGGTGGGCTCTGTACCTGCTGGGCTCTGTGCGCTGGTGGGCTCTGTGCCTGGTGGGCTCTTTGCGTCTAGTGGGCTCTGTGCGCCTGCTGGGCTCTGTGCTGCCGGGCTCACGCGGAAGGCGGCCAGCGGATCCCAGTGCGCGCAGCTCCCAGCGCTGGGGTCCCAGCGCCCCGCCTCTTCCTGGAGCTACCAGCCGGACCTGCCGTCCCCCGGGACACCCTGAGGGGTCTGTGCCCGCCTCTTTCCGAAACGGGAAGGCGCTGGGGGCTCGGCAGCCAGAGGGACCGGGTGCAGGGAGCGTCCAGTGAGCCTAAGACGCGCCTTTGCCGGGGTTGCCAGGTGTCTGCTTCTCACTTAGGTATTAGGAACCGTGGCACAAATCTGTCGGGTTTCCTCTGGGGGTGGGCGGAGGCTCAAAACTGGACGGTTTTCTCCTGGAGGACGCTGTTCAAAAAAATACTGGTTTCCTTATCCGCAGGTGTGCGCGGCGCTAGCAAGTGGCCAGCAGGGATAACACGGGGCGAATTCGGAAAGCCCGTGCGTCCGTGGACGACCCACTTGGAAGGAGTTGGGAGAAGTCCTTGTTCCCACGCGCGGATGCTTCCCTCCGTGTGTCCTTCGAGCCACAAAAAGCCCAGACCCTAACCCGCTGCTTTCTCCCGCCGCGTCCGTGCAGAACTCCGCCGTTCCTGGGAGGGGAAGTCCGCAAGGCGTCGGGAGAGGCACGTCCTCTGGGAGCGAAGAGCCCCTCTGAGCTGGACGCTGGGCAGACAGGGGACCGCAGGGCGGAGAGGACCCGCCCTCGAGTCGGCCCAGCCCTAACGCTCAGGACCGCCTCCGGCCGGAGGTCTGCGCTCTTCTGAGGACCCTTCTTGGGGGAGCTTATTCTTTTGCAAATACCCGCTGCGCTTGGACGGAGGAAGCTCCCACGCGTCGACCCCTGGAAACGAAGGCCTCCCTGATGGGAACGTCTGTGTCCAGGAGCCTTTATTTAACTCTTAATTCTGCCCGAGGCGTGTACGTGTGTGAAATGCTTCAGATGCTTTTGGGAGCGAGGTGTTACATAAATCATGGAAACGCCTCCTGGTCTCACCCCACCCGGGGTGACGGCTGAGATGCGGCTTCTCCAGGGTGGAGCCTCCTCGTTTTCCAGAGCTGCTTGTTGAAGTCTTCCCAGGGCCCCTGACTTGCACTGGAAACTGCTCACCTTGGCATCGGGCTGTGGAACAAGAAATGCTTTTGTTTTCATTCGTCATAGTGTTCATAAAATGGAAAACAAATAAGGATATACGAAAACATTAATAAATTAAATTAATGGAACGAGATTTTTCAGAAAGCACAGCAAACAAAATCCAAGTATTGCCATGTCAGCAACACATTCCTACTTTAAGTTTTATGAAGTTAATTGGAGTAGTGGAGAACAACAGTGGATGTGGGGCAGATCTGCGTCCTGCATGCGTCTTGCAGCCAGACTGTTCCAGCTGTTCCAGACCTCAAAATAGAGAGGGCCCAGGTTTTCTAAGACCAAGTCGCTATACTCTTAACTGCAGTGGGTGGAGTTTGGGGATGGACTTCTCCTCAGCTCCCTGCTGCCGCTGTCCAGCGTCCCTGGGTGCAGCCCCTCTGCCGCCGCAGCTGGAGACTCCTAAACAAGCCTCAGCGATCCCACGATCCCACGGAGGCCCCATCGGCCCTTCCCAGGTTTCCTCTCTTCAAGCTCCTCCCCCTTCTTCTTCCCTCTCTTCAGAATCGAATCTAGGCAAGGATTTCACAGTCTGAGCTTTGACCAAGGACAGTAACTGGGTCCAGGGATGGAAAACTTTGCTTCTGGGTCCCGTTTTGCTACAGCCTTTCAAGAGGACAGTGATCAGGCCTCAGTTTCCGTCTCTCTAAACTGAGGAGTGCTCTGCGGGGATCCGTTGTGTCATCCAGAGTCGTTTTTCTTCCATCTTGAAAATAGATAACTAAGATAATATGAATATCAAACTGAGCCCCTTTCTCTGGATTTTGTAACAAGGAAAATTCCTAGTAATGATCAAGTAACTAAATGAATCTGGATGTGAGCTTTATTTTATGATTGGATTAGGGTATATCCATGAGCCTTGGACTTATCTAAAACTTTAATTTATCTAAAATTATGCAGTGTTCATTACTTAGCAAAGGTATCATGGCTTGGTGTCTAGCACTCTTGGTAGAAAGCCATGGCTGTGTTAGGGAGTGTTGGCTGCTTATTGAGGCCATCGGTGAGGCAATGCAAGACAGACAAATGTAGCTTCAGTACTACTAATATGACAGCAGACAGCCACCAGCTGGAAAGGTGTATTGAGATTGTAAAGATGTGCTCCTTCCCGAGGCCGGGGACCAGGGCCACTTACAGTCCCACAATCATCTTTTTGAACCATAAATCTGAATTCCTTTCCCCATGACAAAGTTGGGCAGGGAACCATGAAACCGGTATTCTGGAAGTCAGGATGGGGGAGCAGAGAATCCTGTACCCTCACAAACCCCTTTTGCTATGTTTGCTCCTGGTGCAAGTTCTCACTTCTTCATGGCTTGGGGGCTGAGCAGAGTTCCTGGGGGTGTTGGTGCTACCTCAGCTCTCTGTTCCCACTGCTTGGAGCCAGAGAGGAGGCAGGGATAGAAGTCATGGATTAAAGGTCTGGAGACAGGGCAGGAAGAACGGCAAGATTCAGAGGAAAATGTTTGTTTACAGCCAGAATCAATTGATAGGCATCAACACAGCGTTGGAGAGAATGATGCAGCACAGTGCCCTGGCCTGGCATGCGGGAGCCTATGACCGTTCCGTCCCCTGAGCCACCTCAGGCCCCTCACCCTAACCCTAACCTTAACCCTGAGCCACCTCAGGCCCCTCACCCTAACCCTAACCCTATGACCGTTCCGTCCCCTGAGCCACCTCAGGTTCCTCACCCACCCTCAGAATGTGGGCTTTCATGGCTGCTCCATCCTGGGCCACAGCCCTTCACGAGGCTCCTCTCTGGCAGGGCCACAGAGAATAAAAGGGAGCAGAAACCACATCTTCCACACAGACAGAACCTGCATCAGCCGAATTGTCCATCTGACCAAGGGTCTCCCTTCCGCACTGCCCAGGGGGCTGCAACGTGTTGTTTGGACCACGGTTACTGTACCTGACTCTCTCTAATTTTTTGGCTCAAATTGTTTTCTCTCCTTGATTAGATTAGGTACCTTGGTAATAGTTAAATTTTTCTGGAGCCTAGAGGTTGCAAGATCATGAAACTGCAGTTATACCTTCCCAGAGGGGTGGACGGCATCCTCAGATCCTGGACTTGTGGAATGACCTGTGTGGATCTGACTCTAGGCCGTCTCCCATTGGAAGAGGACAAGGGCTTTTACGGTTGAAAGAAGGGCCATTGCATTATAATAGGTGCAGTCTTTTTGGAATTCTCGGTATGGGGAGGGGCATGTGCTTGTGTATGTGCACACATGTATACTTGCTCAGGAACCAAGGGGGTGGCCTGCAGTGACATATGTCAGGATTTTTGTTTATTCTGCTGCTGTATTCATTTTCAATTGCTGTTGTAACAAATTACTACAAACTTTGTGCCTTAAAAGAACACAAATTTATATTTTTACAGTTCTGTAGATCAGCAGTCCAGTAGAGTCTAAAATCAAGGTGCCAGCAGTGCTGTGTTTGTTCCTGGAGGTTCTAGGGGAGAATCACTTCCTGCCCATTTGGGCTGTGGGCAGAATTCAATTCCTTGTGATTGTAGGACCGAGATTCCCATTTTCCTGCTGGATGAGGGCCATTCCCAGCTTCTAGAAGCCATCCGCATGCCTTGGCTTGAGGACCCTTCGACTATCTTCAAAACCAGCAAGGGTAGGTCAAACCCCTCTCACAGGCTCTTCTTCCTTCCCTTTTATGGACTCATCTCATTAGGTTTGCAGCCACTCGAATAATCCCAGATCATTTCTCTATTTTAAGGTCAGCTGATCAGGTCAACTGAATTCTACCTATAACCTTAATTCTTTTTTGCCATGTACGGTAACGTATGCATAGATTCTGGGGATTAGTATGGAGACATACTAATTATATTGTAGCTAGATATTTATGTTGCGGGGGCATTATTCTGTACCTAGAAGAGAGGGGATTTGTGGGGCTGTAGGGTGTGCATATGTTCAGTGTTAACTGATTCTGCTAAGTGGTTTTCCAAAGAGGTATGCTCACTAAACACTATTCTCTTTCACTGGTCTGTTTTATTTATTCTCATGTCCATATCATACTGTTTGAATTACTGTCTTGATATCTAGTATTCTAAATATTCTTACTTTGTTATTCTTTGAAATTGTATTTGCTATTTTAGCCTTTTGCATTTCCATATAAATTTTAGAATCAACTGGCTAATTTCCATAAAAATACCTGCCGGGATGTTGAATGGGATTGCTTAGATTCTATAGATTATGTGGAGGAATAATTTATATTTTACAATATAAAGACTTTCAGCCCATGAACATGGAGTATCTCTATTTATTTGGAGATACTCTTCTTTAATTTATGTCAATGTTTTATAGTTTTCTTGCACACATTTCACTAGTTCCTAAGTGTTTGATATTTTTAATGCAATTGTAAATGATGTCATTTAAAAATTAATTTTCAGGCAAGGTACAGTGGCTCACTCCTGTAATCCCAGCGCTATGGGAGGTTGAGGCAGGAGGATCACTTGAGGCCAGGAGTTCAAGACCAGCCTGGGCAACATAGGGAGACCCCATCTCTAAAAAAAAAAAAATTTAGCCAAGCGTGGTAGTACCTGACTGTAATCCTAATTACTGGGGAGGCTGAGATGGGAGGAGGCTGAGGTGGGAGGAGGCTGAGATGGGAGGAGGCTGAGGTGGGAGGACTCTGCTTGAGCCCAAGAGTTCAAGGCTGCAGTGAGTTTGTGCCACTGCACGCCAGCCTGGGTGACAGAGTAAGATCTTATCTCAAAAAATAATTTTCTAATTGTTGCTTTTGTTTCAAAATACATTTGATTCGTGTATACTACCTTGTATCTAATTACTTTGCTTGTTAATTATAAATTTCTTTGGATTTTTCATGTACACATCCTATTTATCCAAAGGAACAGAAATCAATATATAAAAGATATACCTAAACTTGGAATGTTTATTGCAGCACTGTTCACAATAGCAAATATATATAATCAACCCGTTTTCATCAACAAATGAATGAATAAAGAAAATGTCATATATATACGCAATGGAATTCTATTCAGTCGTAAAAAGAAAGAAAACATGTCATTTGTGGCAACATGGATGGAACTGGAGAGAATTATCTTAAGTGAAATAATCCAAACACAAAGAAATAAATATTGCATGTTCTCACTTGTATGTGGGAACTAAAATATTTGATCACATGGAGGTCAAGAGGGGAAAAATAAATAACAGAGACTGGGAAGGATGAGTGTGGGAGAAAAGAGAGGAAGAGGAGGACTGGGTTAATGGGGACAAACATATGGTAAGACAGAAGGAATTAATTCCATATTTGATAGTGGAGCAGGGGGACTGTACTTAACAAAAATTGATTTTACGGGTGATGGCTGTCCTCAGTACCTTCACTTGACCGCTATGCATTATATACATGTACCAAAATTTCTTATGTACCCCATAAATTTATAGAAATAAAAAACAGCAAAAAATTGTATAAATAATGTTCAGTTATCTATTTTTATTTAATTTAGAAGTAATCATCTAGGTAAAAGACCAGTAGGAACAACCCTAATATAGCTAGTTATAGCACACCTACTATAATACAGAAACCTGGCTAAGTGTCGGTCAGGCAAAATCTCACTTCATCCTACCAATGACCCTATAAGGTCGGTATTATTATTATCCCTATATTTTAAATACGTAAAAGTAGTAGTAGCCTGACCAATGTGATGCCAAATGGCAGAATTGGGACTTAGGCCTAATGTACATGACTCAAGAAGTAGCAATTTAATCTGTATCTCCACGTCTGTATGTGGACCAAGGAGAAGTAAATTTTGTGTTTGCGAGTACCTTTAATTCTTTCTGTTCACTCGAAATATTCTAACCCCCAACCCCATGCCATGTGTGGATTTTTAGGGAAAGAATTAAGACTATGTTGTAAAATCTTGTAAGTTGCAGTTTGCAGAATTAGTATTGGACCAACAATGTCCTCCCACTCAAGTGGCATAAGGGTAGAAAACACTGTTACTAGTTAGAAATAGAATCTTAGGGGAGAAACCGATAGTCTAAACTACAGAACCCAGATTAAAATAGAAAAATTCTGTACTCTTCCTTAAAATAATTTGACTGAATTTTTAATAATTATTCCTGCAAATAAATGGTATTATAAAGTGGTATATTTAAACAAATAAATATCTAGCTACAATGTAATTCTTTTTTATCTAATCTTGAACTAGTGGTTCTGGCTCCGTCTTACCTTGTCATAATCTTTGTAACTCATCTTGAATGCTTTTTTTGGAGTTGCACCTGTTCCTTGGTTTATATATGCTCCAGGGATTTCTTGTCAGCTGGGCATAAGACATGATTTGGCAATTTGTCATTCCATTGACTGGATTCATTTAGCTGCTTAAAATTGACACTTACGGATACTTTAGTTTCGGGAATCCTTCCTATAGCAGTGGGCTTTCACAATCTCCTTCCTATGCCATGCAGAAATAATCCTCCACAAGCCAAGCACAAAAGAAAAATCAGGTTGGTGGAGAACAAGTAAAGAAAAGGAGGAGAAGGTAAGTGAGAGGGAGGAGGAGGAAAGGGAGGGCCTGGGAAAAGCAAAGGTGAGTAAAGTCTCTGCTGTCATAGAGTCTGGAGCAGCACGACCGGCTTGGCCTTCTCCCTCCCCAGCCAGCCGTGCAGAGGACACCGCAGGGACGCCCCAAGTGTCCGCACCCCCGGGCCTGCCAGGGGCCTCCGCCTGCTGGGCTGCCCTCCCTGTGCGCAAGGTGTGAGGAGATTCTTGGAGAGAGTTCCTCTGGGTTGCAGAGTCCTAATGGAATCTCACAGGAAAATTGCATGGCCCCCAATGTCCTAGGTGTAGCTTTCGTTTCAGTTTTTCCATTAGAAATGTCTCCCTGAAGGCTCATATCTGTGCGTTGAGAAAAGAGAAGGCCATCGTCACAATAACCCTCCGTTCTGACCAGGATGGAGTTGGGGTTGCTATTGCTCAAAAGCTTCCAGAACCTTCTGCTCCCACTCAGAGTAAACCCAGAACCCTTGCCTGACCCAGAAGCCCCTTGGGGATCTGTCTCACAGCCCACCTCACCGATGGCTCTTCTCCCACCCAGGCCCTTGCTAATGGCCCTCTCACTGCACTGCCGTCTACTCTTCAGACCTGCCCATCCCTCCTGCCTCAGAGCCTCCAACCTTCTGTTCCCTCTGCCAGAAATCACCACACACAACTTTGTCTTGTCTCTTTTTTTCTTTTTGAGACAGAGTCTTGCTCTGTCACCCAGGCTGCCAGGCTGTAGTGCAGTGGTGTGATCTCAGCTCACTGCAGCCTCCACCACCTGGGTTCAAGCAATCCTCCTGCCTCAGTCTCCTGAGTAGCTGGGACTACAGGCACCCACCACCATGCCCGGCTATTTTTTTTTTTTTTAAGTAGAGACAGGGTGTCACTATGTTGGCCAGGCTGGTCTCGAACTCTTGAACTCAAGTGATCTGCCTGCTTCAGCCTTGTCTCTTTCTGCAAGTCTCTGTTCAAATGGAGTCTCATCTCAGTGGCCTTTTCTAACTACTCTACCTAAAACAGCAGCTTAGGCCATCATTATCTGTCCCTTACTCTACTTGATTCCTGCCCATTGTACTCTACGCTGTCAGTGTTGTATGTCTATTTTCTTTCTTCCCTCCATGGAAGTGAGCCTCGTGCTTGTAAGGGCTTTACCTTGATTTGCTTGGCGTGGTGTGCCCATGCCTGTAGCAGTTCCTAATATAGAAAGGAAGCACATCAAGCATTTCATGAATAACTATAGAAATTACTGGACTAATATGTGTGTTAGGTTTTTTATTTGTGTTTTTCACTCAGAATGATTCCTTCCTGGGGGCTTCTGAGTCTCCTCCCTACCCCATTGTCTAGCCCTTTAAATAGATTTGACAATAAAGTTCTATCTGTTCACCAGATATATTTGGATATGCCTGAATCCCAGGAAGAGAAGTAGTTTGTTTTTACCCCTGAAGGCTTCCAGCTGTGTGCAAGCAGACTTCCACAGATGCCACACCATCCCCTTAGCAGAGGTGTTCCGATATTTCTAAATCCACCTAATTGTAAGCTGAAAATTCTCAATTGTGTTAAAAATTCTAAAATTTGTAACTATTTGTATTTCCAATGTAGTTAACATTTCACTCTACTTTTAAGCAGTATTCTTTTGCACTAGATTTCTAATTGAAAGTTGTTAAGAATTAGTTGACATCCTCAACTTTTATTTTTATTTTTTTGGTTTTTTGTTTTTTTACCAAAATTTTGATTTTTAAAAAATGATCTGTTCTGCTTCTGTTTTTTTTCCTTTCTTTTTTTTTTTTTAAATCATACTTTAAGTTCTGGGATACATGTGCAGAACGTGCAGGTTTGTTACATAGGTATACACGTGCCATCGTGGTTTGCTGCACCCATCAACCCATCATCTACATTAGGTATTTCTCCTAATGCTATCCCTCCCCTAGCCCCCAACCCCCCAACAGGCCCTGATGTGTGATGTTCCCCTCCCTGTGTCCATGTGTTCTCACTGTTCAACTCCCGCTTATGAGAGAGAACATGCAGTGTTTGGTTTTCTGTTCTTGTGTTAGGTTGCTGAGAATATGGTTTCCAGCTTCACCTATGTCCCTGCAAAGGACATGAACTCATCCTTTTTTATGGCTGCATAGTATTCCATGGTGTGTACTCACCACATTTTCTTTATCCAGTATATCACTGATGGGTATTTGGGTTGGTTCCAAGTCTTTGCTATTGTGAACAGTACTGCAATAAACATACGTGTGCATGTGTCTTTGTAGTAGAATGATTTATAATCCTTTGGGTATATACCCAGTAATGGGACTGCTGCGTCAAATGGTATTTCTGGTTCTAGATCCTAGAGGAATTGCCACACTGTCTTCCACAACGGTTGGACTAATTTACACTCCCACCAACAGTGTAAAAGCGTTCTTGTTTCTCCACATCCTCTCCAGCATCTGTTTTTTCCTGACTTTTTAATGATTGCCATTCTAACTGGCGTGAGGTGGTATGTCGTTGTTTTGATTTGCATTTCTCTAATGACCAGTGATGATGAGATCTTTTTTCATATATTCATTGGCTGCATAAATGTCTTCTTTTGAGAAGCGTCTGTTCATATCCTTCGCCCACTTTTTGATGAGGTTGTTTGGTTTTTCCTTCTAAATTTGTTTAAGTTCCTTGTAGATTCTGGATATTAGCCTTTTGTCAGATGGATAGATTGCAAAAATTTTCTCCCATTCTGTAGGTTGACTGTTCACTCTGATGAGAGTTTCTTTTGCTTTGCAGAAGCTCTTTAATTAGATTCCATTTGTCAATTCTGGCTTTTGTTGCCATTGTTTTTGGTGTTTTAGTCATGAAGTCTTTGCACATGCCTATGTCCTGAATGGTATTGCCTAGGTTTTTTTCTAGGGTTTTTATGGTTTTAGGTCTTACGTTTAAGTCTTTAATCCATCTTGAGTTAATTTTTGTATAAGGTGTAAGGAAGGGGTCCAGTTTCAGTTTTCTGCGTATGGCTAGCCAGTTTTCCCAACACCATTTATTAAATAGGGAATCCTTTTCCCTTTGCTTGTTTTCGTCAGGCTTGTCAGACATCCTAAACTTTTAAATTTAAGAATTTACATTTTTTAAAGAAACTGATAGTCGTTTAAAAATCCATAACTCAAAAAATAATAATTCCTTCTATGTTTTCAACCAAGAGAAGTGAAAATCTGTTTACACAAAGGCCTGAATATAAGTATTCATAACAACTTTCTTCTTAATAGCCAAACATTTTAAAAATAGTTTATCACTGAAGAATAGATAAGCAAGCTGTAATATATTCCCACAATGGTTACTACCCAACATAAGAAGAATGACATATATACTGGAAACAACATGGACATATCTCAAAGGCATTAAAATATATGAAAGAAACCAGGTATAAGATAATTTACTATATGATTCCATTTATATCAAATTCTTTTTTTTTTTGAGACAGCATCTCACTCTATCACCAAGGCTGGAGTGCAGTGATGTGATCACAGATCACTGCAGCCTTGACCTTCCAGCTCAGGTGTTTCTTCATCCTGAGTAGCTGGGACCACAGGTGTGGGCCATCACACCTAATTTTTTTTTTGTGTGTGTATTTTTTTTGAGATGGGGTTTTGCCATATGCATGTTGCCCAGGCTGGTCTCCCACTCCTGGGCTCAAGTGATCCTCCCTTCTCAGTCTAATGCTAGGATTTACAGACATGAGTCACTGCTTGTGGCCTGTAACAAATTCTAAGAAAGACAAAACTAGAGTGAAAGAAAGCAACTGCCAGGAGCTGTGGTGTGGGGAGGGCACTGAATACAGCAGCATACGAGGGAATTTTGGAGGTAATGAAATGTATTTTAATGGTAGTGTTGCGTATATGACTATATATATTTGTCCAAATGCATTCATTTGTACACTTAAAATTGGTAAATTTATTATATGTAAATTAAACTCAGACTATAAAAATAAACTTTTGATCCTGAAAAAATACCTACATACATACAAACTACCTCTGAAACAAATGACTTTTTCTGAATTTCTAATTTAAATATTCAGAAATGTGAATGATGATGAATTTTAACAAGGCTTGCATAATTCAGTTCTTTTTTGGATCATTCCTGAGAGGCATATTAGCTGCTGGACTTATGTGGACTTTCTTACCTCCTTTGCATACAAAAAAACAGGAGGTTGAGACAGAAACAAGATATGTAATTAATGTACAATGAAACTTTCTACTGCCCAGTAAGTAAAGCTTTCTATTGCCCAATGAATTGTGCCTGGCAGCACAATTGATCATTCTTTTTACCCTCCAAGCATCCTTGAAATGATTGACTCAACCATGAGAGAAACACTCTAAATATTCTCAGATACAAACTAATAGGATCAGCTTCACAGAACACCTGCAGATGCAAGTAACTAAAAATCCAGCTCAATTTGACTTTAATAAGAAGGCACTTTATTGACTCATGTGGCTAGTTCAGAAGGAGGCTAGGCTTCAGGGTGAATTTGAGCAAAAAGAAGCTCATGGATGCTACCCAGGACTCAAGTCTCTTGCCGATTTTCTGCTATGCCTTCAGTGAAGTCAGAATCATTCTGAGTGTGGCAAAATCTCTAGGAATAATTTATGAGGCTGCATTTTTCATCAAAGAGGGAACATGAACAAGCACATTCTTGTTCCTAACAACCTAGCACAACTTGTATTTGACTCTAATTGGAACAACTGAGGCCCTTGCCCATCTCCAAGTCCATTAGGGGGACCAAGGGAGTGCTGTGTGGCACCTGGCATGAGCCTCAGTTATGCACCTACCTTGGAACCAGTAACTGTGACATAGGGTGAGACAGTGGTGGTTAGGTTAAGTCAACCAACACCCACCCCATGTTTCAAACCATGTGACTAAATAATTCAGGGCTCTGTTAGGAAGAAGAAAAGTGGATGCTTCTTGAATAGCACCCAACACTCAACTACAATTTGATTTGACAGGAACCCGGAGGCCTTCTCCATAGAAATCTCTCACAGTTGCTTGGAAAGAGAGCACTCAGTACAAAAATCCTATGGCAGCAACCCTGTGGCCTCAAGGGTGCTACAGACTTGGCGTGGAGGGTGGGGAAGGACTCAGTCTCTTCTGAAGATGAAGCAGAAGAATAGATGGCACTGCCTTAGCAGAGTGGAAAACGTTTAACCCCAAGAGATGCCTACGGAGGCAGCTGAGCCACACCACAGACTCCTAGAAGGGCTTGGATTAGGGTTTCCACGTGTCTAGGTAAGCAGAAGAGATGGTGAGGCAGACACAGAGGGTTGGTTCAAAGCCCACTGGGAACAGAGATGCCTACAGAGGCAGCTGAGCCACACCACAGACTCCCAAAAGGGCTTGTGTTAGGGTTTCCACGTGTCTAGATAAGTAGAGATGGTGAGGCAGACACAGAAAGGTCGGTTCAAAGCTGATTGGGAAGAGTGTGATCCCAAGACCCCTCAGTCCATACTGGCAGGCAAATACTCCTCCCCGACATTGGAAAAAGAAACAATTTATTTTCTTCAGACTTTGAAACAGAACTTTTCTAAGCTCCAGGACACTGGATAATGCTGCTTTTGCAAAGAGAGTATTTAGTAAAAGCCAATTTACTGAGCAGGGAGATCCTCAGACTGTTTCTCCCTCTTGGCTCCCAGAATGCTAGGGTCAGGCTTGCAGTCTTAGGAGATTGGCGACCTCTTTTTGGAGAGGATCTGCAGATACCAACATTTTCAGGGTTTCCTCAGGTCCAGGAGTGCCAGGCTTCTGTGGACTCTTCCTCCGTGGAAGCAAAGGAAGACTCCATCTGTGCATATGGAATGCATTAATTATATTTTCTTATTTTCTGTTTTCTTGATGTTCTAGCATCTGGGGTTTACTGGGAAAAGATTGCCTTTCCCAGGGCCAGCCAATTAAACTACCAGTCCAGAACCAATACTCCTAACCACCTACTTTATCTGGCTCTGATACTGTAGGAGACAATACCGCTCTTCCCTCATCACCCCAGGGCCAGGTATTAGGCAACTAGAGATGGCCCCTATGCCCCAGAGCCTGCTGAAGCTATTCATGCCGGACAGCCTAAGCCTGCCTGCCCTGCCTGGCCTTGCTGTCCCACAGAGACCACAGCAGAAGCTCCTGCCCATGCCTTTCCCTCTCTCCTTCTGCCTCTGTCAGGGGCTTCCCTGTGCCTCCTATTTCTAGGGATCTGTGAGTATGAACATATTTCCATGGGACAGTCACTTCCATGTCTGCAGGTCTTAACATCCCCGATTAAAACAAATTCTGAGTACATTTTAAAACATAAGGCTTGCAATGGAATTTTTAAAACCCTTATATGGAGAATTTTAAACATATATGTAAATAGACAATGAAAATAACAAACTCCTATATTTCTATGGCCTTTCAGAACAACCAGAAACAAGACAATTCTGTTCCATCTATGTTCCCAAATAAAGTTCATACATTGTGATTAGCTGATGTGTTTTTAAGTCATTATAATTTATACATTTCCATTATATCTCCTATATATCATTTTCTTGTAATTTATTTGTTGAAGAAGCTGCGTTGATTTTCCTGATTCATCTTCGGAGTTTAAAATAGAATTTCACAAAAAGAAAAAAAAAAGCAGACAGAAGGAATAAAAATGTCAGAAAAGAAATCAGTGGGATTTAAATGGTACAATTGCTCTGGAAAACAGTCTGGTAGTTCCTCAAAAAGTAAGACATAGAATTACTCTTTGACCCATCAATTCTACTCAATTCTTCATACTAAAGAGAATTCCCTTCATACTGAAAAGAATTAAAAGCATATGTCCACACAAAAACTTGTACACAGATGTCCATAGCAGGATTATCCATAATAGCCAAAAAGTAGAAACAACCCAAACGTCCACCAACTGATGAGCGGATAAATAATATGAAGTATTTCCACACAATGGAATATTATTCAGCCTCAAAAAGGAATGATTGCCAGAGGTTGGAAGAGGGAAAAATGGGAAATACAGTGTTTCTTTCTGGGGTGCTGAAAATGTTTTAGAGTTAAATGGTGGTGAAGTCTGTGCTACTTCCAGAAAGTGCTAAATTGAACACTTTAAATGAGTAAATTATAGTATGTGAATTATATCTCAACTTAAAAATCAAGAACATTTTCCAGAAATAAAGTTTAGGAATTTCTAGATTTAAAAGATCTATTGAGTTCCCCTGAAAATGAATTTCAAAGTTCTTGTACACTAAAGCACATTATTGTGAAATTTGATAGCATGAGATTTCCAATAACTGATTTATAAAATAGATCAGACTAATTGAAGGAGCTGGGGAATGAGATCCCACCCATCAATCTCCATCCTCCCCAAACTACGTGTTTCTCCAGAGTAACCTCGAGCCTCTCCTAGCATGGATTAAAATCCATGGCTCTTCCAGATCTAAAATCTGAGGCTCTACAATTTAAGTCACAGTTAAGCACTTCCATACTGTGATGGTAATGAGAGACAGGACTAGCTAGATTTCCTAGGCCGACTAAGAATTCCTAAGCCTAGCTGGGGAAGGTGAATGCACGCACCTTGAAACACGGGGTTTGTAACTCAGGTCACACCCAACCAATCAGGTAGTAAGGAGAGCTCACTAAAATACCAATTAGGCTAAAAGCAGGAGGTAAAGAAATAGTCAATCATCTATCAGTTGAGAGCATAGGGGTAGGGACGATGATCAGGATAGAACCCCCAAGCCCCCCGCATTCCAGCTGGCAGTGGCAACCCCCTTTGGGTTCCCTCCCATTGTATGGGATCTCTGTTTTCACGCTATTAAATCTTGCAGCTGCATACTCTTCTGGTTCGTGTTTGTCCTGGCTCGAGCTGAGCTTTCACTTGCCGTACACCACTGCTGATCACCGCGTTGCAGACCCGCTCCTGACTTCCACCCCTCTGGATCTGGCAGGGTGTCCCCTGCACTTCTGATCTAGTGAGGTGCCCGTTGCTGCTCCCAATGGGGCTTGAGACTCTTCATTGTTCCTGCGTGGCTAAGTGCCCGGGTTCGTCCTAATCGAGCTGAACACTAGTCACTGGGTTCCATGGTTCTCTTCCGTGACCCATGGCTTCTAATAGAGCTGTAACACTCACCGCATGGCCCAAGGTTCCAGTCCTTGGAATCCATGAGGCCAAGAATCCCAGGTCAGAGAACAAAAGGCTTGCCACCATCTTGGGAGCAGCCCACCCCCATCTTGGGAGTTCTAAGAACAAAGACCTGCCGGTAACAGTAGCATGCTTACATACTCAGTCTATCATTGTTTAACATTTAATGAAAGATACACATTTTGTTTACTTATTATGCAGCAGCTTGTCTGTGTTTACCTGCGTTGTCTCAGGGTCAGCTCTTTATTTCCAAGAATCCTGTCCCATTTCCTGGAGCCTATTGACTGGGGGAGAGATGTGGTCAGAAGTTAAAGGTATGTTGGGTGAAACCTTAGAAACACAGCTTTTCTGACAAAAACAAGCAATGGGGAAAAGACTCCCAATTCAATAAATGGTGCTGGGATAAATGGCTAGCCATGTGCTGAAGATTGAGGCTGGACCCCTTTTTTACACCATACACAAAAATCAACTCAGGATGGATTAAAGACTTAAGTGTAACACCCAAAAATATAAAAACCCTGGAAGACAACCTAGGCAATACCATCCTGGACACAGGAACAGGCGAAGATTTCATGACAAAGACACCAAAAGCAATCGCAATGAAAGCAGAAATTGACAAGTGGGATCTAATTAAACTAAAGAGCTTCTGCACAGCAAAAGAAACTATCAACAAAGTAAACAGGCAACTTACAGAATGGGAGAAAATATTAGCAAACTATGCATCTGACAAAGGTCTAATATCCAACATCTATAAGAAACGTAAACAAATTTACAAGAGAAAAACAACCCTATTAAAAAGTGGGCCAAGGACATGAAGAGACACTTCTCAAAAGAAGACAAACATGTGGCAAACAAGCATGTGAAAAAAAGCTCTAGATCACTGATCACTAGAGAAATGCTAATCAAAACCACAGTGAGGCACCATCTCACACCAGTCAGAATGGCTATTATTAAAAAGTCAAAAAATAACAGATGCTGGCAAGGTTACAGAGAAAAGTGAACACTTACACACTGTTGGTGGGAGTGTAAGTTAGTTCAACTGTGGTGGAAAGCAGTATGCTGATTCCTCAAAGAGCTAAAAGCAGAACTACTATTCGACCTAGCAATCCCATTACTGGGTATATACCCAGACGAATATAAATTATCCTACCATGAGGATACATGCATGCAAATGTTCCTTGCAGCACTGTTCACAATAACAAAGACATAGAATCAACCCAAATGCCCATCAATCACTTATTGGATAAAGAAAATGTGCTACATATACACCATGGAATGCTATGCAGCCATAAAAAATAACAAGATCATGTCTTTTGCATTAGTATGGATGAAGCTGAAGGGTATTATCCTTAGCAAACTAATGCAGGAACATAAAACCAAATACCGCATGTTCTCACTTATAAGTGGGAGCTGAATAATAAGAATTGTGAACACAAAGAAAGAAACAGCAGACACTGGGGTCTACTTGAGGGGGGAGGGTGGGAGGAGGGCGAGGAGCAGAAAAGATAACTATGGTCTCTCTCTCAATGACTCAGCTCTTCCATTATACCATGAAAGTAGCCAGAGACATTATATAACACATGTATTGGCCGTGTCCCAATACAACTTTACTTACAAATGCAGACTGTGTCAGACACGGCCCATGCATGGTAGTTTGTTTGCCACACCCTGTTTTAGAAAGCTCAGGTTTATGATGTGCTGGAGAATGCCTACGAGAGCTCTTGTTTTAAATGGTAGAGTGAACACACACTGGAATTCTATCCTGCTTGACCCAAGCCCTTGATAGTGAAATATAGAAAAGATAGATAGTAAATAGATAGATGATAGGCAGGTAGATAGATAGATGATAGATAAAGAAAATACATAGCTGTTCCAGAAAACAGAAATGGATAACTTCATGAACCAAAAGCAGAGTAATGTACTTTAGAAAGGAAGCAGGCCGGAAAATCCACAGTTGCAAAGCAAATAGAATTTCCAACTGCCTCTTGTAGCCCCTTCCTGGAAGTAGTCACAGCCCAGGGTGTTCGACTTCTTGCTCTGCTTTTTGTTTGTTTGTTTGTTGTTTGCTTTTCTGTGGGGTTTTTGTTGTTGTTGTTTGCTTTTTAAAAAAAATTCCCATTCCCTGCTTTTTTGTCACAGCAGCCTTTGTCACTTCAAACACTGCAAGTGTTCTTTAAAAAAAATTATATCAGCCTTTCAATTAAAACGCAACATGTCTGAAACTTGGTATCTAGAGAGGTGAGATGGACAAAGGAGCCCTTGTTACTGCACGTTTTCATTCTCCAGACTTCACCTTGCACACAGTAACCCACAATGCACAAAGCCACTTCCTTATGGACTGAAATTCTGAAATGCTTTTATGCCTGGCCTTTCCATCCCTCAACTTCCCCTCTCCCACGCTGTGAATGATTGTATTGGACAGTTTTGTTTCAATCTCAGTGACAGGGGAACACAGGCAGTTCTAATATAGCTGTGACCCTTATGCTTCTGTTTCTAGCATGTATTTATTTTGTAGCAAATATTTACATCCATCATTTTTCACTGTCTTTTGAAAATAATTAGGCAATATCTCATCTGAGGTAGGATGTTTCTAGTGGCTGTGTTCTGAGGGAGAAAAACTAATCTGTTGTCTTTCCCCTGCATTCCAGGAACAGTAAGAGGACCTTGTGCATGAAAAATTTGTTTCCACACTACAGAGTGGTTAATAAGCAGATTAGTAAAAACAATTCTGCTTCACTTCAATAACAGCCTCCTCTAACTCATTTTTTCTCAACAAACTTATTTTTCCAGCAGAAGAATCCCAGACTTCTTAGAGAATCCAGTGACTTTTCACACCTTAAATCTGTGAAATCCTCATGTTTTCTTCTGCCACATCCATAGTTCAAACAAAGATGAGGCAAAGCTAGACGCATTCCTGAAGGAACCCAAGAAATTCCTCTCTTTCTGTGTCTGGAATGAAGTGAATTCTCTAGACCACCAGTTCTAACCTTCAAAAACCAAACCTGTTTGTGAGATCTCCTTCAAATACTACTGTAGACCCCGGTGTTTATTCATTAAATTTTTTAAATATTTGTTTTATTTGGAATCAATGTATTTGTAATTTTAGTATTTGTATTAATATAAGGGAGAAATGTTTAAATCTGTCTATGCCATATGTGCCTCTGGCTTATTGCCCAATTAATTATAGCCTCAGGCTAAACTTTGGCTTCTGTCTTTAATTTTTGTCCGAACAAATATAACTGATCTCAAAACATCTGCTTTTATTTTAGGGACTCGTGCTGCCGTCTCCATTCCTCTCTCTCCTGACCTCCCGAAGTGCTGGAGTTATAGGCGTGTGCTGCCATGCCTGGCCATATTATAGTTTTCCATTGAAACATAAAATTTCTCTCTGTAGTAACCATCATTTCTGATAAAAGATAACAAAAGTAAGATTATTCTTGTTTCAAAAATAAGTCTAGCTTTGTTAGATTTTGCCTGATTATTTATGTAAGTGCAGCAAGAACAGGCAATGACCACACAGGTGCTTTCAAGCTTCTTTGCTGGAAGTTTTCATACAGAATCTCAGATTGGACTTTTAAAGGCCTTATTGAGGCTAAAAGCCAAGCCAAGAACATACTATCAAATATTAGCTTCAGTCCTTATAGCTTTGTGTGAATTCCTTTCTTCTTGAGGCCCCCAAAATATCCCCAAATTCCTGGGCCTACCAGGAAATGACCTTCTTTACTAATCTGTAAGGCTGTGAACCCTGTAATTTAGGTATCAGGCTGGCTTTTCTCAGAGTGCTTTGTTAGCATTGGCTCCATAAAAGTCAACCTTTGTTCCTTAAAATTGCTGGTCATAAGTGATCTTAGGTACACTATTCCTAAATATGATATTCCAGTAAAAGCCTTGATAATATAACCAAAGTTTCCAAGTATGTACTGTTATAAGGTGAACAGATTTTTATTGGACTTTTGCTAACAACTATATTGTCATGAAAATAAGAGTATTCAGTAAGAATCTCAAAATTCTGGAGAAATCAGACAGGGAAAAAAGATAAATGCTTCATTTCTGTTTATAAAAGTATAATCTAATAAATTGTTGTGAGTTATAGTTAGCTTAAGAGAAAGAGATTTCTTAAATCCAGAAACTAGAACATTAAAGAACCAGCAGTGCTCCAAAAAAGCTATAAAATTATAATCAATTTTCATCAGTTCATTCAGTGCCATGTTATCAATTCCAGTCTTGCTGGATCTTGGGTTAGCAGTGTCATGAACTCATCGATTTCTCAAGTAGACTTCTGGAGATCTTCACTGAGTCAAGTGGATGGTCTTAAATTTATTTAAGCAATATCATCAGATGCCTACAACCAGAGTACCTGTCATGGGCTTTTCTGTGTGTCTCAGAGGGAGTCCTGTGTTGGAGACAAACATTCTGACCTGTAGCTGATTGCAGGAGCAATTCAGTCTTCATGGCAGCTGAATTTGCACGAAACTCCTTGGATGGGGTTAATGGCAGCTGTATTTTTCTGGGAGCTCTGCTTTAATTGGATAAAGTAAGTTCTAATAAGATTTCTTCCTTTATCTTCAGTATCTCAAATGTTTTCATTTAAATAATCTTTATAACAACTTTTGATGTCTGAGTGGATTCCCACACAGTCATCTATTGTAAGAGTTTCTGATTCCTTTTTTCCCCTTTGTTCATTATGAATGGGGCTTCTGTAAATAATTGCATGGTAGCTTTTGTTTGGAAATAACATCAAAGTAGTTGTCAAAATAGTTAGGAATGTGATTTTTGGATTGTAAGGTGAGACTTGTTTAGCTTTGGAAAAAAATGCCCAGCTTGTCATAGGGGAGGAAAAATAATTTTCTATGTTTTCGGAATTCTTACATAGGACCCTCTGTAAAAACTGACAGATTAAAATGAGAAAAACAGAAAAGTTTAAAAACATGTATACCTTATGGATACATGGGAGATACTCAGGGAAAAATGAGTAAATCTCCAACAGGTGGCTTTCAATTCAAGCATAAATACTATCTTCAACTTAAAAAAAGAAGATTTGAGGTGCAGTAGTGGGGAGTTAACCAGCAAAAGCACAGTAGACAAGGGTAAGGTTTGTTATAGAGACTTAAGTCCATGCATTCTCCATTGATAAGACTCTTTAGTGATTTAGTTATCCTTCTCTTCTTGGTGTCGAGAGAGGTAGCTTTTAAATGGTGATTTCCTTTATAGATGTAAATTTTCCTTACACAAGTGTAACTTCTACTCTGTTTTCAGAACTTCCTTTGTTAGCATTTTTTTTTTTCAAAATAATCAGCTTGGAATAATTCTTAAGCCAAAGGGACATATTTTGGGGTGGCATATTCTGGTTTCCTACCATTATATTTCGGGGTGGCATATTTTGGTCTTATACACTGTATTCCACCAGCAATGAAAAGAGTTCTGTTTTTCCTCCAGCAATTTGTCATTTTTTAAAGAGTTTAGCTGTTCTAAGAGATATAGACCAGCTGTGCTATCTTATTGTGGTTTTCAGTTCTCTAGTTTGTTGAGCACCTTTTTGTATGTTTACTTGCCATCTGTACATCTTATTTGGTGAGGTGTCTGTTCAGATCTGTGTGCATTTTTAATTGGGCTGTTTAACTTATTGTTTAGTTTTAACAATTTTTAAATATATTTTGATTACAAATTCTCAGATCTGTATTTTGCAAATATTTTCTTCAATATTTGGCTTGTCTTTTTGTTCTCTTAACAAGGTCTCTTCCAGAGTATAAACTTTAAATATTAAGAAATCCACATTGTCATTTCTTCTGTGTATATCAACCTTTTGTGTCAGACCAAACCCAAAGGCACATAGCTTTTCTTCTATAGTTTCTTCTAGAAATTCTGTAGTTTTGCATTTCCATTGTAAGGATGATTTTGAGTGATTATTTGTGTAAGTTGTAAAGTTGTAATCTACATGCATATCATTTCTTATGGTTTCCAACTAATCATTCCCTCACTATTTTGGGGAAAGACAGAGGATAGTGGGTTCTGTTAGAGTAGACAGATAACTAGACATGAACAGGAGAGGGAGCTCCTGGAAAAGAGAAAGTCTGGGAAGGCTCACCTGGAGGGACCACCAAAAATTCACATATTAGTAGCATCTCTAGTGCCGGAGGGGATGGGCATTTTTCAATTGTGGGTAGGAGGGAGAAGAGTTACCTATGCAGAAAGAAACACCCTAGAACTCCTCTTAACATGCCCCAATCATCGTTCACTCTGCAATAAAAATGTCAGAATATTGCTAGCTACATGCTCATAAGAAGGCCAAAGGGAACATCCTTCAGAGAAACCTGGCACCATAAGTACACATTAGGGCAGAGATGGACATTCAAAAGAGATAGGCAGGCACAGTAGGTACAAACATCACTGCGGTCAGCCTGCCTGGGATGGCGGGAAGGAGGCTGGTGCCAGAGTGGATTTGGATTCATCACCACACATGTACCTCAACCAACAGTGAGGAGGTCCCACACGCCTAAGTGGGGCAAGTCAGGGACCTAAGGCAGTAGCAGGAAAACCAGACAAAACAGGCAGAGACTTGAGACAGGCAGGAATGTGAAGAAGCCCAAAATAAAATTCCCTGCACCGGACTCTTAGGCTGTTTTCATGCACAATCAGCCCACTCCTCCTCCTTTTTCTACAATAAGCTCTTCACACTGTATTTCTTTTCAATGAAGTTATCTGCCATCTTTGTGCTGCCTCTTGGTGAAAATCTTTCCTCCAAGTTAGACAAGAACTGGGACATCAGCTCTCCCCAGTAATAGCTCCATTTCAGTTTGAATTTACAGAACTGATGGGGCTTAATAACTAGCGCTCCAACTTTAAGTGGTGCAGGAGGTGGCAAGGACCCCAGCTGTCACACCAGGAGCATTGGGGCCCTGCGTAGTCCCCATCTGCCTGCAGGTGGCGTGCTGCCACGACACTGCCAGCAAGAGGGCCTGGCAGTGTCTCCAGCTGCCAGCAGGGGTATACGACGACTACACTGTGAGCAAGAGGGCCCTGCAGTGTCCTTAGCTGCCCGCAGGTGGCGCACGGGCACCACAACATGAGCAAGAGGACCCTGCAGTGCCCTGGTTGCCAGAAGGGGGCGTGCTGCCACTACACTGTGAGCAAGAGGATCCTGTAGTGCACCCAGCGGCCAAAACAGGGCGTGCCCCCACTACACTGCAAGCAAGAGGGCCCAGCAGTGTCCCCAGCTGCCACCAAGGGAGCCAGCCGCCACTACATTTGGAGCAAGAGGGCCCGGCAGTGTCCATAGCTGCCAGCAGCTGAGCATGCTTCCACTACACTGTGAGCAAGAGGGCCCTGCAACGTCCCTAGCTGCCAGTAGGCGGCGTGCCGCCATCATACTGTGAGCAAGAGGGCCCTGCGTGCCCTGGCGCCACCAGGAGGCGCTGGCCACCACTGTAAGCAAGAGGGCGCTGCAGTTGCCCCAGGCGCCAGCAGGAGGCGCAGTGGCACAGCACCGTGAGCAAGCAGGTCCTGTAGTGCCCGGCTTTTCACATTACTGAGGTTCCATTTGTCTCTGCGCTGTGCCCCTGACGACGTGCGTCTCTGTGCCTGCACCGCGTCCACCACGGCCCCCCGCCCGACGGCGGGCGAATGTGCACGTGTGCGCCTGCACCACGCCCCCCAACCCCCGGCCCGGCAGTGTGCATCTCTGCGCCTGCGCCGCACCCGCCCCGCCGGCGACCCTCCGTTGTGCGTCTCCGTCCTGCGCCGCGCCTCCACAACGGGGCCGCGTCGCCGTGCGTTTCTGCGCCTGCACCGCGCCCCTGGCGGAGCGCCGGCTCGTCGCGCGTCTCTGCGCCTGCGCGGCGGCGCCGCGCCTCTCTGCGCCTGCGCGGCGGCGCCGCGCCTCTCTGCGCCTGCGCGGGCGCGGTGCGCCTCTCTGCGCCTGCGCGGGCGCGGTGCGCCTCTCTGCGCCTGCGCGGGCGCGGTGCGCCTCTCTGCGCCTGCGCGGGCGCGGTGCGCCTCTCTGCGCCTGCGCGGGCGCGGTGCGCCTCTCTGCGCCTGCGCGGGCGCGGTGCGCCTCTCTGCGCCCGCGCGGGCGCGGTGCGCCTCTCTGCGCCTGCGCGGGCGCGGTGCGCCTCTCTGCGCCTGCGCGGGCGCGGTGCGCCTCTCTGCGCCTGCGCGGGCGCGGTGCGCCTCTCTGCGCCTGCGCGGGGGGAGCTGCGTGCCTCTCTGCACAGACTTTGAAGGTACTGCGAAGGCGAAGCAGCGTTCTTCTCAGCACAGAACCGGGCGGGTGGGCCACGGGCACCGCGAGGGCGGAGCTGCGTTCTGCTTACACAGACCCGGGGGATACCGCAAAGGTAGAGCACCATTCTCCTCAGCACAGACGTTCGGGTCGCTACCTCGCTTTGGGACAACTCGGGGCTGCATTGACGGTAAGTAACATCCCTCCTGTTTGCAGCCCTGAATAAGGAAGTTCAGAGACCAATTAGAAGGGTTATGGTTACGGTCGGGGTCAGGGGTTAGGGTTAGGGTTAGGTTTAGGGTTGGGCTTGGGCTTAGGGTTGGGGTTAGGGGTTAGGGGTTAGGGTTTGGGTTAGGGTTAGGGGTTAGGGTTGGGGTGAGGGTGAGGGTGAGGGGTTACGGGTTAGGGGTTAGGGTGAGGGTGGGGGTTAGGGGTTGGGGTTGGGGTTAGGGTAGGGGTTAGGGTTAGGGTTAGGGGTTAGGGTTAGGGTTGGGTTAGGGTTGGGGTTGGGGTCGGGGTCGGGGTCGGGGTCAGGGGGTCAGGGGGTCAGAGGGTTAGGGTTAGGGGGTTAGGGTTAGGGGTTAGGGTTAGGGGGTTAGGGGGTTGGGGGTTAGGGTTAGGGTTAGGGGTTAGGGTTAGGGGTTGGGGTTGGGTTTGGGGTTGGGGTTGGGGTTAGGGTTAGGGTTGTATATTAGATTATATACAACCTAACCAACTTTTTTTTTTTTTTCTGAGGATGACCAAGATTTGGGCTTCAGTGACAACAGTTGTCCCCTAAATATTTATACTCAAAATCTGGAATCACCAGTACAATGTTGAATAGAGGTGACGAACACACACATCCTTTTCTTGTCCTAATCTATGTGGTTTAAACATTTACGCTTTCACCATTAAATATAATATTGTTTATATGTTTTGTTGTGGATGCTTTCCATCACTTCGAGAAAGTTTCTTTTTCTAGCTTGCTGAGAGTTTTTTCTTTTTTTAATCAGTAATAGATATTTCTCCAAATGAAATATCCAAATGACCAACAGGTACATGAAAAAAATGCTCAGCATCACTAATCATCAGGGAAATGCAAATCAAAACCACAGAGATATTGCCTCAAGCCTCTTAGAATGGTCTTATTGAAAGAAAAAGATAATGAGTATTAACAATGGGGAGAAATTGGAAGACTTGTACAGTGTTTCTGGGAATGTAAAACTGTGCAGCCTCTATGGAAAGCAGTACAGTGGCTCCTCAAAAAAATTAAGAAAGTAGAACTACTATATGATCTGGCAATCTCACTTCAGGTTATTTATCTGAAAGGATTGAAATTGGGATGATTCTCTGATTCTCAGGCTCATTGCAGCATTATTTACACTAATCAAAATGTGGGAATAAGGTTAATGTTTATTGGCAGATCAATAGATAAAGAAAATGTATATTCATGCAACGGAGTATTATTCAACTTTAAAAACAGAAAGCCCTGCAATATGCAACATGGATGAACCTAGAGGACATTAATGCTAAGTAAAGGAAATCAGTCACAGAAGGACAAACTGTGATTCCACTTGTATAAAGTATCCCTGATAGCCAAATTCATTAGAATCACAGATTAGAATGGTGATAGCTCTTTAAGCTGAAATCAGTTTTGCATTCCTGGGTTTTGTAGTTTTGGTGTCAGAATTCTGACTCATAAAACAAGTTTGGAATTTCCCCCTTCTTTATTTCTGAAATAATTTAAACATTTTATTTTTTTTAAATGTTTGAAACAATTCACCAGCAAAACTCTTTGGATCTGGAGTTTGCTTATTTTTTTATTTAGTTTTATGTTTTTATGTGCAAGTATTTGACAATTAATTACTTTAGTAAATGTCAATTCATATGTTCCATTTAATCTTGTGAATTTTTTTATAAGTTTTTTTTCAAGGAATTCACCCTTTCATCCAAGTAATGAAAATTGGTATAAAATGTTTCACAATATTCCATTATCCTGTTAATGTCTCTTGTGTCTACAACTGTACAATCTCATTAATCCCTGATATTTATAATTTGCATTTTCTTTCTTTCTCACAGAACTAACTTTGGGCCATGTTAATTTTCTCCTGTGTCTGTTTTCTGTCTCATTGATTTCTAATTTCTGTTCTATTTCCTTTCTTCTACTTGTTTTGGACTTAATTTGCTCTCTTGTTTTAGATTTTCTTTTTAAGGTAGAAAATTAGTTCACTTGTTTTGAACTTCTCTTTTTTAGAATAAGCATTTATACAAAAACTTTACTCTGGGTCTGCTTAACTTTATCCCACACATTTTGATATAGTATATTTTTATTTGTATTCAGTTCAATGTATTTTAAGGTGTTTCTCATGATTTCTTCCTTGAGCTAAAGGGCATTTTAAGGTGTATTTAAATCCTCCAGTAGTGTAGACTTTCCTGGGTAGCTTGTTTTTACCCATTTCAACTCATTTTCATTATGGTCAGAAAGCATACTTTCTATGATTACAGTGTTTTGAAACTTCTTGAGGGATATTTTGTGGTCTATAGTCTATTGATAAATGTTTCACATGTAGCATAATGGAACATATATTCTATCGTCTTGGTCAATATTGATTAGGTCAAGCTGTTGTCAAAATTATTTTATCTTAACTTTCTTTAGTTATTCTATCAGTTAGCAATACAGCATTATGTCTTCATAAGTACTTGACATTTTATCATTATGAAATAGCTTTCTGTTGTAATATTGCTTGTTTGGAGGTCTACTTTTTCTTCTATTAATATAGCCACATAAGATTTCTTATGCTTGTTGTTTCCATGGTATACTTGGAAATTATTTTACTCTCAGCTTATCTATACCATAATATTTGGCATGCATCTCTTATAGGTACTTTTATTAATGTCTATTGGCAGATGAATAAAGATAATGTGGTATATTCATACAACAGAATATACCAATGGACAATCTGTGTTTTATTTGGAGTATTTAAATTACATTTGAAATAATTATTGATAAGGTTGGATTTAAGCCTACTATTTTGCTTTTTTTTCTTTTTTTCTTTTTTGTTTTTTTTGAGACGGAGTCTCGCTCTGTCGCCCAGGCTGGAGTGCAGGGGCGCGATCTCAGCTCACTGCAAGCTCCGCCTCCCGGGTTCACGCCATTCTCCTGCCTCAGCCTCCCGAGTAGCTGGGACTACAGGTGCCGCCACCACGCCCGGCTAATTTTTTGTATTTTTAGTAGAGACGGGGTTTCACCGTGTTAGCCAGGATGGTCTCGATCTCCTGACCTCGTGATCTGCCTGCCTCGGCCTCCCAAAGGGCTGAGATTACAGGCGTGAGCCACCGCGCCCAGCCTATTTTGCTCTTATGTTCTATTTGTTCCATCATTTTTTGCTCCTCTGTTCTTTCTTTCATGCCCTTTTATATTAACTGAACAATATTCAGCGTTCCATTTTAATTCCTTTATTGACATTTTAGAAGAATGTCTTCATATGATGTGGTGGTTCTCTAGGGATTATAATCAGCACCCTGGGCTTATCGCAGTCCACTTACTGTTAACAGTCAACGTTTTCATGTAACATAAAGAAATGTTGCAGCAAAATTGTTGCGTTTAGTCTCCTGTCAGAGTTATTAATTTAGAATAGTTTACATACATTATCAACAGTACACTTAATTTTTTATTTAAACCACCAGTTGTTTGTTATAAAATTAAAAGAAAAAAGCCTTAGTTTTTCATGTTGATGCACTTGCCATTCCCAGAGCTTCTCCTTGCTTCCTGTAGTTCAGAATTTCCATCTGTTGTTATCTTTCTTTAGCCTGAAAAATTTCCGTTTGCATTTCTTGTATTTAGGTCTGCTAAAGACAGATGTTTGAAGCTTTCTTTTATCTGAATAAATCTTTATTTTCTCAAGAATTACTTTTTCTAGTTATAGAATTTAGAGTTGACAGGTTTTTTTTTTATTTTGAAGATGTGGTTTCATTGCTTTTTAAACTGTCATTTCTGATGACAGGTCATCTGTCTATTTGTTTCCATGTATGTACATTATTTTTCTCCCTCCCTTTAGCTACTTTCAAGATTTACTGTTTTTTTGCCCAGTGGTTTGACTATGGTATGTCTGCATTTGGTTCTTTATTTTTATTCTGTTCTTTGAGTTTCTTAAACCTGTAGGTTGATATATGCTGACAATTAGGAAAACTTCTGGTCTTTACTTTTTCAAATAGCTTTTTCTGTCTCATTTTCTCCTTCTCTACTCTTTCTAGGACTCCAATTATATTAGTTCTAGACTGGCCCTATTTTTATTATTTTTCTTCCTCTGTATTCTTAACTGTATTGGGAAATTGTTCTTGATCTGTTTTTAAGTGCACTGATAGTTTTTTCTGCCACCTTTAATTTACTGGTATGTGCATACGACGTCATTTTTATATAAGATATTCTGTCCCTCAGTTCTAAAATTTGTCCCATTATTTCTTTATCGTTTTTACTTCTCTGATGAGATTCTCCATATATTCACTCTTATGACCATCTATTCCTTAAATCCTTGAATATGCTTACAATAGCTTATTTTAAATTTCTTATCTTCTAATCCCAGCGTGTGGGCCATTTCAATGTCTTAATCCATTGTTTACTTTTTTTCTTATGCGTCATATTTTCCTGGTTCTATGTCTAGACAGGTTAAATTATATGTTAGATTATGTGGATGATATTTTGTACAGATATGTTCTTTTATTTTCCTTTGAAGAGTGACTCTTTTCTAATATTAGTCTTCTTTGTGTAGTCAAACACCAAACTTTTACTCCTGAGCTATATGCAATGGTTGAAATATCTGCTCTGTACTAGCAATTTAGGTGTTGTTTTCTGCTGGATTCTATGGAGTCTCTTTTTATCAATGTGAAATGTAGCAGCCGTCATATATCTGAATGAAGTTTAAGTGCTGATTTTAGATTTTTACTCTGTGACATTCTCCTCTGTGACTTTCACTTGTGTGAGATTTCCTCCCATGTCACTCAAATTTCCCAGTTCTTCTTTTCTGTCAGCCTGGAACTCTGTGCTCTTATTCCTCAAGCTAGTAAAACTCACTGCTTTACTCGTAGACATCCAATTTTGCACAGACCAGGGAGTGTCATCAGGTGTGAAGCTGCATTGATGCAAATTTAAATCATTGCAATTTTTCTTTATTCAACGGTTAAAAACTTCATCAGTGGTCAAATATTCTACTATTTCTGCCTATTTTCTGTTTCTTATTACCATCAAATGTGTATTTATTTTTTTTAGAGTTTATAGTTTTTTTTCCCTGCATTTGAGTTAGACATGAGCTGCTACCACATTTTGTAATTCAAACTTTTTGTCTAACAGTGTTTTAAAAAACTCTTTATTTGGAGGGAATTCTCAAATTTCTAAATACTCTACAAACATTAGGATTAGGGCTCAAATTCCCAGTTTCCCTTGTAGCCAGATGTGCGTATGAAACATGGCCTTAGCTAATTAAGCATGCCCACATATTTGAAAGTAAGAAAAGTGTTAAGAGGAACTATAGATATCATTTTAGTTGATGCAAGGATGGAAAAAAAAATAACCAACTTTCACTGGTGAACTTTGTCTTCAATTATTGTTTTCCTGTGGGAAGTGGCTAATTTTCTGGCCTAGAGGTGGAATTGGTGTGTTGGTAACAGTTGATTTGATGATAACCTGCGTTCACCTTTTTTAAAATTGCTAATCCACCATTGTTTCTGGTCCTGTTTTATACTTATGTAGTGTATAATCTCTCATGCAAATTTAGTTCTTTGTTTCTCAGCTTAAACTTGATTTTGATGAGCAGTTTTCACCTTCAAATGAAAGAAACGGCTTTGGTTGATGTTAGACAAAAATAACAACAAGAGGGAATTAAAGAAATACGTTTGTCACCTTGTGACATTACATAAATGAAACTTTGAAAATTCAACAATTCTGCTTTATAAGAAAATAGAAAGTTTCTACTGTTTTTCTTTATTTTCAAAGCTATATCATTAAATGAAATTTCTGCCTCATGGAAGATTTTTAGAACTATGTAACAATAACATACAGACCATTAGGAGAGAAATGAATAAAGACGGAAAGAAGTAGGCACTGTGTGGTAACGTAGATGGCGCACAGTTGTGTGCCTGGAGCCCTAATACATTTTACCATGGAATTTATACAATAAATGTTAGTTTCCTGTGGACCTGCTAATTAATATGACTTCTGCAGACATTTCATTAACCTGAGCAGTTGAGGTTTCCTGTAGACAGACTGCATGTATTCTCATCTTTAACCTTTCCATAATGTTTCCTAATTAGAGATGTCACGGTTCTCAAGAGCAAAAAAACAGCAGTAGCTTTTATAAAGTTACATTATTTGTTTTTTACTAATATGTGAAGTGATTTTGTCTTTCATTTCACCTCTAGAGCTAATTATGTATTCTAGGTTAACAAAAATTCCAGATCATACCATCATTAGTTTAAACTTTACAATGAACTCGTTATTTCCATTTTTTACTAGCCTGCATTATAGCAATATTTAGCTAATGAATTCTCAAAATATTTCTTGAAAGGTGAAAGAGTACCTCAAGTAAATGGTGTAATTATTTATTTATCAGAATTTTAAATTAAGTGTTCTGTTTAATCTCAAAGGGATACCAATGAAGTTAGGGCGTAAGGACTCTGGTTAATAAAATGGCAAGAATTAAAAAGGATTATTACATTTTTTCCTCATACTATGATGGCTATAATTTTTTAAAACAGTAGAAATGTTTAATTTTTAAAGGCCGCTAGTGTCTATTTTATGCAAAGATGTGAGCTCCCCAGTTCAACTTGTTGTTTGAAATTTGACCAGCTTTTTCTTGCTCTTGTTCAGGACAGTTATTAAACAGTCCAGGCAGGCCTCCGGAGTTACATATATGTATGTGGCTCTGTGTGTATATATACACAGAAGTACAAATAGCAGATAATGAATTTACATAGGACTTTTGCTTTTGATGAAAATTCTTCTAAAAGTGAACATAAATTAATAGCATATGGAGCCTACAAAAATTGTCTAATAGGCAAGTAGGCAAAGATAATCTGTGAACAAAGAGTTTGCTAAAACATACTTTTTTTTTACATGTAATAACTTTGTATCAAAGGGTTTCCAGAAATACATAATGTTATAGGGCACTTATCCTGAGACACACAAAGGAGACAAGGGGTAGAGCTAGAATGGAAGGGAAAATAAAGGACAAATAGAGATAGATACTTAAGTGGAAATGTTTTTATAAGAAAATCATCAAACAGGTGGTAATTTTAAAACATGGCTTTTCCAGGCAGCAAATTTTCTGAATTTATTGCAAAAGAAGATAAATCATGTGTCTATGTAGATCATGCCAATGAAATAAACAATAAAGGTTACTTATTAGAATATTGAAAGTGGTTGATAATAAATTATTTATATTATGATAAGAACAATAAACTTGATTTTTAGGGGGTTCAATGACTTCCTGAAAATATCCTTTCACAGATTTTCTCAGAGTGTCTAGTTGGCAAAAGCACAGCTCCAAATAGCTATTTCTGTCAACGTCTACAGAACATTTACAATTTGATTTCTGAAAGTTTCCATTTCTACCGATCTTACAAATTTGTAAAATGAATGCCCACCAGGACAAAATATTAAGTGATAAAATTAATTGGATCCTACAAGTGAAAATCTAGGCAAGGAAAGTCTTCTTCCTTCCTAATGAATGATTTTTAAGTCTCTTTATTCATGTCCTTCTAGGTAGAGCAACACTCTGCAGACCTTCTTTTGAGGCATTTCACCACCAGAGTAAGTGTGATGTATGACTAATTAGTCCACCCACAGGGGGCTGGTGAAATTAAATTAGAAGTTATTTCCTAACTGGCATATCTTGGAGTAAAATTAATCTAATAACAGCTCTCATAAGAGAGTATAAGCTTAAAAGACCATTTTTCATTCAACTTTACCAAACAAAGTGCAAATTTAGGACTCCAGTTGTGAAGTTTGGTTGTGTGTGGATTGTACAGTGAAGGTACCAGTGGACAACAGTTGCTCATCAAGCAAGTTTATACAAAAGCTTTGGGACAAGTCCAACTCTAGATAAAATTCTAAAGGATTTCGTGCCTGTGTTCAGAGTTCCTTTTTCTCTCTCCAAGGTAACCCACATATCAAAAGACATATGGGTTGTGGGTATAACTTCCTAAAATTGCTAGTGAGAAGTGTGCCATGCATAAACATACTTCACTAGCTTGAATTTTCTATTAGTCTCACAGGCAACAATTACAATCCTGTATGTTGTTCTATCTCCACACACTCCTTTACATAGAAAGATCAAGTAACATCCCTGGTTAAGATGTGTACAGGTTACAAGACATGTCTCAATATATTCACCAAGAGGTTTATTATTTTCACAGTGGCATTCACTAAATCAGTTGTCAGTGCAGCAGTACTCAAGGAATAAGCAGGGTCTTTACTTTATCAAAGTTTGGAGTCAACCCCAAGTTAGATCACTGAGGCACATAACTATAGATAAGGTCACTCAAAAGCACAAATCCAGGTTATAAATATTCAGTTGTCGTTTATATGCATTTAGCAATTTGAATGCTGGGAAGTGTAGCCCAGAAAATCAATCGACATGGAACTATTGAAGAGGCATGCATGGCACCTGCACTTTGAATCTCTTCAGACTCAGGTTAAACAGGAGACACCGTAGCTCATGTATCCTGCAATAACCCTTCCTCATTGCCTTTTTATCTACGAACCTGCCCTTTTCAATGTTATCTATATGCCTGAAGGTATGAATACCCTTGATCTTGGTAAAAAATGGTACCACCCGTCAGCAAAATCTCACTGATCGGTGTCTATGTTACCTCACGGAGTTAGCCTTTTGTGTTGTTGTGGCCCAAGATGACAATGTTGACACAATCCAAACCAGTAATTGGAAAGCTAACGTTGGATGCGTCTTTGACAATTGATGGAATGACCTGAAATCAAATGTGAGGCAGTGGAGACTCAAGAATGCTATTCAGGCAGTTAGTGATCTGTGGAGATACTAAATGAAATATCTGGAAGGAATTGTAATCTTGCAACTATGCTTTTATGTGTTTTTTGATATAAATGGTTTCTATTTATGATGGAGCTGCAGAGTGCATTTCCCATGAAGTTCCCACAGTGTTAACTAATATAGTCATGTGTCACTTAATGACAGGGGTATGTCTGAGAAATGCATTGCTGGACAATTTTATTATTGTATGAACATCATAGAGTTTACTTACACAAACCTAGATGCTATAGCTGATTACATGCCTAGGCTATATGGTATAGCCTATTCCTCCTAAGCTAGAAACCTGTGCAGCATGTTACTGCACTGAATACTGTAGGCAATTGTAACACAACAGTTAAGTATAGCTATATGCTTACTTATATCTATACAGTAAGTGTATCTATACATGTCTAAACATAGAAGAGGTACAGTAAACATACAGTGTTATGATTTTATTGCACCACTGTCATGTGTGTGCACCATCCTTGACCAAAATGTTATGTGATGTACGATTGAACAAAAGAATTAATTAAAGATAATATTGAAGTGCCTATTGAAATTTCAATGAAGGAAGGAATATTTGTAAATTCTGATTGCCTTAAGTGGGAATTGACTTTCTTCCTGTTTCCACGGCTGTTCTTGTGAAAGGGCGTAGCTTTCCAAAGACCTGAAATCTCCGACAAATCTTGCAATTCTCTGTTGCCTGCATTATGAAGGTCACCTGGTATCAAATGAGGCAAAATGGTAGATTATAAAGACCTGTACTTTCTTGTCAGTTCCTAAACATCGAAAGCATTGGGCTGTCTTGAACATTTCTGCAGTTATAAACTAGCCTTGGGTCATGATTTTCTTCCTTTTTATCATAGACAAGATTTAATTTAGGAGATGTCCTTTTAATGTGTTATGTGAATAGTAAGTGCCACTTATGAAGCCCTATTTTCTTCCAGTCATTTTAATTGTTGAATCTATCCAGTCAAGATGCATTGTTAGAGGCTTCACTGACGACACTGTCTGTGTGTGTGTGTGTGTGTGTGTGTGTGTGTGTCTGTGTACATACATATGATTGAGCAGGATTTAATGTAAGCCAAAACAGCCTCAAATTTCTAAGGACAATACAGCTTCCTTGGCCATTCCCTTGGAGCTCTGGGTTGAGGAGCTGGTGATGTGTATTTCTTTTGCATGTTCTACACGTTATCCCTATGCAGGCCTTCCTTGGGCTTGGTTTTGGAACCAGTGATGAGGAATATCATTAGAATTGTTGTGCTCAAAAAGATTCCTCCATTCTTCTGTATAAGCAATGGCAATTTTCCCAGACCAATATTTCTTCTTTTGAAATGGTAAATTTTGAATATTAACAGGTTAGTATAATCCCATAAAATAACAAAGTTTGAGTCCTATGAACTGTGTTTTATGCTAAATCATCATTTACTCCTTGTATGATTTTTTTTTTTTTTTGAGATGGAGTCTCACACTGTCGCCCAGGCTGGAGTGCAGTGGCATGATTTTGGCTCACTGCAAGCTCCACCTCCCGGATTCACACCATTCTCCTGCCTCAGCCTCCTGAGTAGCTGGGACTACAGGTGCTGCCACCATGCCCGGCTAATTGTTTTTTAAGATTGAGGGCAAAATCAAAGCTGCTCCCCTATATTATATTCATAAACCAGAATGATTAAAGCAAGCTATTTATTTATTAGAAGCACATATTCCAAATTTAGCATCTAAGACATGACAGCCTTTCAAAAGACATCAATTTACTTTTTTGTGTCTATAGCTATGTTTGTATTCATGTTATTGGTGTCCATAATATTTCATTAGATGTTCTGGGCAAATCGATAAATGAAAATAATGTATATGATAAGGAGAACAATCTAGGCCTCCTGGAGGCCCCTTACAACTCAGCTGGTGAAGCAGGAATGCCTGGGTGTAATAGTGAGAAACAACGTTTCAAACGTGTTGGGCAGTTTTCAGGCAGCGGAATACGTATGCCAATCCAGGCAGCAAGATAAGTGGAGGCCAGTTCAAAGATCAGGTTGTGTTACACGTTTTTTTTGTTTGTTTGTTTCTACTGAGGAAATATAACACTTAGTTATTATTTTCTCCATCTATCCCGCTATTTTGTCAAAACCTTTCATGTAAGTTACTACCAAACACTGGGTTATCCAAGATCTGTGGGTCGTCTTCAATATTTGCTTTTCCCTCAACTACTAACACATTTGATTCCCTTTGTAACTTTTTCCCGTTTCTCCTTTCAGCCTGTTTTCTCTAACCACACTGAGTTTATGAGCCTCCCTATGTACTCTCACACCCTGTTTCATCTCTAAGCTCCCTTGACCTAAAGAGATTTCCTTTTTCTACTGTTGTGCTCATCTCATTCCCTAATTTATTTCTTCTTATTTCTCCCTATATTTTTTATTCTTTTAGGCACAGCTCATGTCTCATGACTTTCAAAAAGTTTTTCTTGTGATATTCCCAGCTCGAATTAGGTACATCCTAATCAGTTTCCTTAGACTCACCACTCTGCGTGTTAGTTGTTTGCAGTCTGTCTTAGGCTGGGAATTAGCTGCTTGTAGGCAGGGGCTAGAATTTATTTACTGTTATGTCCATAATGCCTGACACAGGAACTGTTCCCACATACAAATTGTAGGGCCATAATTCCTGAGAACATATGTATATTGTGGTGACTCATAAAGGCTGGAAATAAATTTTTAAAATGATGAATTGGGAAGTCCATGAACTTGATATCTTGATGTAGAAGAAAAGCAAGGGCAGATGAAGAAGTTATACAGGATACTTGAAATACCAGAAGAATATAGTCAGAGAGCAATAAATCAATCCTAGATTTTTAGATGTGAAGAAGTTCTGAGAAATATTTGAAGACATGGCTCTAGGAATGAGTACATAACAGAGACCAGTAGCCAGAGTCAGAGCTTTTCAGAGTGAAGAAATTGCATTGCAGGGAGAAGGGCTGTTGTATACTAAACAGAAATTGTCATTAAATGGAAGACTAAGCAAGAGGCTGATGATCAGTGGCTGAGAGATGCAAAAAGGTGTGGAGATAGAGGTAAATGCCATAATCTACAAAGAAGATATTTTTGTGCCAGGAAGAAAGAATAGGTGTAGAATGTAATAAAAGATAAATAGGTAACTACATTGTAATGTGGTCTGAGAACTCACTGAAGGCATAGCCATTGATGTTAACTTCCACTTTGCTTCCAGACAAAAGATTTTAAATATCTTAAAAATTGCATTGGATACTGTATGATTCATCAAGACAGAAAGTAAAGCTGTAATTGCCCTGGGAGGGCGGGGAATAGGGAGTCACTGTTTAATGGGTACAGGATTTCAATTTTACAAGACAAAAAGAATTTTGGAGATGGGTGGTAGTGATGCTTGCACAACGTTGTGAATACAGTTAATAACACTGAATTGTATACTTAACAGTGGTTAAGATGCAAATTGTTGAGTGTATTTTGCCACAACTAAAAAATGGAAAACAATAGTATTTGAAGATATAGCCCATTTCATCTGGTAGCTAGCTGTATGTGTCTGCTCAGCTGTGGATAGATATTTAAGCTGTCTCTGAACTGGAGGTTACTGGTATTCTCTAAGGTATAGGAAAATTGATCTTATGTGGCTAACTGAAGTGGGAATAGTTTTATCCGTCAGACAGTAATGATATAATCATGATAGTTTACATTTAACACAATTTACATGTGTCATACTTTCGAAAGCACTTCATAGATATTATTACTTAATACCATTTTCCCCTTACCATATTTGTCTGTCCTTCTCTGCTGACTTCAGAAAATGTCTCTTCCACACTACTCAATTCATCTCCTTATCTTTGTCACAATTTTAAGTCTCAGAGTCTCCAGAAAATTCCAGACAAGTCTCATCAGCTTCCGGTCATTGATTAATCGATGCCCTTAGAGGCTTTCCCTTCCCCTTCTCAATTTAACATAGCTTCCAAATATACTTGCCAGTAAAACAAAGTTGTTTATAAGGTTTTGTATTTCTTCCTGTTGAATTATGAACATTTTTTCATATTGACATTGATTTCCATCTGGCCATGAAATACTCAAGGTGAAGAAAATGATACAAAATGGTTAAAATGTATCAAGAGCCAGGTAGTTTTAAGTGTCCTAGAAGCATAAACTAGTGTGATGCTCACCAGCTCATATGAGAGGCAAAAATGGATGAAACGATAAAACCAAGACACAGAGAGTTAAGAGAAATTTCCCAAGATCACACAGCCACTAAGGATATGAACTAGATTTTGACTTCAGGCTACTTACCCCAGAGCCTGTGCTTTCAACCATCATTTGTACTGCTTCCCTAAATTACACTCAACTAGACTGTGACATCAGATTTCACCTATGACACTGATTATCCGGGGAACTTTGCAACTTATTCTGAATATGACTCAGTTTTCTTTTCTGTGCAGAGATAAAGTCAGTATATACCTCATAGATTCGTTATAAGGATTATATGAAATGACACATGAGAAGGCTTTAAAAGGACTTGCAAAGCAATAAGCTTTTTTGTTTTCAATCATTTTTCAATAGGTTATCAGTGTTGTGAATGGTTCATGAAAAATGACTTTGGGCTCAGTGAGTAACTGAAATGTTGATGCTTAATAGTGTGTTTATATTAGTATAATAGTAATAAATGTTGTTATTGTTGAGTAATAGTTATTTTGCTTTTCACTGCTTTTCTTTTCCAGTGATTTAGTCAGAGACTTCTTAAGCCTCCTCGAGAGTGTACACATTTCTTAAATTTGTTGGAAAGTACCAAATTTAAGATATCTTGCATTTTTTTCTTCCTTAGTAAACACTAAATTCTATCACGCAGCAGAAAAAGGGCTCTGTTATTGTCGGTACAATGGTTTAATATTTACTTTTATTCCCTGTATGGTAGTTCTGATTTAATTGCTATTTAGAATAAAACTTGTTCCTTATATGCTTTCATAATTATAAAATTTATGTTTTAATGCCTCCTACACATATACTGTGCTTTTCTTTATTTCTTTATATCTCTCACTGTTTCATAATCCTGGTATTTGAAATCTCATCAAGTGTTATTTGGGGATTTGCTGGGAATGTCATCTACATAGTCATGTCTCAAGTTTGTAGCATCTTTAAAACATAATAGGAGATGGAATTCACAGCAGAGGAATAAGCCTCCCGCTTTAGGCAATGTATTTGTGATTGGTGTGACTTCGTTCCCAGAGGGCAGTCAGCAGCACAATATTATGGCTATGTGTACAAGGAAAACAAACCAATTTTTAAAAATCTCCTTTAAAAAAAACAGTGCCCGAGCCTAACCAGTGTCATGCACAGAATCCGTTTCCACC
Organism: Nomascus leucogenys; assembly: GCF_006542625.1. Classification (NCBI taxonomy): domain Eukaryota; kingdom Metazoa; phylum Chordata; class Mammalia; order Primates; family Hylobatidae; genus Nomascus; species Nomascus leucogenys. The sequence continues at coordinate 31,541,032 of NC_044405.1, forward strand.
TCTTCATATGGAAGTAGCTCTGGGTGGACGTCTAGAAAGTTGGATAACTATTTATCACATATGATCTGCAAAGGAAGAGATTTATAAGAAACTGTTAAATTTAATCCATAGGAAAGCAAAATCAAAAATCAATGAATTTTCCATTTGTACTTTTCTCTGGGTGTCTACCCTCAAGATGGCTTAAATGCATTAGAATTCAATGACTAGGCACAAGTGTTTGTTAGTGACATCAAAGCGAGGTAAACATTCCTGCTGTGTGAGTCCAAGCACAGGGACACTTGGTTTCCTTTGGAAGGATATCATAAAGGCAATGTTTATGAGTAATCATTGTCTTTTCTTCTGTAGCATTCAATGGTATGTACTATAATTTAGAAACGAAAACTACTTAAAGACCACTTGCTAAGTTTCATGTATTTCAAACTCTCAGATCCTGAGTGTTTAAATATGCCTATATTTCTTCATGAGAAAAACATAATCTTTGCCAAGTTAGAAAAAGTCATATTCCCATTTTTAACTAAATGTAGTCAGAAATTTGGACAGTTTTTAGCCTTCAATACATTATGTAATTTGGGTAATAGGCTGAATAAAAGTAAGGAACTTCAGTTAAATTCAGAGAGAAGCTAGTAATTGTTTCTAAGACTCAAATGTATAGAACAGATCTCTGATATTAAGGATAAGACCCTCAAAGGTGACCCAAATTGGGTCATTGTGGGATTATTTTGGGAGGAATCATCATAGATTCTTACTGTTATAAATACAGTCAAATGTCAGATGAATATACTCCACTGAAATGTCCTCTAGGAATGATGTTGGAACCAATGTTGGTAATTTTGAAAGTCATGGAGAGGATTTCAGATGATTGAAGTCGGGCAACTATCCCAGGTTTAATAAATAAGCAAATGGTGAATTCCAAAAATGCCGTATCAATGAGCCTCATATTGATCCAGAGCACAGTTTCAGGAAGGTCCATTAAATGGGTCTTTTGAGAGCATTAGGAGAGAGGGCTGGCAGCAGAGATTCACTAAGAGCAATGGTGCCAAGCTTGCCTCTTGGACATTGTTATCTGACTGATAACGGTAGGCCATAGCGGCACACAATACGGATATTTCCAGGGTAAAGCTGTCGAGCTGCTATAACTTTCCTTGCCTCTTTGCTATCTTCTCCTATAGTCGACTCCCAAGGAAAAGATAGTTGACTTTTAATCCAGAAATGTATGTTAATTGGCAATAACAAACAAATGAAGCCATAAACTATCCTTTAGGCTTCTCTCTGCTCAGTTATTAGATCATATGAATGTGCCCTTAGGAAACACAGAAGGCCCACACTATTATAGAGACAAATTTCTTACATTCTCTGCTGTTTAATGCTCTTCAAAAGACTTACCATACTTCACCAATTTGATTGCCAACTACGTGAACACAGGGACTTATTAAAAATTTTGCATATTATGAGGGCATTAACTTTAAATATTCGATTGTTAAGACAATGCATATTATTATAAACCATAGAAGGCACACTTATTACCTCCTTAAGAACCAGTCTCTATTTCTCTGGTTCATAGAACTCCTAGGTCATAGAGGGATTGGACATTTGTGTCTTCAATTGGCCCTCTTCAGCCCTAGGATAAATAGTGATTAATCTAAGCCAATGGTTTTCAGCTCTGTCTGACCCAATGCCTCTACTTCATAAGAAATTCTTCAAAGACCCCTTAACTATTCTAAACTATTAGTGAGAACACAATGTATGCATTCAAGTTGTTGAAAATATTAATGTTATGCTGCAGCTAACAAAGGAGAAATAATTTACTGTCAATATATAATCCAAAATGTATATAATTGTGCCAGAACATTTACATATCAAATGCAATAGAACATAATGAAATTTTCATATCTTCACCCATACCTTGAAACATTGTAAATAAAAAGCTACAAATATAGTTTCATTGCATAACCAAATGCCAAAACTGCCGTTTCTATTGTTGACATGATTGATCTGCACTGGTAAATGTGATAGATACTTTCTGCTTGATCCTTATCCCCTGTTATACTCCCCTATTTACCGGCTTTTGTTCAAGTGGAATGGTCCATATTGAATATCTCAATAGGTTCCCTTGCTCATTGCCTTCTATGCATGTTCATGAGATTAAAGGGAAGGAGGAAGTGGGATTGGGGATTATTGCCTAAACTCCCTCTCTGCTGGGTCTCCTTGACTTCTCTTTTTCATAAGAAAATCAGTGTTTCCTTGTGTGATCAGGGCAGTTTACTCCCCGGAAATCTGCCCGCTGCTACTAACCCAGAGTTATCGTGGGGTGTGATCTCTGTGATTCCTTCACCCTTCTCCCCTGACATTTTCATAAGTAGTCTCTTTGGAAATAAACCCATGTTAAATTATCTTAGTTTGAGTGTGTTCTCTTTTTCCTATTGAGACTCTGAAATGAGTATCTAAACGAAAAATTCTACCATCTTTTCTCATGTACATAGTAGTTCCATTCCTGCAGAATTCATGGCACGTTAAAACCATGCAAAAGTACTTGGCGCTTAGGCAGTTACATTTCGGTTTGTGTAATTAAACGAAGCAGGTTATTCACCTTCATTACGTTAGAAAGTCACTCAGGACATATAGCAATCCTTGATTAGGAGCGGTTATCCCATGTTACTGGACATTTGGCATCCCTGTTTTCCAATCCTTAAAGTTCCAAAATGCCCTCACTTATTCTTTCCTGCCATTGGATTTTGTCCCATTAAGCTGTAAGGCTGGGAATGCCATAGCCATCTTGAAAACAGGCGGAAAGATAAGAGAATCACAAAGACGTGGATCATGTTGAATTAACTAACCATTGATACCATCTACTTGTGCGATTTGGTAAAAATTGCTCCTTGGTAGCTGGTTTTTTGAAAAGATCAACAAAATTGATGGACCGCTAGCAAGACTAATAAAGAAGAAAAGAGAGAAGAATCAAATAGATGCAATAAAAAACGAAAAAGGGGATATCACCACCGATCCCACAGAAATACAATCTACCATCAGAGAATACTACAAACACCTCTATGCAAATAAACTAGAAAATCTAGAAGAAATGGATAAATTCCTCAACAAATACACCCTCCCAAGACTAAACCAGGAAGAAGTTGAATCTCTGAATAGACCAATAAAAGGCTCTGAAATTGTGGCAATAATCAATAGCTTACCAACCAAAAAGAGTCCAGGACCTGATGGATTCACAGCCGAATTCTACCAGAGGTACAAGGAGGAACTGGTACCATTCCTTCTGAAACTATTCCAATCGATAGAAAAAGAGGGAATCCTCCCTAACACATTTTATGAAGCCAGCATTGTCCTGATACCAAAACCTGGCAGAGACATAACCAAAAAAGAGAATTTCAGACCAATATCCTTGATGAACATTGATGCAAAAATCCTCAATAAAATACTGGCAAACCGAATCCAGCAGCACATCAAAAAGCTTATCCACCATGATCAAGTGGGCTTCATCCCTGGGAAGCAAGGCTGGTTCAACATACGCAAATCAATAAATGTAATCCAGCATATAAACAGAACCAAAGACAAAAACCACATGATTATCTCAATAGATGCAGAAAAGGCCTTTGACAAAATTCAACAACCTTCATGCTAAAAACTCTCAATAAATTAGGTATTGATGGGACTATCTCAAAATAATAAGAGCTATCTACGACAAACCCACAGCCAATATCATACTGAATGGGCAAAAACTGGAAGCATTCCCTCTGAAAACTGGCACAAGACAGGGATGCCCTCTCTCACCGCTCCTTCAACATAGTGCTGGAAGTTCTGGCCAGAGCAATCAGGCAGGAGAAGGAAATAAAAGGTATTCAATTAGGAAAAGAGGAAGTCAAATTGTCCCTGTTTGCAGATGACATGATTGTATATCTAGAAAACCCCATTGTCTCAGCCCAAAATCTCCTTAAGCTGATTAGCAACTTCAGCGAAGTCTCAGGATACAAAATTAATGTACACAAATCACAAGCATTCTTGTACACCAATAACAGACAAACAGAGAGCCAAATCATGAGTGAACTCCCATTCACAATTGCTTCAAAGAGAATAAAATACCTAGGAATCCAACTTACAAGGGATGTGAAGGACCTCTTCAAGGAGAACTACAAACCACTGCTCAATGAAATAAAAGAGGATACAAACAAATGGAAGAACATTCCATGCTCATGGGTTGGAAGAATCAATATCGTGAAAATGGCCATACTGCCCAAGGTAATTTATAGATTCAATGCCATCCCCATCAAGCTACCAATGACTTTCTTCACAGAATTGGAAAAAACTACTTTAAAGTTCATATGGAACCAAAAAAGAGCCCGCATCGCCAAGTCAATCCTAAGCCAAAAGAACAAAGCTGGAGGCATCACGCTACCTGACTTTAAACTATACTACAAGGCTACAGTAACCAAAACAGCATGGTACTGGTACCACAACAGAGACATAGATCAATGGAACAGAACAGAGCCCTCAGAAATGATGCCGCATAGCTACAACTATCTGATCTTTGACAAACCTGACAAAAACAAGAAATGGGGAAAGGATTCCCTATTTAATAAATGGTGCTGGGAAAACTGGCTAGCCATATGTAGAAAGCTGCAACTGGATCCCTTCCTTACACCTTATACAAAAATTAATTCAAGATGGATTAAAGACTTATATGTTAGACCTAAAACCATTAAAATCCTACAAGAAAACCTAGGCAATACCATTCAGGACATAGGCGTGGGCAAGGACTTCATGTCTAAAACACCAAAAGCAATGGCAACAAAAGCCAAAATCGACAAATGGGATCTCATTAAACTAAAGAGCTTCTGCACAGCAAAAGAAACTATCATCAGAATGAACAGGCAACCTACAAATGGGAGAAAATTTTTGCAACCTACTCATCTGACAAAGGGCTAATATCCAGAATCTACAATGAACACAAACAAATTTACAAGAAAAAAACAAACAACCCCATCAAAAAGTGGGCAGAGGACATGAACAGACACTTCTCAAAAGAAGACATTTATGCAGCCAGAAAACACATGAAGAAATGCTCATCATCACTGGCCATCAGAGAAATGCAAATCAAAACCACAGTGAGATATCATCTCACACCAGTTAGAATGGCCATCATTAAAAAATCAGGAAACAACAGGTGCTGGAGAGGATGTGGAGAAATAGGAACACTTTTACACTGTTGGTGGGAATGTAAACTAGTTCAACCATTGTGGAAGTCAGTGTGGCAATTCTTCAGGGATCTCGAACTAGAAATACCATTTGACCCAGCCATCCCATTACTGGGTATATACCCAAAGGACTATAAATCATGCTGCTATAAAGACACATGCACACGTATGTTTATTGCGGCACTATTCACAATAGCAAAGAGTTGGAACCAACCCAAATGTCCAACAACGATAGACTGGATTAAGAAAATGTGGCACATATACACCATGGAATACTATGCAGCCATAAAAAATGATGAGTTCATGTCCTTTGTAGGGACATGGATGAAACTGGAAAACATCATTCTCAGTAAACTATCGCAAGGACAAAAAACCAAACACCGCATGTTCTCTCTCATAGGTGGGAATTGAACAATGAGAACTGATGGACACAGGAAGGGGAACATCACACTCCGGGGACGGTTGTGGGGTGGGGGGAGGGGGGAGGGACAGCATTAGGAGATATACCTAATGCTAAATGACGAGTTAATGGGTGCAGGAAATCAACATGGCACATGGATACATATGTAACAAACCTGCACATTGTGCACATGTACCCTAAAACCCTAAAGTATAATAAAAAAAAAAAAAAAAGAAAAAAAAAAAAAAGAAAACCAAAAAAAAAAAAAAAAAAAAAAGATTTCAGGACGTATAGCCTGGGAGGTAAATGGTAGTATATATATATATATACACACACACACACACACACAAACACACACACACACTGTATATATATACATATATACGGTATATTATACTATATATACATATATAGTGAATATTATACCCTCTATATACATATCTACTGTATATTATACTGTATATATATATATATACACATACACACATACACACATGAGACAGAAGAGATAGACAATTTCATGTGAAAATATAAACTGTTAACATAAAATTTTGCTTCTCTGAGGAATATTTAGCATTGTTCTCAATCTTCTGTGCAGAATTTAGGCATTTTTCTCAGAACTCACCAGACAGAATGAGGGAAGGGCCATATGATAGGAGCCAGAGATGAAGGGAGAACAATAGAGAGGGTGCTTTGGGAGAAATAGTACAGTAAGGCTAGGGAATACTTCTCTCCAACATAAAGACCAAGGTCACAGCTATATCTCTTCAGAAGCCAATCTTTCTTTTAAAATGTCAATTTCCATCTATTTCTTGCTTCACAGACATTCCATTCATTGCTGGATTTAAAATAAAGCCTTTCCATGTGCAACCTTTCTATAGAAAAAGAGAAATATGGGGGACAGTACAGTCTAAGAAGTGATGAAGAATATCTAGTGGACTTTCCCAGACTGTAAATCTTTACATATATCTGAGCCTAATGAGGTGATTTATTGTGCTATAATGCACAGTGAATTATACAGATGCTTCTTTTTGATCATGCTGCAGAATGGAACTAAATACTAAATACCAAATAGCACTCCCATGATTCTTATAGATGTCATTCATATGGCATATTTATGCTTTTTTATATAGCAATTCTTATTCTTAGCTCTTAGGCAATTACGGAATCTTTTTTGTCATTTTAATAATCATGCTCCATTTGAGTTATGCAAGGTAGAATTTCTAAGTAGAAAGTCTTGTTTTTATTGAACGTTTGTAGTAAACATTTTGGAAAAAGTCTGTTTTTTGATGCTACTTCTGCACGCTTTCTCAACATGATATTACTTGGTATTGTCCTTATTAACCATAGTACACCATATTCTGAAAATATTAGAGAGGGTTAAAAATCAGTCATGTATAAGTAAAGTTAATGAAATAGAAAGGAAACCACATTTAGGAAATGGAAGGCAGAAGCAAATGTATTAACCGTGAGTTAGAAACGGTTTAGTCTTTGGAATGAAGCAGCAAGAGTTTAAAAATCTTGTTTGTGATTCACTAGCTTTGTGACCTTGGAGAATTACTTCAGATTTCTGAGTATCAGTTTAGTAGGTGATATCAATTGCAACTTCGCAGAATTATCACAAGTATTAAATAAAGGACTTGGTATCTGGGAGAGCATAGAAAATTACTAATAGTTACATTTTTGTTCATATTACCGTTATTATTATCATACGTATAGTATTTTCTTTCACTGACAATGCATTTAGGACATAAGGAGAACTATAGAACAGCGCTTCTCCAACTTAAATGCAGAGCATGAATCACCTGGAGTTTTGTCAAAATGCGAATTCTGACTCAGTAGTCCTGCAAACTAAGGAACTCTTGGTAATGCTGGTGCTGCTAGTTCACCAACAGACCACACGTTTTGCAACAGCTATATAGAATGTCCTGTTTCTTTTTTTAATCACAAAACATGGCAAGCTCTAAAATAAAGCAGAATAACAGATTTAAATGTTAATACTCATGTCCTCAATTTATAATTTCTCCCTCCCTAACAATGGTATAATTCTGATTAAAAATTAGCAAAGAAAAAAATTGAAATTAATCTTCCTATGTTTATTCTTTTAACAAATTCTGGGTGATTACTACTGGGTTACTTGCTGTAGGAAATAGAAAAATTGCTTTGACATAGATCCTTCAGAATCTGTCCCACTACAAACTTATTTTTGTAGGAAGCTAAAAGATTTCTATAAATAACCGTAATTAAAGAGACAAATGAAGAAGTGCAATGAAAGACGTAGGGAAAGTGCTAGAGGAGTTCGGGGTGGAGTAAAATTATCCTAAAATAATACCTATGCATAACATTATGCTATCTTCCCTAACCAGCGCTTGACCAAATTGTCACAGTGAACTTTGTTCCTTTCTTATATCTTAGTTTTGCTTCCCACATCCTTCTGTTTGGGGAAATTCTTGTTTTCCCCATGTAATAACAACAACGCTTAAACAATGTATACTAGATAAAAGGAACTATATTGCTGGCTTTATTTACATAGTTAATTTAATTTGCACAATGAACTATGAAGTAATCAGCATTATTTCCTTCATTTTACATATGAGAAAATGGAGAATCAGCGACATTGAATCATCTCAAGTTTCTAAAATAT